>NC_088688.1:87582218-88182218 GCF_028017835.1 Emys orbicularis
AAGGCAAGTTGCCATCTTTCTTCAAATATTTCATGTCTAAACCAGTTGGCTCACTGAAATATCAAAATGTGTTTGGGGAAAAGGTTATTCAAAAGGGAGCAAGCTGCCTGTAATTAATATCCTTTAAAAATTATATGGTCTCTTATGCCACCCCTCCTCCTCTCCAGTTTTCTAGTTATTAGCTTTTATTCTTAAAATGAGCAGAAGTAATATAGTGCAATGTATTCCTGATAGCTGTATTTTTATTTATTTGGTTAAGAGAAGAGGCACGAAGTAATATAAAATAAAGGCATACTGCAACCAATTTCAGTTGCAGAACAGTGGACTGTAAACAATAGGAGTTATACAGTTCATTGCTTTCATTCTGCAGCTACTGAAACATTGCATCTAACATTGCACTCGGACTAGGAATCCTAAAAAGAATGATTTCTTAGCCTTAAATGAACAGCACCCATCACCTTTTACAGGCTATGGCTAGTAACAAAAGGCTCAGTCAGGATACCTTTGAAAATGACACAAAATTCTACTATGTACAAAGATGTTACTGGCATTAATGATAAAATCAAATTATCTATCAATTTTAGATAAACAGTAAAGTCATTAAACAAAATTTATAAAAAATAATTGCTTGGGGGGAAAAAAGCGCAGATTAAAAAAAACAGAGTAGTTTTACTAAATACCTAACACCTATTTCAATTTATTTCCATTGTCACAAGATTGGATCATTCAGAATTTTTCCCTCACCCTCTAAAATACCATCTAACCACTCACCACACAAAAAGCCACACAACACCACAACACATTTTTCCTGCTTATGAAGACTTACATTAGGGTGCAGTAGTAAAATGCACACCATCTTGATATTCACAAAAAGGGGAAATATTTGGAATTTACACTACAGCCGGAAGTACTTTTTGCAGCAGAAAGGAGAGAGTCAGACACTGGAAATGTACGTCCAACAATCCTCATATTGGAATATTATAGGCAATGAACTGACCTAATGAGCTAAAAATAAATATAATGGATTCACGTAAAAAAAAAAACCACAAGACATTTGTAACTGAGGAGAAAAATTAAAAAATTAAAAAAAAAAACATGCCATCTAGCACTTCATCACAAGATGAATCACTTGAAGCTTTCAAAACCAGCCAACCTACGTTGACGTAACCCTGCTGCCATTGAACTCAGTGGTAAAACTCCCACAGACTTCAATGGGAACAGAATTACGACAATGCCAAGTGCTTTTGAAAAAATCCCACCCTGAATCTCTACTTTTGTAGAGCCTTGAAAACGTGCTACCCACAGAGGATCAAGTTGGCTGCCTTATATGGCATATACTCTTTCTGCAAAAAGTACTGCATCACTGTTCCTCTATTTTAATGAGCTGTGATATGGTGCTGGAGTCTAATGTGTTGCCATAAAGGCTTCTATTATGCAAGTTCTGATGGAGCAAGCAACTGATGATTTAAATATTTTCCCCCTTTATACTGCAGGATAAGAGGAACAAAGAGAAAAAAATTACTTGGAAAAATTACTGTAACAGCTCTTCTCACATCCTCAAAGTCTCTCTCTCTCTCTCTCTCTTTTTGAAGCTTGGGTTTAGGTCAGATAATGGCTATAATCTTTTGAAACCAATGAAAAAAAATCATTTACTGTGGAGATGAATATCAGCTCTATCCTTGCCTCGCAAAAAGTACAATACTGGAGTTCGATAAATAATATACACCGCTAAAATATTCTGGCTGATGTCGCAGCCATTAAGTTCTTGCTTCCATTTTCTCTTCTCTTTCCAGAAAGGATTTTTGTTTGGTCTTTGTTGGTAGAGTCTTCTATTTGGCTCCAAGCTCTTCCCACCATTAGAGGTGGGAACGGTGGTCACTGACTGAAGATGGCTGCAGAGATGTCTGAACGGTTAGGTTCCATAGCCCACATCTCAGACAAGCAGCACAGTCCCCTATATCCTCCTCCTGCTGCTTATTGGGGGGTTGCTTGAGCAACAACAAGGTGTGCTGGACTCTACCTTCAGGGAACTATAAGGAGGCTTCACCTTACTTTGGAAATAGTGTGCTATCTGCTTCCAAGCCAGGCAATTCACTTTATTGAGAAGTGTTTCTAGAGACAAAATACTTTCTAACCTTGTCTTTACTTTCCTTGCTCTTGACAGTTATATTTCTATTCATGAAGTTGTGGTGGTGTGTGAACGGGGATCCTGACTCCAAGGACAACAAACAAGCTCAGGTCAGCTGCCCACATACCAGATCATACTGAAGAGAATTAGAAGTTATTTGGAGACACGCCCAAGTAAAATCTAATTAGCTGGCAACATTTTGATTTTAAAAAGGCACACAGTTCCATCAGGGGTTCTCAGTGGGAGTTCCTAAATGCCAGTCATTGAACCAGTGTGCTTGGCCTCCTAGTAGATATTAGGGAGAGAAAATCCATTGCCAGGATTATTGGACCTGAAGAGAGGGTTAAACAAAACAAACAAAAAAGTGAAAATAGACTTCTCTGCAGGGTTTAAGTCTTTTCCAGATCTTCCCTGGCACTTTTGAACATTCTCCTGGCAAACAAATGGATGTCCCATGGATTCCTTGAAGGAGAGAGAGTCAAACAGCAGCCCGTATAGCACTGCCTGAAATCTCAGACTGATGTTACTTACAACACAGGAACAATTTGACATTGGCCAAATGTGTGATTTTTCATAAAAGCTTCACACACACACACACACACACACACACACACACACACACACACACTTAAAAGTGAAAATAGGACTTGTGTAATCTCAGTCTTTAGAAGTTACCATAAAATGATGTAGTTTGTTCTATCACTCAGCAAAAATACAAAAAGGAAAAAACAAAAACAAAACACCACAACTTACACATGGCCTGAGTTTGGGGGCACTAAAGGAGTGGAGGTTGGTGGACAAGGTCTTGTCTCATGTAACGGAGTGCTGGTGGAATTTGCTGATAAGTTGATGCGTACCTATATAATTTAGAGAGAATGAAAAACAAAAGCATTGGACAAGACTTCTGTGTGTTTATAAGGCTCCCATCACCATAAGACAGCACACATTTTTCCTCTCCCAAATAGAACACAATCGTCATTGTACCATTAAACCATATTTTGTGATTTTTAAAGTCCCTTCTTTTTTAAAAGATCACTTGGGTAACTACTCAGGGACATCAGCCCTAGATCTCTGCTGTACTACACTAGTTTTATGATTGCACGACTCCATTGTCTTCAGTGAAAATACATGGCTCAAACTGGTGCAGCGCAGTGAAAAGGCATGCCCACTGGCTTCTGGAGCCAGATTCTGCTTCCACTGAAGCCAATGACAAAACTCTCATTGAATTCAAGAGGAGCAGGAGAAGGCCCCTAGTTTGTGTTCTTGAGAGGAAACTGCATCTGTGAGGGAATGACTGATGTACCCCCTTTGGAACAGGGGGTATCTGTATAATAATATCTGTATTATTGAATTTATTGCTGTAAATGCAACCAGAGGCTTAGGCAATGGGCTAATTTTTAACACATCTAAAAGTAAATACATTATGTGAATAATTAATCTAAAGGTAAACTAACTTAATAAAAGTTGGGGGGATAAAACTTTACTGGGGAAGTTTGAGATTATTCGATTTTTTGAATGTTGCCTCACAATTGTCAATAGAAGCTTCAAATTAAACACACATTTACATATTTTTCTTATGCTACATTTTTTACAGTTAAATCTAAATTTATTGTTTTCATATTCTCCACCTATAGAGCCAATTTTTATTATTTTAATTTCTGTTTTTTATATCCTCCAACTATGTACTAAAAGAATTTTGGCTTCGAGTCTAACTCTATAAATGGGAGGTAGATAAAACGATACATGTTACAACTTCGAAAAAAAGACTACTCCATGTCAAATGTTGCAATTGTAAGGCCCAATATAGTGCAGCTGGCTGAAGCCAGGAACAGATTCTTTATACTATTACAAGATCTGAGATCCCAGCTCTTTTGTGGGCTATAGACATTTCTAGCTCTGATGAATTGTGAGATATCAGGCACAAGAATGGATTTAGTCAGGGTTGAGCCGCAGACTAGTGATAGTTTTGCTTGGGGAGGGGATAGAGAGAACATTTCTTGTACCAGATTCCTTTCTTTTTTTTTTAAATTAACAAAAGGCCAGACTGCTTAAAAGCTGCCTAGAGATTTGGAATGTAAGTAGTAGTCCCTAGCAGAAATGGATTAGTGGGCAGAGCGTAGGGAGGCAGTGAAAGTTACAAGATAAAGGCCATTTATTGTACAGTTTTAGAAAAATGAAAAAAAATAATGCTTTTTCAGATATATAATCGGGCTCATAGTTAATTTTTCCAGGAGGAACAAATAAGCAAAAATGGTTAAGAAAAACGCTTCTTCCCTCTTTCCTCCAAAACCATTTACCCAATTCCTCGCTTGTAGTCTGTGTGCATAATCTGTCAAAAATGGTTAGTAATGTTTTCTTAACACATTTGTCATGTTGTATTTATGACATAAGTCAAAACTGTTGGGCAGAGGGGAATACTTAGATAAGAGTATTGGCCATTTCGAAGTGTTCTATTTTTCAACATTTACATTAAGCACAGTTCCAGTTCTCTAATGCAGTTATTAGTGTCAAAACATTCCACATTAACATTAGTGTTCTGGTGTGCATTATCCAGAGGCAAATCACAATGGAGAATTAAGCTGTTAAAAACTAGGACGCTTCAGCAGAATACATTATAGTGCAAAGGAGGTGAAAAATAAAAAAGTATATATGCCTGCCTGTGGATTATATCTTGCAGCACTGGTGACCGCACATGGGATATTCATTCGCAGAGGAACAGAGCCTTTATAGTTATTAGAAAGGGAAGCAGTGCTAATTGGTGGAGGCATCACAGGGACAGAGAAAGGACTGTTATAAAGTAGAAACCGAGGCTGTAAGGGAAACAAACAAAAATAAGTGGAAGAAAAGGCTGTTTAAAGTAAAATATGACAAAAGCAAACAAGCCTCCTGTAGGGAGGCGGTGTGGTTCCCCGGTGCGGGATGAGCTCCGCCGGACACCAGAGTGGGCGAAGCCAGGCACTCCAAGGCTGTCCCCCATAGGGTCAGAGGCTGAACAGGAAGTACAAGAGCTCAACCCAAGAGCTCACGAGAGGCAGCCACTGGAGAGGCCAGATGCCTTTGGCCCAGCTCCTGCAACGGACCTGGAGACTGGCCCGACTTGCTGACACTCGATGCGAACCAGCGTGTGGGAGAGTCACTGAGCCTACCCCTCGCCAGCTACCCCGAGGATCCAATGGTGATTGACACCCCCTCCCCCCCCGAAGATACCACCTTGACCCAGGTACCTCCAGAGGGGAAGTTGGGAAGTAGCCTGGGGGCAGCCGACCCGGGTCTGGCTGCAACACAGCTGGAACTCATGTTAGTGTGTTGCGGCCAGGATCCCCACTGACAGCAGCGGCCCTTTGGCCGCTGCTAGGGCCCCGGGCTGGGACGTAGTGGAGTGGGAGGGCCTGCGTCCCCGTCCCCCCCCACCCAACGCGTGGGTGGCAGTCTCCCCCTCTCCCAGGCTGCTCGGAGCCTGAAGCCTGGGTGTGCTATTTACCGGTGTTTGCTCAGCCCCTGCCTGAGGGCCTGAGCCTTGGACTCTTTACTGCCCTGCCCTGACCCAGGGCCTGGGCTTATTAGCCGTTAATTGTTACCTGTGTGTGATCAGCCCCCTGCCGGACTGCTTGAGCCAGGACCTCTGCAGCCCGACTGATTGCTCAAGAGGCCGTGCAAGGACTAAGGGAGGTGGTGTGGTTCCCTGCCACCCGGAGACGGATGAGCCCCGGCTAACCTCTCTACACCTCCCAAATACGCTTAAGTTGTCTTGATATTTTTGTGATCGTCTCAAGTATAATAAGGCAGAAAGGTCAGTTTTATCCAAACAAAAACAAAAAAACCCCAAACCCTTCATCCACATACTTTTTTTAATATCTAAGTATATGCTAAGCAAGAAACATAACATTATAGGTCCATAGTACAAGCTTTGTTGCTAAGCGAAAGCTAAATAGAAAAAGAAACACTAAGCAAATAGATTTGTGACAAATGCCCCTCTTTTCCCCCTATCTCAAAAAAAAAAAAAAAAAAAAAAAAAAAAAAAAAAAAAAAAGGTGCCCACCCTTTATTAATGTTTTCAAGGTGCAAAAGCCCCTTCCACTGTGCATCTTTTTCCCAATGGAGGGAACCAAAAGTTTTAGAAGAAAAAAGAAAAAAAAAAGAGTCCCCTTCATAGTAAAATGAAAGCATGGGGCTATCAATAGCACTGCCAGCCATAGACCTCTTCTGATATGTTACCAGAGGTCAACTGAGTTTGAAAGTAGTTCGAGGACAGGGTATTTTTGAGCCAGATAAAGGACGTCAGTGACCGCTCTTTTTTTAATAAAGACAATCTTGTCGTTTGTAAGTTTAGTCCCAGCCTTTCACCATAACAAGACTTTTTTCCAAGTGCTCATTATGTCATACTTTCACTTCTTACAGAAGACAAAGGTGTTCAGATTACCATCCACAAAAGAGAAAGCTTTCAGTTAAAAATGTTGGTTAGTTAAGGAGCTTGTGTCAGTCTACAGAAATCTGGCACATCCCTTGCCATGACTTTGTGTTAAGAGATTCCCATCCTACTTTTATCTTGTTTCCCAAAAGTAAGGGCTTAGTCTATATCAGAATTAAAAAGCTTTTGAAATTGATTTAGTTTCGTTAGTACAACTTTTCAGACCTAAGAGAAGCTGCTCTGTTCAGACTTTACACCTTTGGGGCTTACATAATTTATAAGGAAGGCAATGTATCACCTCCAACCCAAGACAGCAACGGGACACAAACAGCAGACAGACCCAATGATGCAGTACTTTGGCTGATCGGGGAATGAGCAGAAAGAAGCTCAGTTGGGATGGAGAACACGGAATTCATTGGGTACCAACTGGGGAGTGGGGGACAGAAGGTGTCAGTAATTTAAGCAACAATGTTAACTGGACTCAGCCATTAAAACTTTGTTTAGTGAAAGGTTTTGCATCACCCTCCCAATAAAGAAAAGCATCTTTTAGTTGGGGGGGGGGGGGGACAAACACATTGAGTCTTAATCAGGACCAAATGGATTCAAAATCAACTTCCTGATTTTTAGTATGAGAACATTCCATCATCAATACCACATAGGATTTTGGTAGCTTTGCTTCAGTAGTGCCAAGCTTACCTCTTTGCCTAACTATATTGCATAACCCTAGCTATGCATGGAATTTTAAAGCTCAACACTGTTCTCTGCTGTCCTCCTTTCACGCTGCCACTTTTGCAGGTTTGGGCTCTATTCCCTCAGCTGAGAGAACATAACAAAACACTTTAATTCATCATTAGAGCGACTGAAGGAGATTCATAGATTGTTTCATAATTAATATTTTCTACAATAGCTTAAAATTACAATATATAATTCACATGTAGCCAGACAATAGTTTTCCCCACTTTTTTCAAAACACTACTTGGGATGAATGAATAGGGTAAGCAGGTGATTCTACATCGCTATTGTGGATTATTAAACATGGTTATCAATGAACTTCCTCTTTCCAGTCTTATTTGCTAGTATTCAGATTATCCATCCAAAACATTTAAAACACAGGCACGCCAGCTCTCGATTTTTCTCATATCATATCATCAAATGCACAGGCATCATATAATCTTCTAACCCTACTGCCTGAATCAACATGGCATTAACACAGCACAGTTTCAGTTCTACTGCAAGTGGTTTTTCCACCATCTCCATTGTGTTTACCCACTACAAATGATCATCTACCTCTGAAAAAAATTAGAGGCAATTTGTCAATCTCCAAAGCTCTTTATCCAATCAGTCTTGCAGCGCAACTGGGATTTTTGAGTAGTATGTAACATGGGATTTATAGGAGGATGCACTTCAAGATTTGTACCCTCTCAGGAAACTTCCATTAAATATATATGTTCGTATTCTGTCATTACATCTTGTAGCTTAGCAGGTGGTAAATGCCACTGGAACTGGGAAGTGTTTTGTCTGCCTTTTTCTTTTTTATAAATGAAAAAGAATCTGATCAATTTAAGATCAGGCATGTTCTGAGACCAAGCACTGATAGTAAATCTGTGTTCATGTTTTAGATATTTGCATTTTCCTTGTACTTGTATGTTATGCTGCAAAAAAGAAACGTCTATTGGCTTATCTCAAATATGAAACAATTTCTGGATGAAAGGTGTGAAGGGTAAGAGCTTTAATTGTTCACAGATGCTTTACAGGTATTACATGGTGAGGCATTATTACTGCATATACGGTCTCCTTTTATATATGGGCCAAAATCTTCAAGTTTGGGTGAGGCACACAAATCTATATACAGGACACCTAAATAGCTTGATTTTTAGAGGTGCTGAACAGTGGGAGTTTCCAGTAGACTTCAACTGAGAGTTCTGGATGCTCAGCAACTCTGAAAAGTCAAGCCACTGACAAATGTACATATGTGAATATAGGGATCCAAGTTTGAAAATGTTAGCAATAAATTTTAACTGGGCTTCAGCCTTTTCTTGTGTTCTATACTGTCTAATCTTTATTCAGCTTCCTGATTTATCAGCTTTTCACAACTTTTAGTGAATCAGTCACAAACATCATCCTATCCCAAATCACTTTGCTCATGTCAGTAATTTCTCTGCCCTTGGCCAGGAACTTTAACTTTTTCTCAGATTACTATATGGATTCAGCTGGAACCTGTGTTTAGTTTTAAAACGTAGGGAGTACTAACAATGGGTTAGCTTTTGCAGAGTTTCAAAACCTATTGTAATATGCCCTTAGCTTGCTTTTCTCTTCAGCAGATCTATCCATCCAAGTATTAGAAATGTCTCTACCTCCTCTTCTTCTCCAAACAAGTATATACACTAGCATTTTTGCTCCTCAGCTTTGAATTTTAGGAGAAGCTTGAGAAGACGCTTCACCGACTATTTAAATTTCTTCCTCTCCCTAAGAATATTCATGCTTTTCCCAATTATTCTAGACAGCCTTACCCCCACCTGTGTTTTTTTTTTTTTTTTTTTTTTTTTTTTTTTTTTTTTTTTTTAAGGCTGCATTGTTCTTACAGGTTTTCTGAAACTATGAAGTTAGACAACTTGGGTAAAATTTTGAAAAAAAGAGCCTAAACTGTGTTAGGAGCCAAAGTTCCATTTTCAAAAGTGGGGTTTTGCTCTTAAGTTCCTTAAGAGCTCTTGAAAATTTTACCTTGTTTAATGGACTGGTTTGCTTTCATGACATAGGAAAGAGCTGATACCTACAGACTAACATATTATTTCTGTACAAGATTTAGGAAGCAAATCAAATCTGGTTTTTATAACAAACTAAAACACCACACACTGAACAGTCTGATTTCCCCCATCTCCCTCCCAAGACCCAAAAAGTCCTACACAGTCAAACATGACTTGTTAGACTAACTATAATAGCATCATCTAGGGACTCCCAACATCATCATGGAACTCATTTGGAATTTTACTCATCGCTAGGTTCTTTATTTTTATATATAACTGCCTATTAAGAAAATATTTCACTTATTTTCAGAGGCATCTTAGTGCACACACATCCTGCAAAGCGTCTTAACCCATCTAGCACCATGTAGCCTAATTTTCAAGAAAGTAAATTCTTGTCAACCAAAAAATGTTAAGTGGATAAAAGATAATTGAGCCATACAGCTGTATCTGTCATCAAGAGACCAGCTTGAAGAGTTTTACCCAAATGATTTTCCTGCAAATATTTTGACAGTAGTGATCTAGCTAGAGAGATATACAGATTCATAAATTGCAATTTGGTTTCTTCAATTCAGATCCAGGGTGATTGTAATATTGAAATCCTTAGTAAAAAGAACCCATTATGACAACTACTCCTTAGGTTGTTCTTTGACAAAAAATTAGCTCGCTTGGCTCCTGTCCAATGAAAACCCCAGCCATCTTCTTGGGTTCCGCAGCAGTGGAGTCAGTTCACTATTCCTAAAGGGATAACATAATCCCACTCTGATGGCTGTAGAATACCAAATTAAGTATGGATCTCTGTATATGGCAATCTAGGGACTCAGTAAATTCAGAGAATCCTTAGAGTTGGGTCCTTCACCTCCCATCTGACTGTCAGCAAGTTAGGAATGGAGAAGAATTTTAAAACGACAGCAGAGCCAAAGTATCTGTCTCTCACTACTCTGGAAATGGAGGGGTCAGGCAGATTTTAAATCCCCACTTCCTCAGAACAAATCAACAAATTAAAAAGCCAAACAGGACTGAGGAAAATGAGGGCAACACTTTCCAAACAGATGATCATTGGGGCAGCTCCTTAAGGGTTTTGTTATAAATTAAAGTGATATTTGAGGAAGTCTCCCCATCCACAGATTTTTTTTTTTTTTAAACTGACACAAAAAATCCCAACCAACCAACCTGTCCATTTACTAGAATTGTAAGGTGAAGTAACTCTTCTGAACAGTCTGACATTAGCGAGTGGTGGGCCAAAGATATGCAGGAGAAGTTTCAGACTGGCTTGAGTGTTTTCGAGAAACAGAGATGGAAATTAAAATAGCTAGCTCTTAGTAAAAAGCGGTTACACATAGCTGGACCATGGCTGGACACAACAATCTCTTTCTACAATCTGGCTCTACTGTATTGCATTTATAATAACCACAATATTACCTTTGCCATTTAAAAGAAAAAAAAATATTCTTCACAAATTATGTTCAAGCTGAACTCTGAAGGCAACAGTTTTTAAATTTACACATTATTTCTGAGGCATTTTAAAAGTTGGAGCCAAACTTATGTCAGCCATCTAACAAAGCACAGTGCCTCTATTTCAGCTGTGTACTACTCACTCAATGATTTGTCAGCTGGATGCAGAGACTGAGTGAGGGTAACCAGCCCTGAGAATTAACAATCATATTGATTTTCCTTTTTTACATTTGTTAGAAGCCAAGTTCCAGATGGTCCTGAAAGAAGTGAAATGCTTGTTAACAGGTCCTCCTGGTCTAATTTTCCATAGTACATCAGTCTATTTCTTCACTGCTGCATTTTTCACTGAGCCACTGGGATGCATTTTCACCTCTGTACCACCTGTCAATATCATCTTAAGATTTTTTTCTTCTGCTTTGAATATCATCCACAGCTTCAGTTTAGTGCCATCTGTTATACACCTCAGAATTCCTGAACAGCTCTTTTCTTCAGACAAGTATCATTTGGATATATATATAAATCCCCTACTGTGTTTGTATAATTTGGAAAGCACTACACAACCTCAGACTTCATTTAATGTTTCTCCATTGACTATTTTACTTACAATTCTTAATCCTTTCTTGTTTACATTATGAGCCAACATGTATTGGATAGAGGCTACATATCTTTTCCTGCTGATTCTGAAGTGATAAAACATCAGGAAGAAACTCCATGAAGATAACACACTAAATTTTCTGCACTGCTGACAATTTCCATTGTCCAGATGTATACCAGTAATGGACACCTTTCTGGAAAACTCTGTCCTGGGTTCAGCAGTCTCACAGACAGGATAATATCGGTTTCTAATATGGCAGTACATCTGCTGAATGAAGAGGAGGCCAGCCAATTTATTATTTCCTCCGGTGTCCATTGAAACTATATAAAAGTGTATCCATTGTATAGTTTTGGCCACTTTGAGAGGGGGTAACCAGTACAGCCATATCCCTCGGGTTAAGTATAGGAACTCGCTCTCACTCTACCAGAATCCTTTAAAATGGAAGACATTTCACATGCAACCACTGCACATTTTGTTTTTCCTTCCCAGTCAGATCTCAATCACCCATGCTCACCTGAACCTCAAGGGATAGATACTCAGCACAGCTGACAAAGGAAGGTGTGTGGAAAGATAGGGAGCAGAGTGGGCATAAAGTTAATAGGGGGCGGGGGAGGAGGAGGAGGAAGAGAGAGGCCAAGAAACTGCCCTAACCTATGCTGGGGGCTGTTTAAAAGCTGCTTTAAATGGCTAGCACTGGAAATCAAGAGGAGCACTGTATACTCCACTCAACCCCCAACAAATCCTCTTTGTGACTCAGAAGAAATCCTCAGCCGCCCTCAGAGCAGTTTATAGTGGCTTTGTGCTGCTGAGAAAATGCAAAACAAACAGCTACAGGCAAGGCCAAGAATCTTGCCCCAGGAGCGAGAGATGGGCATGTTTAGAACTGTGTGGCTTTGTTCAGTTTTCATTCAGATTGGAGACTTATTGTAGTTTTGTGCATATAAATAATCAAAAAGATTTCCCAACCATAATTCAGTGTAGTACAGCACAAATACTTACCAGGCCATTCTGCAAAGCTGCTGAATTGGTGGCACTTCCAGCACATGGCATATCACTGTGACCTGATGCCCCATGCATAGATGCAATTTTATTCTCATTCAGTTGTTTATTTAGCCAGGAAATTACTACAAGGAGAATAAAAATGCATGAAATGAACATTCAGCTCCACATAAAATGTAACAGATTTCTGATTTGTCTCATACAAAAATACAGGCAAGTATATTAGAGTAACTGAGGACTAAAGATAGGACAATGAATTAATGCCTTAACTTTGAGGACACATGCAAGCAAGGCCAACTGACCTAATTTCAATATACTGTAAATGGAATTACACAGCATATGTATTTTCAGAAAGCCAACAGTAATCAAAATGCATTGGTCACAACATCCATCATATTGTATATTAAACATGCACACAAGTTATTTACAATATTAAGTGCTGAATTCAGGTTGATTGAAAGAAGTCAATTAAATGAAATTCTAGGGATTATCACCACATATAATGGGGATGCAATTGAACCCCATCCTGCAGTGCTAAGCACTGAGTGTGAGATGGTAAGCAACTTCAACTCCCATTGAAGTCAATGTTCTTTGTTTCCTGATACCTAGGTCTTGGACGGGGTTGGAGTGGCAGAGTTGTTATTCAACCATCATTAATGTGACTTTGCACATATAAGTTTTATTAATTGTAATACTCTTTGTTTCCTCTCCCACACAGCTATATACTGTACCAGTCTTACAGTAAAAGTTTTGTACCAGATTCTGATCTCAGTTACTCTACTGACTTCAGTGCGGTTAATCCATTTTTATAGTATTTTAACAAATCAGAACTTGACTCATGCCTCGATATGCACACAGAGAAATTCAATACCCACCTTTTCCAGTTCAAAGATCAAACTTTGCCCTTGAAATTGGTTTCAACTCATAACAGAGTGGAGAAGTAGCAAAACTAAAATGCCCATGGAATATAAAATGTTTTTAATAAGGCCCAGGTTTTAGTTAGATAGTTTACATCATCATTCTAAAGGGTGCCGTTACTCTCCTTACCATTCTCATTAGTTTTCAGCAGCTGTTTGCTTTCTTCCAATTTCTGAACAGTGATGTCTAGCTGCTCTTGCAACTTAAAGACCTGGGAACAGTAATGAAATTATTTACTATAATTCATTAATCTGAGCAATCTAGTCTTCAAAAGAAACAAACAAACAAAAAGTTAAAACTGGTACAATTCTTCCTCATTTAGCAACACCAATACCAACCTTTCTATTCCTACATTTTCCCCCATAACAATCATTATGATACTAAGAACACACACTGACAATTACAAGGGTTGGGGAGAGTCAAGTTATCAACCTGCCTTCCAGGAGATTGTAGTAAAGCTTGCATACTGTATGTCAACATTAAATATTTGCATTGCTCTGTACTTTTCCATGCAACATATATACATACAGACACTTACTTCTTCCTCTTTTTGTTGAAGGGCCTGTTTCACATTATTAAGCTCCAATCTCTCCTTTTGAAGGGTTTGCTCTTTTTCTCCTAATATTTTTTCTTGTTGCAGTGTCACTGCATTTTTTAACTTCATCTTCTCCATTAGTTTCTTCATCTCTCCCTGGAGCTTTTTGATAATTTCATTAGCCTACCCACACCCAAAAAAAATAAATAAATAAACAAACCCAAGTGAACAAACCTGCCCCATTGATTAAATTTAATAAATGCTCATAAGTGTCTTACTTTCAGAAGTTCCTCAGAAATAGACTTCACCGTGGTTTCAAATTTTCCAATTTGAAGCTGTTTCATCTCCAGCGATTCTTCCAACTTTTTCTGAAAGATAGTTTTGTATTCATGACAGGACAATGTCAACATAACCAAATGCTGAAATTTAGTGGTGCTGGTGACTGCAAGACTCCAGGGATTAGTAATGAGAGAGAGTATGCATTTTATTTCTAGGTCACCAACTGAAATTAGTCCTGTTCAGTGGCAACCCTTGACAGCCTGTGAAGGAGATCTGGTTAACATAGGTGCCACTCTGTGGGTGGTACGGGGCTGGAGCACCAACCGGGGGGGGGAGGGAATGTGGATGCTCAGCACCCATCGGCGGGCCCTGCCAATCAGCTCCTCCATCTCCCTTCCAGCGCCTCCCCCTCCCTCCCAGTGCCTCCCATCCACCGAGGATCAGCTGTTCAGCAGCGAGCAGAAGGCGCAGGGGGAAGGAGAGGAGCAGGGGCAGGAAGAGGTGGAGCGAGGGTGGGGCGCACTTGGGGGCAGGAAGTGGTGTGGGGTTGGGGCCTTGGAGGAAGAGGAGTGGAGCAGGGGGCCAAGCACCACCCGGCAAATTAGAAAGTCGGTGCCTCTGCTGGTTAAAGTGTGTGTGTTTAAAAAAAAGGGGGGGGGAGGTCGCGAGAGGGAGACTGTCCTGATAGGCCTAGTGGAGAACTGTCCCTCTCAGAAAGTACCATCTCAACTGTCATCCTTGCTGGCAGATGTAGAAAGAGACCAGAGGTTGCACTTGCAAGGAAGACCTGGTGAGGAAGGGTCACTTTAGAGTAGATCTTCCATCTCAAGGTTAATGTACACAAGCAGGGCAGCATGGGGAAATGTACACTGCTGCTGCCTGGTCTGTAAATAGGACTTCAGTTTCCAAGGCTATCAATTCTTTCATGAGCACTGAATTCATTAATGTATTGTTTTAAAAAGTAAAATTAAACAAACCAATTTGACTGTAGCCACATTGGACTGTTTCAAATTTAAAGGAAATTGTTTAAAAAAAAAAATTGGTGGGAGCCGAGGGGGAAGAAAAGAATTATATCTATGTATATATACACACACATAGGCCTGGTCTACACTAGAGCATTAGGTCAACATAAGGCAGCTTACATTGGCCTATTTATGTGAGCGTACACACTACAGCCTTGCTCCCACTGATGTAAGTGCCCTACTACACCAACATAATTCCACCTCCACGAGAGGCAAAGGGCTTATGTTGGTGTAGTTAGGGCGATGAAGTGCGTTACTTACATCGATTAGCTATCATTTTTGTAAATTTCATGGCTTCCCTCCCCCCCAGGAATGGGGCAGCCACTCCAGGCATCCCGGCCCCCCACTGGGAGCACAGCTGCACCTGGTGGGGAGCTCCGTGCTCAGAGTCCGGGTTGGTGAGAGCCCGGATGCCCCCTGTGCCCCTGGCTCCCCACACTGGGAGCACAGAGCTGAGAAACCTGGTGCGGCTGCCCCACTCCCAACGGTGAGCCAAGAAGCCCGGTGGGGAGCGGTAGCCAAGCAGAGAGGGGAGCAGGGAGCCAGGCTACTGGCGGGGATCTGCACACAGAGCAGAGAGCCCTGACTCTCAGCCCCCCACATTGCCCCTCTTAAGTCGGTGAGAGTGCTCCTAGTGAGGATGTGCACCACTGACAGAAGAAAGGCAGTGTGGACATGAACCACCTCAGTAATCACTGCGGTTGCTGTAAATTGACCTAACGTAGGTCAGCTTAAGTTTATAGTGTAGCCATGCCAACATACACACCCTGACAAAAGACGACTTTTTTGTTTTAAGCCATAATCCTCACATTAACACCACGTCATTTCAAAAACTGGTTTACTTTCTAAAGGAATATTTAAAGAAATCTTCAAGATGTGCATGTTTTACATGTCTAGGGAACATCTTTCAAGCCAGGAGTTGCTATTGCCAACCTTGTGTTCTTGTACACTTTCACAGACATCTGTGCTTCTTATTACTACTTGCTCTTTATCCTTCACTTCTTGTTCTAGGACTGCAATGCGTGTTCTTAGCTGGTTTAGGAGTTTCTCCTTTTCATGGCACTCTGTGTCAAGAGTTGAATTTTCTCTTTGAAGGGACAGAACTTCTTGTTTTGCCCTCTGATACTCCTATCAAATGAAGATTCAGGGGAAAAATAGAAAAAGAAAAACAATAAAAGTCTTTACATTAAAGTGTTATGGAAGAATTTTAGGATGAGCAGCTGAGCAGTTCTCTGGGAGGACTGGAGAATTGTAGATTAAAAACTAATGAAAAATTATAATGAGTTTGGTCAGCTCTATCCAAGGGATTAGCCCTTTAGACAGACTCACCTTCATTATATTTCTATTCTTCTCTAGCCAAAATTTTCCTCAGAGGCTATTAGCTTCTCTGCAAATCACTCTGGTCCAGTGTGGAGCCTCACAAAAACCTCCTTACACTTTTATGATAATTTATAGACCAATTGTAAATGTTTCTGAGGCAAGGACAGTGTTTTCTTGTATGTTTGTACAACACTTAGCATGCTTTGGTGCTAGACAATTAATACCAATAATTAAACAGAGGCCTGTGGCACCTTTAAGACTAACGGATGTATTGGAGCATAAGCTTTCATGGGTGAATACCCACTTCGTCCGACACATGACATGCGTCTGATGAAGTGGGTATTCACCCACAAAAGCTTATGCTCCAATACAACTGTTAGTCTTAAAGGTGCCACAGGACTCTGTTGCTTTTTACAGATCCAGACTAACACGGCTACCCCTCTGATACTTGACAATAATTAACAGTTATACAAATGCACTAATAATAAAGATGCAAGAATAATTTAATGATCCTCACCTAACTATATGATTTTGTCTTTGAAAAAGTGAACACCTGAGTGTCAATGCTTGAAGCAAATTACAGTTACTATAGTTTTGATTTCATTTGTCCAGGGAATTTGTGATCATATTTTACACAATAATAGAACTCAAAATGTCTAGTAGATTCTTAAGCAAACTTTTACAAAACCACCATTTGGCCTTGCCTCAAAAGCAATACTACCTAGCCCTTGCAACATCTCTGTGTGAACAAGTGACAAATAACTGTAGAATCCTATTCACAAGACAAGGAAAGAAACAAAACATCAGACGGGCAACATACCAATATTGCCACTGTGCTAATGGAGACCATTGGCATAGAGTAGAGGTCAGAGAAAATTGCACACAAACAGTTCACAGTGCAGTTTTGTTTTCCTGCTGTTACTATACTTTATTCTCAAAAAATCCAATGATTTTTTCATTCTTCTTCTTTTATTATGGAGTAACCTGTTCATTTTATGGCTGTATTGTGTTATGCAAATGGGGCTGGGGAAGTTCATCTGTACTGATTTCAGAATAATTCTCATCTATCTTGTCATATGCCTTTGGTTAGGCCACCTCCTTCTACATGCAGGGGTGGCTCCAGGCACCAGCGCATCAAGCGCGTGCCTGGGGCGGCAAGCCGCAGGGGGGTGGCCTGTCGGTCGCTGTGAGGGCGGCAGTCAGGCTGCCTTCGGCTGCATGCCTGCGGGAGGTCCGCCGGTCCTATGGTTTCGGCGGCGGGTACGCCGAAGGCGCAGGACTGGCAGACCTCCCGCAGGCATGCCGCCAAATCTGTGTTACCAGCGGACCTCCTGCAGGTGCGCCGCCGAAGGCTGCCCGACTGCCGTGCTTGGGGCGGCAAAATACCCTGTCTACACGCAAATGTTTGTGAAAAGAAAAAAGAAAAAAAATCAAATCCTCTTACTAACTGCAAACAAGTGTGTGTTTCTCTCTCTCTCTGGTCAATTAAAGTGTAATGGAAGAGGAATAACTGTACATATGGCATGTATAACAACTAAAGAGACATCTTGTTCAATTCACTGTAATGGAAGCCTACTACCACTGCTAATGGTATATAATGATAGTACTACATTAAAAGAATTAGATTAAATAGCAGGTAAAAAATGTGGTGCCTCAAACAGTGTCATGGAGCATGAAAATTGGTAGGTCGGAGAGTGAGGCTGAATATCTGTCAATGGAAGGAGGATTTCAGCAGAGGAAAGAGAATTAATTCAAAGAACATAACAATGGGTCCTGCCATCTTCTTCTCCTTAGTGACCCCTCTTTAAAGAGTTCCAGGGCTTAACAACAGTGATGGGTTTCTGATTGTGCATATCCTTTACCTGCAATACAGCATGGAGCTCTCCGAAGCTTGGATCATGCAAGACTAAATCAGGTCTTATGAAGTTGGGTATTTTTTAAACCACCACCACCCTGGTTAGAAAATGCAAGTTTTTGGCAGGAAGGAGTTAGAGTGAAAACCAGAGAAACCCACCTCAGCCAATAGCTCAGGGTTGGGAGGTAAGGGGCAGGAAAAGCGACAGATAGACCAACCTTCCTCAGAATAACCAATGGCCTTGTGGTTAGGGCACTCATTTGGGATGTGGGAGACCTAGGTGGAAGTCCTTGCTCTGGCTGGCTCAGCGTAGTTTTTCCATCCCATGTCACTTCAAAAATCAGACAGAGCAGGGACTTGAACCCAGGTCTCCCATGAGTGCCCTAACCACCAGGCTCCTGGCTATTCTGAAGTAGGTCTCTCTAGATCTGACTCACTCATTTTTTGCAAAAAAAATTGGAAGGTCCCTACTTTGTCTTGATGTGCAAAAGGAAAAAATTCCGAAGTTGTGAAAACTTTCACAGAACAGGAAACATTTCCTGCCCAACTCCACAGAAGTTGGTCCCAGAAAAAATATTACCTTGCCCATCTTGTGTCTCTCATATCCTGGGACTGACACTTCTACAACACATCATCCTTAGTTTTAGCATCTGTTTTGTGAAAAGTCCCATTTAAATTAGCAATTTAAAAAGTATTCAGTGGTTTACATACTGCAGAGACTAAGTCTGTGACCCCTGAAAAATATCAAAAAGCCAGATACATGAGACCACCTTGAGGAAGCTGACAGTCTTAAGAACATAAGAACATAAGAAAGGCCGTACTGGGTCAGACCAAAGGTCCATCTAGCCCAGTATCTGTCTACCGACAGTGGCCAATGCCAGGTGCCCCAGAGGGAGTGAACCTAACAGGCAATGATCAAGTGATCTCTCTCCTGCCATCCATCTCCATCCTCTGATGAACAGAGGCTAGGGACACCATTCTTACCCATCCTGGCTAATAGCCATTTATGGACTTAGCCACCATGAATTTATCCAGTCCCCTTTTAAACATTGTTATAGTCCTAGCCTTCACAACCTCCTCAGGTAAGGAGTTCCACAAGTTGACTGTGCGCTGCGTGAAGTCTTATCCAGGTGACAGTCTAGGGATGTCACCAGTTTATGGGAAAACTTGACACACACATTCTATAAAAACAGCTGATTGCTAGGGCTCTTTTTCAACAATTAGTTCAACATTCATTAATTATCGTCTCGCTGATTGATGAATCTTGAACAACTTATGACCAGTATCATTCTTGCAAATCAGACAGTACAGTAATCTCTCTCTTTTGGAACTGGGTTATAAATCAAACAGCTTGTCTTCTCTAATCTTCATCTTGCTAGATTTGAGAAAAAAATTTCTTTATCAAAATAAAACCCATTTAAGAAATAAAAATGTTTAAAGTTTTCTGTGTTGCCATATAAGCTATTTCTCTAACACCTTTATTGAAGCATGGGGGAGAGATAGGGTCTTATACTGTAGGAGTCATGTTTGCCATGTGTGTACAGTAACTCCTCACCTAAAGTTGTCCCGGTTAATGTTGTTTCATTGTTATGTTGCTGATCAATTAGGGAACATGCTCGTTTAAAGTTGTGCAATACTCCCTTATAACATTGTTTGGCAGCCACCTGTTTTGTCCACTGCTTGCAGGAAGAGCAGCCCGTTGGAGCTAGCTGGTGGGGGCATGGAACCAGGGTGGACCAGCAGCCCCCCTTTCAGCTCCCCATTCCCCTAAGTTCCCAGTGCAGCAGCCGCCCAGCAGGCTACCAGTGCCAGCAGTTCAGCTGTCCCTCCCCCCCACTGCCATGTGCTGCTCCTGCCCTCTGCCTCGGGGCTGCTCCCGGGAGCCTCTTGCTTGCTGGGCGGGGGGGGAAGGCTAATGTCAGGGTATCCCCCTCCCCCTTCTCCATATAGAGCAGGGTGGGGACAGGACAGGGCTCAGGATGGAGAGAGCTTGCTGGCCGCAGCTGCTGTCTCAACTTCCTGATCTTTTTAAAGGCAATGTACTTAGAGTGATGTCAGCGTACTTAAAGGGGCAATGCACATCTCTCTCTCCCACACACAGGGTGTGTGTCTGTCTCTGTCTGCCATGCTGTCTCCCCTCCCTCCCTCCATTCGTGCTGCCTTGTAGAGTGTGAGGCTACATTAACAACGTGTTAACCCTTGAGGGCTCAGCCCAATGCTAGTTCATCATTTAGCAGTAAGGCATTCCCTGGGAAATATCCCACCCTCTAATTTCACCACCTCAGCCAAGCTTCACAATCATCATTGCTGTGTACCAGTATTAAATTGTTTGTTTAAAACTTATACTGTGTGTGTGTGTGTGTGTGTGTGTGTGTGTGTGTGTGTGTGTGTGTGTGTGTGTGTGTGTGTGTGTGTATATATACACATGTATGTTTTTTTTGTCTGGTGGAAAGAAAAAATTCCCTGGAACCTAACTGCCCCCCCCCCCCGCCCATTTACATTAATTCTTATGGGGAAATTGGATTTGCTTAACATCATTTCGCTTACAGTCGCATTTTTCAGGAACATAACTACAACGTTAAGTGAGGAGTTACCGTATATAAATGGATAGTTCAGAGGCATTCGCTAGCCAGTGAGAATGAAGTGTTCATTTAGTAATAAACCTGAAGATGTTGCCTATTAACTTGGTAATAACCGTGGGCCAGAGCTCGTACTTCAGTGACAGAAACCCATGGGTGGGGTACCAAAGGGAAGACAAAAATCTTTTGTTGAGAGAGGGGTCAGGGTTTCCACCCTACAAAATAAGCTGCAGTAGCTGCTTGTAGGCTCACCTAATAAAGCAACGCCCAGAGCCTTGGACTCTGTGGATCTGAGTTTGCATGAGGTGAGGGTTGGTTTGAGGAGTTTAAGGGTTAGTTTTTGAAAGGCTTCATGTAGATCAGGGCTGCAACACTGTCATGTGAGAGAGGACCTCGTTCCTGAAGTGCACATGTATATACCCAACCTGCTTTCTGTCAGCTGAACTGGTCAATGGCCTGTCAGCTGGCCATTTTGCTGACATTTACAAAAAAGCTAGAGGAAAACCTGGTGTTCTTGTAATACAGAACAAGAATGTTGGAAAAGATCTTATCTGTGGAGATAAGCTTTCCAGTTTACACAGAGCTCTTTCTTCAGGTCACCTGAAGGAGAGAGGAAAGGTTTAGCCAGCACATAAGAACTGAATTTTAAGAAGAAACCTTTATAACTGGCATTGATGTTGTGTTTCAAACATTAGATAATAATTTGTTTTAAGACATTTAGCCAACTCCTAAACCAAAGTCAATCAAATCTGTAATAATAATCCCAACTAAAAGAATTTTATCAGACAGCCACATTCCTAGAATTTATAAGAGCTGATTATTTTGGTATTAAATTTGATTTAACCCAAATTCAATAGTACTACTAAAGGTTTTGATTTGACTTATTTTTAGTTGAATATTAGTAAGAATATATTAGCTTTGGTGATATATTCTCTTGATTTGATTTAAGTATTTTAATTTAGAAAAAAAACAGTCACATGTCTTTCAATAAGCATTGTGGGTCCATAACCTTTGAGGACCTGGGTCAACCTAAAAGCCTCTCCCCTAATTAGCCTTTGGTTCCCACAAATGCTTTATCTCCCTCCCTCCTTAATTAAAAGCAATCTCTTCCTTAAATTAAGTTGTATTTAATATGAAGCAATAGCACAGAAAGAGGAGTAAATGTTTAGGCAAATAGCTTTGATAAAGGTATAGGGATGGGGCATTCTGAGGGCAATAGCCAGTTACCGTGCAGGGGTTTGTTTCTGAATAACCCTACAGCAATTATCCAGCTATACAGTGCTTATGCAAATAGATTTTCCTGAGCCAGAGTGCAAAGATTTGCATAATAGAAATAAACATACAATTATGGTCAATAATTACACAGCAGTTACGTTTGGGTTGGAGGAAACATTTCAGTACAGACTGTATTTGAAGTCAGAACTACTTATGTAGCAATTTTATATGCTTTATTTATTCTCCCCTCCTCATCATACACACAAAGGTCTTGTAGAGCTCCCAGAACTACTCTGGAGCAAGCTGTAACAATATCTTAAGGTTGGGATATCCCATCCTAAGTGTATCAAAATAAGGGGCCAGATCCTTATCTGGTGTGAACTGGCAGAGCTCCAATGACTAAAGCGAAGCTATGCTGATTTACATCAGCTAAATATCTGACACAAAAAGACTTAAATTTACTGGAATTCATTAAGTGAATTGATTTTTAAAGGCAAAAATGTTACCAGTAACACAACTTTTAATTCCCCAATAAGCATACCATTTATTACACTACTTTTACTATACCTCTTCAAGTCCTGCAAATTTGGATTTCAGCTCCCTTATAGAAGATTCAGACTTGTATTTTTTCTCTGTGAGATCCTTATTAACAGTTTCAAATTCAGATACCCTGGTTTCTAAGTGATGTACTTTTCTGTTGCAAGTTGCTTCCATCTCTTTCTTTTGCTGTTCATGCCGAAGCTGGTACTGTGCTTGAATCTTAAGCAGGAAGACAAGGATATTAATCATGCATATATACAGCATACAGACAAACATCTGATTTTACATACAGATATATTAATTTAAAATTCAATTAAATACAATTAAAGAAAAAACGCACACCAGGCTCACAAGAGATACAAACAATATTAAAACTCAACATTTACACATTCCCCCTTCACTGTAGAGTTCAGGGAGTCTTTTTTTTTTTTTTTTTTTTTTTTTTTTAAGAAGAAGAAGCTATTACATGAGGGACTATTTACTTCAACAGATTGCCAAGAAGTACTCTTGCATATCTATGCTATAGATAGGAAGTATTCGATCTATAGGTTACTCTGGTGCTGCTCTACCTGAGCCAGATGCCTATATTTCTACTTACCCGTAGCACTTTCTCCTTTTCTGCTGTGATTTCTTGGGAGTACTTGTTAGTCAATGAAGTGGTCTGTGATGTCCATTCATTTTGTAGTTTATCCAGTTCCTTGCTTTTTTCTACCAAAGCCTGAAAAAAAAATAAAAAAAAAATCACATGCTGATTTCTGTTTGTATAGCAGTAAAAAAATTTTTTAAAGTCAATTTGGTATAGATTTAGCACCACACTTTCAGGGTTTGTTTTGTTTTTTTTAAATAAAGGCTGCTTCCTACCTGCTGTGTTACAGTTAGTCTTTTTGAAAGTCCCTCTTCTGATCTGTGTAGCTTATCTTCCAACATACTGTTTTCCATCTATTAAAAAAAAAAAAAAAACACCAAATCCCCACAAACTATATTATAAATCGTTAAGCAGTCCATGCTAAAATTAGATTTTTCCTTTATAATAAGAACCTTTACCAATATGTAAAATGACCATATTATTACTATCAGTGGTGATAGTATACAATAATTAGGAAGTCTCCTTCCAAACCACTAGCAAAATAAAAAATTAAAATAAATAATTCATTACACTTTCTACACAGCAAATATTGTAAGTAATATGTCAGTAAGTTATATGATTGAGGAAGCAGGAATGGAGGAAAGAAATTTGCTCACAATATTGTAATGGATTTGATTTTAAAAGGACGATCTCTAAAGCACTTAAATATTTTTTATTTTCCATGCAAATTTGCTGGTCTTGTGTATTTATTTCTCTCTCTGTTTCTTCTAGAAACAGAATACTTTTGCCTAACTTCAAACCCACTTGTTCATCATAGTTTGAAACTTAGACTCAGCTGTTATTGGAGTCACACTCCACTTAAGAGATTTTAAAATAGCAGATGGGTGGGGGGAAATATCCTTATGAAGCAAACAGCATATACACCATCTGCAAGGGACTTACTTGTGCCAGCCTAGATTGAGAGAGGAGGGAATTCTTTCCCATAGCACAAAACTTCCCTTTAGCTACAAATTATCCTCATCGGGAGTTGAGGGAAATTCATTAGCTTAAGATCCAGGAAGGAGTTTTGAACTAATTATAGGTTTAACACATTCAGCATCTTTAGTTTTTCCCTCTCATAGTATAGTTTTCAAACCACTGCAGTCTAGTTATACCAGGCAGGCCTATTAAATGGAAACTTTCTAATGTTACTGCTTATTATTTTCCAGCATAAATATACAACAAGATAAAAACTTGTATTTATATACATCTAAGACATTGGGCCCAATTTTCATCTAATTTAAACTGGTAACTAAACAAAAACTAAACAAAAAAAAGGCAACTCTCTTGAAGTCACTTGAGTTAGCCTGATTCTCATCTTGGGTGTTACTGCTTATACATATGGTACATGCATATAGCACCAGCTTAGCAATAAGAGCTAGCCAGTGTACTAATCATATGCTTTAAATATCCTTCTAATTTGGTGCTTGATCTTGGAATTGGATTTGCATGTGTGGACCATTACCCCCACTGGGAAACCCATTCAAGTCAATGGGGCTCTACATGGAAGGATGAACCTTCATGGATCGTACCAAGGTTCAAGGCTTATCTTGTTCTATCTGATCTATTAAGGTTTTAATTGATAGTATTTGTGTTATTTCTTATAAAAGAAAAACTTAAAGCTAACCTTTAAATTTTTAATGCAGATGGCAAGATATTTCTTGACGTCACCGTCACTTCCTGCCAAAAGCTTTAGAGACAAGTGAGTGAGATGTTTGAATGGATTGGTTTCCACTACATTTAAACATGCAGGCATGCAATCCAATGCTGGGGAAGATGTTACAAGTTGAATTAAAAACCTATAAACACACCAATAAAAGACAAGTATTTAAAACAACAGTCTCTTGAATTAAAAAGGTTACAGCCATTTAAACTTCACTGACTCCCTGGGCTTCTCCCACCATTATTTTATAGATACAGTGAGACATCTGAGAATTCAACCAAGAGCCTCCTCTTGACCAGCTCTCAACATTCTGGCCACCAGAATGGACAATCACATCAATTCGGAAAGTTATTTGAACAACAATGTTGACTGTCTAGACAGTTGGCTAAATTATGTTCAAATCTGGTATTGAGAAAGCCATTTTTAAACTGTGTTTTCAAATGAGTTTTAGACCCAGCTTTCTCCAGTACAATCAGACCCTAGATGTGCTGCACTAATCAAGGAGCAAGAAGTACAAAGTTGTTCTATCTACATGAGAAATAGACTAGAGCAGTACTTCTCAAAGTCGGGCCGCTGCTTGTTCAGGGAAAGCCCCTGGCGGTCCAGGCCGGTTTGTTTACCTGCTGCGTCCACAGGTTCGGCCGATCGCGGCTCCCACTGGCCATGGTTCACCGCTCCAGGCCAATGGGTGCTGCGGGAAGAGCGGCCAGCACATCCCTCGGCCCGCGCCGCTTCCCGCAGCCCCCGTTGGCCTGGAGCGGCGAACCGCGGCCAGTGGGAGCCCCGATCGGCCAAACCTGCGGACGCGGCAGGTAAACAAACCGGCCCGGACCGCCAGGGGCTTTCCCTGAACAAGCGGCGGCCCGACTTTGAGAAGCACTGGACTAAAGGAAAACGTGTTTTTTTTTCCCTCCCTAAACTGAGTTAGCTTACATGATTTGATGCACCACTTAACATCTAGCATACACAGTTTAACACAATAATAATAGTGCTGGGTACAATGTTGTAGCCCCTCAGGATTTGTCTTCACTAGAAAAAAGGTGTATTGTGTGTTTACTAACACATGGTAACAAGGTAAAATTCTAGTAAAAACAAGACAATTGTAGTTTTAACATATGCTAGCAGGTCAAGGTAAAACCTAGGTTCTCCCTTTGTGTTTACCTCAACCTGCTAACACACATGAAGACTAAAAACCTTTAGGCCTCATCTACACCACAGTTCTCTTTTTTACAGTTAACTCAAGGGAGCTAATGCATTTGAAAAGGCTAGGATAGATCTTCCCCAAACATCTGTTCCAAGATACAATGCACAAGGGCAGCATGAAAGATGGCAT
This sequence comes from Emys orbicularis, assembly GCF_028017835.1. Classification (NCBI taxonomy): domain Eukaryota; kingdom Metazoa; phylum Chordata; order Testudines; family Emydidae; genus Emys; species Emys orbicularis. The sequence goes on from NC_088688.1 coordinate 87,608,429, forward strand.
TCAGGGTATGTCTACACTCCAATTGGGAAATGTGATTACAGCATTAAAGTTAGCTCAAGTAACAAAAGCAGTGAAGCAGCAGCAGCCGCCCGGGCAGTGGTACTTGAGTACTCACCTATGGACACGGGCAGGCAGGACTAGCTCATGCATCTGCCTATGCTGCCACACCTTCACTGCTATTGTTAGTTGAGCTAGTTTTGATGCTATAATCACACCTCCTGATTGCAGTGGAGACATACCCATAAATGCTTATGCACAAAGCTGAGAACAAGTAATCACACAAACTGAGACGAGCTCAGATAATAAGTAAGAGAGGGCAGAGTTATGTAGAACTTTGAAGATGGTAACCAGATGATTTAATCTGATTCAATAGTGAATGGGGAGAAAGTGGAAGGGTTGAAAGTGGGCAGTAACATCATCAAAACAAGAGGCAATGAAAATGGCCTTAGCTGCAATATCTTGCAGGGAGCAGACAGGGACAATGTGGATTTCAAGGAGACCAGAGGAAGTTGTTGCAGTAGGCAAAGTGACATACAGTGAGGGCCTGAATGAGAGATTTTTTTGAGAGGATGGAAAGAGAAATCTTGGAAAAGCTGAGGAAGAAGTGGCAAGATTTAGATATAGCCTGGATGTAAGGCGATGGAGGAATCAAGTCAACATCCACATTGCAGTCCTGAGTGATGGGGAGAATGGTGGTGTTGACAAGGAAAGAGAATTTTAGTTCTTAAATTACCAATAGGACAGCAAAGTGGTCTTCCTCTACCATTTTTTCTTAGCAGAGTTAAGGAACATTTCAAATACAAAACCACATGAACAGCTCCCCTGGCTACCTCTATCGCTGGCACTTGTAAAGGCATTACTCATCATCACCACGATATCCAAGCACCCATACAACCAACTGTGAGGGTTGCAATGAAATGCTCCCTCAGGTAAGAATTTCCATTTATTGAATGCTTCTTTCTAATCCAAATTCTATCAAAATAATGAAACTGCCCTTACCGAGGCACTTGTTTTCCTTGTTCCAAAATGCATTGTTCTAACAAATCAATGAATTTCTGGGGAAAAGCTGAAAAATCTACAAGCAATCCTTGTTGGCTCTTTAAACTGCAAAGGAAACAAAAGGATGGCAAAGGTAAAGGATAACAGTCAAGGGAAAACAATTTTTATTCTGAAACATTGTCAGTCTAGAAAACAAATTAGCTTTTCTAAATGGGATCTGGGTGGTAGTTCTATATTATTCAAACAACATTTTTTTTGTTGTCATTAGCAGTTTCCCTTAGTTGGGCAGTTTTTCCTCTGTACTCTCTTATTAGGAGGTTTCAGTTTCTTCCCTCCTATTAAAGTAGGACCTGGATAGTAAATGAGACAGCCATATCTTTGAGAACACACACAAAGATAGTTACTACAAAACAGTTTAAGAGAAAAGCATCTTATTTCTTTTTTAATACCAACGCCCGCCCTTATGTAAAAAGCCACCAGACACTGACTTTACTAAAGACAGCAATACTATATGCACCATAACTTCAGACACTACATGAACAAAACTCAAAAAAGTTCACAAAATTAATTTTTAACAGCATTAAACAGAACTTTCAAAGAACCGAATTCATTCTGTTAGGCAGCGTATCTAACAAGGACAACTTTTTACAATGTTAACAGAAGTTTTACATTATTAATACAATACTTTAAAGATGGATTATCATCTCATTTCCTATAATTATACTCCTCTACGACACAAAGAAAATCTTTCAGAACAGAATCTGCTTCCGAACTCAAATGCTGACACGTACACCAACCAGTAAGTACATTATATTAAAATGACAATACAATGCAGCTGGTATGTAAACTGCAAAGAGTTTATAGTAACAGTAAATTAAGTAAGAAACATAGAATATTGTACATATTTGTTCTTAAAACAACGTTCACAATGATAGCAAGTTCCATTGTTTCCTGGATAAAAGCAGCAAATAGCAATTACCTCTGAAAATCTTCCTCTCCTATAGCAACAGAATACAAGAATAATGGATCTGCATCATCTGTAATACGCACAGTAAGTTCCTGTCAAAGTTAGGGTAGAATTATATTAACATTATTTGTTGAACATTATGGTGCCAAGCAGCATGCTGTTAAAGTATACAGGAGACACGACACAAAAAATTTACATTTACAAAAGAGACAAATGTACTACAATTAAGATACAAAGTACAAGGTGACTAAAGTGGTGCTTTTATCACACCTTTGGTTCAGACTTTTTTATTTTGGTAAATAATAGCAGATATTAGTGGTGACTCACATTGACAAGTGTAGTCAAGTGCATTTTACAAGTGTACAATGTGCATTTTAAATCATCAGAATAATATTTTGTATGATCCCTAAACACATCACGGTACATTTAAACACAAGATTATATGTTTATACAGAGATTTACAAAAAACGTTTCATAGCACCTTATAGAATCTTAAGCAATGCAAAAAGCAAAAGAGCGGTGTCACTGCATCAAGGCAGTTTACATTCTGTTTTAGCACACAAAAGAGAGCAGATGTACAAAAGATGATTTTTTGATACAGAGCATACCTTCTTATGGATAGGACTGGATGATGTACAAATTTCAACAGTTAGCCTTATATCAGCCCTCCTGCAATATAAATAGAGAGAGACTCTCACACTCAACAAAAGACATTTCATCAAAAGGTTTAGATTAACATTTGAACTCATGCTTTCTACAAACGTACTGTAACATGGTGTTAAAAAAAAAAAAAAAAAAAAACCACACACCACAGTACTACAGTTCCATTCCTGCTAGGAATAAAATTATGTATGGCTAGACAAATGTATAAACATTTGAGTGAAGTTGCAAATGCCTAACCAGTCAATAGGTTCAGTAATCAATATTTAATGAAGACTGACATCTCTCAGTGCACAAAGTTAAGCACATGCAATGAGTCTTTTCAGAATTGTTGCCCTATTTTGCACCATAGTTACTAGCACAACTTAATCCTCTGTATTGTTTCTATCTACAAACACTCTTTCAGACCTAATACTTTTCCATTTCCGTGTACTGCAATATTAACTGTTTCCGGTTTTCATTTTGGGTGTTTAATACTGGCTAGTGTTGTAGTCATGAGTCCATGGACTGAAGAGATTCTTCAACCAAGAGATTCTTCAACCATTACAACTTTTTTCTTAAGTTCAGAAATAAATGGAACAAAGTTTCAACTTTTTATCAATACTTTCTTCTAATGATTTAGTAGCCTATAAAACTGCTTGGAATGAACTCTCAGAAGTTACTTTTTTTATTATTTTATTTTTATTAAATAAATCTTCCTTAGTACGGAGTATTCACACTCTCAGAGGAATGGGGAGCCTCTACAGGAAAGGGTCTGGGCATTATCCAACCACCAGAAACAGCAGTGACAGATCTCTAGTAGACAGGACCTTAAATTCCCCAGGCCTCTCCATACTGTGGCTACTTCACCTTGAGAGACATGGAGAACACTAAACCAAGAATAAAAACTACAGCACTAACTAGATCCTCTATTTTCAATGCTGAGAGCCAAATTTTCAGAAGAGCTCAGCACCTACTCAGGGGTCAGCTCCCATTTAGGCACCTAAATATGTGCTAGAGAGTTTCAAAACAACTCAGCATCAAACGTGGTGATAACTTATGAAAATCTGGCCAGTTATTTTGATGCCTAAATGGGAGCTGAGCTCTTCTGAAAAATGCCATCTTAGCAATCAGTCTACGCTAAATTAAAGCATTAAAAGCTAAAGTAAAATATCTTCCCTGTCTCAGCTGTGTTGCATCACTCCCATAAAATGTTCTCAAGAATTCAATGACATACTGGCAATTAGAAACCAGGAGTACAAGATTTGAAAGGGTCCAGACTGGCAACACCAATGGGGCCACCAACCTATCATCTTAATCCAAGTCAGACAGCGCAACAGGAGCAAATACAGTGAGTACAAAGGGACGCAGGCAAGATTGAACAATTTCTTAATTATTTTTAATAAAAGTTTTAAAGAAAAAAATAATGGTACTGTTGTGACAGGAAATTGTTTATTCTCCAATTATATAAATTTAATTACAGCCTACATGAAATTACACTATGGTAATTAACATCTTGTGGTCCCCTGCCTTGTTAAAACTGCACCATAAATTCCTCAAAGCTGCATATACAGATGATTAAATTTCAGAACCAAGTCTCAGCTTTGGACTTAAGAAGTCAGAATGTTCCAGTTATCCTGTGGAAAAAAAGCCTCAAGAATTCCTCCATTTCTTTAGACAAGGTGGTTCTACTGTTAGACAATATCATATTTCTCAGAAAGGTTTAAAAGCATGCTAAGTTGTATAAATATGTTGTATTTTACAGAATGTTTTGTATTCATGCTACCCTTTATTGTAGAAACTTATTAGCAAGTAAACTATTTGTAATCTCTGTTTGCATATGCAGAATCTGTCAGAAGTATAGTCAAAAATAAACATTGTGCTAGAAGCAGCTTGTTATCTTCTAGGGATAATTGTTACAAAGGTCTGTGTGAACTTCAAAATATGTAGAAAATTAGATAAGAAAAGGGATGAAAGGTTTGTGGTAATACTGTAAAATCGCTCTCTGCTGTAAACAAGCAAGGTATAAATATGAGCAAAACTGAGTTAATAGTTCTGGAACAGTGAAGATGTAATCTGCATGCCTGTTCTCCAGATTGGGTAAAGTATTAACCCTTTCTGTATTGTGCTGATTTATCTATCTGATTGAGAGTCATCAGAATTGAACCCATCAGCACTGCTAAGGATCCTGTGGTATTTAGAATTGCTGAAGGACCAAATACATTAAACCACGGGCATGCAAGAGGAAATGGGAGGTGATACATTTACAAGGTGGTGGTTTGCACATGTGATGGAGAAATTTCACCTTTGTCTCAGGGAATATGGCAGATTACTAATTCCCCTGAAATCTACATAAGGCCTAAAGGGTATGTCTATACTTAAAACGCTACAATGGCGCAACTCCCATCTGTTTAGATAATCCACCTCCCCGAGAGGCAGTAGGTAGGAAGAATTCTTCCGTCGACCTGCCTCTCGGGGAGGTGTCTGTCAACGCCAGGGGTTAGGTTGGTATAGCTATGTCTTCCAGGGCTGTAGATTTTTCACACCCTTGAGAATCGTACCTATAGCAATGTAAATTCCTAGTGTTGACCTAGTCTCAGAGTCATGAGGAGCCCACAACACGTTTAGAACACTTGTAGCTCCTTGTGAGCACAAAAGGAGCCATGTACCTGTAAGAAAAAGTGTATTAAACCAAGTTTACGACAGGAAGAGATGATAATGTCTGCACACATGCTGGAGGGAAGGTACAGTACTTGAGCAACAGAGTAAGAGCCCATCAGAACTTTTCAGAGGTTTCCAAAGTCCATCAGATCATTTGCACACTAGATAAATACACAATACCTGAGGGGCAATTCGCATCTGACTTTCCAAACTCCTTTATCTCAGAAATTACTTCTGATTTTCCCCAAATTTAGCTAACAAAAAAAAGTATACACATATGCCAGGTAGAGATTTAAAACTGAAAGACCATTTCATAGAGGGGGGCCTGTTTCAGGCATAAATAGAAGGCTGTCTACAATCTTAAATGTGAATAATCTCTTCCAATTAGTCCCGTATATGCCATGGCATATACATTGGAGCTCCCCATACTGCCCTGGTCCATGAGTATTCTGTGTTAGGCTAAGCTGGAAGCACTCTTGTAATCAGTCATATGCTCCTCACTCAGCCCAAGTCCTTACGGCAGGGCTACAGTGATGATCAGTGTCATGGAAGTGCTGCTATCAGACAAGCAGGTTATAGGGCTACGTTCATTCACTGTTCAGTTGGAATCCCTTTTGGCATGAGCAATTTTCAAGTCTTGCATACATGTAAGCCACTGCTATAGTAAAATACAATGGAACGCTCTTACCCTTAAAGATGCCTCCCTTCCCCCCGTTTCAGGGTTGAGAGATGTTGGCAGGGCAGTATGGGGAAGTTTGTACTGCTGCTGCCCAGTATTTGTTTTGTTAATTAAATAAAAGAATTGAGTGTCCAAAAGTGTCAATTTAGAACTAAATCCACTAAAATTAAAGAAAAAATGGTATCCCATGACAAAAACATCTGATGTGACAATTAGCACAGCTGACTCGGAGGAATGTGAATGTGCGCTTCTTTACTTATACAGTATTTAGAAATCAAAAAGTTATAATTACTGTGTCCTATAGTGTTTGAGGGGTCATCCTTCAGATGGTTAGTAGATCTCGAGTTAGCAGATGCTGGGTTTGTTAACCTACAGCTTCAGCACTGACACACATTTGTAACCCCAGGTTAAGAACTGTTGAACCCTGAATCTCAACCTGGGATTCCAGAGTCTACACTACATTATGTGGGCCTGAGTCCAACCACCCGTATCCCAAATTTCCTAGTGCCCTCCCAAAATGTGGCCACTCTAGTTCTTCGTTCTTGGTGCAGCATGGGAAAATTTTACTGTCCACAAACTAGAGTGTCCAGAGAACAGTCAGCCCATGGGATCATGGAATACTTTTGGTGCACTCCCAGAGCAAAAGTCCAGTGTGGCTGCATCTACACTGCAAAGCAATAGTGCTTGAACCGTGGGTCCTGGTTTGACTCAGATTCAGACCATCCACCCTCATTGGGTGGATCTGAGCCCTGGGAGAACATAATTTGTGTGTAGATGGAAGGGTGGTTATGCTTGATCCAGAGTATGAACCCTGGGCTTACAGCAGCCTAGACATACCCTCAGAGAGTGCAGAATCAAGCTAGCCAAAGGTTCACAAAAATGACAAGTCTTTACATGGTTCATTTAAAAATATGCTGTTTCGCAAAAGGTGTTATCTTTTTGAAACTATCTTCATGCTCATCTAAACATTTACCTGCAAGAGGAAGACAATCTTCATCAGACACACTTTGGGAAAGCAGGTAGATCAAAAACACAAAGTAGGTTAATTTTTTTTAAGACTGCAGAATCATGCTTACATTTGATGTGAGAATACACATCAATGTTTCCTTCCAATAAAGTGAGCCTTGCTGCTCTGCTTGGACACAAGTCTACAGATAGTCAAAAATGAGACAAAATTAAAAAAACATTTGCCAATTTACTACTCCTTTTTATCATGGAAATTTAATTTTGGGAGCAACTTCTCAACAAAACTGAACAAAAACACATCAACCACTCCTAATCAAGGCAGCGTAATGAGGCATACAGGAATCCTACTCCAAGTCATGACTGCTAAGACAGCTAATGGCCAGGGTCTCTTTTTATAGCTCACTCTATGAATTATTGCTAGTTGGGGGAGGAAAGATATCGATGGTTAGGAAAGATCTTTAAAACTAAAAGTGTGTTTTGGAAAAGTGGTGTGTTTAAAAGTAAGAAAGAAAGAAAAGCATAATGCTCATAAGACACCAGAAAACAGCCCAGAAACTAAACTTATCTCTTTAAACACAAAACACACAGAGCACAGGAAGAAACAAAGAAACAGTATGGACGTGTTTGAACTATCCCACTGACATGACTCAACCGTGTGCTTTCCATGCTTGGCTTCTATTCCAAGGTTACCAACAAAGCCACCAATGGCATTTATGGTTGTGGATTTCATGTGGACAACTCATCACTCTACTCACTTCTTATAGACCAAATAGCTATCTGAGCAGGGTTCAAACTGACAGCCTAGAATGCCTGCATATCCTATTTCTAATATTTTAAGATATCCAATTACTGCCCTAAACGAGTCCTTTCTACATTATACTCTCCCTCTCTAGAGTGATTTTGCTTATCAATCTGATAGTAGTGCTGTAATTTTAGTCATATCCAAGAAAATCTGTTTTTTTAAAGCCAACACTAACACGGTGTATGATATTTGCTTATAGTTTTCAGTCTGCTTGGACTGTAACATCCAAGGATATGTCTACACTGCAATAAAACACTCACGGCTGGCTCATGTCAGCTGACTCAGGCTTGCAGGGCTATGGGGCTATGAAATTGCAGTGTAGATGTTCAGGCTCTGGTACCCCCAGGGAGCCCAAACATGTACACTGCAATTTTATAGCCCCACAGCCTGAGGCCCGTAACCTTGTGTCAACTACATGGGCCAGCCATGGTTTTATTGCAGTGTAGACATACCCAAGTGTACCACCTTCCCTAGTAATCTTTCTAGGCTCTTGCTGACCTGTTAGTTCTCCTCATGGGACTCTCTCTCATGTATAGAGTTCTAAACATTTACCATACACCTTCTGAGTCCAGGATGATAGCAAAGATGATGCTTCAGTGAGGTCCTGAAATTCCCACCAGAGCGCTCTTCCTGAATTCATGGGAGGGGAGCAGAGACTGTGCTAAATTTGCCATTCAAGTGCTTCCAACAAATAACCCTGATTTAAGTCATGCACTGCAGTCCTGAAACATTCCTACAAGATGCATCATGACCCAGCTACAGCAACAATCTGGTCGCAGCATTACCTTGCCACATCATTCTGTGATATTTATCAAAGAAATCCTGAAGTTTGTAAGACAATACTAGGACACTACTGCAGTTGGCAAATACAAAACAAAGTAATATAGCCAGGAAAACAACTAACAGACAGAGGAGACAAGAGGAATGTCATGCCTAGAGTACGATTTTTACATTTCTCACTTTCTCCTTCCAACTCTTCTAGGCTGCTCTTTAGCAGTGTGCAAGTCATACTGATTTATGTGGTGGGTTTGTAATCTGCGCAAGTGGAGACCAGGAAGAATTTAAGATAATTGACATTTGTGACTGAATATGTGGTTTCAGTCCAGGTCCTTCTCAGCACGTAGGAATATTTACTCAGTTCTCCCAAGCTAGGTCAGCATTCAGATGAGATACTTACATGGAATAATTAAATCTTGAGAGACCCAGAGTTGGGCACTCAGAAGGTGACACTCCTCCATAGGTGCTGACTCCATGGGTGCTCTGGGGCTGGAGGACCCACAGGGAAAAATTAGCAGGTGCTCCACACCCACCGGCAGCCCAACTCCCCACTCCTCGCTTCCTTCTCCCCCCCCCCACCTTCTCCCGAGCCCGCCGCGTCCCTGCTCCTCCCCCTCCCTCCCAGCGCTTCCCATTCCCCCCCCCACACACACACACACCGCCTAACAGCTGTTTGGCGGCGCTTAGGACTTTCCGGGAGGGAGGGGGAGGAGTGGGGATGCAGTGTGCTCAGGGGAGGAAGCGGAGAAGAGGCAGGGCAGGAGCGGGGACTTGGGGGAAGGGGCTGGAATGGGTGAAGGGCTGGGGCAGGGACTTTGGGGAAGGGGTGGAATGGGGGTGGAGCACGGGCAGTGAAGGGGCAGGCCGGGGGGGATGGGGGTCGAGCACCCACTGGGCAGAGGGGAAGTCGGCACCTATGCACTCCTCCATCTGATTTAATACTGAACCAGCACCCAACAAGGTCCTAGGGGGCATTGGGTGCTGCAGACGCCATCCTTTAGCTGAAACTTAATAGACAACTCGGCCATATGTGGAAAATAAGGTTCCCGTGACACCTTTGGGGGCATCTTGCAAAGAAGACTTCAGGAGCTCAGTATGTGAAGCGAAAAGCTCCATTGCTATCTAGTTTGCAGCAAGGGGCAAATTGATGGGAAAATATCTGAAACAGAACAACATATACTGGGCTTAAGACGGTAGCGATTGTCCCAGTGCAGAAGAAATTGAGGAGCAAAGCGTAAATGATGGAAGTCCTATTATTAAGTTATTAGCAGATTTACCTAAAGATAAGGAATGGAAATGTCAGGAAAGTGATGGAGAATCATCCAGTTTTCCTAGCAGCGTAAAAGAGTGATGATGAAGAATGTTGCTCACGTGAAAAGGAGAGCAATGACAAAGAAAAATCTGGTTTACATGAAAAAGAGAAGCAATGGAGAAGAATCAGCCTTGCATGATGACAGAAACAGCAGTGAGAAAAATTGCATGCCACAAATCGATACATCAGATCCTGCTTTATGGCCGTAGATAAAACTCTGCTGATATTGATAGTACAATTTTGAACTAACTTCAAATTTCTGATCTCAATTGTGGTTTGGCATGATATCCTGTTCCAAGTAAATGTTGTAAGCAAGGCATTACAAACTCAGTCGATGGACATCGCGACTGCTACCACTTTTGATGAGAAGCTGCCTTGATTTCATTATGGCCTCCAGAGACAACAGTTTTGAAGATCCAGCACTGCTGCCAAAGAAATGGCAGAAAACTTAGGAGTTGAGCCTGTCTTCAAGGAAACTCATTCAGTGGAAGAAGAGAGAGTTGATTGCAAGGGCAGAGATGAGGTGATGGGAAGCGTGGAAGAAAAATTAAAGATGGAGGTTTTTTGCTTCCTCCTTGACCCTGCTCGATTGTCCATCGAAGAAAGGTTCGGACAAATGAAGCACCACAAAAAGACCTGGGGGGGGCGGGGAGGGAGGAGAGGGAGGATTGTATGACCTAAGTAAGCACACTCCACTCCAAGTTCTCCAATTCATTCATGATGCAGAGCTGAAGGATGCTTTTCCTAATGTGTGGATAGCTTTGAGGATTCTGTTCATGTTGCCGGTCAGTCAAGTAGTGAGAGCAGCTTTTCAAAGCTGAAGCTCATTAAAACATATCTTCAATCGACAATGCCCGATGAGAGACTGACATAGCTTACTATTTTATCTCTTGGAAATGCCATTGACCAGTCTTTGGATTTCTCTGACACTGTGCTTCAGTTCACAAGGGCAAAGGCAAGAAAAGCGACCTTTTGAACTAAAGGACTATGTTTAACATTCTAAGGCAGTCACTTACTGTAACACTATTTACTACTGGTCCGCCCAATGTTGATACACAGTTCAATTTCTTGATATTAGTACATTTCACAAAAAGAACAGGAGTACTTGTGGCACCTTAGAGACTAACAAATTTATCAGAGCATAAGCTTTTGTGGGCTACAGCCCACTTCTTCGGATGCATATGTAGCCCACGAAAGCTTATGCTCTAATAAATTTGTTAGTCTCTAAGGTGCCACAAGTACTCCTGATCTTTTTGCGGATACAGACTAACACGGCTGCGACTCCGAAACCTGTCACAGTACATTTCAGTTATTCTTAAAATTAAAAAGTTTCTATAAGCCTAGAGGAAACTACTTTTTTTATTTGCTTATATATGGCATGAATAAATACAGATTTACAGATTCTAGTGTGTGAATTTATTTTCTTATATGACAGAGATAAATCATGCAGCAAAGTCATGAAATGGGCTACAAATGCAATAAAAATAAGGTATTCAAACATTTACTAATGGAGGGAAGGGTGCCGAAGATGCTCCTCACCTGGTGTGCTATTTGATCTAGGGTTCAGCCCTGTCTGCATGTAATGTGCAAAGTACTGATCACATCAACTGCTTCAAGGCCTATCCCAGCATAACAGCGAGTTCTTAACACCAGATAACTAAACAGCTGACTACACATTAAATTTAAAGTTTTATCATTTAATTTGTAGGAAAGAATTAAGGTGATAGAACTACTGGATATAAAAAAAAATGATACTAATATGACTTTTAGATTTTTGTAAGTAGTTTTGATATTTAGGAAGGCAGGAGGTTGTAGAAATAATGGGAAGGGAGAAGAAAGATAGTGTGTGATATATGAGAGAAAGGCAACATAGCAGGGGTAGGCAACCTATGGCACGCGTGCCGAAGGCGGCACGCGAGCTGATTTTCAGTGGCACTCACACTGCCCAGGTCCTGGCCACCAGTCCAGGGGCTCTGCATTTTAATTTAATTTTAAATGAAGTTTCTTAAACATTTTAAAAACCTTATTTACTTTACATACAACAATAGTTTAGTTATATATTATAGACTTATAGAAAGAGACTTTCTAAAAACGTTAAAATGCATTACTGGCACACGAAACCTTAAATTAGAGTGAATAAATGAGGACTCGGCACACCACTTCTGAAAGGTTGCCGACCCCTGCAATATAGCATACATACTGCTCCTCAAACTAGGATTATTCAAGATTTTCCTTTAGAATGTACAAAGCATGTTTATGACTTACCTTGCACTTCCGTGAGACCATTTTATGTCACTGCCTAACAATTTGCAACATTGATAATTCTCACAATATTTTCATGAGTCTCATAATATTTGGTGTTTCTTAAAGCCCCCACTCCTGGAGTCATGTGGTTAGATGAAAATCTCAACTTATTTTAAAAAAAATAAAAGTTTCTAGCCCTCCTGGTTGTGGGGAAGACTTGAAAACGGGACTCCCCCACAGGCTCAAAAACACAAAAAGCAGATAAAAAGAATGCAACATTTACCATTTAAGAACAAAATCATTTTTAACCCAAACTCATGAGTCCTGCATGTTTACAGTTGACAGCTCTGAACTATTGAATGTGTTTGTGACAAGGCTTTAAGGCATCAATATCTTGTGCGAATATATTTATAAAGCAAGGGGGTTATTAGAAGAGGAAGGCAGGAGTGTTTTTTAATGCTACAAGTAAAGTGTTCTGAGTTTGTCAGTTTGGGTGAGGCTGCGGCTGCTACCACGCAGCTGGGGCTAGTGATCCCAATTAACAATACTGCCTAGCCCAACATTTCTGAAAACAAAATGCAAGAAGCTTAGGGGTACTTCCTCCAGACCCCTCCTTTCGCAGCGCGGAACCAGCCTTCGCACCTGGCTTCCCTTTGCAGTCTCTGCTTACCCCCCTCGAGCCCAGCCCGGCTCTCTCCCGGAGCGGACCCTCCTCCACCTCCCGGCGGCACTCACCTCTCCTCGCAGCCCGCGCAGCTGATCACCGCGGACACCCCCTTACAGAAGAGCTGCTCTGCCATGCTGCCGGGAGCCCGCGCATCCCCGCGCCCCTACATAGCCCTAGCGCTGCCGTCGCCGCCTGCGCTGGGCGCATTAGCTCCCTGCCTGCACCTGGAGCCGCGCGGGGATTCCCCTGCTGTGCTCGCTTCTCCCTCCCACCAGCCGGGCGGCTCCCCGGGGCTTTGGCGCCGGCTTCCCGCCGCTGGGGAGACCGCGCCGGGCGGAGCCGCAGAAGGGGGACGCGCCCTCGTTGCTCTACCCCTGGGCAGTGGGGTTGCCTAAGGCCGCAGGAGCCCTTGCGGTGCCCGGTGTGGTGTTAATCCCTGGATCTGCCTTAGCAGCAAGCGGAGCTCGGGAAGAAACACGCAGCCAAAGAGCAGCTCCAGCATTGCCAGCGGGGGTCTTTTGGTTCCCGCGCCTGCAGGATAACCTAGGGCGAGAAAGTCCAGCGGGTCTCTGCAGGCGGGAGGGTTAAGAACGAGTGAAAATGAAAAGCGAGGTTCTCACGTCATTAGGGAGATGCCACTTCCTAGCAATGCCCATATTAACATTCGCTTAATAGCAACCTTATGCCCGGAACTGATCCCATCCCATTGACTTGAGTGTGAATGGGATTCGGATGTTAGCAACAGGCATGCTACTTCCTGCTTAGGAACAACTTTTTTGAAAGAAAGGCTCTGGCTGCAGGCAGATTGGCAGGGAGGGAAGTGCTAGGAATGCCGAGGCCAGATGTCAGGGAAGGGCACAGTCTGTAGACCACAGGGAGAGGTACCATCCGTCTCCACAGGCCTCCAGCACCCATGGTCCCTGGGGAAAGCCCCTGAATCGGGGCCGCAGCCCCTCAGCTAGGGTGACCAGATGTCCCAATTTTATAGGGACAGTCCTGATTTTGGGGTCTTTTTCTTATATAGGCTCCTATTACCCCCAACCCCCTGTCCCGATTTTTCACACTTGCTGTCTGGTCACCCTACCCTCAGCCCACTGTTGCCTTGGCCACATCCACCCTTCCCAGCCCACAGCACCGGGACTCTGGCAGAGGCTCCCCCATTGGGTGGTAATGTGGGTGCCCCAGTCACATACCACTTGTGGGGAACATGGGTCACAGGCAGGTTTGTAGTCTGCATCCACTGAAGGCACATCCCAGCACTTTCTTCCTTGATTGAAGCCCCACAAGCCTTCCTTTCACTTATTTTAGGCATTGTTGTTGTAGCCGTGTTGGTCCAAGGATATGGAAAGCTTGTGTCTCTTTCACCAACAGAAACAGGTCACTACTACCTCATCCACCTTGTCTTTCACTTATGGACAACTCTTGGATAAGAGCTTTTCTGGGAGCCAAGAGGTTGCTAATAATCAGAATCCTTCAAGGAAAAATGCCAAGTAGTATGAGTAAGGCCCTGTGGACAGCTGTTGCAGCTGCAGAAGTCATGGAGGGCTCGGAAAGTCACAGAATCTGTGACTTCTGTGAAAGACTCGCAGATTTAATTATGAGCTAGCAACAGTGAATGCTGCCCACAACTACACTGGGATAAATCTAGAGTAACTCTAAGATAAAAGCAGAATCCTGTCTAATTTTGGCCCCAATTGCAACACGAGTATAGAGAATGACTGCATTTCCAGACCCTTATGCATCTCAGAACATGAGCGCTACACCAAATACATAAAGAACAAGTGTAGTCACTTTGCTTGCACCAAAAAATCCAGACCGTTTTGTAAACTGGAATAGCGGCAGCACAAAAATATATATTTGACATGTAGGTCAGCTCTACACACTTCCTGAAGAATGTAAAAAATATACCCTTGCAAGGCCAGCTTTAGGACCTGCGGGGCCCGATTCCGCGATCCGGGTCTTCGGCGGCACTTCGGCGGCGGGGGGTCCACTCCACATCTTCCGCGGCACTGAAAGACCCCCCACCGCCGAAATGCCACCGAAGACCCTGGAGCGGACCCCCCCTTCCTCCGCCGAAATGCCGCCAGAGCGGACCGCCTCCGCGTGAGCCTAAGGCACGGGGGCCTCTTAGGCACGGGCGCGGGGCCCGAATCGGGGGAATTGGCCTAAAGCCGGTCCTGTACCCTTGATACTACAAGCAACCATGGGAGTCTCAGCTGCCAAGAATTGGGACCGTTTAACTTTATTATTGCTACTTGGAAAAGCTGTAAACAGTAGCAGAGGCAGGCACAGGAGTTAGTCACTAGCTTGGAGGAAGACCTAAAAAAATAGACAGTCCAGGGGAGTAGAATAGCAATACATCTCTCACCTCTCACAGCAGTCAGGAAGCACTGGATGAGGCAAAAAAAGACAGAAAACTCCTAGCAGCTAGAAAGGGTGGAACTTCACCTTTATAAAACACTTGCTATCCACTGCTGATGTGATAGATACAGGACCCAAGACGGGACCAAAATCCCAGTACTTTTCCCATTACCAATAGCTGGGGAATAGTGCACCTGACTTGTGTGTTACCAATGGATCTGGCCCAAGTCTAATAGGTTTAGTCTCTCAATCCAGATGGTGTTTGGTAAATTTTTTAAGTCTTCATAAAATGAATAAATATATAAAACCTCTAAGGTCCTGTTACCTAGCATTTGTTATAAGATCAGCAAGGTGATCCCAGTTTTATTAGTACATCCCATATATGATTTTATTTACTGTACTTTATAACAACATATAAGAGGATAACTGTATTATCTGAGTCTTTAAACCTGAAAATAAATTTATTTAAAATACTCTTTTTAGCAAAAGCCATAAGGGTATAAGCAACAAAAAATATGTATTTGCTGAAAACTGGCATTCTACAATTGTTGTTTACACGAAATCAGTAAATAAAGGAGAGAAACTAAAATAATATTGATATATTATATGATTTTCCATGCCATAAAGTATTAATTAAATACAATCCGCCTTTTCTCCCTTTCTAATGTCATGCAGTAACTTCTATATCCCTTATATCATTTTAGTGGTATGATCTATGGTACCCATGTGTGATGCAAATGAGTAGTCATAGGACTATTAATATGGTTAATGTTGAGCATGTTGGTAAGTGTTTACAGGATCAGGGTCTTAGAGTTTAATAAGTTGTATTATTTTCACACCATATTATTGATCTGAGGTGTTTTACATAATATTTGGGGGCCAATGAATCTCACCTTATCTTTACCAGTATAACAAATGTAGAAAAATAATTTAATATTGTAAAATCATATTTTCAAAATTGTTCTTATAAATGCAATAAAAATATTACTTTAGTTACCTCTTTGAGGGTACGTCTGTACTACCCACCAGATCGGCGGGTAGAGTTCGATGTAACTGGGATCGATTTATCACGTCTCGTCTGGACACGATAAATCGATCCACGAATCGACACCCGTACTCCACCTCGGCAGGAGGAGTAAGCGGCATCGACGGGGGAGCTGTGGCAGTCAACTCGCCACCGTGAGGATGGCCAGGTAAGTTGAACTAAGATACTTCTTAGTTCGAACCACCCCGCTAGTGTAGCCCAGGCCTAGGTAGTATTTCTGATACTCTCCTTTGCTCACCATATAGTATTGGTGAACTTTAACCAGAAACTGGTCTTTATCTCACCGGCTATAGCAGAACTATCACTCTTCTGTAATATGTCATCCTCATGATGTTACTACTCTTTATTACATGTTTATCCCACATTCACACTTACACAGTTTAGGATGATTTTAATTAAATGGCTTCAAGTTTCAATTAGTATTTTTAGATTAAAAGTTGATTTAATAAATGAAAATTATTCATATGCAAAACTAAATCATTCTACAGTATGTACACTTACAGAATTATGTATAACAGATTACAAAACAAGCAAAACAAATATCATAACCAGCAAAATCATCATACTTATAGAACTAAGGCATTTGCATTACATAAAAAAAAAATTCATTGTTATACCAACAAAAATATTGTAATTCAGAACTATCAATATTAGTCAAAGTGCTTGGTTTTTAAATATTTTCATGATGTTTTATTCATTCAAACTTCTTCCCAGAGATTATTTTTCTTTAAAGTCCTATTAAGCCATTGCCAAACTATTATTTAAAAATTGCTTACCGCAAAAATTCCAGTCACCTGTGTACTAATATTTGTGATCATTTCAATGCTTGTAATATAATTGAAAAAAGCAACAGTATTTTAAACGACTCCATACTGAGTGTCTACTTGCTGGAATTTATTTAAACTGAAAAACCAGAGAAGGACCTTTCTGAACAGCAGAAAGTAAAAACATCACCCGTAAACAATGTATTTAAATCTACCATTAAGAACTATTGCAAACAATTGAATTAGTCATTTGGTCTTTAAAATATAATAGATCACATGCATTTTCTAAAGCATTAACACTTCCACTGTTTGCACAGGAACAAATCTTTTTTCAGCTGAACCACAACAGAATATAAACCAGATACTGTTTAAGGCCCCTATCCTGCAAACACATATCTGCTTAACTTTACTACTGTAACCCCATTGATTGCAATAGTACTATTCACAGTCATGAAGTACAGCACATGTATAAGTGTTTGCACGATGAGGGCCTTAGCCGTGTATAATTTAGTGCTTGTTGCTGTTGACTTGAAAATAAATATGTTAATTTAAAAAGTGAAATTTCATCTGATGAAAACTATTTAGTCCTTGCAATTTTGTCTGTAGTTGTTGAAAGCAAGTATGGTAACAAATAAGAAATTCTGTGATCATTATTTAAGAGCTGCTTATGACTTTCCATGATATCAATGTTTTCCATTCACATAGACAAAAATAGAGTTTTTCTGGTATCCCTCAGTGTCTTAGAGATTTCTGATCTTCAGAGCTGGAGACTAAATGATACCTTTGTAGTATAGCAAGGCATAGTTTCTGTAAAAGGAGAAAAAATATACTATTTAAAATTTCAGCTTCTACTGGTCTGTGTTATGCAGAATGTCAATCTAGATTATCATAACTGGCCTTAAAATTGAAACTGTGCATCTGCAAAGGTGAATATATTTTGTGCCTGTCTGACTTCACAGGATTAGCACTTATGGGTAGAAACAATTTTTAAATATATATTTATTGATTTGCAGTTCACTTTTACCAAAAAAACCAACAAAACACCATAGTGTTTTGAATAATAATAATAATAATTTATTTAAATTTGCACAAAAATAAATGAGTATATATCCAATGCCCCGGGCTCCCAGGACAATTTTTAAAGACTACATTCATTAAAAAAAAATCTGTCAATTATCCCAGATCAAACCAAATAACCCAGGAACACCACAAATGAATGGACTTCCTCACATATGACATCCCCACCAGTCATGCAAATAGAACACCATCACTACACACTTGTTTTGTACACATCTTCAAGACCTTTAAGGCCAAATTCTGATCTGACATTTTTTGTTTATTTTCCCTCCATGGTGGTACTACTAAGGGAGCAGAGGGGGTGACCCAGCTCTAAAGTATAATTCCAAGTTCAGTGTGGGCCTGTTCTCTAATCAGGGCCTCTTGGCATAATAATAACCATAATTAGGGCCCTACCAAATTCACGACCATGAAAAATGCGTCACAGACCGTGAAATCTGGTCTCCCCCCATGAAATCTGGTCTTTTGTGTGCTTTTAACCTATACTATACAGATTTCACAGGGGAGACCAGCGTTTCTCAAATTGGGGTTCCTGACCCAAAAGGGAGTTGCAGGGGGGGAATCACAAGGTTATTTTAGGGGGGTTATGGTATTCCCACCCTTACTTCTGCGCTGCTTTCAGATCTGGGCGGCTGGAGAACAGCAGCTGTTAGCCGGGCACCAGCTCTGAAGGCAGTGCAATACCGTACCATGCCACCCTTACTTCTGCGCTGCTATCTTCAGAGCTGGGCGGCCGGAGAGTGGTGGCCACTGATTGAGGGCACATCTCTACAGGCAGCAGTGCAGAAGTAAGGGTGGCAATATCATACCATGCCATCCTTACTTCTGCGCTGCTGCTGGCGGTGGCTCTGCCTTCAGAGCTGAGCTCCCAGCCAGCAGCCACCCCTTTCCAGATGCCCAGCTCTGAAGGCAGCGCTGCTGCCAGCAGCAGCACAGAAGTAAATGTAGCAGTACCGCAACCCCTGCCCTACAATAACCTTGCGACCCCCACACAACTCCTTTATGAGTCAGGACCCCTACAATTACAACACAGTGAAATTTCAAATTTAAGTAGCTGAAATCATGAAATTTACGATTTTTAAAATCCTATCACCAAAATGGACCATGAATTTGGTAGCGCCCTAACCATAACGAATTTTGACCCCTCCACAAAGTTTGTATATGTTTGTTCAGATCCAGGGCTCGGATTCTGGCATCTCTCATCAAAACATATCTGAAAGCTCATCTTATTTTGAAAAAAAGACAAAGAACTTTCCCCCTCCTCCAATAGCATATAGAACTTTTACAGCTTTTAAAATTGCTTGTTTCATGTGCTCTTACATACGATTGTGCTCTTACACTAGTCTTCACTTTTTTATAAAGATTCAGGATATTGTTGATCTCTCTGTATAACCCAAGCATATTATTTTGATGTGGCCAGGAAATCTTTATGAAATCTACATTTATATCAGAAATAATGGGAGATGTACTAAAAATTTAGTGCATATACCTCTTTCTTTTATGTCCGCAATGTAGGCTTTCATAAATTCTTTCTCAAATTGCTCTCGATCACGTTGACTTTCTACGATGTCTTCAGTATCGTGATACAAGAATGTTTCAAGAGGATTATCCTTAAGGCTTATAAATCTGTAGAAAAAGAAATATTAACATGAAAGGATAACTTCTTAACATGAACAGCCAAATGTAGTTTGCTATATGTCAAATATTGATTATATTAAAAATAAATCCCTCTTCTGAAATTACAAACAGTTTGAATTGATTAGCTCTATGAATTATATTTACTAACTTGTTTTGTTTGGGTGTATCCCACACACAGTCCATGCATGTGACCAACAGGCCTGTCAGTTTTATAAGCCAGTCAACATTACTTAAAAGTGGCAACTCGCAGGCAGAGGGGGAGTTGTGAAGAATCACTATGCTTAAGTAATTGAACAAAAGTGTTTTATGGTCTTTCTATTATGGAGCAAGTAAATATTTTAGGTAGCAATGTCTTTACACTCTGTTCTCCCTAATACAATTCAGTACGTCCATACTGCAATATTTTTTTCGGTAGGAACAGAGTTTTAGCATTTTGGGGCATCTGTACATATCACACTTCACAACATCTGACCAGCTGTACCATAATTCTACAGCAACTCCTGATCAGAACAAAAAACTTCAACATAGACCCCATCCTATCCAGGTTTCACAGCATTCCAGGATTTAGTCAGAATTCCTTAGTTGATGATGCACACCCTTGGGAGTTACAGTTACTTCCCAACATCCATTACAACAGAGAAGTTCAATCTGCGTCCCCTTTTTGTCATGTTTGTAAATATACTAAACCAATACTTTGAAAATGAAAATCACATGGTTGCACAAACGGCTCAGTAATTCCATGCACAAAGTATGTGTACATCATTCTGAAAATTATGGGAACATCTCTTTAAAGCAACAAAAAGAAATTAATCAGTGAAATTTCAACTATCAAAAAGAAAAAATATCACTCCAATTAATCATATGGCATAGTAACACTACCAGGAACTGCTCTGTCATATTCAAATGACTTCAGGTCCTAAATCCTGAGTGTCAAATCAAAACATGGGATTATCATAGTTACAAATGGGAAAGACTTAGGAGTCCATCAATCTGCATCTATAGGATATAGTCTCTCAACCAAGAATATACACATTATTAAACTGACACAAACACTGAATGTTGAGAGGCAATAAAGTCTCAGTAAAAGTACAAAAGCACTCCTTGGTAGCAGGTGAAATATCAGGAACCCTGAGGTATACTTGTATAATTCACCACTGGACTTCAGTGATTTCATTGCCCTTAAAGAGTGGTTCTCATGTAAATGAGGTCAGAATTTTGCCCCAGGTTTGGTGGAAGTTGCACAGGTAACAACATACCCAGCCCAGCAAGCATGAATGCAGAATTCAATAAAAGGAAAGGAAAAGAGAATTGTAAAACTGTTTTTGAGGACCATTACTGCACTGGGTCACTTACCTTTCTACTTTTGAGCATATTCATTTCTCCCTAACTATAACTTACTTTAAACCTGTGGGTGATTCACAAACGTCTGTGGGTATCTCGACCAGATCATCACCACTAACCACCAGCAAGCTGAGTTTTGGCATATTGAGCAAAGCTCGTGGAAGATAAGTCAACTTGTTTTTCTGCAGGAGAAATGTCTGCAGTTCATCGAGCCTAAGGAAGCGTAACAGAGAAATGTGGCTTAAAAATACAATATATTTTAAAGATTTTTTTATTATATATGTGTATCTATTCAAACACCAACTGTTAATTTCTTCCTCTGGGAAAGAAGTATGAAAATATTCACATGAACTATATGCTTTTCCTTATGCTGTTTTGTATTTTCACAGAACACTCCAATGACTTCAATGGGAAGTTTCATACATGGTTTGACAATATAGATGCTAATAATACACCCGTGAGAAGAACTAAAAGTTGTGAAATCAGAAGCTAGAGCAGCAGTGTGCACTTTCGTGGTACAGTGAAGGTGTGTGCACACGATGCCATGCAACACAACGTGATGCAAAGTTCTCATGTACCTCGTTCTGTCAGAAAGTCATCAAAATATAGGTGGGAACAAAAATATATATGGGGACTACTTGTAAGAATCATGTGACCAGGATTTGGCCTTTATTTTGTTCCCCAAAATATAGGTGGGAACAAAATATATATGGGAACTCTTACAAGTATGACTGAAATCAATATAAAGGACCTAATCTTGTGGTTTAGGAAGTAGGCTTCTTTCATTTGTTTTGTGTCCCCTTATCCTTTCTTCACACAATAGTAAATTTGGGGCTGAACATTTGGTCTTGAGAGTGAATGTGGGGGCCAGAACTATAAAACCTGAGGTACTACTGTTTTTCTCATTAACCCCGTATAGGTGCTGGTTCTACTTCTAGAATAGTGATGCAGCTGTATTGCATGAGAGACATTTCCTTTGAGTTCTAGAAGGTGCGGCAAGTGATGCTTCAGCACATTAGACAGTGTTGCCAACTCTCATGATTTGTATTGTGAACCTCATGATATTTGGTGTTTCTCTTATATAAAGAGTAAAAGTTTTTAGTCCTCATCCTTGCAGAGAAAAGATTGAAGCAAGAGCACTCTAAAATCTCAGAAACCAGAAGGTTAATAAAAAGAACCAAAAATGTACATATTTAAATATACATTATTTTTAATCCAATCTTTTGATTTGGAGGGGCCTAGCTGAGAGTTTTAATATTTGGAGTTAGCAATGCTAGGTTATCAGCTGGATGAAACTTTGTAATGAGTTGGGTTAAAACCCCATTGATGTTGATAGGCGTGAACTCACCCTTCAGTTATCATAACTGTAAACATATGTCCCATCTGAGACCAAAGGTGTGTATGAACTCACTCAGGAGCTTATGGGCTGAGTATTGCTTTGGGTAGGGAGAGGTGTATGACAAACAGATACTGAGGTCACAGGCAAGAACAGAGAGAAAGAAGCAAAGGAAATGAAGCAAGAAAGCCAAGCCGTAGCACATGAGCCCAGTGTGACCCTGGAAAAAGCAAGAGAGAGAGTGAAACCAGATATTGTAGGGATAACAGAAACATAGTGGAATAGTAGTCATGGCTAGATTATAGATATTGAAGGGTATTTGCTGTTCAGGAAAGAAAAAAAGGGTAAAAATAGTAGAGTAGCATTGTATATTAATGATGAGGTATACTTTAAAGAAATTAGAAGTGATGGAATGGATAAAATGGAATCTATTTGGTTGAAAATCACTTTGGGGAAGAAAGCTAACTAATACTCCACTGGGATAGTGGATAGGGTATGCTACAGCCCCCCAGGATCTGATCTGGATATGGATAGAGACCTCTTTAATATTTTTAATGAAATAAATACTACTTGGAATTGTGTGATTATGGGAGACTTTAATTTCTTCGATATCCATTGGAGGACAAGTGCTACTAATAATGGTAGGGCCCAGATATTCCTGGATGTGATAGCTGACAGATTTCTTCCATCAAAGTCACCGAACCAGCAACAGGTGATGCCATTTTATATTTAGTATTAGTAAGTACCAAGAACCTCACAGAAGAATTGGTTGTAGAGGACAATTTTGATTCAAGTGATCATGAGCTAATTCAGTTTAAACTAAATGGAAAGATAAAAATAGGTATGTAACTAGGATCCTTGATTTCAAAAGGGCAAACTTAAAAAACTTATGGGAGGTATATAGGGAAGTGGACTGAACTGAAGAACAAAAGGATCTGAATGAGGAAGAGGCTTGTAATTCGTTTAAGTCAAAGTTGCATAAGCTATCTGGAGCCAGCATCCCAAGCAAGGGGGGAGGGAAATTGTAGGGAAGGGTTGCAGACCGAACTAGATGAACAGGTTATTAAGAGAAAGCAGAAATCCTAAAAGGAATGGAAGATGGTATGGATCAACAAGGAATACTACCTCTTGGAGGTCAGAAGATGTAGGGGGGGAAAGTGAGAACTGCCAAAAGCAAAGCAGAGTTGCACCTTGCAAAAGGAAATTAAAACCGATTAGACCCAAGGTTCTTTAGCCATATAAATAAAAAGAAAAGAAAAAAAGAAAAAGTGGGACTGCTAAGCTCTGAGGATGGGGTGGAGATCAAAGATAATATAGGCAAGGCTCAACACCTAAATGAATATTTTCCCTCAGCTTTTAATAAGGGTAATGAGGGGCTTTGGGATACTGCTAGGGTGGCTAATGGAAATGAGGATATGGAAGTAGAAAATACCACATGGGAGGTGGAAGTCAAACTCAAACAGCTTACTGGCCAAACTGGGGAACCAAATAATCTCCATCCAAGAATATTACAGGAACTGGGACATGAAATTTCAAGCCCAATAGCAAGGATTTGTAATGATTTTGTAGGGAGGAGGGTGGAAATTTAAAATTCATACAGATTAGTTTGCTTACCTACTGATGTTTACCAGGCTCGATAGCCACATTCAGCATGCTTTGGCTTGACCTTTCGCCCCACCTCATATTCCTTTCTGTGTAGCTGTACAGTTGCTGCCCCTTCAGTTGCAAGTTTGCTGCTTCTATCTCCACACAGAACATTATGTTGTTCAGGAATAAGACAGGAAGAGCAACTAGCTAACCACAAAACAGGGAAACTGACTACACACCATGTGGTCAACACACTAGAAAATTGAGGAAAATATATTTTGTTCTCCAATATCTTTCAGTAATGAAAATGGTAGGCTTGACTTGTAAAATACTAGATACATTTGCAGGTGGAAATGGAGTTTTCCAGTGATGGTGTCCCTTTCAAACAATAATTAGTAAATTAAAATTTGCTGGTTACTGTCATGTTACATTCTAAACAAATTTTCTAGTTCATGAGCCTATTTATGAAATGTAAGGAACTACCTGTCTATATCTTGTGGGAGATCTTTCAGTTTGTTGTTGCTAATATCCAGCCAGTGCAAACTTGACATCCGGAGTATACAAATTGGAATAGTGGGGAACTTGTTTGCTGACACATCCACAAATGTGACTTGTTTCAAGTTACTTAGCTGGAAAGAAACAATGCAGCATTTTAGGTACATTCTACAGAATGTTTTATGAGCAATCATTAAACTCTTCAAATAAATATTATTGCTTCTCCAGATCACTTTGAGTACTGAGGATTGCATAATGTTTCTGATTTGTACTCGGCTTTATGCCACACACATCACAGCCATCATTGTTCAGGTAGAGGGATACCAGACATAACTCCCTCCAGAACTTTTCAACACCTCTAAATTCACCAGAGAGACCTCTAAAATGACATGAAGTATTATTTCCCCTTTTAAAAAGCCTGGAGTCTGGGAAAACAGCAACTGGGACAAAGTATTGACCCTGGTCTTTCCCCAAAATGGTACAGAAAACTAACAACCAGTAAATAAAACTGTTTTGATAACTAATAGACTTAGTTATTACACACTATATATATATACTAAAAAGTCATTTTTAAAAACATCATGGAGGTTTTATCAATATATCATCTATTTACTTTAAATAGACTTCTTTGACTATACACTCATGTAATGCATTGAAAATGTTTAGCTAAAAGACCACTTGAGAATTGCAACTTTACCAGTTCACGTCAGCCTAGAATACGATCCAATATTTTGTTAACTAAAGCTGTTTAAAAATACATTTTCTGTGTCCCAAACTAAATATATATATAAAAAATGCACTAAATCCTTTTATTTGAAGACCTGTCAAAGGAATTACATTTTTAAATAATAAACTGCTAGTGTATCCAAGGTTAACTACAAATGTAAAGTAGACCAGTTTAAGAATTAAATGTGTTAAATGAAGGGCTCTGTGTACTAAATCAATTCTTTATAGTAGGGCTATCAATTAATCGCAGTAAGTAAACTCACACAATTAACTCAAACAAATTAATCGCGATTTAAAAAATTAATCGTGATTAATCGCAGTTTTAAATCACACTGTTAAACAATAGAATACCAATTGAAATTTATTAAATTTTTTGGATGTTTCTTTACATTTTCAATTATATTGATTTTGATTACAACACAGAATACAAAGTGTACAGTGCTCACTTTATAATATTTTTATTACAAATATTTGCACTGTAAAAAAGATAAAAGAAATAGAATTTTTCAATTCACCTCATACAAATACTGTAGTGCAATCTCTTTGTCATGAAAGTGCAACTTACAAATGTAGATTTTTTTTGTTACATAACTGCACTCAAAAACAAAACAATGCAAAACTTTGGAGCCTACAAGTCCACTCAGTTCTACTTCTTGTTCAGCCAATCATTAAGACAAACAAGTTTGTTTACATTTACAGGAGATAATGTTGCCCACTTCTTATTTACAATGTCACCAGAAAGTGAGCAAAGGAGTTCGCATGGGACTTTTGTAGCCGGCATTGCAAGGTATTTACATGCCAGATAGGCTAAACATTCGTATGCCCCTTCATGCTTCAGCCACCATTCCAGAGGACATGCCTCCATGCTGATGATGCTCATTAAAAAAATATTGCGTTAATTATACTTGTGACTGAACTCCTTGGGGGAGAATTGTACGTCTCCGGCTCTGTTTTACTCGCATTCTGCCATATATTTCATGTTATAGCACTCTCGGATGATGATCCAGCACATGTTGTTCATTTTAAAAACACTTTCGCTACAAATTTGACAAAACGCAAAGAAGGTACCAATGTGAGATTTCTAAAGATAGCTACAGTACTCGACCCAAGGTTTAAGAATCTGAAGTGCCTTCCAAAATCTGAGAGTGATGAGGTGTGGCGCATGCTTTCAGAAGTCTTAAAAGAGCAACACTCCGATGCGGAAACTACAGAACCCGAACCACCAAAAAAGAAAATCAACCTTCTGCTGGTGGCATCTGACTCAAATGATGAAAATGAACATGCGTCGGTCCGCACTGCTTTGGGTTGTTATCAAGCAGAACCCGTCATCAGCATGGACGCATGTCCTCTGAAATGGTGGTTGAAGCATGAAGGGACATATGAATCTTTAGCGCATCTGGCATGTAAACAACAGCTACAACAGTGCATAGGCGCCAACTCCGTGGGTGCTCCGGGCCTGGAGCACCCAAGGAAAAAAATTGGTGGGTGCTCAGCACCCATCGGCAGCTCCTCGTGGCCCTGCCCCCCTGCTTCAGCTCACCTCCGCCTCCTCCGCGAGCATGCCGCCGCATCCTGCTTCTCCCCCCCTCCCTCCCAGGGCTTTTGCCACAAAACAGCTGATTCGCGGGGCAGGGAGGGAAGGGGGAGGAGGGGGAACGCGGCGCGCTGGGGGAAGAGGTGGGGCCGGGGTGGGGATTTGGGGAAGGGATCCAATAGGGGCAGGGAGGGGGCGGAGTTAGGACAGGAACTTTGGGGATGGGGTTGGAATGGGGGCGGGGACGGGGTGGAGTCGGGGGGGGCAAGGGCGGGCGGCGTGGGCAACAGTGCCATGCGAATGCCTGTTCTCACTTTCAGGTAACACTGTAAACAAGAAGCGGGCAGCATTATCTCCTGAAAATTTAAACAAATTTGTTTGTCTAAGCGATTGGCTGAACAAGAAATAGGACTGAGTGGACTTGTAGGCTCTAAAGTTTTATGTTGTTTTATTTTTGAATGCAGGTTTTTTTGTACATAATTCTACATTTGTAAGTTCAACTTTCATGATAAAGAGACTGCACTACAGTACTTGTATTAGGTGAATTGAAAAATACTATAGCTTGTGTTTTTTACAGTGAAAATATTTGTAATCAAAAATAAATATTAAATGAGCACTGTATACTTTATATTCTGTGTTGTAATTGAAATCAATATATTTGAAAATGTAGAAAACATCCAAAAATATTTAAATTATATTGTATTCTATTATTGTTTAACAGTGCAATTAATCACAATTAGTTTTTTAATCGCTTGACAGCCCTAATTTACAGTACTAGTGTTCATGAAACTATGCAGACATCTTAAGTGACTGTCAAAGCAGATAACAAAAAAAGAAATATTTTAAGAGTGGAAATTAACTTTTAAGCAGGTATATGAGATGATAACCTACTCCAGTCCTGAAGTGAGATGTGCATAGGACTTCACCAATACTTGAACTAAGGCATTTTAGAATGCAGGGGAAATTTTCTAAACAAACAGTATAAACAAGTGAAAGTATGATTTTTAAAATTATTTCATTTGTAATAATGCAGGGTGTTATTAGTGACATTGGTAAGGGAATTTTCTTTTTCAGGATGAGATCCTGGCTCTACTGAAGTGAATGGCAAAATTTTTATTAATTTAAATGGAGGCAGAATTTCACCCTTAATATTTAACTTCACACTGCTCCTTTAAAATGTTCATATTCCCAGTGTGATGCTGTGTCAAAGTTCTAGCTTCCTTTCAGATACAACCTGATATTGCTGCCAGCTTTCCAAGAACAGGCTTTAGAACTTGAGGGAACCTATTCAAAGAGCTTTATTGAAGAATATTGGATTACATAGGATACTATTAAATTCAGCCTTCAGAATCAAGATAGAGGCGCAGAATCAAGATAGAGGCACAGAGGCTCTCAAAGTCAAGATACAAGTTAAAAGTCTGCCTGCTCCCACTTTACAGCTGCTTTCAGGAAGCATCAAAGTGGAAACCCTTCACAAGTGAGTCAAAGCTTTCAGGAAAACATTTTAAAGAGTGATGTGTCTCATTTCCAAACCGCGTCTCATTTCATTTTCCAAAAGCACGCAGTTCAAGTTTCTCTCAACTCAAAAAAATTAAATTGTTAAAAGTGTGTCTCTGCTTCTGACATAGAAAGCATAAATGGATCTGACACAGAGTCTAGCAAGGACAGGGTTAAAACAGAACCCCAAACAACCAGATGCCAATGCAAAGGTTGCAAACTCTCCTCAAGTAACAAGATCCCTGGTCTCTCACTTCCAACAGGACCTACCTGACATCACCCCTTTCACAAGCTGCCAAACATTTCAGTTTTCCCAGACAACTGCCACACTGCAACAGTTCTGTAATGTTAATACTACATTCCACGGCAAACAGAAATTTCTGCCCAGCGTAAATCGGAAAACATATAAAAACAAAGTGTTTTACTGAATTAGATGTTAAAAGGAACATCAATACTGCATGACTGCATGTTATAAGAATAGCTATTTTTCCATTTATTATATGCTATTGACAAATGATCTTTTTAATATTTAATTTTGTATTTCTTCAGAGTTTATAATCCCACAAAAATGAATTTGCCACAGAAATATGATTGTCTTGATACAACACTTTGGTTTGGCATGCCTCACAATATATGGGGCTCTAATTATATTGTGTAGGCTACAAGCCCTCATTGCTCTTTCTTTTAGGGAAATAGTTAACAAAATCTATCTGGTTTCTACACCGTGTTCCAGCAAAATGGAGTTTTGATTTAATCTGTCACTGAAATGCTACCAACAAACCCCTGGGGAATATGACACACTGGAAATTATGGCAGCTACATATTATATTTACTAAAGAAAATCCTATATATATTTATTTCCTTTTGAAAGACTAATGGATTTTTGCACCTCCTATAACATTTCATTTATAAACAAGCCTGCCAACCTTATCATTTTTACTTAAGCGGTTTATTTTTGCTATTTAACTTGGTTATCTGACTTTGAATCAGTCAGAATATAGGCTTTATGCAAGCTCCATTTTAAACACTAGGTACATTTGACAGTCTAACTACCTGGCCACAGTTATTGCGGTCCTTTCTGTTAATCATAATGGTCATCTTTATTTGACAAACTACCCATATTGCTTCTTATCTTAATAATTTTGCTTTTAAAGAAAATAGTTGTTGCAGCATTCCAGAGCTCCACTGCTTTTCTTTTCTCTGACAGTTAAAGTTTCAGTTGAGAGAAAAGGACACTATGTCCCTGAGTTGAATGAGTTGTTTGATTAATGGGTGTGTTTTTATTTCTGCTTTATTTTTGTCATTGAAAGGGATTTACTGATAAGGTCTGTTGCTTGTGGTTTTAGTATGAGCTGCCCATTGCAAGGCATCAGCAAATGCAAAGATCTGAAATTACAACACTAAATTAGATACAAATATTCTGTGGCAGAAACAATCTGACTAAAACCAACATAAGCCAGGAAATACAGAGAATTAGCACAGCTACGCTCAACTGCTTTCAGTTCTGTCCAAACAATTGGTGACCTAACACACGAGGAGCCCAATTTTGCAAGAAAATCCTGGCCCCATTGAAGTCAACATGAGTTTGGCATCATTGATTTTAATGAGGCCAGGATGTCACCCAACCTCTCCTGCCAGGTTTGGATGGCACTCAACACCTTGCAGGAGGCACTCAGTAACTTCCAGGACTGGGACACATCTGTGCTGCAATACGGATGACAAGAGAACTACTCAGGTCAATTCTTTAGCTTTAACTCTTAGCTAACTAGCTCTTGTCAATTTAAACTACACCCTTAACATTTCTTTCGTATGTATTTTTAAAAAATTATTATTATTATTACCATCAAGGTTTTTTGCAGAAGAGTACAGCAGTTAGCAGGGAGTTGGTAACAAGAAGTATACCCTATTCTCCACCAGAGACAGGATGCTAGATGAAACTGCGGCAAAACCATTCCTAGGGTTAGAGCCTGTGATTTCATCAACCCAGGATCTTGACAGTAACATAAAGAAACTCACCCCAAAGTCTTAACATGGGGGCAGGTTCCTAACTAGACGACAGAATTCTGGTAATTGAAGAATGTTAAATTGGTCCCAAAAGAAGATTTTCAGAGGCATTGGACACCCTTATCTTGTACCACTGGAGTCAGTCAGTGCAGCACCTCTGAAAATCAGGCCACATTTATTTTGATGCCTAATTCTGGATTTAGGAGTTTAACTTTAGGCACCCAAGTTTTAAAATGTTGGCCCTATTTCCTTTGACCCTTTTATCTTTAAAAAATTACATATACTTAAAGAAAACAGTGATGAAGTAAAATGTCTCGTGTGATTTGAGACGCAAGCAAAAATGCCAACTATTTCAAAGAATGAGTAAACTGGCTGCATATAAAATACTAATTATTACTGTAACATTGGGAAATGACCTACAGTAGACTGTAAAAGTGGCATCAGGACCACGTTGGGGGTGAGAAGAAAGACAACCATGTACTCATTGTTGTTATTATTTATTTGTATAGCTGTAGCACCTGGAGAACCCAGCCACACTGTGCTAGGTACTGTGCGCACACTGTATAATAAAATGATGGTCTCTGCTCCAGTGTTAGTTCTGTAGCTCTAGCAAGACCAATCCTTCTCCCGTTGAGTATGTCTGCAGTGCAATCAGTGGTGTGACAACAGCATGTATAGACATACCCGAACTAGCTTTGATCGAACTAGCTTGAACAACAATAGCAGTGAAGTTGCAGCAGCATAGGTGGCAGCACAGACTAGCCCTCAAGTACTCACCGTCCCAAGCAGGCTTGCACTGCTATTGCTACACAAGCTAGCTAGATCAGAGCTAGCACAGGTCTGTCTACAGGTGCTGTAGTCATACCTCTGATCACAATGTAGACAAACTCAATAGCAAAACTACCACTGACACTAAAGGCAGCAGGATTACTAGACTATACAAGCAAAGAGCCATGATGTGTGGAAGTGTTTTAACTGGTTTTACATTTTTCCTTTATTCCATTGACTCCTGTACTTTTGTTTCATCCCTTGATCAACATACATGATTGAAGAACTGCATGGTAATAACAAAAGCACTATGCTGCATAAAGACCTGATCCAGCAAGAAAAGCACACACTTACATTTAAGCATGTAAATCCATTTCAGTCAATGGGACTACAAAGGTGCTTAAAATTAAGCATGTGCTTAAGTGCTTTGCTGGATTGGGGCCATATAAACGGCAAATATCCCAAAGGGTTACTTCCTGTTGATTAGAGTTATAAATTATAAATCATCATACTGCTAGTACTCCAACCACATGTAATCCACATATCAATGCAATTTGCCAATACAAAATAGCTCTGTTTTCTAGATCTCCAAATCAGATAGCATAGGAACATGAGGGGGTGAAAATCTAGCCACACACCACTGAAGTCAATAGCAAAACTCCCACTTACTTACCTGGACCTAGAAAGTCACACCAAGGGCTTACTTTTCATATTCTTTAATTAAAAACACTAGTTAGAAAAGCCCTGTCAATAGTATTGCATATTATTTGACCTCTCAGTAATGTTCTGATGGTAAATATCTTTTGATTTTCAAAGATCTCTTTTAAAATATATTCTGCTCCATCACCAATAAATGAAAAAAAATGTATGTCTACTTTTATAACAGAACAGGTACAAATATACCATTTTGTTATGCTCCCTCTACACACTGCAGCAGCAATTAATGGAGAAATACTATTAGAGTGACACAGACGTAATGATATAAACACACAAACAAAAACATTTTGGCATGACCAGGCACTATATCTACTAAAGTTGTCATTTTGTTTGTTAAAAATGGTCATATTCGTTTTAGATCTTACAGAAACACACAGTAAATCAATCAATATTTGCCAAAGGGAGAATGAAAAAAAAAATCAGTAGAGAAGTAAATTTTATTTTCAAGCAGCTAGAAAAAGTATTATAAACCAAGAAGATGACAAATGCATTAAGAACTGTAAAGCACTGGTTGACAGTTTTCTTTTAGGTTGGTAAACTAGTAACGACTCACTTTAGAAGATATACAGAGGACATTTAAAGAGACAGTATCAGTACAATAGAATGTTGTCATAGGATAATATTGGCGGATGCTAAAAAAAAAATCAAGAAAAGATGAGATATAAATGTTAAGGCAAAGCTGAAAGGCACTGATCCTGTGCCTCAGTACTGTTACAGTTGCTGACTGATATACAGTAGATATATTTGGTCTGATGGATATTGGTGCGGTGCAGTGACAATGGCTGACTGTACCACTATGGAATTGTTGATTCTGATTAACTAAGAAACCAGGCTTTTGGGGTGCTTCAGCCAATCAGAGTTCAGCTGTTCTATAAAAGTAAAGGTCTTTGTTTTAAAGAATAAATTGTTTTTATTAATGAATCATAGTTTAAAACAAAACTTTTAGAGGCTAAATTCAGGAACAGTCCCCCTATTTTTAGGAGCTGAGAATAGAGGAATAAAAATGGTCTTGTAGTTACAGAACAGGACTAGAAGTTAAAAGCTTTGGGTTCTATTCCTAAGTGTCAGACTTCCTGTGTCATACTGAGAATCAATCACTCTCGGCCTCAGTATTCTTATCTGTAGAAATGGTAGTGATAATACTTTCTCTATACCTCACCATGGCTTTGTCAACCTTAGTTCACTAGCCTTTGGGAGGTCCTTATCTACTATGTTGATGAGCACCACAGACATGGTCTATAAATAATAATTAGGAAAGCAGGCAAAAGTACTCCCACTCAGTCTTTGGTGGAAAAGCCTCCACAATTAGGCTTGGGCTTGCTGCTTCCTAAGCTAACACTTTCATAGCCAAAATCCCAAGATTCAATGGAGTCACACCAGGGATAACCCTGTCCCACGCTTTAACAGATCAGGTGTAAAACTCAGCTGACCCTGTCCACATCAGTGGATGACCTTTTCAGTGCTGCCTGAAAGTCTATTATCAAATATGGCTCATTTTCTTAATATAGGTAGATCCACAGAATCTGCCTTTGGGTATGACACATTTCATGAGCCTACAACTGGGCACAATTTCAACAATTCACCTGGCAATTCAAAGTCTTGTCCCCTGCCAGGATTTCAGCAGTCTCCCTCCTTCACCCACGCAGAGTGCTCTCAGATTTGCACTTCCATTCCAGAGGTTTTCTTTTAAAACTTTTTATGCACAGATCCAATTATAGCTAGAATGGCCTTAGATGGAGTAACTACTTTTACTGTGCTTTAATTAATTACCACCACCAGACTAGCGTGGAATGTTTTCATCTCATCTATCCTGTTTATTATCCTGCATTATTCTTTTTCTCTCCACATAATTCTCAATATTTGTAACATGTAACAGGTTTCTTTATGTCCTGCCCCTGTATGCATGCACAAAAACTCTATAAAGCATGTACCACTAGGGGATTCAGAAAGAGATGGAACTATGGCTCCACCCCTCTCTGCCCTGGCCTGGGAAACTAACTGGCTGAAGAAGAGTGTGCACACTGCCCCCTCTCGACAGGTGGCACAGTGGTCATGAGGAGACACCCATAAGGCTGCCTAACAAGGACCTTCTTGTACACAAGGGAGCCGGCTCTCAGCACAGAGCCTCCAGCAGCTCCCACTGGATCACTCCCACTCTGCATCACCCTAACTTGGGGCTGTATCTTTAAAACACAAACATCCCACAGAATACATTGTATTATTAGAATTACGTATTCATTTGTTACAAATGTCTGCTGATGGAAATACAATTGATGTAGATGCTAGAACATTTACTTCTTTAGATTAGTGATAAATAAATAATAAATAAAATAAAATAATAATAAATTATCTGGCTCGATATTTAGCCAGCTGGCTCAGCCCTGAACAAGCAATCTGTATATGGCAGGAGGAGCAGTGAATCAAACAGAATTACATACAGTTGTATAAATATTCCTATGTAAAACCAATGAGTGAGGTCCTCACCCCTCACTTGCTCTTTTACCCCAATTAAAGGTCTGGAGCAGTATAAAGGGGTCCTAAAAAAAAAAAACAGTTCCAGGTGAGAGTGGTTTCCTCCAGCACAGACACTGCAGAGACAACCAGAAGGCTGCCTTCTAAGGACCCCTTCATAAGCCCTGGTGTAGGGGGCATGACAAGGGTGGGAGAGGCACCTTGAGGTGGAGTCACAGCACACAGTGCTGCAGAAATTCCAAGCAGTGCTGCCACCCATCAGGCAGTCCAGAGAGGCAGCTATAACTTGGATAGGCTCCTAGTGCTGTCTAAGATATGTTAGGAGCTTCTCCAACCCCCAGATGAGCAGGGCTCAAAGCTACCTTAGCCAAGCCTCCCCCGGGCTGCTAGTTTTGTACTGTGTCCATACGCACCTTCCAAAAAAGCCTATTTCTCTACCCATGTCCTCTCACTCTTAGGAACCTTTTTCTAATGTGTTGCCTAAACTTTTCTTTGCTTAGCTCTGTGCAATTGCTGATGATGTGTATTCCCATAAACATTAATCTGTATTAGCCAATTGAATAGTTCTGCATGGTTGTGTATAATTTGTATACTGTCACAGAATATTTTCTGTGCAGATAGCATTTCAATAATACCTATAGTATAGCATGGATATATCAGAACATGGGGTTGGGAGAGGAAACTGTGGATAATGAACAAATATTTAAGTGAACAAAATTAATTATGATTAATGGTACATATCTGAAATATTTGAGTTTTCATGATGGTATATGAAATTCAGTGCTGACAAATATAAACTGGAAGAAATAATGTCAATTACTAACATGCACATTGCTGATTACTAAATTAACTGGAACCCAGGAGGGATGGTGTCATAACTATAAAGGGAAGGGTAACAGCCCTCCTGTGTACAGTACTATAAAATCCCTCCTGGCCAGAGACTCCAAAATCCTTTTACCTGTAAAGGGTTAAGAAGCTCAGGTAACCTGGCTGACACCTGACCCAAAGGACCAATAAGGGGACAAGATACTTTCAAATCTTGGGGGGGGGGGAAGGCTTTTGTTTGTGCTCTTTGTTTTTGGGGGTTGTTCGCTCTTGGGACTAAGAAGGACCAGACATCAATCCAGGCTCTCCACATCTTTCTGAACAAGTCTCTCATATTTCAAACTTGTAAGTAAACAACCAGGCAAGGCGTGTTAGTTTACCTTTGTTTTCTCAACTTGTAAATGTACCTTTTGCTAGAGTGTTTATCTCTGTTTGCAGTACTTTGAACCTACGGCTAGAGGGGGGTCCTCTGAGCTCTTTAAGTTTGATTACCCTGTAAAGTTATTTTCCATCCTGATTTTACAGAGATGATTTTTACCTTTTTCTTTAATTAAAAGCCTTCTTTTTAAGAACCTGATTGATTTTTCCTTGTTTTTAGATCCAAGGGGGTTGGATCTTGATCCACCAGGAGTTGGTGGGAGGAAGGAGGGGGGATGGTTAATTTCTCCTTGTTTTAAGATCCAAGGGGTTTGGATCTGTATTCACCAGGGAATTGGTGAAGAGTCTCTCAAGGCTACCCAGGGAAGGGAATTAGCTTTGGGAGTGGTGACAGCGGACCAGATCTAGGCTGGTAGTTAAGCTTAGAAGTTTTCATGCAGGCCCCCACATTTGTACCCTAAAGTTCAAAGTGGGGAAGTAGCCTTGACAGATGGAAAGATAATTATTTAGGTGAATGAAAACTTCTGTTCAATGTACACTGGAGGCCAAAGAAAATACTACTTTAATACATAAGGAGTGGGATATATTAGAACAGTGAAATTATTATAGTGTTGTTGGGGGCCACTAGGCATAGCTACCAGGTAACTCGGGAGAGTGGAAGACCAAAGTGTCGATGAAGCTCTTTTGCTCTGGGCCTATCTGCACCCCCAAACCCCATCTTGTGAACTCTCACCTACTTCTGTGCTCACTGCTTACAGGCTTTGTAGCAAGCTGAAGCAGAAATGTAAGGGTCAGCTTTTCTAGTAGGCAGACTGCTGTAAACAGGCCTTGCAAGGCCACAAGATAAGCAGGCGTATGGGAACTTTTCTAATTGTAACTGCTAGAGAAGGGAGGGATGGGAGGTGTAAGAGGGAGTAACAGGACAAAGGCTTACACAGAGACTGCTTGAAGTATAAAAGGTAAAAGTTATTTGTATTTGTGGCACTGGATTTGAGACATGCTGGTCTCCTAGTGCCATTTCAGAGCTCTGAAATAAACTTGGCTTGCTTTCTCCCCTCGGTGTCTTTATTGGTGCCAAGCACACCGGGCAACGGACCATTTGAAGTCCGCCTCGAGCACTTGGGCGGTAACAGTGTCACTATATATATCAATCGTACACCTTGACCTGCAATACTATGTTGATGTCTGGTCACTCTGTCTCCAAGAAAGATACAGAAAAAATAGAAGGGGTCCAGAGATGAACAACAATGGAATGGAATGGAAAGAAATTTTCTCTATCATCTTTACTGAATATTTGCATTGCAGTAATATCCAAAGAGCTCAATCAAGCTGAAGAAAAATTGAAAAGACGATAACACTTTAGTTGAAAGAGCTGATGAATAAAAAGGAAATTTTCAGAACAATGAACAATAGAGAAATGGTAAATCAGCTGCTCCTCTATATATTCCCTTATAATCACAAGAACAAGAAGGATTCCAATTAATCCGAAAAGCAATAAATTTAAACTGATAAAAGGAAATAGTTTTCTTTACATAATTAACCTATGGAACTCGCTGCTATAGAATCATAGGACTGGAAGGGACCTCGAGAGCTCATCTAGTCCAGTTTCCTGCACTCATGGCAGGACTAAGTATTATCTAGACCATCCCTGACAGCTGTTTGTGTAACCTGCTCTTAAAAATCTCTGATGATGGAGATTCCACAACCTCCCTAAGCAATTTATTCCAGTGCTTAACCACCCTGACAGTTAGGAAGTTTTTCCTGATGTCCAATCTAAACCTCCCTTGCTGCCCATTTAAGTCCATGGCTTCTTGTCCTATCCTCAGCGGTTAAGAAGAACAATTTTTCTCCCCCCTCTTTGTAACAACCTTTTATGTACTTGAAAACTGTTATCATGTCCCCTCTCAGGCTTCTCTTTTCCAGACTAAACAAACCCAATTTTTTCAATCTTCCCTCATAGATCATGTTTTCTAGACCTTTAATCATTTTTGTTGCTCTTCTCTCGACTTTCTCCAATTTGTCCACATCTTTCTTGAAATGTGGTGCCGAGAACTGGACACAATACTCCAGTTGAGGCCTAATCAGCGTGGAGTAAAGCGGAAGAATAACTTCTCATGTCTTGCTTACAATACTCCTGCTAATACATCCCAGACTGATGTTTGCTTTTTTTGCAAGAGTGTTACACGGTTGACTCAAGAATAGCTTGTGGTCCACTATGACCCCCAGATCCACAGTACTCCTTCCTAGGCAATCATTTCCCATTTTGTATGTGTTCAACTGAGTGTTCCTTCCTAAGTGGAGTACTTTACATTTGTCCTCATTGAATTTCATCCTATTTACTTCAGACCATTTCTCCGTTTGTCCAGATCATTTTGAATTATAATCCTATCCTCCAAAGCACTTGTAACCTCTCCCAGCTTGGTATTGTCCACAAACTTTATAAGTGTATTACTGAGTCTAAGAGTGTAGCAGGATTCTGAAGAGGATTTGACATTTATATAGATAATGAAAACATTCACAGGTACATTAGATAGGATAGAAAAATAAGAGATATAAACCTTCAGGCTTCAGGACATAAGTCAACCACTACCTGCCTGGGGTAGGAAAAAATTTCTCCAAGGGGCTGGTTATTCCATTATAATCCATGACAGGAACACAACCTTTTGAGGAATCTGTTAGAAGCCACAGTCAGATAGGATATTGAACTAAATGGATGACTTATCTGATCTGGATAATAATCCTATGTATCTAAATTCTGAATTTATTACTAATTCATCAATTCATTTGGACTAAAATCTTTGAAGTCTCTTCTGGGGTGAAGCTATAGATATGATTAGCATTCAGTGTAGAATCTGCCAAGAAATAAGACCTTGAACCAGCAAAGCATTTAAGCATTTGCTTAACTGCAATAGGGCTGCTCCCATTAAAATTAAGCATGTGCTTAAGTGATGTACTGGCCTGAGGCCTAAGAAAACAAAAATCACATTTCAAAGCACTGACTCCTCTCTGATTTCCCGTGAATGCATTCCTTTCTGCAGCAAAGCTGGAGAGCAGTCAGGAGAGACCAGATCATGGCTTCTTTCACAGAAGATGCACAAGCTCCTTGATGCAATTTTAAAATGCTGTGCCACAGTCAATATCCAACATCAATTTTGCAAAGCTTTACATGGTGACAAAAATCTTTCTTTATCCCTGAAGTGATCTGCTTATAACCTGAAGAATAAGATTTAATTAACCTTATCATAGCCTGCATAACTATAAATGATATTGTTCATAAAATTATCCAGGACTTTCTAATTTTCAGCCAAAATAACTGGCTCAATGGCATGCTGCAGCAGTGAATTTCATAGGTTGCCTATCGGCTGTATGAAGACGCATTTCTTTACATTTGTTCTAAATTTACTAGCCATTAATTTCATAATATAAGATTCATTGTCCTTTCCATGTCACTTCTGATATATTACAGAGCCCAGCTCTGAGAGGTACTGGGTGCTCCTGCTAGGTTCTGAGAAGAGAGGAAAAGATATACGGATTGAGGGGAACATAAAGAGGGACAGGGAGAATGAAGCTGGCCACAGAGAGACAATGAGGAAATGAGGCAGAAGGAGGTTGGAGCAAACAATCAATACATAGATGGAAAAGAAAAGTTCACAACATCCACCTAATCAGACATACACAAAAGCCTTCACTTTTAGCAAACAATGCCTCCTTGGCCTCATTTGGGGGCCCGGAATCACCCACAGCTGTAAAACTCTTGCACAGTGTGTGGACACTTGATAATTGCCCTGTTCTGTTCATTCCCTTTGACACATCTGGCATTACTGGGCTAGATGGACCATTGGTCTGACCCAGTATGGACATTCTTATGTTCTTATGACAAACCTCTTCAACAACAGGAGCAGTAACCACTCTACTATGTCTTCAATCTACTTCCACCAAGCCACTAACATCACTTCCATTATATGTAGGCTCAGCGTCAGCCAACTTGTTCACCTTTAAGTCCCAATCTTTGCCTGACGCTGAAAAAGTACAGACACGGCATCTTCCAGGTAAAATGGAAAAATAATATGGAGCTGTGTGTCACGAACTGGGACATGGGCAGTCAGGCCTGGAGGCAGTGAGAGGCTGGGAGCCTTTCATTACCAACTGGCAGAGGGCACATCAAACCATAACTCACATCAAGCCTAACATACTCATTGCCTCAACCCACTGTTGACATAACCTGTATCTAAAAGGTGTCATGTGAGGTGTCATATTTAGTGAGGTGTCATATGATTTAGTTGGGGTTGGTCCTGCTTTGAGCAGCGGGTTAGACTGGATGACCTCCTGAGGTCTCTTCCAACCCTAATCTTCTATGATTCTATGATATGCAAACTGATAACACATTGGTCATGAATATTATTGTGTGATGTATGTACCAGCGGTGTATAAAGAATTTTAGATCTGTGTTGAAAATATGTTCTTAAAAGGTGTTTAGCAAGCATTGTATAAAACTAGCCTATCCAAGACAAAAAATATTGTTTTCCCTGTTTTCCAGTGTCTCCAGTGTAGACAGGTAATACCTCAGGAGGACAATGAAAAGTACATCTACATGCAAGTTAAACTAAGCCATCAAGCTTAAGAGGGAGAAGACCGCTTAATGATCATGACAGGGGATGGAGCCTGCACTCCCAGGAAGCTTTCTGGCTCTTGAAACAGAGACAATAGACTTTGGGAAATATAAGCAAAGTCCAAAAAAAAAAAAAGCCATTTTGTCATCCATCACCTGGGTGGCAAAGGGGAAGCAGCGCCCCTTGAGCTGATGAAAAGTGGATCCTCTTGGCCTGAAAACCAAGAGTAGCTGGAACTGTCTATAGGTGAGAAACCTGCTTAGACAAAGATTGTAACTTGCTGAAGTTGTTTTAGCTACAAAAAAGTGTGTTTTGTTTTGTTTCACTGTAACCATATCTGTGTCTTCTATTCTTACTTATTGTCATTCAAATTTCTGTTCTTTGTTAATAAAACAAGAATGTTTATTACAAAACCATCTCAGTTTTGTGTATGAAACTGAAGGATGAAATCCTCAGCTAAACTAACAGGCTGATGTGAGCTCTGTCTCTTTGGAGGCAGCGAACGTAATAATTTCTGAGTATCCAATGAGAGGGACTGGACACTGCAAGGGAGGTGGTTTTGGACAGACTTGGGACTGGAAAGGCTGTTGCTGTCACTCTGCAAGGAGTAACCAGGCTGATGGAAGCCAGGGTGAGGACATTGTATTGTAAGCAGGCGGCTAGTGTCAGGGCTCTGAGCCAAAGCCACGCAGCACAGAAGCACCCAGGGTTCCAGGGTGCTTAATGCTGTAGGTGAAACTCCAAAGCATCATAGAGGCCACAAACAGAGCCAAAGTTCAAAGCCACTGCCAGCGATCAGGAGTCAGAGCTGGAGCAAGGCAGCAGGGCTGAAGCTGGTCAGAAATAAGGCAGGAGCGGGACTGGGAACAAGGCCGGCACAGAAGCGATTGCAGCTGCAGGATTACGTAAGCATTAAGTTTCCAGCAGCCTGCCACCACTACTGCTGAGCTTAAATGCACACCTGATGGCTCCTTCCAGCCAACAGGGCAGGCCAGCAAATCAGGCAATTCTGCCATAGCCCAACTAGGCTCATTAACTGGGCATACCCAGCAAACCCCAGGCTCAGCTGAGAGAATTCAAGCCCACAGTGCACCATCTGCAACCACTGACACTTTGCACCATCTGCTGACTGATAGCACTGCATCCCATCTTCCTGTCCACCCTCACAAGAGTCTGTTGAGGATATACAGAAATGCATGGTTAACAGTATTAAATGTTGCTGACAACTATAAAAATTTAACTTGTAATCATGTAACTAGCCTGTAATTAGCTGATAACTGAGATGAATGTACACAGTAATTAATTTAATACATTCCTATTTAATATTTGGTACTGCCCAGAAACTCCAGTCATGATCAGGAACCAGTTATGCTATCCTTCCCACTTCACTAGTTTCACTCTATGGTCCATTGTGGAGAAGTGACTTGCTTTTTCCCTAACTCTCTTCACCCCCTTGAGGTGCTGTACATCCCCAGGGGAAGAAAGAGACAGAGAAAGCAATCCCTGTGTTCTCTTTATGCAGGCCATGCAAATGAGGGAAAGTTCTGCATTCCCTCTCCCACCACTGTACACCTATTTATGGATCAGGGAGAATCTGGCTCTGATTTTCTAGCTTTTGTGAATAGATAACATTTGAAGGTAGGATTTTCACAAGCACTCAGAGTTGGTCTAACTTTTCCTGCCACTGAATTGTTCATTTTTTACTTATGATCCAATACTTCACTCCTTGCTCAGGCAAAACTCCTGTAACAAAGTTTAACTTTTGACTTTAAAAGATAGCAAGGTTGGGCCAATGCTGAACACTATTGAAAACCCCACCCCTCATTTACAGAGAACAAAACCTTTTTAAAATTAAATCTACATTTTTATAATGAATTAGTGACATTCTAATGTTCACATAATTCCCTTTTGCTCAGTTTTTGGTAGCATTTGGTCACTACTAATAATTCTTTGTTTATACAAAGTTTTTGGTGCCATTTAAACTCTGCTTGTAGAAGGAGATGCAACTTTTGTTTAAAATTCAAGTGAAAGGTAAAGGTCACTGGTATCACAATACAAAGGTATACAGGGATCAGTTCTCTAACAAGGCAGAGCTATTATTGGCAAATGACTTGCTCTGGTAGAGAATGCAATGTCTTTGAAGTGATGTTATATTAATTATAAGATTTTTGAATCACATGGTCAAGAACTACATCAACTAATGCAGACATTCCTTTGTCTAACTACATAATCCTGTTTCCTAACACATTTGCATGTCCTTCTTTACTCTCTTGTCTTTTCAAAACATTTATAAGAACTCATGCAGTGCTAATGCCTTTGTCTATCTCCTCCGATACCTAACACCTTTGCACACACCCCCTTTCGATTTTCACACACTCCTGCTAATGTCTGGTATTATATCTTATGCCAGTTTCACAAAGCAGTTGTTCCTTACCTTGGATTGACAGCATTTTGGCAAATGCTATGATAGTGTGAAACTTGGCATGAGCGTTAGGTGGATTTGCGATCCAAAAAGCTTTAATCTTTGCAGGCGAGTATGTGCATTGAACGAACAACCAAAGCAAGATAAAATTCTCTCAAACAGAAAGTCAGCAAGGCTAAGCAACTGTACCTTTCTTAAACTGCAAAACATACTCTGTGAAATGCTGGTCCCATTGCAACAGATTTCAGTAGAAGCTGGATTTCACCTACAGTAGGCCTTTTGCCACTGACTTGCTACCTCCTCACTGAAGGAATAGCCAATGCACACAGTTTTGTGGTTCTGAACCTGTGCATGGACAAACCAAACTCAAATGATTTGGGCACTAATAAAGTTCATTTTTTACTTATGATCCAATACTTCACTCCTTACTCAGGCAAAACTCCTGTAACAAGATAAAGGTCTTGCATCTTGTAAACGGTGAACAGGCTAGTAACATGGCTGCTCAAGGAGAAAGTTAGGTGAAGTTAAGAGAAAAGGTGAGCCTTTTTCCTTTCTGGGTGATTAAAGTAAGGAGGCCTCTGGGAAACTGTTGACCAGTGTTTCCAGTTTATTTGAACCCATCTGTGCAACAATAATGCAAAACAAGATTACCACCTGTTACACTGAGATTATGGCATGCCAAAAAGAAAACATGATCTCCCAGCCCTCTGAACTTTGGAGGCCGGATATTAAGTAATAAAATTAAAATACATATGCATACACATGAAAACACAGAGGCGCGCACACACACACACACACACACACATGCTCACTCTGCAGAAGTGTTACACCTTATGTTAAAAATAAACAAACCACACTATGATTCCTTATGCTGCTTAGAGCTAAATTTACTAATTTTGATTAATTTATTCAAGGTGCTCAAGATATTATATATATATATATACACACACATTCTTTTTACTCTCTCTCATGATATTTTAGGATGCTCTTCTCTGACAAAATATTCATATGCTGGAGCAGGAGCAGATTCTCTACCCCATTTCACTCACTCTGCATTGTTCAGGCTGCACAAAGGGATGTCCAAATAACCTGCTGGGATCCCCCCTAACAGCAGCATACACTATTCACTGCATAAGAAGTTCAGAACACCAGACGCACCCTCCATTAACCTTTTTGAAATTTGATTTTCCTGAACAGCAAATCCAAAGTAGCTACTTAATATTTCCTATCAGAGATGCTTGTTTTAAAGGCACATGGTAAAAATTACCCCTCCACCCTGCATTGTTTTCTGCCCCACTGTGTGTGTGTACAGAGCTGAGTTAAAATGACTTGAAATCTAGGGTCTGAAGTGCTGGGATTTCAAGTCATTGTCACTTGAATCCCAGAGCTTCAGACGTTAGGATTCAAGCTGTTTCCACTCTGTTGTATATGCACACAAAAAGCATGTCTAGACTAGAATAAAAACATTTTTAAAAAAATTAGCTTTGTAGTGTTAGCTTGGTTTCACCTGAACCAGATAAGACATATTAAAATATAACTTGTGCTGTCTACATGAGACCTTTACAATGTGTTCATTAAAATGTGTTAGCAAAATGTTGGGTGGTGGTGGTGTTTGTAAAGTAAATAAATAAACAAATCTTTCTTTCTAGTCCAGATACATCCAAATGTGAAGAGAACATGATTTTGGGGGAAAGAAGACATCATAGGGCAGATCACCAGCTGGTATCAATTGTCACAGCTCCATAGAAGACAATGAATCTATGATACTTTGTGAGGACTTGCCCATTAGGGAGGATAGAGAAGGAGAGACACATGATCCTACCAACTCTAACTCACACAAAGCAGTCCTTATTGACGCTGGCGCCAGGTCTATTCTACAAACTTCTGTCAGCAGAGCTATGTCAGTCAGGGGTGTGAAGAGGTGTAATCCCTGACTGACACAGGGTGCCAAGTTACAGAAGCCCCTAATGTAGATACAGCTATACCAGCAAATCTGTCCTGTACCAAGCTCGCTAATTTCATTCATAGTGGCATCTGCACGCACACTAAAAGCGATTGGCAGGATAGTATGCTGGTATTCCTTCACTAGTAAAGCGCTCCAAGCACAAGTTACCTGTGGGGAAAAAAGTAT
Source organism: Emys orbicularis (assembly GCF_028017835.1). Taxonomy (NCBI): domain Eukaryota; kingdom Metazoa; phylum Chordata; order Testudines; family Emydidae; genus Emys; species Emys orbicularis. The sequence goes on from NC_088688.1 coordinate 87,652,870, forward strand.
AAGCTCATGTAGTTAAGGTCTATATCATAATGCATTTGGAAAAGGGGGCAGAATTAAGTGTGTGTTAATTCTGGTATTTCCTAACTTTTGAGTTCTTTGAGTTTGCAACCATAATGTTCTTTTAACATAGACTTTTGGGGGGCTTTGGGAGGATTTTTTTGGTATGGAATAATGATATAAAAGTCCAGAATGATATCAGTATTCACACGGCAGTTTATTTGACTACAAGCAGAACTGTTCTGTGAAAAAAAGACTTAACTATATATGGTTTCTAAGGTATACGATACCATACACAAAGCAAAATGTAATGTAAAAGACCTAAGTCATCATGTATTGTTAATGGTCCTTATCATTAAAGGTGCTGCACATCTGCTAGCAGCTGGAACTTACACTGAAGTAAATGTGAGTTGCAGGTGCTCAGCACCTCTCAGTATTTGACCCCATAAAAAACTACAGAAAATTCCTGACATATAGCAGTTATCTGTTGACTTCATATATAGCTGACTTGCAAATTCTGGGGCCTATGCACATCCTTTGTCATTGTGGACGAAATGTTAAAAACAGGAGCAACTGGTGCACCTGCAAAAATGCATGAACACATATTGCAGTTCCAGAACACAGTGGGTGTGCCCACAGATTGGACAGCTGGTTGTCAAATGGATGTTTGGGGGTGCAAGTGCATGATTTGTACATGGAATTGCAGGTGGATCAGACTGAATGTGCACAATGCTTTTGCCACTATTATGTAGAAAGTGGTAGCAGGTTATGTGACACACACAACTGAATTTTTCCCCTCTAATTCAGTCAGTTTGTAATATTTTCTTTCTGTATCTGTTTAAAAATCCAGAATTCTCTCCTTATAAAATTCCTCAATAAATTGCTTTAAAAGCTCAAAAACTTCTATATATTCTACAGCTGTCATAAAGAAAATGGATAGAAAGAGAGTAGGGAGACTGATTACTGAAGATGTAATTCAGTCTCAGAGTTCTGATGATCTCATAAACTTTTTATGGTACTGTCAGAAACTCTTGACTGAATTACAGGCATGTTATCAATCTCCCTGAATCTATCATCATATATATTATCAGGTTCTCCCTGGCCATTATTCTATGTACAATACCAAGGTAAAATTAGACTCTGATCATTTCTGCTGTGTTGAAGTTTGTCATTATTTCTCTCAAGCAAGTTTTACAGTGGAGAATATTACCTGCTTTCTTCAAGTTGCACATTTCTGTAACCTTCCAAGGAAGATTTTTTTTAAGGATTTTGAAAGTCAAATAAAAGTTGAACTTTCCAAATGACAACCTATTAATAAAAAATATCTGTGTGGGTAATTTTTCTGTACACACACACACACACACACACACACACACCATACCTCTAGTCATATTGGAGGTTGTGATGTTTCTCTTGTGAATCACTCATTTCACCCGATTGGTAATTTTCAGAAGTAAATATGTTCATCTCTTTCAGGTATTATAAGCATTTCAAAATCTCTCTCTCTTTCTCTGTCTCTCTCAGGTTCCAAACACAATTCAAGTTATTTCAATAGTTTTCATTCATGAAGAAGCAATTATTGCCAGTTATCATTAGGGTGACCAGACAGCAAGTGTGAAAAACTGGGACGGAGGTGGAGGGTAATAGGAACATATATAAGACAAAGCCCCGGATATTGGGGCTGTCCCTATAAAAATTGGGACATCTGGTCACCCTAGTTACCATCTCTTGCCCATCTAACAATCAGATGTCAAACACATATTACATTATCAAGGATAATGTTACTACTTTAAAAAACTGTGGTTTAAAATTTAAAATTTCCCAGGCAAATAGCCTATTTATCTGTATATTTGAATCAGACAGAGAAGATTTAAATCCACGTATCCTACCTCCAAGTGAGTGCATTAACCACACTCTCTCTCTCTGGCCCAATGAATATTTATGTAGCTACATAAAGTGGAACATCTTCAATAGGAGACACTGAATGCAACCACCTCAGAATAGCCTACAGCCTGGTGGTTAGAGCACTCACCTTGGTTGCGGGGGAGATCTGAGTTCAAGTCTGGAATGGGGATTCAAATTTAGATCCCCTACATCCCAGGCAGATACCCTAACCACTACGATAAAGATTATAAAGAGAGAGAGACAGGCACACATGGGATTTGCTGGCTGGCCTGATACTATAACTTATGTCCATATGCAATGTTTGCTTGTGACATGAGGTTGTGGGAGACAGGCTTGTGTGCACCTCAGTTTCTCCCTATTACACAACTGAATACCTACTTTCCACCCAAACATCTGACCTACAACAGAACCAAGAAGTTTAAAAAATGTCAAGGTTTAGGGAAGTGATAGTGACATTGGCAAAATGCAGGAAATTTCTAGATTAAAAATGAAATTAGCAACTTTATTTAATTTCACCATAGACATTTTGGACCAAATTGCTGCCTTAAATAGCAAACACCTGTTGAGTGTGTATGCAGTGAGTAGACAACCACACATCCAACATAAGGGATATACTGCTGTTGCAGGGCTGGGTGTCTCTCCATGGACCATCACAATGCAGTAAGTAGAGCTTACTGATCCTCAGGAGTAGTGTAAGCACCTACATTTCTACCACCAATTTTTTGCTGCTCATGGAAGCATACAGCATTATTTGCTTGGGACAGCACCGTGTTCTTTTAACAAACCATCACCCCATAGACATGGGGTTGCAACTTGGGGCATTACATGGATAAAGCTGACAACTCACACTTGTGTTTCATGGCAGGAAGCCGTCAGCAGCCTTCCTTTAGCCACCAACATTATGCAAAATCCCTTTTGGCCCCTTTCCCAGCCTTATGCACTAGAGCAAATGTGAGCAGGATTTAGCCATTTGTCAAATGACACTCAGACTCTCTGTCCTGCTCTGTTCTGTCTGTTCTAAGATATTTTCAATGACATTGCTACTAAAACTGTATTGTTGAAGTATGAGATGGTGTGTGAAATCAGTTTGTAAGAATGTCTGTTTATGCTGCATGTGATGAAATATCTAACAGCCCAAATAAATCAGATACAAGAAATGCAGTTAGAGATCTTACTTCAAATGGGAGCTCTGTAAGTTCTATATTTCCAGCCAAATCCAGTTTTTCCAGATTCTCACAGTTTCCCAATTCTGGAGGGATGCTCTTCAAATTATTAAAACTCACATTGAGTTCTTTCAGTTGTTTTAAACAACCTGTTAAAATAAAGAGCTAAAATCAGTAGGGCAGAAGCACAAAGGAATCAAAAGTCTATTCAGGTTAGCAAAGGAACAGCCACCCTATGTGCCAGTTAGTTAAAAAAAAAAGTATTCAGACATAAATATTGTTCAGAACATCACTGAAGTCCAGGGGCGGCTCTATGTATTTTGCCGCCCCAAGCATGGCAGTGAGGCAGCCTTTGGCGGCGCGCCTGCGGGAGGTCTGCTGGTAACGTGGATTTGGCGGCATGCCTGCGGGAGGTCCGCCGGTCCCACACCTTCGGCGTCCCCGCCGCCGAATTGCCGCCAAAGCCGCGGGACCGGCGGACCTCCCACAGGCATGCCGCCAAAGGCTGCCTCACTGCTGCCCCCCGTGGCTTGCTGCCCCAGGCACGCACTTGGTGCGCTGGTGCCTGGAGCCACCCCTGCTGAAGTCACTATGGGCCCAGTCCTTCAAGGTATGGAATGCCCTCAACTCCCAATGAGTTCCGTGGGAGTTTAAAGGACTCAGCATCTCACAAAAGGTCTGATCATGCTTCTATTGGTATTAATGGCAAAACTCATATTGACTTCAATAGGAACTGGCTCATGTGCAGAATTAGGCCCTCAGTTACTGCTAAAAAGGAATAAAGAGTTTGCCTTTTGGCTGGAGAGTGCTGTGACAATTGGCATGGCCTTTATCATCATTGATTTCTCCTGCCACCAAACTTACTGGAGGACATCAAGAATTGCATCTGGCAAGTATCAAGCATTATACACTCTTTTGTGTAATCTTGGTGACTTTGGTATTCATATCTGATATGAAAGACAAGGAGAATGTACAGTTATTACATTATTTGCTTTACTGAAAGCTATGCTCCTTGTCAGCTGGATCTTAGGCACTGATGATATCTTAGGGCAGCGTTTCTCAAACTGGGGGCCCCGAGGGTACTCCAGGGGGTCCGCGGGCCCCACTGAGAAACTCCTCTCCCCCCCCCCAACTCCTCTCCCTCCCAGCACACTGTGGAACAGGCTAACTACCTGCACTGGCTCTGCACCGCTCCCGGAAGCGGGTAGTATCCCTGTGGCCCTTGGGTGAGGGGGGCAAGGAGTCTCCACGCACTGCCTCTGCCCCAAGAGCCAACTCTGCAGCTCCCATTGGCTGGGAACTGCAGCCAATGGGAGCTGTGGGGGCGGTGTCTGCGGGCAGAGGCAGCACGCGGAAACCCCCTGGCCCCCCTGCCTAGGAGCTGCTGCCAGAGGGATGTGCCGGTTGCTTTTGGGAGCTGCCCAAGGTAAGCGCCGCCCAGCCGCAGCCCACACCCCTCACCCCTTCCTGCACCCAACCCCCCTGCCCCAGCCCAGAGCCCACACCCCACACCCAAACTCCCTCCCAGAGCCCACATCCCGCACCCTCTCCTGCACCGCAACCTGTGTGGGGGGGTGCGGGGTGCAGACGCTGGGAGGGAGTTTGGGTGCGGTGGGGGGTACGGGCTCTGGGCTGGGGCAGCGGGTTTGGATGCAGGAGGGGGTGAGGGGTGCGGGCTCCGGCCAGGCGGTGCTTACCTCGGGCGGCTCCCAAAAGCAACTGGCACATCCCTCTGGCAGTGGCTCCTAGGCAGTGGGGCCAGGGGATTCCTGGCCAATGGGAGCTGCGGGGATGGTGCTGGGGGCAGGGGCAGTGCATGGAGCCCTCTTCCCCCATCCCCCATCAGGGGCCGCAGAGACGTGCCTGCAGCTGGCCGCTTCCGAGAGTGGCGTGGGGTCATGGCAGGCAGACAGCCTGCCTGAGCTCTGCTGCGCCGCCGGCCGAGAACCGCACCCACTCCTGCAACCCAACCCCCTGCCCCAGGTCAGAATCCCCTCCTGCACCAAACTCCCTCCCAGAGCCTGCACCCCTCACCCTCTCCTGCACCCCAACACTCTGCCCCAGCCTGGAGTCCCCTCCTGCACCCAAACTAATATAACAACTGTTCTAAGGTAAGAAGTAGGTTATTTTGAATTAACTTAACTACATTCTACATGTTTTAAGACTGAAATGTAACCACAGAATGACTTTATATTAATTAAAAGGCAAGTTTAGTATAGCATTAGTAGTCTCAATGCCACAATTGTGATCATTTTGTTTTAAATTAGGAAAAAGACTTGTATACAGGGGCCCCACAAAATCTAATAGCCCCGGGCCACAGGAGAGTTAATCTGCTCTGCAAGGGGAGCCTCTACAGATTGCAGGGAAGGATGATATGCCTGCCTCCATGTCAGCCTGCCCTGGCCTACATTCTCCCCAGCTACCGAGCCCCATATCCACAGTGAACCCTCCCAGGGACAGGGCCTAGGATGGTTCTATGGAAGTAGAAGCCCCCTCCCTTGTTCTGTGGCATCTGAGGCAGATTCACTGAGCTAAGAGGCATGACCTGGACTTTAGTTTTTATTTAAGTTCTTTTACTCAGGCAAAACTCCCATTGCCTTCGGTGAAGCTTTGCCTCACAAAGAACTGAGTAAGTATTTAAGCTCTATGCACATAAGAAATTATTGTTTTCCCTTTTTCCTCTTAAGTGGTGTTTCAGTTAAACTGGCAGGAGAAGAATTAGCCTTTCGACTACAATAGACATAGATTTGGCAGTGTAGTATTATTGCAAAAGATTCATTTGGCTGGTGCAAGAGGATAATAGCAGTAGTTAGGGTGTTAATGTGTGAACCGCTTATCCTATTTACAAGTGCATCAAAATATAATGTTAGCCTATCTAGTGTAACATGATTTAGAGAAATGAAGGTATTATTTGTACTATTTAGCCTATCTTACATCAATTTATCACCTTGTTATAGCAAAAATAAATCATTGAGCTGTAGATGTGTGGAGGAAGAACACATCAAGTCTGATGGGAAAGATTTGTTTCAACGTGGACCCAATTACTTCCTGGCTTTAAACAGGAGTAACTCCCATTGAAGTTAATAGGAGTTGGAATCATTTAGACCAGAGGAGAATTTGGTCCCTGCCAGGAAATTTTTGCTAAAATTTCTTGCCATCCCTACTACCATTTCTGCTCCATTGGCGGATGGAGTGTTAACGTACACCAGGCTTCAGAGGACCATTAAGCCCTTTGTTGTCTAACCCTGCTCAGGGTAGATCTGCAGAATGCAGCATTACCACTTGTGAAGCTGAACTGGTGATAGCAACAGTGAGAAATCTTAACAAAATTGTCCTACTGATTGAGCAGGATGAGGTGGACAAGCACTGCCGTATTTGTATTTCCTTCCCTCTAAAACCAGACCTTATGTATCAGGCCCAGCCCCCCTTAAGATTGAGCAGCCTGAAATGCAGCCCGTTTATGTAGTCCTATAGGGGTACTCCCCCTTTTTGGCTGCATGGAATGGATCAGGATTTGGCCCCACATGTGTCAGATGGTGCTCAAGCATAAATTCACAATTTTAAAAAACCCACAATAATAAACTTGCTGCTAGTACAGCTTTGTGGTTGACTTCTCTTTATGAGGCTAGTGCACTGAGTTTTCCATTCCATAAAAAAATATAAATTAGAACATTAAACAGCTAACATCTTCTTGTATTTTCCAAGCAGAGGCAGTTAAAGCAGTAATGAAACCCATAGTTTCCCTGGCAATTTCATGTCTAAGAATTTTATTTTTAATTAGAACCTGCTATGCCATCACAGTTGTTGCATAAGATACCATTTATTCTCATTGTGATTTTTTAAACTCATTATTTAAAAAATTAAACCCAGTAATTAAACCCTATAACTTTTAATTTTTAATATGCAAAGCAGCACAATAGTGATTGCCATGCCACTTGAAGAGGTAGACAAGCCTACATTAGAGTTTCTAAGGGGATGGCTAAGTGAGTAAAAGCAGACAAAATTATAAAGTAGTTTTTATCACCTAAGGACAGTATTCTTCACCAATGTTCTTCCACCCGTATAAGCCTACAGAAAACTGCAAAGCAGGTGTCTGCATTGGTCCGAAATAGTCAAATTAGCTGGACACAAGAGCTTCTTTTGGTCCATTAAATGGTAAATTGTCTCTTTTCCTCATCCTCTCTGGTACACCAGTGATTCCGGCCTTGTTTTATTTCAAGGGGTATAAACTCTGTAGCTTACTGATGACAATTTAAATGTCAACATTATTCATTATTTCACTGCTAATCAAAGCATCCCAGAAAAAGAGAGGGATTATAATTTTTTGAACTATCTACTTTGGCATCAGATTGTGGCATAACAAATAGGCAAAGCTTGGGGTTGTGGGTGGTGCTTCAGAAACTACTACCATTTTTTAAAATTATCATTATTATTATTTAACAAAGTGACCTTGGTTAGTGAAATTTTGTTCTTTGTCCAGTTTTTATGTATCCACATCTAAAATTTTGGATTTAATAAATCAGAAAGCCAGTATCAATCCTGTTTGCAATTGCACTATTTTTCATGGACAGATTGAGATATTATATTTGGGATGGGGGATCTAGGGTCAGAAGGTTACGGATATGGCAGTGAGTCAAAGAGAACCTAGAAGTCCCTCTCTAGTAAAATGTGTGGAAGGGGAAGATGAGGACGTCCATGTAGGTTGGGAGGATGGAAACAGACTCCACCTGGGGAAAAAGAACTAGGAGTAAGAGACCATTTGTGAGGACTGAGGAGGAAGTTCAAGGAGTCAGAGAGGTGCAAGGAGTGGTGGGAAGAAATCTCTGTGGTGAGGAGAGGGAAGATGTGGGGTTTTAGTTTTATTTGTTTTGGAAGGAGGGAATTTGATGGATCAAGGCTCCATATAAACTTTATCTAACTATGATTTTTTTTTTCTGAACAGATAAATGGAATACGAACTCTAATCTCTCTGTGGACCACCAAAACAGTTGTATTCTTCTGGGACAATGGAGATCACAAAGTCCAGTACAAAGTGTATGGAAACCAGGGATAAAGCATTCTCAGTGGAAAGGATCTAGCTGTCAGATTAACATCTGGAGAAGGTTAGAGGAATCCAGAGTCTAATCACTTTTAAGAAATGCAGCAAATTCTTTCTATTTGATAAAGCTTTTTTCCTCCCACCCCACCCAGATCTTCCTATTATTTAAAAGGAGAATAGAGCCGGATATGTCCACCAGGGGATTTTTTTTTACCAGATTATTTTATCTGTAATGTTCTGAGATACTACAGTGATGGGAGGTAGCATAAAACCAAAAGATAAATCAATAGATGCAATTTTTTTTAGCAAAGAGAGGTTACATAAATGGGGCATGTGCTTGTCAGAATTCACCGTGGGAGCTCTGATTTATACAATGCCACTATCTGAAGCCCTTGGAAGTAATTAAGCAAATTTTTATTTATTTATTTTCATTGACCTTGGCAAAGTCCCTTGTTGTCTAGAAAGCAGAGGGGGGTTATTTGTTTGGTTTTTTACATTTTAGTGTATTATTCACCTTCTTGATATCTTAAGCAAATTAAAAGATAGATTAGACAGATAGATAAGATAGAATATAACACATATGTGGAGGAGACAGCCATGGGATAAATTATCTTATGATAACCTCACACTTCCCCTATGCCTACAAATCCATGTCTCCCAGTATTTATTATAATATCCCAAACCTGTGAGCAGCTGCAAACAACTGCCACTTTTTAAAAAGTCAACCTGCCAGAGAAATGTTTCCACCTTCCCCCAAATGGGAGTTTTTCTTCAAATGTTACCCTCCTCTGGACAATATTCAGTACTGAACATGTGAAAAACTTAAGATCTACTATCCTGCAACTCCTCTGGACTATATAACATTGGAAAAGGGGGGTTGAGTTCCCAGCTTAATTCTGGAAGCTCACTGAGATAGCACACTGAGAATTTTAGGTATTATGAAATCAATTTTAAAATGTAATTCATTATTTTTTCCCCACTCAGAGTTTTGTACAACTGGATCCATAGTACATCTCTATAAAACTCTAGTTTAGACAGAGCCGTGTGGTCTCATCATTGAAGCTAACAGATGTCTTTCCATTGGCTTCAGTGGACTTTGAATCACGTTCATAGTGAATTTCAATGGGGAGTTCCATATGCAAAGATTACTTAAAAGCCAAAGCATTTGCAATCAAGAGGGAATATTGTAAAAAATTCTCTAAAGCCATCCCTGTAGCAGCATGTTTCATTCTGTTTATGCAAGGTACTGTCAATTATCATGAAGCTACAAACAGAGGATAGAATATTCACCATGGTTCATAAGTTTCCTGGGGTTGCAACAGGAGCATAAAACAGCAAGCTTGAAGTTGCAGCATCAAGGAGGCTTAAGTCCAATCTAATGAAGATACCTTGATACTTGCTAGAAGTTATTTTGCTACCATTAAATTTACTTTTTAAAATACCCCTGATTTAACAAGTTTCTATGTTCTTGTAATGCTACAGTTAATATTGCCAAACAGGATATTATCTATGCAAATACAGTACCCATGATTGCTCAACCTGAAATGGAAAAAAACCCACCCTGATTTCTACAAGAGTGGGTGTGTGTGAGGGAGATGATAATTTGTGATTTACAAGTCTATAATTCACATATCACCAACAACATGATCAATTTAACTGCCACTTTAATGGAAGTTTTCACTTTTAAACTTACTACCAAGTGATGGAATGTTTGTCAAAGTAACAGAATAAACAACAGGGAATAATGTCATTGAGAGCTATTTTTAACAGCTCAATGGTGCAAGAAGTAGTTGTTTCCCTAAGAACAACTCCTACCAGGGGTCATCCATCAGCAGGGATTTAAGCCAGGACTTTCAATGCCAAAGCACAACTCTCCACCACATGAGCTGCAGGAGCAGCTTGACTAGGTGGTAGCAGACTAGTCATTAGAGCGGGGTAAACACATTCAGGCCCTGCTTCAGCAAAGAGATTAAGAGCGTACGTACATCCCATTAAGTCAATGGGTGTTAAGATCATGCTTATGTGGTTTCCAAACTGATGTCTCAGCCAGCATGTTAATAGTCAAAGAAACTTTCAAAGCCAAGCTGCCTTTTTAGACTAAAGTACATTTTCTAGATTAGACTTGAACTAACTGATTACATGTTCCATCAAAAAAAAAAAAAAAAAACCAAGCCTATATTGGAGAGAACATCAAGGTTTCACAGTTAAGTGCTCAAAATCAGGCAATCCCAAAGTTAAGGTTGAACACACAATCAACAATCCCATAAAGACACTCTAATTATATGACCACATAGTACTTTTCAAATAATGCAACACAATATCCTACAATTCTTTTATTTCAAAAACAAAATACAGCTTTGTGTATGGAAATTCTTGGGGGTTTGCTTTAAACAAAAAAAATCTGTAAAGTGAAAATTTGGCTAGATATCCCCCAAAACCTCCATCCCATCTAGTTTATGAGGTCTTCAGTAGTGACCCTCTGCCAGCCTGGCTCACCTTAGGAAGTCAGCTATCAAGGGCATCCTTCTGTTTATACCTGCCAATATGCACAGAGGTTTGCATGGAAAGACTTGTGCTTAAAGTTTTCCACCTGCATAAAGCCTGAGTAATCAAGTTCTACACAGGTAGATTGCAAAGGTATTGGGGGAATGAAATCCACCCCCTTAGCTGGTATTCTAGTCTATATCTTGAAATAGCAGCAGCAGCCTCTTCTCGTGAGTCACTTGATACAAAGGGACCCAAATACTCCCATTGACGTTAATGGGCTGTAGATCAGGCCCTTATGTCACAGAAAATTACACGGCAAGATTTGGATTGCTGGGACCCACAGCCCACCCATTACACTGGTCTACAATTTTTGAGAAGTCGTCTGCTTCAGAGATAAAATGTGCTATTTATTATGTATTTTGATGTGCTGAATTCAAATATGACAATTAAAACAACTGATTGGCTACTGTTTCTAAGATATTTAAGTTTTTACATTTTATGTCTATGTATATTGTGTAGATAGTAGAGTTTTAATCATAAATTGTAAACCTAGGTCTTTTCATGTGTTTATGGTTGCTTTACATGATAATATTTCACCTGTCCTGTTTATGTAACACTTTAAAAATCAGCAAAAGGGTTATATAAATACAATTTATTATGAAACAAAAGGCAAAAAACTATTATGTACATAGTTTAGTCCTATTCAGTGTCTACTCGACGCTTCTTGGCTTGTCTCTTGTATTCATTAAATGGAGCATCTCTTGTCACTGTCCAGCAATAGTCTGCAAGCATTGATGGGCTCCATTTGCCCTGATAGCGTTTCTCCATTGTTGCAATGTCCTGGTGAAATCGCTCGCCGTGCTCGTCGCTCACTGCTCCGCAGTTCGGTGGAAAAAAATCTAGATGAGAGTGCAAAAAATGTATCTTTAGTGACATGTTGCAACCAAGGCTTTTGTATGCCTTGAGGAGGTTTTCCACCAACAACCTGTAGTTGTCTGCCTTGTTGTTTCTGAGAAAATTTATTGCCACTAACTGGAAGGCTTTCCATGCCGTCTTTTCTTTGCCACGCAGTGCATGGTCAAATGCATCATCTCGAAGAAGTTCACGAATCTGAGGACCAACAAAGACACCTTCCTTTATCTTAGCTTCACTTAACCTTGGAAATTTTCCACGAAGGTACTTGAAAGCTGCTTGTGTTTTGTCAATGGCCTTGACAAAGTTCTTCATCAGACCCAGCTTGATGTGTAAGGGTGGTAACAAAATCTTCCTTGATTCAACAAGTGGTGGATGCTGAACACTTTTCCTCCCAGGCTCCAATGACTGTCGGAGTGGCCAATCTTTCTTGATGTAGTGGGAATCTTTTGCACGACTATCCCATTCGCAGAGAAAACAGCAGTACTTTGTGTATCCAGTCTGCAGACCAAGCAAGAGAGCAACAACATTCAAATCGCCACAGAGCTGCCACTGATGTTGGTCATAGTTTATGCACCTCAAAAGTTGTTTCATGTTGTCATAGGTTTCCTTCATATGGACTGCATGACCAACTGGAATTGATGGCAAAACATTGCCATTATGCAGTAAAACAGCTTTAAGACTCGTCTTCAATGAATCAATGAACAGTCTCCACTCATCTGGATCGTGAACGATGTTGAGGGCTGCCATCACACCATCGATGTTGTTGCAGGCTACAAGATCACCTTCCATGAAGAAGAATGGGACAAGATCCTTTTGACGGTCACGGAACATGGAAACCCTAACATCACCTGCCAGGAGATTCCACTGCTGTAGTCTGGAGCCCAACAGCTCTGCCTTACTCTTGGGTAGTTCCAAATCCCTGACAAGGTCATTCAGTTCACCTTGTGTTATGAGGTGTGGTTCAGAGGAGGAGGATGGGAGAAAATGTGGGTCCTGTGACATTGATGGTTCAGGACCAGAAGTTTCATCCTCTTCTTCTTCCTTGTCTGACTCAAGTGAGAATGATTCTGGTGCATCAGGAACCGGCAGTCCTTCTCCGTGGGGTACTGGGCTTATAGCTGATGGAATGTTTGGATAATGCACAGTCCACTTTTTCTTCTTTGACACACCTTTCCCAACTGGAGGCACCATGCAGAAGTAACAATTGCTGGTATGATCTGTTGGCTTTCTACAAATCATTGGCACTGCAAAAGGCATAGATTTCCTTTTTCTGTTCAACCACTGGTGAAGATTTGTTGCACAAGTGTTGCAGCATATGCGTGGGGCCCACCTCTTGTCCTGATCTCCAATTTTGCAGCCAAAATAAAGGTGATAGGCTTTCTTAACCACAGTGGTTATACTGCGCTTTTGTGATGCAAAAGTCACTTCACCACAAACATAGCAGAAGTTATCTGCACTGTTCACACAAGTACGAGGCACCTCTGCTCACTTTGGCTAAACAGAAATGTGTCCCTTTGCAAAATCAAACACTGACAAATAAGAGAGCACGACACTGTATGATTTCTAGAGCTGATATAGGGCAATTTGTTCAGCAGAGTGATGTAAGCTTCGTTATGATTGCATCATCCATGACCTCTAGGAATAACATGATTCAATTCATATAATGTATGACGCAATACCAGCTTCAGATTGCATCATTCATTGTTTTGCCTGAAAAGCAAGTACTGTCCAAACCCAGTCATAGATTTATTCATAGATCCAGTCAAAGATGTATTTTAGTCATTTCTGGTTTAAATTGAGATCCCTTCCCTTTATAACTCACTTATCCTCCGCCATTCCCAAGTCAAGGGTCGTATATACTGACCCAATAGCATATCTTGAAAACTAGAGCCAATCAACAATTTTAAGCATCATTTTCATTCTCAGTGACCCAGAATTAGTAACGTTTGACTACATTTATTTCAGAAGCATTTTGGCTGTAGAGCAGTGTTATCACGGCTTTCAAGACCAACTTATGCACAGTTGACCTGTAGACTTTTCCACTGCAGGTAAGGGTTGTGAAGACACCCTTCTTTGTCTGCTGTGCAGGCAGTTCCTCTCAGCACAGGGCTTATGTGGTGTGGAGAACCTCACACTGGCATAGTAGGGCCCCAAATCTTCAAAACTCAACATTATGCAGTGAGACCACACAAAGCTAAGCACCATTGAAAAAAACACAAAACAGAACTTAATTGGTAATTATAAACCCCACACAGTCCCTACACACAGGGCTGAATTTCACCCATAGAGCAGAGAAACTCCAGCTCCTATTCATAGATTCCAAGGCCAGAAGGGATCATTGTGATCATCTAGACTGGCCTCCTGTATAACACAGGTCATAGAACTTCCGCAAAATAATTATTTCCGTGGGAGTTGCATGAAAATTATCATAGGCAAAATTTAGTCCAATGAATGTATGGATTTTTTTAAAAAAAGATAAGTGGTTGGTAGCAAACAAATCTGAAACTTTTTATCCTCATTTACCAAGTTAGGTCTTGAATGGCTTCAAAATCATCCTTCTGTAGAGAACAGGTCATGCCAGTAATACCTAGTTTTATGTCTTTATTCCTTGAAACAAATGTTATTACTTTTCTTAATCAGCTTTGATTGGCAGGACTGACTCCTTTCTTAATATCCAGTATCACCAGAGACTGAAGAAACTGTAATGGCCTTTACCTGCTTCAAATGGTCAAGCAGTGGTAATTTTTTAATATGGCACACAATAGTCTAGGCAGTCCTGTCTTTAGTTAATTTAAGACAACTATGGTTAGCCATTTTTTTCATGTTACCTCACATAGAATCTAATTTTGGAATCATGTTTCCCCCCCATTCCCTACTGCCGCATCGTGGAATGTTTCCGCCAATTACGCCCACTGGCCTATGTCAGTTCTAAGGTTAAAGAACGGATAAAACAGCCAGACCGTGAGTGTTTATTTTATGTTCATAATCTCCTTGTTATGTCTTGTTTACAATTTGTTACACTATTTAGCCACCGGAATGCCCCTATAAAATATTTTTTTATGTCAGTGGGCAATTATCTGTATAAAATACAATGTAAGTAAACAAATAAATCAAAAGTATCACTGTTAATCTATCATCTGGGAAAGCCAAATGTGGCAGTGAACTCCAAGTACCAAGTCTCTAACTAAAAGAAATAGAAATAAAAGCTAAGGCCAGGTCTACACTAAAAAGTTATGTTGACACAGCTACATTGCTCAGAGGTGTGAAAAATCCACACCCCTGAGCAAAATGACTATGCCAACCTAACTCCCAGTGTAGACAGTGCTAGGTCAATAGAAGAATTCTTGGGGAGACGGATTAACTCCCTTGACGGGAGAACCCCTCCCATCACTGTATTGAGTGTCTTGAATGAATGAATGAATGAATGAATGAATGAAGCGCTACAGCAGCTCCGCTGCAGTGTTTCCAGCAAAGTTATTGCGTAAGATTCTGGGATAGATAATTGAAAAGAGGGCGGTTTCATTTTTTAAGTCTTTTTTCTTTTTCATTTCTTTACTTGAATGAATATACTGGCATTGTATATAGATATATATACTGACACCCGAGTTGCGTCATCTGCAGGGCATGGACCTGGGACCTCTCGATCTCAAAGCAAGAGTCTCTACTGCCAAAAGAGTAGGTAGCAATAGCAGACTCAAATCTCTCTGCCTGGCCTAGGCACTAGAGTAGGGCAATAGCCCTACTGTGTTAGTGTGGTTTACAGCTGCACAGAGGGTTTTTTCTACTTTGGTAGTACCAATTCCAGCAATATTCCTCATTTTAAGTATAACAAAGCTCTCTCAAACTGGTAGAATCTTTCAAAACAAAATACAGTTTTGAGAGACCACTGTAAACCACTAAAAGGCCAAATAGTATGAGCATTTGTTTAAATTTAAAGTAATAAAAGCCAGACTATATAAGAGTTAAGAATTAAATTCTGTCTTTAGCAAAACCTCTGGTTGCCTGGATTGGAAACAGCGCTTTTTTTAAGACCCCTTCACTACTGAGGCGAAATGGATGGATTAAAAGAAGGCATTTTATCCAAAATTATATGTTGTGGGTTTCCCCATTGCTAGTATCTGAATTTTTATGTATTTATTTTAATTTGTGTGTGTGTGTGTGTGTGTGTGTGTGTGTGTGTGTGTGTGTGTGTGTGTGTGTGTGCGCGTGCACGTGCTTTAACTTGTGTGTTTCAGGTTGGTGTTCTGTGATGTTGTTCTCATTGTTGATAATCTAACAATGGGCCATAAAATGCTGTCCATTCTTAAGTAGAACTTAAAAACAAACAATGGCACCATAGAAACCAAAGTCACTGCCTAACAATAGGTGAGTGTCATTTTCTCTTATATTTTGGCCAGGTTTGACTGCAAAATATCATTCATGATTCAGTACATATAAAGTATCTGAAAAACAGTAAACATCAAGGCATAACTATTTGCTGAAAACGGTAGAGAGAATAGACTTTGGGACTGGGTTGGTCTATATTTACTCGTAGCTTCATGCCAATTGACCACCATTCATTTGCACATTTAACCATAAAATTAAATAGCTAAATCCAAATCAACATACCAATTTCAACTGGAAGATGTGTGATCTGGTTATTTGATAACTCCAATACTTTCAGCTCTTGAAACAGGGCAATGTAGGCTGGAATGGTTTGTATCTGTGTTTTGTAGATATGCCATTCTTTCAGATGTGTCTGTTCTTTCAATGAATCTGGAAATTCCTGTAATGAAATGAGATTACATAAATCAAGAGTATTTGGCTAGTGTTTTATTTTTCCATATTTCTGAATTAAAGCCAGGCTAACATCTATCCTCTTAATTTCCCTTTGGTTGTCTTGGGGTAGGATGGTACTTTGCTAACATCCCTTCCAGGAGGAGCATTGCCACTGCTCACTGCTACCTAAATTGGTTTACAACAGTCAGCCTGGACTGTGGGTCCTGTCCAGCCAGTGATCGTTTTCAACCATCCTATCCAGGTACCAAAGTGTATTTGGTCAATAGGGCTGCAGTGCATAGTGCACATCATTTACAATTTATTGCAACAGGATGGTAAATATTGTCTTTGCAAAGCAGTTATAATCAAAGGTGTTGAAAAGACTTCAAAGAAGTGCAGACAGATCACCATCCAAAGCCACTGGGTCAGATTTTGCCTTTTAGTATACACACACAACTCCCAGTGACTTCAATTAGACTTCTCTATGCAGAAAACTGATGGCAAAATTAGGCTCACTTGTTGGAATTCAACAGGACCTTCTTATGGAAGGCTTAAGTGCTACCATAACCAGCAAGGCAGGGAGTGTGACACAAACCAACGACTTCCCCACAAGTAGGGAAGGCCAAGACTCACCCAGGATACAGGAGTGACCAAAGTCACTATGAGAAGTCAGTGAAGGTGATGACCTTAGACTGGGGAAGGAGAGGGAGGGAATAGTTATTTCTGCATATGTTGATGATTATTTACTGTGAATGTTGCCTAAATAAGGCTGTGGGTATTCTCAACAAACCCACTGTATTAATATTCAATTTGTCTTGGAGAAAGGGCAAAAGCAGTGGACTTATTCCCAAAGCATCTCACTAAGACTTTATTCACAAACAACAGAAAAAGAATGGATGCATTTCAGCAGGGTCTACATGGACCAATTAATGTACAACACATTAGTTTGCTTTAGTAATCACACCTACATAGAGTGCATTACATCACCTTATATAGGCAAACCGTTATTTACACAATTAGGCATCTAATGTTAGGCACCCAGATTTGACAACTTTGGCCTCACTAAACTGTAGAATTAATAAAGTTTGCATTCCTATATGCCTCCAAATTTAAGCATAGCAAGTTGCTCCCTTACTTTTCACTATAAAAATATTTAATGTTCTCATGCTAGTTTGGATGTTGGGTTTCTTCAGTCTTCAACTCAAATAAGTTTAGTCATAGAGGCTACAAATTAAGCAAATCATATAAGTAGATGCTTATCTATCAGCACATGAGTAATCTCATGCTCATTTAGCAAAACATATGCTTAAGTCTTATTGACTTCAGCATGTGCTTAAGTGTTTTGTTGAATCAGGTCCAGAATAGTCTGGTCCTTTGAAATCTTCCTTTTAGCATTTATCAATGTTTCCAAATTTGTCTCCTGCTGAGAAGGAATATAGGGTATGTCTACACTGCCATTAAAAACCTGTGGCTGGACTATGCCAGCTGACTCAGGCTTGAAGGTGTCAGGCTAAGGGGCTATGCAACTGTAGTGTAGACTTTTGGGCTCAGGCTAAAGCTTGGGCTCTAGGACCCTGCGAGGGGGAAGGTCAGAGTTCGGGCACCAGCCCGAGCCCCAACATCTACACCACAATTAAAGAGCCCCGCAGCCAGAGTCAGCTGGCACAGGCCAGCTGTGGGTCTCTAATTGCTATGTAGACATCCCACTGAGACTGAAGAGTGCAAACTCTTTTTAACTTGGTCATATAGCGACATAGCAACACTGGGTCAAAATCGTGGGTAAAATTTTCAGAAGTGTCTAAGGCTGGGTCCACACTACCCGCCTGATTCGGCGGGTAGAGATCGATCTTCTGGGATCGATTTATCGCGTCTCATCTGGACGCAATAAATCGATCCCAGAAGCGCTCCCCCATCAACTGCGGAACTCCTGCTCGCCGAGAGGAGGAAGCGCTGTCGACGGGGGAGCTTGCCTGCGCCGCGTGGACCCGCAGTAAGTAAACTTAGTTCGATCTAGGAAACGTTGACTTCAGCTACGCTATTCTCGTAGCTGAAGTTGCGTTTCCTAGATCGATCCCCCGCCCCAGTGTGGACCAAGCCTAAGTGACTGGGAAGTCTAAATCCCATTTTCAAAAAGTGACCTGGGCACTTAGGAGCCCAAGTCCCATTCACTTTCACTTTCTGACATAGGACTCCTAAATCACTTAAGCGCTTTTGAAAATGTTACTCCTGGATCTTTCTTTTGGCTCCAGGAAGCATGGAAATAGTGTCTTTAAACAGCTCATTAATTAGAAGCAATTTTTGTCTTGCCAATTTCTAGAATTATTTCAAATACTTGGGAAAGAATTTGCTACTGGGGTAATTTACAAAACTCCATTCAGTTTAACCCATGTGTTTCAGGTGTTTTGAATGATGGGGAGTGCAGGTTTTTTAAGCCTTTGAATTCATACTAAATTGTTTTAGTTAATTGGTTTTCAATTCTGACCAACTTTTCATGGTTTGAATTATGCAACAAATGCCCTAAACTTGGGTCAGATAGAAATCAGTTGATAAAGATGAAAATTAGGTAATTTTAGACCCTATTTTTGTAAAGTAGCATATCATCTAGCAATCTTACTGCTAGGTTTTATATCATTCTGCAGTGGTAACATCTGAAATAAATAATCTAGCTGAGGCGCCATTACCATCTCTGCAGCAGTAACTCTGCCTCATAAAATGAGTTTTAATAGTTTCCACCTTTACTCCCTTTAAATCTTTGTGTGTGGGTTTGGTTTTGTTCTTTTAGAATTTTACATTACAAAGGCAACTTTAACTGCGAAGGCCACAATTTTAACTTGTTTTTAAGATCAGAAACCTCAGTTTTTCTTTAGATTTGTTAGTTTCCCCCAAAATATTAATACGGTGACATATTTTAATAGGTTCCTCTTAATTAAGCACCAGTAATAGTGCTACTTATGTACAGCTAAATCATTCATCTTAACTTGATTAGCAGTACATTGAAACAGACATTCAAATGCTGACCACTGGGATTTTTTTAAAGAATAATTTAATGCTAGTTCTAATTCCATGACTTCATATATATATAAATCTGCAGACATTGAGTCTGTATGTAATTCTTTTTTTTCCCCCTTCTCTTTTTCATATGGATTGTTTCATTTTTGGCTTTATTTGCCCAGGAAGTATATATCATATTTTGATCCATTTTATATATTTGTCAGTTTATGGTAGTTAAAAAATAAAATGCCTGAATTGCCTCAAGGCTGGTAATGAGCAATCTTTCTAAATTCTTGTGGAAGATTACCCCACCCTTTCCTTCCCCCCGACCCCTCCAAATGTGCAGTACTTATTTTTACATCTATTATAAATAAATAAATCATAAAGGTTGAAACTATGACTGCTTTCTTTCATCTCATTCTTGATTTTCCCCACCATTACGGGCTAAACTGAGACTTAACTTGAAGCTTCAACCTATGGGGTAACACATACTTGTACCAGCCAAGGAGGAGCTCTCAGAAGGAATTGGGAGTCAGGGAGGAAGTGGCGGGGTGGCCCAGTACTTAAGGGGCTAACCTACGACTTACAAGATGCAGGTTCAAAGGCCTTCTCTACCACATGTGACTGTGGGCAAGTCACTTAGCCTTTCTATGTCTCAGTTTCCCATCTGTAAAATGGAGATATTAGCACTTCCTTACCTCACTGGGGTGTTGTGAAGATAAAGACTGTGAGGTGTTCAGATAGGATGGTAATAAGGGCCATGTAAGTAACTAGATAGACTAGAGACACTCCATTTAGTCACAATTCCTTCAGAGCTCCACTTTGGCATGAGGGTTAGATGGACGTTGCATTATCCCTTTACCAAACCCAAGGTATTTCTCTTCCCCCACTGACTGGTGCACACTCCTCTCCTCATCCACTTCATTCCCACTTGCTAGGGAGGGACAGTCTTTGGCATGCTCTCCTCCCATCCCAGAGGCAAGGTTCAGGTAGCTGCTCCTTGGAAGTTGGGAAGAGTGGACGGCAGAGAGAAAGCACATTACACTTCCTTGTTCCCTGGCTCTGCCGTGATCTAGCTCTATTGCTGTCCCTTCACTGGTCTGCCATTTCTTTCCATCTTGTACACATTCTCCTAACATCTGTTATTCCTAATTCACCAAAGTGAGCACTGAGGGTGAAATCCTGGTCCTGTTGGAGACACATGGCAAAACTCCCATCAGCTTCACTGAGGCCAGGATTTCATCCTGCGTGTTCTCCATAAGTAAAAAGATAATCATGCAAAACCTTTTTCTTTGTTAGAGAGAGACTGATCCAACGTGCAGGGCTTTTCTCTGTTATCTCAGACACAGATCCCAGCCATCTGACTCCTTCATAACTTTGGGAATGAATAAATAACAATTTAGGGATTTATTCCATTGTCTGGAATCAATCTGAAAGGCTTAGAAAATTTTACTTATGTTTCGTTAAGAACTAAGGATTGCTATATTAGTATCAAGTAGGGCTCTCAAGCAATTAAAAAAATTAATCGTGATTTATCACACTGTTAAACAATAATAGAATACCATTTATTTAAATATTTTTGGATGTTTTCTACATTTTCAAATATATTGATTTCAATTACAACACAGAATACAAAGTATACAGTGCCCACTCTATATTTATTTTTATTACAAATATTTTCACTGTAAAAAAAACAAAAGAAATAGTATTTTTCAACTTATCTACTACAAGTACTGTAGTGCAATATCTTTATCATGAAAGTTGAACTTACAAATGTAGAATTATGTACAAAAAACCCTGCATTTAAAAATAAAACAATGTAAAATTTTAGAGCCTGCAAGTCCATTCAGTCCTACTTCTTGTTTACATTTGCAGGAGATAATGCTGTCCGCTTCTTGTTTACAATGTCACCTGAACGTGAGAACAGGTGTTCTCATGGCACTGTTGTAGCCAGTATTGCAAGATATTTAAGTGCCAGATGCGCTAAAGAGTCATATGTCCCTTCATGCTTCAACCACCATACCAGGGGACATGCGTCCATGCTGATGACGGGTTCTATTCGATAACAATCCAAAGCAGTGCAGACTGACACATGTTCATTTTCATTATCTGAGTCAGATGCCACCAGAACACGGTTGATTTTCTTTTTTGGTGGTTCGGGTTCTGTAGTTTCCGCATCAGAGTGTTGCTCTTTTAAGACTTCTGAAAGCATGCTCCACACCTCATCCCTCTCAGATTTTGGAAGGCACTTCAGATTCCTAAACCTTGGGTCAAGTGCTGTAGCTATGTTTAGAAATCTCACATTAATACCTTCTTTGCGTTTTGTCAAATCTGCAGTGAAAGTGTTCTTAAAATGAACAAGGTGCTGGGTCATCATCCAAGACTGCTGTAACATGAAATATATGGCAAAATGCGGGTAAAACAGAGCAAGGGACATAGAATTCTCCCCCAAGGAGTTCAGTCACAAATTTAATTAACGCATATTTTTTTTTAAGAGCGTCATCAGCATGGAAGCATGTCCTCTGGAATGGTGGCCGAAGCATGAAGGGGCATACGAATATTTAGCATATCTGGCACATAAATACCTTGCAATGCTGGCTACAAAATGCCATGCAAATGTCTGTTCTTATTGTCTGGTGACATTGTAAATAAGAAGAGGGCAAATTATCTCCTGTAAATGTAAACAAACTTGTTTGTCTTAGCCATTGGCTGAACAAGAAGTAGGACTGAGTGGACTTGTAGGCTCCAAAGTTTTACATTATTTTGTTTTGGAGTGCAGTTATATAACAAAAAAAATCTATGTTTGTAAGTTGCACTTTCACGACAAAGAGATTGCATTACAGTACTTGTATATAAATACTATTTCTTTTGTTTATCATTTTTACAATGCAAATATTTATACTCAAAAATAATATACACTTTGTTTTCAATTACAACACAGAATACAATATATATGAAAATGTAGAAAAACATCCAAAATATTTAATAAATTTCAATTGGTATTCTATTGTTTAACAGTGCAATTAAAACTGTTAAAAATTAATTGTTTTAATCACGATTAATTTTTTGAGTTAATCGCATGAGTTAAGTGTGATTAATCAACAGTCCCAGTATCAAGATATTCTTTCTGGACTTTTGGTACAGTAATCAGGCCAAATTCAAACCTGATTGCAGTGGAGTTGAACCCACTCACACAAGGTCTGAATTTATATCAATTGTCTAGACTTCCAAGCTTTCTCTGACAATCTTTCTTTATACCCAGTATTATATGGGATAAACAACCTAATGTTTTTCTATAGTGTGCCATTTTTTCAGGATATTCCCTCTTTCAATACATATATCTGTGTTGCTAAACCAGTGAGTAGTAGGAACTGAAATTTACACAGGCTTTATATTTTTGCTTTCCTCTTCGATTCCCTGGTGGTTTTTTTGTAATCTTCAGCCACTGTATTGAAGCTGGCAAGCAGCTGATAAATTACTCCATGAAGAATGCCACTTGGAAAATGTTGAGTTTTAGCCTCTAAGAGTAAAACGATATCACAAAACACCTTGATTTTGAAAAACTATTTAAAGGCAATATACCAAGGTACCCACCCCTTATTTAAGTATCACCAGTGAGAACAGAATCTACCTGCTAGAGATGTTTCTGAACCAAAACTCTGGACTCCAAACACTCAATTTTTAGAGAAGTTCAGATTCTGATCTCAATCCAAACTTACCACTCTATCTGCAATGGGCCAAACCAACAGCCTGGAATCAAATACCTCCCTTAGTTTTGAGAAAGTTTGGAGCTGGTTCCAAACTTTAAGACTCAGACCCATCTCTACTCCCTAACCAGGGCAGGTTCTTCATGATCTCATAAAACATCTGGGGGTGTATAATAATGATATAATGATGCGACAGAATTTGTCCCCTCTGGTGTGGTTATTTCACATAAAGAAACTTGACTTATTATGGCAAACACATAACTCACTGTCACCAGCAGGTTTGGAATAACAAATGGAAGTAGCCTCCTTACTGAGTCACAAAGTAACTGAAATTCGCAGAGTAAAACTGAGAGAATAATTTGCAATAAATTATTTTTTCTGTGAATTTCATGTATTTTAATCTTCATTAATTGTACCTGAGGTCATGATTTGTTCATAAATAATTATTTTACTGTAGTTCATTAGCAAGGAGTTTGTTGAATGCATTTGATATTCAAGCTTTTTTATTGGACATGTACTGCTGGAAATGAGGGTCAAGATCCCCAGCTGGCATAAAGCAATATAGCCAAGATCTGGTCCATGGTGTTTTTCAGTTCTCTGACTGCGTGACTGGATAAGTATAGGCACTTTTTCTAGTGCTAATGCTGACAGTCACAAATTCAAAAGTTGCTTTTCCTGAAAATTTCCAACATTCACTTAAAATTTGCTGATTCCACGAACATTCTTGACGGTAAACTGCTTTCTGTGAATAACTAATGAATGAAACACTTAAATGGCAAGAAGCCAGTCAAAGTAAATTCATTTAATAATTCAAATAAATATTCATGGCATTGGGGTTTTTTTTACAGCCCTCACCCATCTGCAGTAGCTAAAGCTTTCTCTGAAGAACTTATTTAATTCAGTTGGTACACGTTTGTGGTAAAATCACAAAGAATCTCAGCTAAGAGCTTTATCAATGGTTGTCATTCTCTGCTAGGTAGCTGATTCAGACACATGTTGTTCAGAGTCTAAAAGCACTACAACATTATTTTTTCATCAGGGGTTCACTTGGGAGATTCTCTAAGGGCAGATAAGGATAAACAACATGGAGAGGGAATTGCACTATAAAGGGAGACCTCTGAAGGAGCTGCAGAGAGAAGAGTCATGCAATGGGAGAACAAATGAGAGAGAGAGTGACTCCATAAATTCTGATGTTATTCTGGCATAGAAGTTTTCTTTCCTATTTGGCAAGTACACCCTATAATAGTTAATTCCTGGATGGACAAATTTCCATATAATGGACACCCCACTAACCTGGAAGATTCAAATGACACTACTTGGAAAAAGTTTTGTAGACCAATACACTAGATCCACTGTCCCAGGACTACTCAGTACTTACTGTTTGCTGCCAGGTTAGCTCTATCTGTGAACTGGAAATCTACACTTCAACCCAAACTGTGGTTCCAGAAATTAATCTATACATGTTCTTCTACCACCCTCATCAACTTAATAGCTCAGCACCTTCCAGTAGTGCATTACATTATGACTAACATCTGTCATGTATGGTTAACTCTCTCTTTCATGCTCTCCCCAGGGAGAGAATAGTGGGTGCAGTGAAGTGCTTTGTTTTATTAGGGTTTGTTGGAGGGTTTTTAACTGTAGATGCTGCTATATGTTTATATCACAGAAGGCAAGGTCAAAGAAGCATGCCTTGCTCTTATAGCAGAAGGTGATGAAGTTTGTGACGGTCCTTCATTTCTGTAGGAATTCCACAGATTCAAGGTCAATCTACACTGTAGCTGTGCAGCTCTTGCTGCAGTAGTATAGACATGCCCCTAGTTAAATAGCTAGGCAGACAAAAGCTACTCTCTGAGTAGCTTTATGATTTCCCCCCTTTTCTCATAATACACACATAAAGAATTATCTCTGATTGTGAAAATAGGACATGCTTCAGAACACTTTTATCTCTCTAGAAACCAACTCCACTACTAACTGACTGGCATCAGTTGAGGAAGTGGACTCCTGATCTCACTTCTAAACTGAAGTATCATGAAAAGCAATGCCAAGTGTTATTTCTACTACTCCATGACTGGTAAGTTTTACTTATCATTTTGTTTTAAACAAATGCAGAACAAAATTTGTCTCTGAACCATCAAGGAATGCAAGCAAACCTTTGGGTATTTTAAAAGTAATTGACAAGCCAACCTAAGCTGATATCGTTACTGCCGTCTCCTTTGCACCATAGGTGGAACTAGGGAACAATCCCATTGTATTGTGATGGTTTACTACCAAGCTTTCCAGAGGACTACATTACACACATCAGTGCAGAATTAATGATCAGCATTGTGACATTGCACTCTATATGATTTTACGAAAATCATAATGATTATATGATGAGTGTGAATATAATGTAACTAAAATATGCTTCATGCAAAAGGTCTCTTGTAAGGTATAATCTACTGACTGTGGTCATCCTATTTGTATAAATGTATCACTCTTGTATCTGAAACTAGAAATATGAAATATAACTCTGATGTCCTATTGAGTTATGCAAAGTGTGGGCCATTCATGGTGATTTGGAATCTTAATGGCTCCCATTAACCAGGACAATTGACTGTAGATGGCTCTGTTTTACTTGTAAGTCTTCCTGTATGCGTGTGTGCTGGCAAGTGGGCAATGAAGTCTGTCAGTGACATGTGATCATGTCACCTGAACTGGAATCCATCTTTAACCTGGTGCATTTCCATTGAGAAGGAGGGGTGGGAACCCAGAGGGACAAAGGATTCCCGCCTTATGCAAAAGATATATAAGTGGGTGGAACAGAACAAATGGGGCAGCCATCATGAGAAATCCCCTAGCTACCACCTGAGCTGGAACAAGTGCTGGACCAGGGGAAAGGATTGTGCCCAGACTAGGAAGGCATCCAGTCTGTGAAAGAAACTTATTGAAACATCTCTGAGGGTGAGATTTTATCTGTATTCAGTTTATTTTATTTTGCTTGGTAATTCACTTTGTTCTGTCTGTTACTACTTGGAACCACTTAAATCCTACTTTCTGTATTTAATAAAATCACTTTTTACTTATTATTTAACCCAGAGTATGTACTAATACCTGGGGGGAGTGGGGGCAAACAGCTGTGCATATCTCTCTATCAGTGTTATAGAGGGCGAACAATTTATGAGTTTACCCTGTATAAGCTTTATACAGGGTAAAACAGATTTATTTGGGGTTTGGACCCCATTGGGAGTTGGGCATCTGAGTGTTAAAGACAGGAACACTTCCTAAGCTGCTTTCAGTTAAATCTGCAGCTTTGGGGCACGTGGTTTAGACCCTGGGTCCGTGTTGGAGCAGACGGGCGTGTCTGGCTCAGCCAGACAGGGTGCTGGAGTCCCAAGCTGGCAGGGAAAGCAGGGGCAGAAGTAGTCTTGGCACATCAGTGGCAGCCCCAAGGGGGTTTTTGTGATCCAACCTGTCACAAACATATTTTAAAACTAAAAATGTTATTAACTTATAGCAAGAAAGGAAGGTAATATTATTGTCACTTCTAATGCAGTAGAAAACTACTCAGAATGGACTAGCATGTCAGGCTTTGGCATAAAATGTTTTGTTAGGAAAAAAAAAGTGCCATGCTAATCAGCCAAATATTGCAGAAAAAGGCTCAGACTAAGCTTACCGTCCAGTGATCTCCAGAAAGTTGAAAAATAAACTTGCTTCTTTCTTTGTCTGTTTCATCTGACAAAGTTCTCTTCTTACAGAGCTGAGAGTTCTTCTCAGTTTTATCCAAGACCTTCACAGTGGTATCTATGAAACCATTCTTTAGGTATGCAGATTGTGGAATGCCTTTCTTTCTGCACTCTAGTACAAAGTCCCATTCTTGTTTTATCCTGAAGTAGTGCAGATAAAGAGTTTCTATGAATCCAAATAACAGAACTCAAAAACTTAAAGTCTTATATTTTAAAAGGAGACTCACTCCAACCTCCAAATTAGTGCACACATTTCATACATGTAAATAACATTTGAATACACGCAAATCAGATGGAAACCCATTTGATTTTTGTATAAAACAGTCCTACTTGCACTTGGAAATGCATAGGCATCTTTGCATAGGCAAATGACTAAAGATGTAAATTATGCATGTAAATTTAGAGGCCATTTTTAGAACTCCTGGCCCAAGAGTAATGCTTGGGTTTGTAAGGATGAATAGTATAATTCAGATGAGTAGGGTCTTCTTTAATGCATCAGCTCCAGAAAATAATGCACATATATAGGGCCTATCCTATATGAATTTTGCCATGGATTTCAATAGGAGTAGGCTCACACTAAACAAGTTACAAATATATATGAATACAATGAAGACCCTACATTGGTCCTGGGTTTATGCCCATAATTTTGCAACTGGAAAAATATTTTCCCAACCTTTCGCAGCCATTGGAAATAATTTTTCCTCCTGACTTTTTAGATTCAAGTAAAGAGTTTTTACCTAGAAAAGAAAAAACGTTGTCTTCTAAAATTATGATGTGTACGTCATAGAAGAGGTGAAGTTAAAGGTCAGGTAATATATTTTACCCCTGCTAATTTCAACATGAATGTTACTTAGGGCTTGACTATGTGGAAAAAGTTGCACCAGTATAAATGAGGGAGGCATTTAATTTTAGAGACACATATTTTGGTTTAAGGGTAGCTTATTTTGGTTTGGCTCAAGTCAATTAAGGAACAGGTGTAACTAAACCAAAATAAGCCACTTTTATACCAAAAGAAGAGTCTCCACAGAGCCTTTTGCCCCAGTTTAACCATATTAGTTTAAAAGCCAATTTAAATTATACTGATGCAATTTGGTAATGGAGACAAGCTATTCTATGAACCCAGAAATCACTGGCAAAACAGGGAGCAGACAGTGGCAAGGTAAGAGTTAATAGAGAGTTCACATAGGAACAACTAGGAAAAATCTAAAAAACACTGTTATAATATACATTGGGAAAAATAGGTCCAAGACACCTACATACTGTTTTCTAAAATTATTCTACCAGTGAGTGCATCTAATTAACTATAAAAGCTTTTTGTTGTTGTGAGCGAAAAGGTGGGCAAGACAGAAGTGTGCAGAGAAAAATTAAAATAAACCCCAGAAGGAAAAAGAGGGAAGAGAAAAAGAAAAACAACAGGATTTGAACCATTAAAAGAGGAAAACTAAAAAGTACCCAAACCCCTAGAGTTCTTTTCTCTGATATCTTAGAAATAATCCTAACTTAGATACCACTGTTGTGCTGCTCCTTCTTTGTACTCTCCTCCTTCACTTATCCTCCAGGTATATGCATTCTATAATTGTTGAATTTTGATTCTGTGGCACAATCCTCACACACCCGTGGAATTCCTTGATCATCCACAAAGAATTAAAAATTTCACTGTGATAATTCAGTGAACTGAAAATTGGCTTTTTTGTGCCTTGCTTGCCCTTTACTCAGCCAGTCCCATAAATGGTTGTTTCATTTCTAGCTGGTTGAATTCAGGAAACCTGAAGTAAGTAGACGAGGTGGGAGCACAAAAATCTTCCCTCAGCCCAGAAGCAGGCCACCTCCACGCTGACCGTTATTCCCAACCCAGGGAGACTTAAGACAACACAATAAAACCCACAAAGGGGAAGATTTAGCTCTAAATCCTTTAACTGTGGTAACAACCAGGGAAGCATTAATGACAAGAGAATGTATTTTCCTCTGATATTTTACTGATAAAATGTAGAAAATACAAACATCTAGAGGCAACAATACATTGTTAGTTGAGTAAAATGCAGTTAAACAAAACCCAAACCTCTGATAATTCAATTATTGATCAATGCAGCAAAAGAGGAACTGAATGCAAAAGAATTATGACAACTACAAACTTGATGACAAATTCAGCAAGAATATAATCACACAGTGAAGAAGAAATTTTACATAGCCTTTTAATGTCAGCTTAATGCAATATGCTCTTCAGAGCTTTTATAGAACGATCTCGCATGGTCATCAGGTTAAGCATCATAGAGAAATACTGCATGTGGATGGAGAGTGAATTATACCAATGGGGCAACAAACATGTCTGATTTTATCCAGTATGTGTCAGAATAAAGACATGGTCAATTCCAAGGGCAGATATTCTAATCACTTGCAATCATTGCTTGTACCACTGGGGCTGCATCACCAACCAAATATGAATCAATACAGCTTTCCTTGCACAGAAAAAGACTTCTATATAGGCTTGGAAGAATTTGATTTTTATCAGTAAACATCGATTTTCACCATACACACACAAACGAACAAAAAAAATTCATCTATAATAATCTAAATTTACAGATAGGCAAAGTAAGAAAAATACTCCTTGACAACTTCTTAGGGACTGATTTAAGTATATTTTCTGTGTATATTTTGATGTGATGTTGACAGTTTGTGTTTTAGTAGTTATAAAGCTTTAATTTTTTGAATCTCCATCTTTACTGTCATTAATTACCGACAACTATGAAAATTTAAATAGGTAAAAACCTAAAAAAAAATGCTTTAAAGTTAATGTTGACATTATCCATCAAAATTAGAAAAAATAAAAATTAAATTCTGCCAAGCCTACTTATAAATCAATGGTTGGCTCATTATTCAATCTACTAGTCTAATCTGATGCCAGGTACAAAATTCAGAGAATTTTCGCAGACAAATTGATAAACATCATTAAATATAATGATACATCTGTCATTTGTATGCTACAGGTAATATCAGACCAAGGTGACAGGGACAACTAGGGGTTCATCACTCCGTTCTAGCTAATCACTGTTAAAGTATGTGATTGCCATTATTTCTTATGGAACCCTTATCAAAATAAACTGTTTTATCTCTGATTGACAATTTCATATAAGGGAAATTATGTATTATCACACTTCTGCTATCAAATGCTATCATGCATGCCTTTGAAAAACAAAAAAAAAGCCTCTGTTGTGAGTGAGAAAATTCTATAAAACAGTGCAACAAATTCTTGGGTGGTTGGTGCCGGGGGAGGGGGCGGGGGGGGGAAGGGTTGTTTTAAGAAAACACTCTACTAGCAACTATTTAACACTTCCAGTCCTTTTTAAATCTGTTAACATTTCTCTGAGGAAAGTAAGTAGATTTCCAGTCTAAATGCTTTGTTTTGAACACTGGCTTTCTTTTAAAGGCCCTGGAAATCCCTGGAACACATTTTCCCCTACAACAAATGCATAAAACAGTGAGGAAATATTTTATTGGACCAACTTCTTAACTCATCTGCCTTGTCTCTCTAATATCCTGGTGTTGTGAGAAAACCGGATTTGACGTAACTTGCAGCCATCTTGTGTACGTAGCGCCATCCCCCGCCTAAATGGAAGCGAGGACACCACATAGCAAGGACAAATTATTCCTAAGGCAGACAGAACAAAACCAGCTGTACACTGCAGTTTTACTGAGCGTGATAAAGTGAAAGGACAGATTCATGAAAAGAAATATGGGGAACTGACTTTGAAATTTTTTTGCTGAAGCTGCTTTGCTAATAAGGAGAATAATGAATTGTTATTGGCTATTGAGAGAAACAGTTACCACTGCTTTGGGTTCTGAAAGCGCTGGGTAACTCTGGGACCAATATGGCAACATGTAAGATAGTTACAGAGAGACAAACCTCATAACCCCTAAAGTTTATTTTTTGTGTTCTTTTTATTAATTAGTAATAGTGTTACTGTTATTAAGCTGTGCAACAGCTTGATCCTCATCCTAATCGTTAGTTAATGTTTCACTTGTTTTAAAGAGATGGCTATCATTCTCATGGTATTTAAGAGATAATTTGGCCACAGTTGGGCCCAAGTGCGATCTGAGGCCCCAGTTCAGCAAAATACTTAAGCATATGCCTAACGTTAAGCACAGAAGTAGTCACACTGGCTTCAATGAGGTTATTTCTGTGCTGATAGCTAGGTATATGAATAAGTACACCTTGCTGAAACAGAAGTCACTCTTGCCCTAGAAATCTGTCAACATTGTGATAACCTCGCTACAGACCAATCGAGTATCAGTTTTCAGTAAGCCCTCAAGGTAGTATTTTTGAGGTATGGAGTAGGATCAGCAGAGATTATGACTATTTGTTTAAGTGTTATTGTTTTGGTTATCAGGGCCGGCTCTACCTTTTTTGCCGCCCCAAGCAAAAAAAAAGCCGGCCGACGAACTGAATAGCCAGAATGCTGCCCCTCAGAATGTGCCGCCCCAGGTACCTGCTTCCTCTGAAAGTGAGTGGTCAGAAAGTTTCTCAAAAATAGCTGAACCATTTTTTGCTCAATGAAGGACCAAAAATAAAATACTTTCACTATTATAAAAATTCTTACAGCTTAAAAAAAAATAGCCACGAGCAGTAAAACAACTGGAACTCAAACAATAAAGTCCAGCAGAGAAATAGAGGAGAGGCTTTGAGTGTTCTAGTGAAAGTTAGTTTTGATCAACAAAGTTATAAGCCTTTGAAAAAAAGTTACACGCTGCACATCGACTGAATATAGTCCAAGCTTTTTTCATACATTCAGAAAGCGTCCAACTCATGGTTAACTTAGCTACACACTGAAAAAGTAAGTGAAGATAAGAAATGTGAGAGACAGTTCTGCAAGCTCTGCCTTATTCACTTCATGTGTTGTTGGTGGGCTGGGAATGAACCAAGGGTATTTACTGAGCCACTTCTTGGGGAGAACCTTAGGTGGCTAGACTGGACATTTCCACATTTTTCAGAGCTTAATGGTGCAGTCTTAGCTTTGTATTAACAGTGTGTTTGAATTGTACATTATGGCATAAGTTATAAGGTACTTACCTTTTTGTTTGTTTGTTTGTTTGTTTGTTTGTTTGTTTGTTTGTTTGTTAAAGAAGACAGAAGGTGGAGGTAGACTTCCACATGATGAGTGCACTTAACATACTACATGAAGCTTCTCTGACAGCATGCCAGATTTGTATTTACACTTCAGTATTACGGGATGCAACAAAAAATCACTGAGTATCATCAGAATGTAGAAGAACCAATTTGAAGCTGTATTGTAAGCAACATTACTTACATTTTAAAATGATAGTCTTTATTTACATGCTGACATTGCATTAAACCAAACCCATTCCCACGCATTAGCTGCTGGCTCTGTTCTCTAGAATTTGTGTTGATTTCTATACAGATGTAGTGAACATACAATACTGTACATCTCTAACATATTGTGACTTATAATTTAAGCCATGATCCGGAAAATTTACTATGAGGTTTTCTGGTAGGTTTTGGGATCTTGAATAAAACCATCATTTACTCCTGAGGAGAATACTGTGGCCAGTGTTTTAAGAGACAGAAAAGCAAAACACTAAGCTACCTACTGGCCTGTAAAAGTGCCCCGCTATTCAGCAATACACCCGCTTTTCTGAGTTTATCTAACCCATCTCCATTTCCGAAAACCACCTCTCGTACAGTACTTCTATCTCCCCAAGTGCATTGAAATACCAACACACAACTTTCAAGTGCTTTGGGAAGCATACAGAACCTCCCTGCTTATGTAGAAAGTCGGTTTCTTTTCAATCCATTAAGTTCCTCTCCAAAATAGAAACAAGTTTGCAGAAAAAGCTTCATCCTAGCAGAAGCTGTCCCCCACGAGGGGTACAATCAACCTTTACCCAAACAAAGGGTATGTCTACACTACGAGGGTATTTCGATTTCACTTAAATTGAATATGTGGAATCGATATTGCAAAGTCGAACTTGTGTGTCCACACTAAGGACAGTAATTCGACTTTGTGAGTCCACACTAACGGGGAAAGCGTCGACATTGGAAGCGGTGCACTGTGGGCAGCTATCCCACAGTTCCCGCAGTCCCCGCTGCCCATTGGAATTCTGGGTCGAGCCGCCAATGCCTTCTGGGTAAAAAAAAAGGGTCGAGGGTGCTTTTGGGTAATTGTCGTCATCCGTCTGTCACTACCGCCCTCCCTCCCTCCCTCCCTCCCTCTCTGAAAGCGCCGGCGGGAAATCAGTTCGCGCACTTTTCGGGTCAGTGACAGCACGGACGCCACAGCACTGCGAGCATGGATCCCGCTGCGACCATCGCTGCAGTTGTGGCACTTGTCAACGCCTCGCAGGTTATCATCCACCTTTCCCAGAGGCAGATGCAGATGAACCAGGCGAGGAGGCTACGGCACCGCGGTGAGGGCCTGAACTCTGAGAGGGGCACAGACCTCTCACAAAGCACGGGACCCAGCTCCGAGGACATCACGGTGACAATGGGTCATCTGGATGTTGTGGAACGGCGATTCTGGGCACGGGAAACAAGCACTGACTGGTGGGACCGCATAGTGCTGCAGGTCTGGGACGAATCCCAGTGGCTGCGAAACTTTCGCATGCGGAAGGGGACTTTCCTGGAACTTTGTGAGTTGCTGTCCCCTGCCCTGAAGCGCAATGACACCCGGATGCGAGCAGCCCTGACTGTCCAGAAGCGAGTGGCCATAGCCCTCTGGAAGCTTGCAACGCCGGACAGCTACCGGTCTGTCGCGAACCAGTTTGGCGTGGGCAAATCTACAGTGGGGGTTGTTGTGATGCAAGTAGTCAACGCAATCGTCAAGGTACTGCTCTCAAAGGTAGTGACCCTTGGAAACGTGGAGGTCATCATAGATGGCTTCGCCGCGATGGGATTCCCAAACTGCGGTGGGGCTATAGATGGAACTCACATCCCTATCCTGGGACCGGACCACCAGGCCAGCCAGTACATCAACCGAAAGGGCTACTTTTCAATGGTGCTGCAAGCAATGGTGGACCACAGGGGACGTTTTACCAACATCAACGTTGGATGGCCGGGCAAGGTTCATGACGCTCGCGTCTTCAGGAACTCTGGTCTGTTTAGACGGCTGCAGGAAGGTATTTACTTCCCGGACCACAAAATAACTCTTGGGGATGTGGAGATGCCTACAGTGATCCTTGGGGACCCAGCCTACCCGCTAATGCCCTGGCTCATGAAGCCCTACACTGGCGCCCTGGACTCTGAAAAAGAACTCTTCAACTACCGGCTGAGCAAGTGCAGAATGGTGGTGGAGTGTGCTTTTGGACGTCTCAAGGGGAGATGGAGAAGCTTACTCACTCGCTGTGATCTCAGCGAAACCAATATCCCCATTGTTATAGCTGCTTGCTGTGTGCTCCACAATCTGTGTGAGAGCAAGGGGGAGACCTTTATGGCGGGATGGGAGGTTGAGGCAAATAGCCTGGCATCTGATTACGCCCAGCCAGACAGCCGGGCGATTAGAAGAGCACAGCGGGACGCGCTGTGCATCCAGGAGGCTTTGAAAGCCTGGTTCCACAGTGAGCAGGGTGACCAGTGACTTTTAAGTTTCTGTACAGAGAAGCTGAACCTGCCCCCGTTTCTTTACCCAGTTAACGATGACTATCCTCTCCAGTTACAGACCCCCTCCACCCCCTTCCAAAAAAATAAATTCAGTTTTATTTTGTTAATGAACACCGTTGTCTTTATTACTGTTTTCGCGGGAATGTTTTAAACCTGGAACGCAGACTGTGGTGGGGAGCGGGTGTAGTGTACTGATGCAAATGATCCTTCTAAACTCCAGGAATGACAGGATTCGCAGTGGCGGACTGGTTGTTTCAACGGAGCCTGCCAGCCCTCCTGAGCGGGACTGCGTGTATGTGGGGGCTATGTGACTTTATGGCGGGGGGAGGAGGGTTACAGATCCCCTGCTGCGTGGCTCTGTGATCCAGGACAAGGACCGCTGCATAACATCTGTAACTGCCCTCCCCCGCCACAAAGTCACAGAGCAACCCCCCCTCCCCCCCCCCCCACGCACAGAACATGAAAACCACCTCCCAGACTGACCAGGGTAACTAGTCACTGCACTGTGTATGTGCCCTGCTGCTGGACCTGCCCCCGCCTCTGTACCCTGCTAAAGGTGACTGTCCTGTCCAATTACCAAGCCCCTTCCCCCACTGCAGACAGACTCTCCCTCAAAACAGCATGACTGAAACAGTAATGAACAAAAACGTATTTTTTATTAACAACCACACATGAAACTGGGGGGTGAAACTTGGACGGGGGCTTGCTTGAGGCGGCCAGGAAAGGACTTTTCAAAATTTTGGGGAATGACAGCCTTCTGGTGCTTGAGCAGTCTGCAGGGGTGGAGTGAGAGTTTTCACGGACTCTTCCGCCCCTCCTTCTTTGGACTTTGGGCGAGGGGGGTATGGGACTTGGTGGCGGGGGAGTGCGGTTCCTGATAGACTGCAGCGGGGCTCTGTCCTCCTGCCTCCATTCCTGCAGAACATCAACAAGGCGCCGGAGCGTGTCCGTTTGCTCCCTCAGAAGTCCAAGCAGCGTTTGAGTCGCCTGCTGGTCTTCCTGCCGCCACCTCTCCTCACGTTCCATGTGTGTCCGGTGCATTTGGGACAAATTCTCCCTCCACTGGTTATGCTGTGCTGCCTGGGCTCGGGAGCAGCCCATAAGTTCAGAGAACATGTCCTCTCGCGTCTTCTTCTTCCTCCGCCTAATGTGCGCTAGCCTCTGGGAGTGTGATTCCAGGCTGGGTTGGGAGACAGTTGCAGATGTGGCTGTGGGAATGAGGAAAAGGCAGTGAATTCCTCCGAAAGATAAATGTAGTTGTGAATCAAGAACCTTGATTCACAAGAACCTAGTCTTTCTCTGTGAACAAGACCATGAACCACACCTATCACATGCACACTCAGGACAAGGTCAAATTTTCGAACCTCGCCTTCAGTGCCTGGGCTTTTGCACTGCCGATCTGGGAACCGGGGCAGGACACGGTACTCTCTGTAGCAGGCAAAGATGGTAAGCCGTAGACTTGTTGCAGATTAAAACTTTAGGAGTACCACTGGCCACCTTTCACATTGAAAGCACTGCCAGTCTGTGCTGCCAGCAATCGGCCAAGCAAGAACTCTGGCCCTGTCCCACCCCCTCACGGATGTGCCAGGGAAAGATCTCTGGATGCTGACCCTCTCCTGCCCCCACCGCGTGGCTGTAAACCAGTGGTCACAGTTCTGTAAAGGAACTTGTTGCAAGCAGTCCCAATACTAACAGTCCCCTACCTAATTCAAAGCAGGTTGTCATGAGCGACATTACTCTGATGAGGATCCTGGACACCGAGATCCAAAGGATGCTTCGAGAAAGCATGCAGAGACCGGGGCCCTATGCCGCCATGATATGCAAGGCACTGATACCAGAGTACCTGCTTGTCTCCTGGCGCGGGAACGTCTCGTACTTTGGAGGACCAAGTAAAGCCGCTCTCCCCAGGAACCTGATGAACAGGCTATCCCTGTAAATAGTTGTTACTGATTATTTAAGTGCCCAGGGGGAAGAAATCATGAATCAAAGATTGTTATTAGTATTAATATTCAAGTTTTGTAAAAAATAAAGGTTTATATGTTTAAAGCACTTACCGCTTGATCCTTCCCCTGAATCTGTGTCCGGGTTACATGCTGGGGAGGGTTGGTAGGGGATCTCTGTAAGGGTGATGAAGAGCTCCTGGCTGTCGGGGAAATTAGCTTGGTAAGCGCTGCCGACTGCCTCGTCCTCCTCATCTCCTTCCTCATCTTCCACGTCCGCTAACATGTCCGAGGAACCGGCCGTGGACAATATCCCATCCTCAGAGTCCACGGTCAGTGGTGGGGTAGTGGTGGCGGCCGCACCAAGGATGGAATGCAGTGCCTCGTAGAAACGGGATCTGTGGGGCTGGGATCCGGAGCGTCCGTTTGCCTCTTTGGTCTTCTGGTAGCCTTGTCTCAGCTCCTTGATTTTCACGCGGCACTGCGTTGCATCCCGGCTGTATCCTCTCTCTGCCATGGCTTTAGAGATCTTCTCATAGATCTTTGCGTTCCGTCTTTTGGAGCGCAGCTCTGAAAGCACGGACTCATCGCCCCACACAGCGATGAGATCCAAGACTTCCCGATCAGTCCATGCTGGGGCCCTCTTTCTATTCTGGGATTGCACGTCCATCTCTGCTGGAGAGCTCTGCATCGTTGCCAGTGCTGCTGAGCTCGCCACGCTGTCCAAACAGGAAATGAGATTCAAACTGCCCAGACAGGAAAAGGAATTCAAATTTTCCCGGGGCTTTTCCTGTGTGGCTGGTCAGAGCATCCGAGCTCGGACTGCTGTCCAGAGCGTCAACAGAGTGGTGCACTGTGGGATAGCTCCCGGAGCTATTACCGTCGATTTCCATCCACACCAAGCCTAATTCGATATGGCCATGTCGAATTTAGCGCTACTCCCCTCGTTGGGGAGGAGTACAGAAGTCGAATTTAAGAGCCCTCTATGTCGAACTAAATAGCCTCATGGTGTGGACGGGTGCAGGGTTAATTCGATTTAACGGTGCTAAATTCGACATAAACGCCTAGTGTAGACCAGGCCAAAGTCTTTCCTGGTGTGAGACATAAAATATAGAACAGCAACAACAACAGCAAACCTTTTCTTTCACTAGGGGCATAATAAATATCATTCCCTCTATAGCACTTATTCAACACATTCTACTTCCTACTAGAACTGGGTTCATTCCACAACCTACCCCTACTTGTTTGCTTTTCCCTTTCATACCCTATGCTGGGTCCTGATTGTTTATGTAGCCCAGCTCCATTGGCTCCACTCCTTAATCCTTTTCTTTCTAATTTCACAACTCTGGAGAGCCAACAGGGAAACAGATGGTTCACTTGACTTTGCCCAAGTGGATCCAGGGCCCAGCTATCCAGGGCCTCATCATAGGACCCAGATAGGCAACACACCCAGTCACAATTTTTCACATCATCATACTTCAGAGTTAGGATTTGCTGACAAGCTGTTAACACTTTAGAGTGGAACTCTCAGTAAAAGGTTCATAATCTTTGTCACTTTTAACATAAACACAGTTCAAAAATGTATGGAATTCCTTTATCAAAATCCATGTTTGCATAGGTAAGGTTTCCTCTTTGTAAAATCTTGTGTCTCAGAGGATTACAAATGGAGGAGAATCTTACATTTTTCACAGTGAGACTGTTTTAGAACTTTTAAGAGCTAAATTCTGCTTTCTCTACTCCAGCAAAACTCACTGGGAGTTTCTTTCAACTAAGGCTTACAGAATTTGACTAAATAATAGCAAGTCCCTTCAAACTCAGCGCTTGTCCATATGAGACTTAGTTTGTGGCAAGCCAGGGTGTAAATCTATAGCGCACTACTTTGTCACACACCAAATTACCATGTGGACCCAGCTACTTTACACTAAAAGGTCCCTTTTGACCTACTGCTGTTTGAAACAGCCTTCTCTTTGAATCCCTACTTCTAAATGATCACTGTGGGCCAGATTCTGATACCCTTACTCACACTGAGTATGCACTGAGTACTTCTATTGATTTCAGTGGAAATACTTGAGAAGAAAGGAACTACTCAATGTGAAGAAGGGCATCAGAATCTGGTCCTACATGAGACTCCCTAAAACAGTGAGGTTTTATTCCTCCTTACCAGGAGACAGTGGCTCCTGTTAGGAATTTAATCCCAGGTACATTCTTTATCTGTAGTTGAGGGTTACTTGGAAAGGTTCCAAATATTTTCCTGCCTTTCAAAGCATCAAAACAAAGCAAAGGAATCACTTCCAATCTGATCCTTATAATTTGGAGCCCCAGTGATCAGTACAAACTAGGTGCATGAGCACCTACTCTTTCCATGTGGGAAGTGGCTTTTAGGAAAGTCATATGCATGTTCTGATTGATAACAAGCAGCAAAATCTAAAGCTGAATTTCTGTCTCTTTTTTTTAAGTGGTTAGCAATCATAATCTCTCTAGTGGGCAGCTTTTATGGATGGTTTCTCAGATATTATGTGAACATATATACAACATAAGTAGGGACAGATTGTGTGCTACCCTTGCTCACCTGCACAGGGGTGAAGTAGCACGCAAGAAACCTGGCCAATGTTAACATACAAGAAACCTGGCCAAAGTCAAGTCCACTCCCTGTGCTCTGTGGATAGCAGGGACTACTTGCTCTTGATCTCTGCATGGAGGTAGGTGACCAAAAGATGGTGAGGAGGGGTGGGAAGGAGGCGGGGTCGGAAGGAGGCGGCGTCATGTATTAATAATGCCTGCCCTCATACACACACACCACTGGCCCACAGAGTGGGGGGAATTCTATACCAGCCTAATCACGGATTCCAAATCCTTACACACACAACACATGCAGGGAGCAATACTGGAGAAATAATGAATGTCTGAGGCAAAATCTCACTAACACTTCTCTGGGATGGTGCAGTCCACAGCGCACCCTACTCAAGGATTGTGGCTACATGTCACAAAATAGACTTTACAGTACATGAATATTTATAAGTGCCAAATCCTACTCCCAGTGTAGTAGGAGACCACTTCAGGCATAATACTGTGACTATTGCACAACATGTTCATGACTGTTATATAAACTTGAAAACAGGGATTCTTAATCTGATCTGGATAACCTTGTAAATATAAACAGGAAGCAACAGAGGGTCCTGTGGCACCTTTAAGACTAACAGAAGTATTGGAGCATAAGCTTTCGTGGGTAAGAACCTCACTTCTTCAGATGCAACATCTCTGTTAGTCTTAAAGGTGCCACAGGACCCTCTTGCTTTTTACAGATTCAGACTAACACGGCTACCGCTCTGATAATAAACAGGAAGATTTATCTTGAACTTCTACTCAGGGAGACAAGTTTCAGAGGGGTAGCCGTGTTAGTCTGTTTCAGCAAAAAAAAAAAAAAAAGAGGAGTCTTAAGGTGCCACAAGACTCCACGTTGTTTTTACTCAGGGAGAGATTGTAAAAATGGCACTTTCTTACTCAGCAGATCAACTTACTGTCTGAATTCAGTCAGTGCTCTTTTCTTTTCAGGCAAAACTGTTACTTTGGTGAAAAGCATAATACACTGTGTAAGTGCTGTGTATTAAAACAAACTAAAAGCAGAGAAAAAAAACTTTTGGATTAATAGCTCTCAGAAAGTAACTCCCTACCAATTGCAGAGAGCGGTTTCTTCCCACCTCACCTGCTCCTGCTTTAAAAGCCATCAAGCTTTGAGGGGCTCCTGCTGGGATAATGAGCCTTTGCTGCATCCACTAATGTAGGATGGTGCATTAAGGTTAGAATTTTTGAAAGGGTGCCACCAACAGTTGTTGCTACTGAGAATTTGAAAACTGGTCTGAGTGCTCTTTTGACAATCTGGCCCAGGAGACACAATAGGCAACAGTAGCTGATATATGTGTTTTTAAGCACACACGTCTCTTGGAAATTCTGTCATGTGACAAGAGGGTTTTTCCTCTAATTGTGAGTTTTGCATTAATTGCCATTTTCTTTGTGACTTTGGCCACATTATTTTAACTCAGGGGCGGGCAAACTTTTTGGCCTGAGGGCCGCATCAGGTTTCATAAATTGTATGGAGGGCTGGTTAGGGGAGGGGGTCGTGGTCTGGCCCCCACTTCCTATCTGCGTCACCCCTCCTCCCCCCAGGACTCCTGCCCCATCTAACCTCCCCTGTTCCCTGACGGCCCCTCTGGGACCCCTGCCCCATCCACACACATCTGCTCCCTGTCCCCTGACTGCCCCCGGACCCCCGCCACCCCATCCAACCCCTCCTCTCATTCCTGAAGGCCCCCTCGGGACCCCTGCCCCATCCAACCACCCCTTCTCCCTGTCCCCTGACTGCCCCCAGAACCCCTGCCCCTGACTGCCCCCTGCTACCCCATCCAACCCCCCTTCCTTCCTGACTGCCCCCCGGGACCCCTGCCCCCATTCAACCCCCTGTTTTCCCCACCGACCACCATCCACACCCCCACCCCCTGACCACCAGCCTGAACTCCCCTGCCCTCTATCCAAACCCCCCCTGCTCCCTGCCCCCTTACCGCGCTGCCTGGAGCACCGGTGGCTGGCAGTGCTACAGCCGCGCCGCCCAGCTAGAGCCGGGCCACGCTGCCACCACCGCCGCTGCCACCACACAGCACAGAGACCAAGTCAGGCCGGCTCTGCAGCTATGTTGCCCCAGGAGCTCCCAGCCCCGCCGCCCAGAGCATTGTGGGGAAGGGGAGACAGCAGGGGAGGGTCCAGGGGCTAGCCTCCTGGGCCAGGAGCTCGGGGGCTGGGCAGGACGGTCCCGCGGCCTGATGTGGCCTATGGGCCGTAGTTTGCCCACCCCTGTTTTAACTGCTTGATCCTGCACCACTGAAATCAATGGGACTTTTGAAATTAATTTCAAGAGGTACAATATCAATCTATAACAACACAGGTTTAGGTTCTGATATACTTACACTGAGTAATTTCTTATTCCTGGAGTACTCCCATTTGAAATCAATGGGATTATTTGGAGAGTGTGATGCTTCTCAACATAAATTAAGAGCATCAGAAACTGGCCTAGTGTTGTGGGACAAAGTATTGTATACATTTCAGTCTTTAAAAAATTTCCCTTGTGGATATAGAAAGTTCAAATGCTATATATTGCTGTATTCTATACCAAATCCTGGGCCTACCCTCATTGGTACAGAAAATATAATGAAGGAATTTGGAACCTCATTAATGAATGTAAGATTGGGCAGAACAGATCACCAAGCACTGTTACTTTAGTAGAAGACATGGGTAATGAGAAGCACAGATGTCAACTACAGCGAGATTGTTGTCTTCATGGAAAACATGACTCACAGGACAGCTCTGGGTCTTGTCCTAGTCCACTGGCAAAAAGTGAGGTAGCTAAAATTAGCTGCGTTGCAGCAGAAAAAACTACTCCTTACCATATTAAGGTGCCCTCTTTTTTTATCTCTGTTGAATTTCCCCGATGTATGTCAGTTGTGGTTTGCTTTTGTACTAGCCAACACAAATAGGAAACAAAATGATCTGTGGTTCTGAATGTTTAGAAAACCTACACTCTGTACAAATGAGTCGGAGAGAGAAAAGCAGAGAGATGGAGAGATGCACAAATTAGGGGTCAGATTGTGGCCAGCCACTACATCGGTGCCCAAAGGGTGCATGGACTTTTCCTGCCTTTTTCCCCTTTGCAGGGGCCAGCAATAGTCTGGCCCAACAACTTTGTGGGCACTAGTTGCCTGAAAGGGGGCAAGAAGGTGAAAGGTGAAGGTGAGGCCACTGGCCTATCTCTCATCCCCAGATCAGTCAGAGAAGCTGCCTGGCACAGAAAAAGAAGCACTTTGCACCTCCTTCAAGCAGCTTAACTGTCTTAGGGTTTTATACTGCCACCCATCATGAGAGTATTTGAGTCCCTCCTATGTAAAATCAATAGCAATAGATAAATCCCTGTGGGACTTCATGGACTCTCTGGCACTGTCTCCTTTTTGGGGTAAAAGCTCTGCTTAGGGTATGTTGTTTTGTCTTTGTTTGGTAGTGATTTAGGGACAGCAGGAGGTGTCAGTGTTGTGTCACTCTTATGTTGGAAAAACTTTTTTCAAAGAAGAAGATTTTACAGCATTTCCAAAAGATTCTGGATTCGCCTGATCTCCCCTGGAAGTTTGCTCCATAGCCAGATCCCCTACACAAGAGTGCTTTCGGTCATGTGCCTTGTCCTGGGCTTTTAAACAGTGATGTAGCTACTATATCAGGCTGAGTTGCACCAGAGAACCCAGGAGTAACTCCTGCTGGGTCAGCCAGATTTCATTCTAGAGATTTATGCTGTCCCCTTCACCAAAGGCACCATTCAGCCCTAGGCACTGTTCAGCAAAGAGATTCTTTTCTTTTTTTTTCCCTCTTCCCTGAGCAATAAAGATGGTATCAGTCAAGTCCTATAACTACTGCATAGGTGCCGACTTTCTACATTCCCGGGGGGTGCTCAGGGCCACCCAGAGGGGAGGGACAAGTGGGGCAATTTGCCCCAGGCCCCGGGCCCCACAGGGGCCTCCACGAGAATATAGTATTCTATGGTATTGCAACTTTTTTTTATGGAAGGGGCCCCCAAAATTGCTTTGCCCCAGGCCTCCTGAATCCTCTGGGCGGCCCTGGGGGTGCTTGACACCTGTATCACCCCAGGCCTGCCCCCCACTCCAGCCCTGGAGCATTCATGGAGTCAGCACCTATGCTTACACTATCTTCCTAGTATAATATTCCAGTTACTCTAATTGAGATGATCACAAAGAAACAGAAATATCACTTAAACAAATCATTAATAAACTATAGTAAAGCAACCAGTATGAACAGTAGGGGTGAACACTATTGTATTCAAGCCTTTTGTTTTGCATTTAGGTTGGGTCAACAGAAGGCTCATTTGATAGTTCTTTTGTTCTTGTCCCTTTTTTCTCCTTTATGGTATTCAGCAACACTGTACCTGCATGTATATTTCTTCCCTTTTTTTTCTGCTGACAACATAACAAAACA
The DNA here is from genome assembly GCF_028017835.1 of Emys orbicularis. Classification (NCBI taxonomy): domain Eukaryota; kingdom Metazoa; phylum Chordata; order Testudines; family Emydidae; genus Emys; species Emys orbicularis. The sequence continues at coordinate 87,696,128 of NC_088688.1, forward strand.
TTTCTTACTATTGAATTTCACAAGTATATTTTCATAAGTGTTTCACAATAAATGCAGTACCTTAATATTGCACTTTTCATGAACAAGAATAGAAGAAGGGGAAAGCACTTCCGTATTTTTTAATTAAATCTATGCAATAAACTAGCAAAATATCCCATCAGTAAATTGCAGTCTACACACAAAGTTCAGTAACTAATAAGACAAGGCAATATACATATAATCTGTGCTGTATTTCTGTTACAGTCATTTGAGGGGAGGTAGAAAGTTGCGTCAGCAAATCCAAACCAACTAAATTAAATTGGATTCCTAGGATCATTTGACTATCCTTTGTATGTAATGAAATTAACAAATATGTTAATGAATTCAGTTAAACAGAAGAACAGTAGGTTGGCTTACTTCTCTAATGAGCTTTGTGCTAATCTTTCCTTCTCCTTCTTTCGAGTTTCTTTATACTTCTTGACTTGAGTTTCCCAGAAGCCTCTTACAACAGAAATGTCAAATATTATCACCTGATGTCCCATGTTACTGACATTAAGCTTTTCCTGTAAAAAACAAGTGTATCATTAAGATGTCATCATAAAAAGGGAAGAAAACAATTAATACAAATATTTAATGTTCTGGTCCAGTTCCTTATAGCTTGCTTGGAAAAAAATGGACAAAGAAATATTAACTTGATTAAGTATCATCCAAAAAAAATATTTTTTTCTTTAATGATTCAATTAACAATAATAGTAATAATAACAGTTTATAAAGTTCCTGTCAATCCCAAATGTTCCTAAAGTGTTTACCAAATTTAGGCCATCATCCTATTGACCCCTTTTCATGCTTCTAATCCTTATTCCAATCAATGGGACTACTTGCACAAGTAAGTGTTCATCATGTGATTAAGGGCTGCAGGATCAGTCCCATTAGATACAGAAATCACTTCATCTACTACTGAAATGCAATCACCAATTTGTGAAAGGTGGCAGTTGTTTAGTAGAACATAGCAATAGGACCTCCATTTAGCCAGGTACGTCACATGCCTACTTTTAAGCAAGCCATTGAGTACAGTTCTGAATTGGAGCCTAAGCCAAGAAGTAAAGTATGCTGTGTCCAGCCAAAACTGCAGAGACAAATTAGATACAGGGCTATTACCTGCAACCTGCTCCTGCTCTTAGGGCTTGTCTACACTATGCAGCTTTTAGCGACAAGGCTGTGTCGACATGGCCTTGTCACTAAAAGTCAGCGTGTGTGAATGCTCTCTGTCGGTATTTTGTCGGCACTTTGGCCGACAAAATACTTCCAGCCCCGTGAGCGGTGTTCGCTTTGTCGGCAGGAGAACTGCCACTCACGTCGGCAAAACTTTTGTCTTTCGCGGGGGGGCTTTTTTGTCGACAATGTCGCAGTGTAGACAAGCCCTTAGTGAAGTCAATGGCTAGATTCCCATTGCTTTTAATAGGAGCAGTGTGGGAACTGTTCTCTCTTGCTCAGAGTCATTGCTGAAGATGTAATCATCTCAACTCCATTTTTTTATCATGAGATGCAGCTAATCTATCTATAGAGGGCTTTTGTTATGCCTACTTGTTCATAAAATGGTTCACTGAGCCAACATGAGGAAATCTTATAAAACAGAACTCTGAAAGCCTTTTAAAAATAATTGCTTCCACCAAGATAAAAACTGCTGTTTCTTCTCTTTTTTTAACTTCACTTGAGATTTCATTAGATGCCACTTTTATTACATTGTTCGTTAGTAAAACACACAAAGGCCTTGAGCTGTCAAGCTACTGTTGAACAAATAGTCTGTCCCTTACCGTAGTGTGTATTTTCAAGGTTTCAGCTATTAATTTTTCCAAGTTCTTACTCTGATCACTGTTTCCAGGCCTCCTATTCTTCCACGGGGGTCACTTACAGTCTGGCCTTGAGTCAAAACACTTGGGGCAGGGGAAGGCAGGGAGAAATGGTCACCAAATCCCTATTTTTTTCTTTTATTCTACCTTTTCTTAATGCTCTTTTTCTCTTAACCTACAAAATATCTCCATACAAGAGGGCATATTAAGAAATACAAAAATACATTGTTTATCAACAAAGCACCCCAGTCTCCCCGAACCAAACCCTTGGGGTGACTTAGGCAAATGCAGACTGATAAGAACAACAAGTAGGGTTATATCCTATTTGTTATATCTGTAAGAAAAATCCTAAGTACTATCATGACGATTCAGTGCCTCTGAACTCGGACATAGGGATAGGTCAGGTATTTTGCTATGCCAGTGTCTTTTGTATCTTTGGATGACTGTATGAACTTTACCTTTCCTGCTTGTAAAGAAGCTTCTGTTGTTTGTTTATATCTGAGTGTTAACAATGAAGCAACAAATAGCTCCCAGTGTCTCTTCAACCTACTGCTGACAACAGCAGAGTCAAAACCCCATTAATAGCAATGTCATGAGAACACTGACCTTACTCCTCTGTGGAAAGCTTTGTCTATAATCAGATGTGTTGTACAAAGGCCATGTCTACACTAGCGAGCTTACAGTGGCACAGCTGTACCGCTGCCAGATCGCTCATGTTGCTCTCCCGTTGGCATAATTAAACCACCCCCAATGAGTGGCAGTAGCTATGTCAGCGGGAGAGCATCTCCTGCCGACATAGTGCTGGCCACACTGGCCCTTCTGTCGGAGTAACTTACGTTGCTCAGAGGGGTATTTTTTTCACACCCTGAGTGACATAAGTTATACCGACAAAAGTGCTAGTGTAGACATAACCTAACTTCACTACCAATTTACAGTTTGCCACTTAGGAGAAAATACTCTTCTCTACTTCACAGATAGCTGGGCTAGCTGCTAGAGACCTTCACATGAGGAAGGTGGCAGGAATCCTTTCCGCATCACAGTTTCATCATGCTCCCCCACGTGCCCAGTCATCCTGAACAAAACTCAGCTCCCTTTCCTCCCCGTCCTTGCACCAGCAGACGTGGGAGTAGTCTCAGCCATGAGTGAGAGGGCTGTCAAGCTCTGCACACAGCTCCTGCCTCTAACTAGAAGGAAGCAGTAGGTGAGAGAGGAGAATACACTGAAACCAGCATATTTCTTATCTTGTGCGGGCTTTCACCATCCAGGCCAGAGGAGCATTTGCTCTAATGTCTGCAAAGTTTACTCTTTAACTGTATTGAGTTTGCAGCTGAATACCTTCTTCCGTGGATGAGGTCTGCTTCTGAATTATATTACAGATCATCAAAGCCCCTTTCTCAGATGATGCATTGTTATAATGTTCACTCCGTCTTATGAAGTGTTAGTGAGACAGATCATGAAAGCAAGGCTCTTTGGTAATATACTACTGTATAATGAAAGCACAGTGCCTTCCAGGGAAGAAAGGCTCCAGGACTATAAAGAGAAAGCAAGGGTATGATTTACAATAGCATCACCTCTGGAAAAAGGAGTTCTGCATATGGGAGTCGATGGTAGCAGATAATTTTACCACTAGTAATTCACACTCATATATGGGCAATTTAGTGGGCCTTAATCAATATCCTCAAATGTAACACATTGGGCCAGATTCATCCCTGGTGTATCTTTATTGATTTCAGTAGAGTTCGATCAGGAACTAAGCTCATCCATTAACTATAATTCATGGCTATTGTAAAGAATATTGTAAAATCTTTGCCTGCTGTTTAAGGGAATATGATACATTGCATACAGACTATTTTTCAAAGTAGTGTATATTATTTTTAAATAATTAAATTGGGGGTGAAATGTCCTTTTCTGGTATCAACTGCTGAATGATTTTAAAGTACCATTATAAATACGTCGTTCCAACATTATCTCATAGCTGCAGGCTGTAGAAGTTGAATGTTGTTGTTCTCATATCTCATTCTTTCTGCTTTTGTTATTTTCACATTTGTTTTCCAGACATAAAGGGATTTAAAATCGATTTTCTGTTTTACTTATTCTTCAGAAATACAACTTAGGGCCCAGTCCTGAAAACTTATACTCATGTGAGTACTTTTAAAACGAGTAGGCCCATTGAAGTCAATGGAAGTACTCGTTTGGATAAATCTATTTGTGTATATAAGCATTGGTAGAATCAGGGCCCAAAAGGCCAAGAATAAAGAGATGGTATTTATCAGATGTTTTACTGAAATAATTGTAGCATTTATGCACAACTCCATCATCAGGATGAGTATCTGCTAAGGATCTGGCATGCATGACAACAGGCACCACAGGCTATGGCTTGTAGCAATTTTTGACAAAAATCTATAATTGTCTGTCCAATGTTCTAGGTGCTTATCCCATAAATAAAAAATTATTAGTATTAAGGTAACACCTAGGAACCCTACTTGAGAACTAGGATCCCACTGTGTTAGGTACTGTACAAATACAGAACCAAAAGACAGTCCCTGCCCCAAGAAGTTTACAATTTCACAATATGAACATAAACAAGGACTACACATAAATATATCTATCTCAGCCACACGATCCTCACCAGCTTTAACCAAGAAAGAGAAAAAATGGCCTTTGCAATGTGTTCAGAAGAATAATAAATCTGGGCCTGGCAGACCAAGTGAGGAAGCAAGGGCCAGAACTGACAACTCCTCACCGAGGCCTGGTCTACACTAGGAATTTAGCTACGTCTCTCAGGGCCATAAAAAATTCTGGTGTAGACAGCGCTTCCATCAACCTAGCTATTGCCTCCTTGGGAGGTGGATTACCTTTGCTGACAGGAGAAGCCTTCCCATCAGTGCACCACTGTAGCATTTTCAGTTTAAACATACCCTGAGAATGCCCTGCCAGCAGCTCCCTCTCATTTATACCAAGGGAGCTCCAGCTAAATCACTTTGGTTAAACTCACCTGTGGAAGTATGTCATGGGAAGAGTGGCGATCTCTGAGGTAACCATGACCCAAACAACGTAAAACTTTATAAGATAAAACTAACACTAAATTCTACTCAGCAGCTCCAGGGAAACCAGTGCAGATCACAAAGCATGTGCTCCAAATGTGCAGTTTCTCTTAATAAACAGGCTACAGCATCCTGCTTTAGCTTCTGAATGGTACCAAATCATAGCCCTGGGTTGAGCACAACCCATTTATCTAATTTTGAAGCAATGAAAGCATGAGTAATTGTGACAGAGCCACACTGTAGAGATAAATCACACCCATCTTGCCTGGTGGATATGGAAGAAAGAACTCTTTGGCAGCCATTACTTAGGACTCCAGGAGTAAAAAAGTCTACCAACTCTTTCAGCTGCTTCTACCAGCCCACCATCATCACTTCTGTCTTGTTGGGAGTGAATTGCAGCCAGTGAGTGCTCATCCAAGCCCCCAGTTCATTTAAGCACCTATTTATATAGTGGCCTAGGTGTGTGTGGCACCTAACAATTTACTTCCTTCTGAGCACAGTTCTCACTGATGGATGTCATGTGGCTATACTGTAGTAACAATACATTAAAAAAGAAAAGACCATAATAAAAGGCATATTATAAAAGTGGCCATTTAATAATAAAGTTGATATAAGTCACTTAGATATTTCTTCCTTTAACTTTTCCATTAAAGATCAAGTTAATGCTATTTTAAGCAGCAGCAATAACAAAAACATGCAGATAACAGGTATGCAAAAACTGAGCTTGTCTCCTGCATTATTTTCTATGTACATATTTCTAGATTGCCTATCACTGTAGCACAATGCCTAGGTAACAATTTTCATTAATCTGTTCAAATTCTACTCTTAGTTAAATTAACTGATCTCATAAACGAGATTCCCCTTTATCATTTTTCTCATCGCACCTTCTGAGACAGTTTCTCACTGGGTTATTCATTAATTAGGTCTTTTAATCGTGGATTAATTAGCAGTTGAATTACAGTATTCCTTATACTTGTCTACTGTTATAGCACTAATGTGTTTGTCATCAAGCATGATAGATGTTACATTTGCAAGGGGATTTATTACAGATGTATTTCCCCAGCACCTCAGTGAACAGACAGACAATCTATTCAGCAAAGTGATTATTTCTCCTACAATGGAACCAAAAATTTTTTTGCTGATGTTTGTGGTTGTCATAACTATAAAGGGAAGGGTAACAGCTCTCCTGTGTACAGTACTAAAATCCCTCCTGGCCAGAGACTCCAAAATCCTTTTACCTGTAAAGGGTTAAGAAGCTCGGGTAACCTGGCTGACACCTGACCCAAAGGACCAATAAGGGGACAAGATACTTTCAAATCTTGGGGGGGGGAAAGGCTTTTGTGTGTGCTCTTTGTTTTAAGGGGTTGTTCGCTCTTGGGACTGAGAGGGACCAGCCATCAATCCAGGTTCTCCCCATCTTTCTAAACAAGTCTCTCATATTTCAAACTTGTAAGTAAAAAAGCCAGGCAAGGCATCTTAGTTTTACTTGGTTTTCTCAACTTGTAAATGTACCTTTTACCAGAGTGTTTATCTTTGTTTGCTGTACTTTGAACCTAAGACAGAGGGGGGTCCTCTGAGCTCTTTAAGTTTGATTACCCTGTAAAGTTATTTTCCATACTGATTTTACAGAGATGATTTTTACCTTTTTTCTTTAATTAAAAGCCTTCTTTTTAAGAACCGGATTGATTTCTCCTTGTTTTAAGATCCAAGGGGGTTTGGATCTGTATTCACCAGGAGTTGGTGAAAGGAAGGAGGGGGGAAGGGTCAATTTCTCCTTGTTTTAAGATCCAAGGAGTTTGGATCTGTATTCACCAGGGAATTGGTGAGAGGTTTCTAAAAGCTTCCCAGGGAAGGGAATGGTGGCAGCGGACCAGAACTAAGCTGGTAATTAAGCTTAGAAGTCCTCATGCAGGCCCCCACTCTTGTACCCTAAAGTTCAAAGTGGGGATACAGCCTTGACATGGTGGCAGAGCGGTGGGATTCGTTTTAAACCCAAAAGCCAGTAAGATTATTTTTTTTTCCTTCTAGCTGCTTGGAAAGCAGAGCTGAAGGTAGATGCATATCTTATCTCTCCTTGCCTGAAGGCAGAGGTGTTAAGTTTTTTTAACAAGAGCCTTTGTTAAGAGAAGGGTTCAAAGTGAGAAAACTTTGACTGGTAAAAGGAATTTACAAGCTGAACTGTTTTTTTTCTTTTTACATCCTCGTGAGTAGCTAGTTAGAAAGTCTCTGTTAACTCAGCAGCAGCCAGAGCTGAGTACATCCCAGTTTCAGTCAACTGCAGAGGGGTGTGACCCAGCACAAGAAAACAGGAAAATGACTACCAAAGAAGTAGCTAACAAAATAGAACTGGCCAAACTAGAAGCAGAAGAAAATGAAAGAAAACATCAGAGACTGCTTCAAATTAAAAAACTTGAAACAGAGGCCCATGAAAGAGAAGAAAAAGCCAAAGAGGAGGCCCACAAGAGAGAGATGGAGCTGGAAAAAGCCAAAGAGGAGGCCCACAAGAGAGAGATGGAGCTGGAAAAAGCCAAAGAGGAGGCGAGAGAAAAAGAAAGGAAGCATGAACTGGAAGTAGCAAGTGCTAAGCAGGATGCATCAGACCATCCTAGCAACTCCTCTCCAGGTACCACTTCCCATCCCAGGAAATTCCCCACCTACAAGGCAGGCGATGATACTGAGGCCTTCTTAGAAAATTTTGAAAGGGCCTGCCTTGGATACAGCATCACTCCAACCCAGTACATGGTAGAGCTGAGGCCGCAGCTCAGTGGACCCTTAGCAGAGGTGGCGGCTGAAATGCCTAAGGAACACATGAACAGTTATGAACTTTTTAAAAACAAGGCCAGACTCAGAATGGGGCTAACACCCGAGCATGCCCGTCGGTGGTTCAGAGCCCTAAGGTGGAAACCAGATGTGTCATTTACCCGGCATGCCTACCACATTGACAAAAATTGTGATGCCTGGGTATCAGGAGCAAATGTTAAATCTCTGGAAGATCTGCTTTCCCTAGTAAAAATGGAGCAGTTTTTAGAGGGTGTTCCTGAGGAAATAGAAAGGTACATCCTAGATAGGAAGCCCAAAACTGTAACCGAGGCGGGGGAGATTGGAGCCAAATGGGTGGAGGTGACAGAAAAGAAAAAAGCTAGTAGCAGTTGGAGCGAATATCAGAAGGGGCAAGCCGAAACAAAACCTTATCACCGGGGACAACCCAAGGCCCCACCCACATCCCAAGGGAAACCCCAGATGCCTTCTCACCCCACCACACCAGTCTCCATCACCCAACATCGCCCCGGTGATACCTTAGCAGGGCGATGTTTTAAATGTAATGAACTGGGGCATATAAAGGCTCACTGCCCCAAGAACCCCAACCGATTACAGTTCATTACACCCCAATCACACCAAAGATCCCCAGACCCAGATGCCTCTCTCATACCCTCGGAGCGAAGGGAAACCTTGAGAGTGGGCGGAAAGAAGGTTATCGCTTGGAGGGACACTGGGGCACAAGTGTCAACTATCCACCAATCCCTAGTGGACCCCAAACTCATCAACCCAGAGGCTACAGTGACAATTCAACCCTTCGTGTCACAGTCTGTAACCTTGCCTACAGCCAAGTTGCATGTCCAGTACAAGGGCTGGTCAGGAATGTGGACTTTTGCAGTCTATGACAATTATCTCATCCCCATGCTGCTGGGGGAAGACTTGGCCAACCATGTGAAGCTAGCCAAGAGGGTGGGAATAGTCACCCACAGCCAGGCTAAGCAAGCTTTCACCCCCATCCCTGTTCCTGAGCCGTCCACCAGGGCCCCGTCTGTGTTACCGGAGACCCAAACACAGGTGGTGGAACCGGATCCCCTGCCAACGACTGCAACAGCCGTAGTGGATCCAATCCCAGAGACCCAGCCAAAGCCAGTCCCAGAACCGGAACTGGCAACGCAACCAGCACCAGAACCATTGCCAGCACTGAGTCCAGCGCTTGCAAACCCGTCTACAACTCCAGTGCCAGAGGGCACCAGCGAGCCTGAACTGGCGGAAGCAGCAGATAACCCTACCCAAGAGGCTCAGCCAGAGCCTGAAATACCACATAGTGCACCAGCGGACAGCGGTTCACAGTCAATGGAAACAGCCCCAGCACCTGCATCGCTTCCAGAGGGACCAAGCCCCAGTCCACAGTCCAAGGAGGAACTGATGTCTCCAGCATCAAGGGAACAGTTCCAGGCCGAGCAGGAAGCAGATGACAGCCTTCAAAAAGCTTGGGCGGCGGCACGGAGCACCCCACCGCCTCTCAGCTCTTCTAACCGATCCTGGTTTGTTGTAGAAAAAGGACTTTTATACAAGGAGACTCTTTCTGGTGGGCACCAGGAAGACTGGCATCCTCAAAGACAGTTAGTAGTTCCCACTAAGTATCGGGTAAAGCTCTTGAGCTTAGCCCATGATCATCCCAGTGGCCATTCTGGGGTGAACAGAACCAAAGACCGGTTGGGGAAGTCCTTCCACTGGGAGGGAATGGGCAAGGACGTTGCTAATTATGTCCGGTCTTGTGAGGTGTGCCAATGAGTGGGAAAGCCCCAAGATCAGGTTAAAGCCCCTCTCCAGCCACTACCCATAATTGAGGTCCCATTTCAGCGAGTAGCTGTGGATATTCTGGGTCCTTTCCCAAAGAAGACACCCAGAGGAAAGCAGTACGTACTGACTTTCATGGATTTTGCTACCCGATGGCCGGAAGCTGTACCCTTAAGCAACACCAGGGCTAAAAGTGTGTGCCAGGCATTAGCAGACATTTTTGCCAGGGTAGGTTGGCCCTCCGACATCCTTACAGATTCGGGAACTAATTTCCTGGCAGGGACCATGAAAAACCTGTGGGAAGCTCATGGGGTGAATCACTTGGTTGCCACCCCTCATCACCATCAAACCAATGGTCTGGTGGAGAGGTTTAATGGAACTTTGGGGGCCATGATACGTAAATTCATAAATGAACACTCCAATGATTGGGACCTAGTGTTGCAGCAGTTGCTTTTTGCCTACAGGGCTGTACCACGTCCCAGTTTAGGGTTTTCACCATTTGAACTTGTGTATGGCCGTGAGGTTAAGGGGCCATTACAGTTGGTGAAGCAGCAATGGGAGGGGTTTACGCCTTCTCCAGGAACTAACATTCTAGACTTTGTAAGCAACCTACAAAGCACCCTCCGACACTCTTTAGCCCTTGCTAAAGAAAACCTAAAGGATGCTCAGGAAGAGCAAAAGGCCTGGTATGATAAACATTCCAGAGAACGGTCCTTCAAAGTAGGAGACCAAGTCATGGTCTTAAAGGCGCTCCAGGCCCATAAAATGGAAGCGTCGTGGGAAGGACCATTCAGGTCCAGGAGCGCCGAGGAGCTGTTAACTATCTCATAGCCTCCCCCATCTCCAACATAAAGCCTAAGGTATACCATGTTAATTGTCTTAAGCCCTTTTATTCCAGAGAATTAAACATTTGCCAGTTTACAGCCCAGAAAACAGATGACACGGAGTGGCCTGAAGGTGTCTACTATGAAGGAAAAAAGAATGGTGGCGTGGAAGAGGTGAACCTCTCCACGACCCTTGGACGTCTGCAGCGACAGCAGATCAAGGAGCTGTGCACAAGCTTTGCACCGATTTTCTCAGCCACTCCAGGACAGACCGAACGGGCATACCACTCCATTGACACAGGTAATGCTCACCCAATTAGAACCCCACCCTACCGGGAGTCACCTCATGCCCAAACTGCTATACAAAGGGAGATCCAGGACATGCTACAGATGGGTATAATCCGCCCCTCTAATAGTGCATGGGCATCTCCAGTGGTTCTAGTTCCCAAACCAGATGGGGAAATACGCTTTTGCGTGGACTACCGTAAGCTAAATGCTGTAACTCGTCCTGACAACTATCCAATGCCACGCACAGATGAGCTATTGGAGAAATTGGGACATGCCCAATTCATCTCTACTTTAGACTTAACCAAGGGGTACTGGCAAGCCCATCACTAGATGAACCCGCTAAGGAAAGGTCTGCCTTCGTCACCCAGGCAGGGGTGTATGAATTCAATGTACTCCTTTTCGGGTTGCGAAATGCACCCGCCACCTTCCAAAGACTTGTAGATGGTCTCTTAGCGGGATTGGGAGAATCTGCAGTTGCCTACCTCGATGATGTGGCCATTTTTTCTGATTCATGGACAGAGCACCTGGAAAAAGTCTTCGAGCGCATCCGGCAGGCATGACTAACTGTTAAGGCTAAAAAGTGTCAAATAGGCCAAAACAGAGTGACGTACCTGGGGCACCAGGTGGGTCAAGGAACTATAAATCCCCTACAGGCCAAAGTGGATGCTATCCAAAAGTGGCCGGTTCCAAAGTCAAAGAAACAGGTCCAATCCTTCTTAGGCTTGGCCGGATATTATAGGCGATTTGTACCACACTACAGCCAAATCGCCGCCCCGTTGACAGACCTAACCGGAAAGAAACAGCCAAATGCAGTTCAGTGGACTGATGAGTGTCAAAAGGCCTTTAACCAGCTTAAGGCAACACTCATGTCTGACCCAGTGCTAAGGGCCCCAGACTTTGACAAACCGTTCCTAGTAACCACAGATGCATCCGAGCGAGGCGTGGGAGCACTTTTAATGCAGGAAGGACCGGATCAAGAATTCCATCCTGTCGTGTTTCTCAGCAAGAAACTGTCTGAGAGGGAAAGCCACTGGTCAATCTGCGAAAAGGAATGCTACGCCATTGTGTACGCGCTGGAAAAGCTACGCCCATATGTTTGGGGACGGCGTTTCCAACTACAAACAGACCATGCTGCGCTACAGTGGCTTCATACCGCCAAGGGAAATAACAAAAAACTTCTTCGGTGGAGTTTAGCTCTCCAAGATTTTGATTTTGAAATACAACACATTTCGGGAGCTTCTAACAAAGTGGCTGATGCACTCTCCCGGGAAAGTTTCCCAAAGTTAACTGGTTAACAATTGTTCTTGGAATGAAACATATTGTTAGTTTTTAGATAATCAGTAGTATGTCTAAAGGTACATGTGTCTTATTAACTCTGTTTTCTCCTAGAGCTCCAGGAAAAAAATCACAGCCAGTGTGGAACCGGACGTCCAACACTATCTGTGATTTGGGGGACGTGTCATAACTATAAAGGGAAGGGTAACAGCTCTCCTGTGTACAGTACTAAAATCCCTCCTGGCCAGAGACTCCAAAATCCTTTTACCTGTAAAGGGTTAAGAAGCTCGGGTAACCTGGCTGACACCTGACCCAAAGGACCAATAAGGGGACAAGATACTTTCAAATCTTGGGGGGGGGGAAAGGCTTTTGTGTGTGCTCTTTGTTTTAAGGGGTTGTTCGCTCTTGGGACTGAGAGGGACCAGCCATCAATCCAGGTTCTCCCCATCTTTCTAAACAAGTCTCTCATATTTCAAACTTGTAAGTAAAAAAGCCAGGCAAGGCGTCTTAGTTTTACTTTGTTTTCTCAACTTGTAAATGTACCTTTTACCAGAGTGTTTATCTTTGTTTGCTGTACTTTGAACCTAAGACAGAGGGGGGTCCTCTGAGCTCTTTAAGTTTGATTACCCTGTAAAGTTATTTTCCATACTGATTTTACAGAGATGATTTTTACCTTTTTTCTTTAATTAAAAGCCTTCTTTTTAAGAACCGGATTGATTTCTCCTTGTTTTAAGATCCAAGGGGGTTTGGATCTGTATTCACCAGGAGTTGGTGAAAGGAAGGAGGGGGGAAGGGTCAATTTCTCCTTGTTTTAAGATCCAAGGAGTTTGGATCTGTATTCACCAGGGAATTGGTGAGAGGTTTCTAAAAGCTTCCCAGGGAAGGGAATGGTGGCAGCGGACCAGAACTAAGCTGGTAATTAAGCTAGAAGTCCTCATGCAGGCCCCCACTCTTGTACCGTAAAGTTCAAAGTGGGGATACAGCCTTGACAGTGGTATATTTTCTTCCTTTTATTTACTGGACTTCACTGAGAAGCTAACAAATTTTCATAAATATTGAAAGAGACCTGCTATATTTATAATGAAGCTGAATTTGGGGACATGTCTATGTGAAAGGGAAAACTGAAATTTAAAAATAAAGCAGAATATTTTTTAATGAGGGAATCATATAGGCTCTTAGCTACAATGTATCTCTGTTAATTAAAAACAGGAAAATTAAGGACCCACTTACCTCAGGGCTATTTTATGTCACCAGTTTTTAAGCAGGACGCCCCATTGACTTAGCCCCCGGTTGACTTAAGGACTACAGACTTGATTCTCAGGTCTGGCCAAGTACCACATGGTATAGGACCCTAGTTTTAAACTACCTTTATCTTTTCCATATTCCAGAGTCCTCCAGAGGCAAGTTTAGCCCCCTTCAGAGATTATAGCATCCTAAAGCTCTCTCTAAACTGGGCTCAGTTGCCCATGGAGCCCTTGTGTCCCTTCATTCTAGCCACGCCTTCTTCTGCACTAGTCACAGTCCCTTCACAGGGATCTGTGAAAGGGGATGTCAGCAAGCCATTTTGCTAGCGTTCTGCACCATTCCCTTACATGAGAAGTATTCCCTGGCCAGTTTAAGACCCTTTTATGTTGCAGGAACAGAGTAAAATGCCTATGTCTGACCTGTGAATCAGGCCCCACATCTGCCCCAGTTACTGCACTTGGAAGGAACACTTCAGCTATCAGTCTCAAAATCATGGGAGCCGGGGCAATGTGCTCTTGCCAGCTCAGTTCCTTCACACTCTGATGTCATGGTGATGAGTGCAGTATAAGAATTTAGGGCACACCAATTAGATAGATTAGAGGGAGGGCTGCTCTAAATTACTCCTGCTCCAGTGACTATATTATGCCATCAAGACTTGTCACCTCAGGGCCACTCCACTGGCTGAGGAGCTCTGGAGGACAATACACTCCAGCTCTGCCTCCTCCTGATCATGGACATGTCCTCAGCCTCTCCAAGAATTCCCTCCACATGCCTTGGTATGTAGGGACCAGGTGGCACAGAACTGGTGACACCAGGTTTACATCCCCCAGGGATTCACTTTCCATCAGGGCAGTCCTCAGCTTCCCCATTAAAGCAGTTCTCTATCTCCTTTGTGCTGTCAGAGAGGTGCATAGGGGATGGAGCCAGCACCCAAGATCTGAACCTTTGTGCACTGGGTGGTATCTCACATCACTGATCTTCTCAAGGATGCTGAGTTAGTTGCTATAGAGGTTCACACAGTGCATGCTCACAGTTTTTGGGGCATGGGGATGTTCAGTACCATTTTAGCCTACAGTAAGGAACACATGCCCTCATATCACAGCGATGGACACCATGCAAATACTTTTACTAAAGACAACAACTATGTTTAACTTAAAATGGTATGTTTTGTTCACAAAGATCTATTAGCTGGTTAGAGTTCCTCTACCAGTGCTAGATTAGGTGTAAGTGGCCTTCAGAGGCTGAAGTTCTATAACTCTTTTTCAATTCTACCGTAAATTTTGACAGCCAGTGAAAATAAATGACCAATCTGTCCAACCATTTATTTTATTGAAAAGCATTTTCACACCAACATATGTCCTTGAGATGTAATAGCAAAGGTTTATTACAGCGCAGACGTGGAGAGAGCAAATATCTGGAGTCACAAGCATTGTGTGTGTATAATACAACAAGCTGGGTTGAATTTGTCCCAGGTGTAAATCTACTGAAATCAGTGGAGTTACACCGGAGGTGAATTTGGCCAGCTATCTTTAAAATATAAAACATATACATCTCTTAGGGTGTAATATGCTGCATTTCTGTTCTCTTTCTCATATACATATCTTTCTCTTTTGCAGTTCATTAGAAGCAACAAAGACCTGATGACAATTTCTCCTTCCTGCTTCCCACCCTGACCCCATGAATCCAAAGAGACTGTAAACTGTAATCAGCAAAATTGCCACTTACCTACAACTAAAGGAACACAAGTATCCAGAGCTCCTGGGTATGCACTGTGGTTAGTTAATTGGAGACGCAGAGGTTGTTTACAGCAGCAACATAGTTCATGGTGAGCCAGATCTGTTTGAACCCCACAGCTGACTAGCCTGCCACATGCACTAATATGCTATATTTGTACAGTGATAACATGATCTGTGGTCTGAGAACAGAGACATGTGCAAGATAAAATATCTATACTGCATGACTCAACAGTACGAGAAACAGCAGTGTTAATAGAATAGCATCTTACTTGAACTATGGAAAAGTGAGAAAGCTAACATTACTTGGAACTGTAACCTACAGTTATTTAAACCACACACAGGTGCCTGTGTACTTTTCCACTTGAAAATGGCATGGGTAATCCATACTTGAAATTAGTTAGATAGTTTTCTATTGTTACTGTAAAATCCTTGCAATTAACATAACTTGTATAGACTAGAAACCTGTTAATACAAGAAAATGAAAAGAGAAAGGAATATGGAAATCCTCTTCAAAGGTGAAGACAATCAACACTACCCTCATCCCCCCTATTTCAGGTCCATTTAGAAGTTTTATTAAACTGTAGGTAAAAGCTGTTTGCTGTAACTCTGGTTATAAGGTTAATTTTAGAATGACCCATCTAAAAATGCTTCTGTTTGGTAACAAAACAAAGCATTTTGATTATAGTCTCTCTCTTGAGTTCAAATCTAAAGAGATCAGATGATGGGTTACAATAGGGGGGAGAGCAAACATCAATTCCTAATCTGAACCACCATAAATTTCAGGATGGCTGTTTTCAGATTCAAATTCTTAGATTCAAACCCACCCCAGTCGTTTTAGTTCGGAGCTGGATCCAGAACCAAAAAAAGTTGTACAGTTTTTGTTCTGATGTGACCAATCTCTCTTGAGAACTGTTCTTGTGAGATTTTATCCCCAGATGGCGATCATCTGATTCTGTGAGTAACTAATCTCTTGCGAGTTCCATCATTTAGGGACAAAGTCTCACAAGAACAAACATTGAGAGAGTTCATAACCCAAAATTGAATCCTAGCCCTGATTAGGCCTTGAAACTAAACGTGAATCCCAGCTAAATGTAATCCATATTCCAATCTTAACACTGTGGCCCATCACTCGATTACATAAAGTGGGCCAGATCTTCATTCCCATTCCATCCACTGTTGCCCATTCCTGCTCCTCTAAGGTGCCAGAAGCTGGAAATCCATCCTAATGGGACAGCTGTGTGTTCTCCTTGCCCAGGAGAATCCCGAAGCAGGTTAAAGATACATAGTGTGCTCTGTGTCATCTGCTCCTAGCCCAGGCCCAACATAGGGAGCATATTCTTCACAGTGATATTATTATGATATGAGTATAGCATAATTATGCAAGATAAGTCATGTGAAGTATCACTGGAGAAGTTATAATTTGCTGAATATGATTATCCTATGTATCATTTTTGTATCTGAAGTTATGACGATTGACTATGTATCTGTATTTCAAATGTAGTTACACCTGGGTAATGCCCACTAGACAACATGCTTTCAGTCTAGATGGGAAGGGCCTGTTCAGGGCAATGGGCCATTAGGAAAAAACAATAGGCCTTAGGAGAAGCTTCTCTCCCACCTGGGGAGCCTTCCTGAGAACGCTACAGACAGCCTCCTCCTAGCAATGGCTGCTATGACTCTACAAAGACATGTTAGGAGACCACATGTCTCTAGACTCCATCTTCGGATGTCAGTGGTTTTCCAGAGACTGGAACCAAGCTTTGGGAACAAAGGGTTCCCGCCCTATGCAAAAGCTATATAAGGCAGGGGAGTGACATCATCTGGGGTTCTTCACTCCCCACCCAAGAAGACTCCTAAAAACACCTAAGGAACAAAGACTGAGTCTCAAGGAATTTCTAGCCTGTGAATGAAACACCTCGGGATTCCAAGCTATAAAGCAAGTGCAGCTTGCCCCTTAAGAATCTGAAGCCTGCATTATTATCTCTTAGGGTAAGAATCTGCTAGTTATGCCCAATCTATTTAGTATATTAAGCTTAATTTGTGTTTTTTATAATTTGCTAGGTAATCTGCTTTGATCAGTTTGCTATCCCTTATAATCAGTTAAAATCTATCTTTTGTAGTTAATAAACTTGTTTTTGTTTTATCTAAACCAGTGAGTTGGAGTGGTGTGCATGGGAATCATAACTCATGGGCAAAGGCTGTTGTATATTCCTCTCCACATTGAGGGAAGAGGGTGAATTTTATGAGCGTACGCTATAGAGTTCCCTGTGCAGTGCAAGACGGTATCATTTTTGGGTTTATACTCCAGAGGAGGTGCATGCCTGAGGAGCTGGGAGTTGCCTTATCTGTATCCTTCCTATGCAGGGTGTGACGGCTTGGATCACAGAAACCCCCTTGGGGCTGCCAACTGATGTGCCAAGACTACTTCTGCCCCTGCTTTCCTGCCCTGGCAGCTTAGGACTTCAGTGCCCTGCCTAGTTTGAGCCAGACCTGCTAGCCTGCTGCAAACCCAGACCCAAGGTCTGAACCACGTCCCCTAACAGCTGTAGGCTTGACTGAAAGCAACTTACAGAAGTGTTCCTGTCTTTAATACTCAGATGTCCAACTCCCAATGGGGTCCAAACCCCACATAAATCCGTTTTACCCTGTATAAAGCTTATACAGGGTAAACTCATAAATTGTTCACCCTCTATAGCACTGACAGAGAGATATGCACAGCTGCCCCCCCCCCCCGCACGCAGGTATTAATACATACTCTGGGTTAATTAATAAGTAAAAAGTGATTTTATTAAATATAGAAAGTAGGATTTAAGTGGTTCCAGTAGTAACAACAAAGTGAATTACCAAGTAAAATAAAATAGAACACGCAAGTCTATGTCTAAGAAACTGAATACAAATAAAACCTCACCAGTTCCAGTAAGCTTCCTTTCTACAGACTAGACTCCTGCTAATCTGGGTCCAGCAATCACTCACCCCTCCTGTAGTTACTGTGCTTTGTTCCAGTTTCTTTCAGGTATCCTTGGGGGGTGGAGAGGCTCTCTCTTTGCCAGCTGAAGAAAAAATGGAGGGGTCTCCCAGGGGTTTAAATAGACTTTCTCTTGTGGGTGGATACCCCCCTCCTCATTCCTATGCAAAGTCCAGCTCCAAGATGGAGTTTTGGAGACACATGGGCAAGTCACATGTCCATGCATGACTCAGTTTTTACCAGCCAAGCCACATTTCTGGGAAGGCTCAGATGTGGATTGGCATCTTCAAATTCATTGTTGGCTTAAGTGTTTTTCGATTGGGCACTTAATTTGCACTTTTCTCAAGAAGCTGACCAAATGCTTTACTAGGCTAGTTAAAATCAAGCCAGTACACAGCCAATATTCAAAACTTTGAATACAAAAATGATACATGCATACAAATAGGATGAATACATTCAGTAGATAATAACCTTTACATAGATATGTTACATGGCATATGTAGCCTAAAACATATTCCAGTTATGTCACATATACAATCATAAGCATATTCCATAAAGCCTTATGGGGGCACCGTCACACAGGGGCTGGTCAGAGAGCCTGCACGTAACTGCAGCTGGGTGTGTCCCTACCTGTATGTTTGCTGGTGAAAGTGCAGGCTGGAGGGCTGTGCAGTTTGTCACAGCAGTACAGTGCAAGAGGGAGCCAGGGCTGGTGGGTCAGGGGACTCAGTAGTACCCCAGTTCCAGGTGGTACCCTGGTGTGAACCCATCACAGTGGACTCCAGTGTTCTGGGGGCTTTCTAGGTGTCATGGGCAGCCTGGAGGAAACCTTCTATTCCCCCTCAACCTTGGATGTGCCAAGACATACCTGAGAATCTAGTGCAGTATGTTTGCCAGTAGAAATGTAACCAGAAGCATTTCTATTTCTGTTCCTCTACACTGATGAATTTTTCTTACCTACATTTGTATAATAACTATGGTGACTTCTGTCCAATTTGGGGGGAAATTCCTAGAAAAATACCTTTTTTTCCCTTTTTCTCCTTATGAAATTGTGTGTGTGTGTGTGTGTGTCTCTCTCACACACACACACACACACACACACACACACACACACACACACTCTTTCACTCTGAGTGCACTGGTCAATTTCATTTATAGGGAATTCTGCTATGGGACTTTCTATATTTGATTATGCCAGCCTTTTCTCTATCCCCATTTTTATATCTCTGTGCTGGTGCCCCATTTATTTTTCTGTTGTAAAAAAAAAAAAAAAAAAAAAAAAAAATCTTTTGGCTGAAATTGTCAGGAGGAGGAAATAAGTTTTTAATCAAAAATGGCTTTTCAACTACAAGGAAAATGTTGCAGAATTTGGTTGGATTTTTAATGGTTTTACATCAAAAAATGAGAAATCAAAAAAACTTTTCTGAAAAAAAATGTTTAGTTTTTGGTTAAAAAAAATTCTTGGTTTGGTTTTTGAAACCTAAAAGATTGATTACAGTTTTTGAAAATCAAATTCTTTTGGGGTTTGATTTCAGTTTTTCATTTAAAAGGAACCAAAAGAATTTCATGAGGGAAAAAAAAAAAAAAACACATGAAAAAGAATTGGCATTTTTCGACCAGCTATGTGCATTACTCTTCAGCCTCAGCAATTGTAAGCATTAATTACAGCAGTTGGTCCTGATTCTGATTTCACTTATTAGTTTTACTTCACTATAACTTCATTGACTTCAGTTAAATCACTCCTAATTTATACCAGTGAGAGAGGAGAATCAAGTCCATGAACTGCAGGACTAAAAATGGAGTTTTGCCTTTAGTCCTGAAAGAGTGAAGATCTGATTCTAATTACGATGAGCTCTTGTGGAACTGAGTTCCACTGTCTTCATGCAATTCTTGGTGAATTTCTGTCTCCTGTACTCGCAGTCTAATTTATCCAAACATCAAGCTCTGTTACACTGAAGTAACGGTCACGGAATGAAAAATGCATCATTGGACAGTTAAGATTAATCCCGGAGGCCTCTGAATATTAACATAAAGGCTTGGGAGCCAGTGAAACAATGCATTTGGATGATGTGTTCACAGAGAATGTGTTATTCATGCAGTCTGATGCATTCTGTATCAGGTGGAGCTTTTTCAAGGTGTGTGGCTTCTTTCCTAAATTGCAATAAACAAGCCAGGAAGCCACAAATGTACCAATCTTCACAGTCAGGTCCGAATCCAGTAACACAGGCCTTGGCTACACTTGCAGATGTACAGCGCTGTGAGTTAAACCTGTCTTCGTGCAGCTGAGTAGGGAAAGCGCTGCAGTCTGTCCACACTGACAGCTGCCCAGCGCACTGTTGTGGCCACATTTGCGGCAATTGCAGCGCTATTGGGAGCGGTGCATTATGGGCAGCTATCCCACAGAGCACCTTTTCCCATTCTGGCGCCGTGGGTTGTGGGAAGGGGGCGTGGGTGCAGGGGGATTCTGGGTCCTGTCCCAATGCCCCGTGATGCATCGCTTCGCATCCCAGAAATCCCTTTGTTTCCGTCCACCTTTGGCGCCATCTTTCAACGGTTTCTGTGCAGCGCGATCTGTCTGCGGGAAATGGAGTCCGAACTGCTGAGGCGTATGCTGACGAGTCTCGCCAGCACATCACGTTTGGCTGTTGAACTATTCCTTAAGATCCAAAGTGACAGTGAGAGTGAGGGTGAGGAGTCCGACGATGCTATCGAGCCGCGTAACGCATACGACACGAAATTGCTTGTGGCATTCACGGACATGCTCAGCACCATGGAACGCTGCTTTTGGGATCGGGAAACAAGCACCGAGTGGTGGGATCACATCATCATGGAAGTCTGGGATGATGAGCAGTGGCTGCAGAACTTTCGGATGAGAAAAGCCACTTTCATGGGACTGTGTGAGGAGCTCGCCCCCACCCTGCGGCACAAGCACACAAGATTGAGAGCTGCTCTGCCAGTGGAGAAGCGGGTGGCTATTGCAATCTGGAAGCTGGCAACTCCAGACAGCTACCGGTCGGTCGCAAACCAGTTTGGAGTGGGAAAGTCCACCGTTGGAATCGTGTTGATGCAAGTTTGCAAGGCCATTAATCGCATCCTACTCAGAAGAACCGTGACTCTGGGTAACGTGCAGGAAATAGTGGATGGCTTTGCACAAATGGGGTTCCCTAACTGTGGAGGGGCGCTAGATGGGACACACATTCCAATTCTGGCACCACTCCACCTAGGATCCGAGTACGTTAGTCGGAAGGGGTATTTCTCTATGGTTCTCCAGGTGCTTGTGGATCACCGTGGGCATTTCATTGACATTAACACAAGCTGGCCCGGAAAGGTGCATGACTCACGCATCTTTCGGAACACTTGGCTGTTCAGGAAGCTGCAGGCCGGGACTTTTTTCACAGAGCGGAAGATCACAGTAGGGGAAGTTGAAATGCCCATTGTGATCCTTGGAGATCCCGCTTACCCGTTAATGCCGTGGCTCATGAAACCCTACACAGGGAGCCTTGACAGCAGCAAGGAACGGTTCAACTACAGGCTGAGCCGGTGCCGAATGACTGTGGAGTGTGCCTTTGGCCGTTTAAAGGGCCGCTGGCGATCTCTGTATGGGAAGCTGGACTTGGCCGAACACAGCATCCCCGTGGTTATATCCGCGTGCTGTGCCCTCCATAATATTTGTGAAGGGAAGGGTGAAAGCTTCACTCAGGCATGAACCTCCGAGGTTGAACACCAGGAGGCTGAATTTGCACAGCCAGAGAGCAGGGCTATTACAGGGGCCCAGTGCGGGGCTGCAAGGATTAGGGATGCTTTGAGGGAGCAATTTGAGACTGAAAACCAACAGTGATATCTGGTGCCCTGCACGGGAGTGAAGTGCAGTAGTTCCAATCTTTAGGAATCAGTGTTTGCTAAGCAGACAAGCAGACTTGCAGTGCCTGTTTATTTCCTGGGCTAAGGAGTCTTTTACTTTATGCAATAATAAAGCGTGTTTTCAAAGCCAAAGAATCCATTTATTGAAAAGAAAAAAAATTTATTTATTGAAAAGAAACAAGGGGGTGGAGTGGGGAACAGTACAATCACAGATTCGCCTGTGTCCTGTCTGGTGTGCTGTGCAGTGAGTGCTGCACTTCAGGACAGCTATACTGCATGGTGATGGGGGTTGAGTGCAGAGGGTAAGGGTCATGGTTTTCACGGCTGGGTGGTGAAGATACTGGTGTTGGAGGCAGCGGGTGGCATGAAGAACACGGAAGTTGGGGAAAGTGGGTTGGAGGTGACAGTGGGGCACAACGGAAAGAGTTTTGGGACAAGGGCTGTAGGGGGCGGGGTGGCGTTTGCGGTACTGCTCCTCTTTCTGCATGGCTACCAGCTCCTGGATAGCATCTGCTTGGCGCTCCAGGATGCTTATGAGCCTATCAGTGCTTTGCTGCCGGTGCATGGTGCTTTGCCGTTGGTGCGCTGCGTTTTCCTGGCGGATCCTGCTTTCTCTCTCCCTCCAGTCCTGTGCTTTCTCATTCTCTTTAATAGATTGCTGCATCACTTCTTGCAGCATGTCTTCTTTGCTTTTTCGCAGTCTCTTCCTGAGTCTTTGCAGTCTCTGAGCAGGTGATAAGAGGGACGGCTGAGGTCTCAAGGTTGATGCAGCTGTATAGGCAAAATACAACATTTAACAGAGGCAGCATTGTTTATACCAGACAGAGTAATGATTCCCCCCGCACTTAAGGAGTAGAAAACACACAGGGTCTACACAATAGCATAATTTTCCCCTCCGAAACAGAGCACACATATCCCACGGGAGCCTCAAAATGGTGAGTAAGGGGGACTGATTGTTTCAGGGCTGCACTGTCCTCTGGGTTTCTGTGCCTTGGGGAGAGCCAACAGCTTCAGGGGGCACCTACACTGAACACTGTCCCAACATTTTCCACAGGAGTTCGTCCTGGACGATATCTCGCTGCTGAGGGTGACCTGGGAAGCAAGGGAGGGTCTTCTACTGCAATGCGGCTTCCGCCCTGGCCCATATGCACAGTGGCGCGGACACATTAGCCTGGCTGGGACAAGGACCACGGTGGCTCTCCCGATAAACCTGCGCAAGCGCATTGCACACGTTCTGAATGAGACATTCGAGGAGATTACCGAGGCCGATTACTGCGATGTGATAAACCGCATCAATGCACTATTCCGCATCTAGGCATGCATGCCTAACCCTCCTCTCCCAAAGAGCGCGCACCGAAAAAATTCCTTCCCGGAAAAAAAAAACCGCTTACCGGGAACCTGCTCTTCTGTTTGTCCTCCACCAAGTACCAGCCGCTGCGACTGGCTACCTTCCTCCTGGCTTGAGAAGAGCTCCTGGCTGCATGGCTCCAGGGATTCCGGGGTGTCTCCAACTGGCCCACCACCATCACTCCCGTTTTCCTCCTCCTCCTCTTCCTCCTCCTCCCCCCCCCCCACCGGCTCTGAAGTGTCCATGGTGGTGCTCGGAGTGGAGGTGGGGTTAACCCCAAGTATCGCATCCAGCTCTTTGTAGAATCGGCAGGTCGCAGGGGGAGCACCCGAGCGGCCGTTTGCGTCGCGGGCTTTGCGGTAGGCACTCCGCAGCTCCTTCACTTTAATCCTGCACTGCAGGGCGTCCCGGTCATGGCCCCTTTCCATCATGTCCTTTGATACCTTCCCGAAGGTATCGTAATTCCTACGGCTGGAGCGCAGCTGGGACTGGACAGCTTCCTCCCCCCAAACACTGATGAGGTCCAGCAACTCGCCATTGCTCCATGCTGGGGCTCACTTGGTGCGTGGAGGCATGGTTACCTGGAAAGATTCGCTGATAGCACTCCACGCCATGCCGGGCTGAGCAAACAGGAAGGAGATTTTTAAAATTCCCGGGGAATGTAAAGGGTCGGTCACATGGTTGGTTACCTGAGGCCAGGGCAGTAGAGTTTGAACTGATGACCAGAGTGGCTAGAACAGGCATTGTGGGATACTGCCGAATAATTCTGGAGGCCATTCACAGCGCATTGGGCGGCCACACTGGCGCGGCAGCGCAATACTCGCTATTCCTCTCGGAGCGGTGGAGTACATGCAGCACTGCAACCACGGAGATAAAGCGCTGCAAATGCCTTGCCAGTGTGGACGGGGAGTGAGTTACAGCGCTGGGGGAGCCTTTACAGCGCTGTAACTCGCAAGTGTAGCCAAGGCCACAGAGTACAGTCTTCTGGCCAGACCAAAGTGGAATGGCATTTTTTGTGGAATGGCTATTTGGGATTCCAGTAGCAGTGAGGAGTCCAAAAAGACTCTCAATCTGAGAACTGATTCAGAAATTGGAAGGGGCGATGACCACAATAGAGGGAGATACTATGGAGAAGACAAGTTCTTCAAAGTGCTTCCCTCTTCCCATCAACATCGCACTATCTTTTCCTATGTGTTTGTACAGTGCCTAGCATAATGGGTTCCTAATCCTGACCCTTGTCATTGTGTGCTACCACCATATAAATATTATTATTAATTATTAATAATAATAAGAAGTCACCGGATTCTTGACTTGTTTCAGGTCCACCAACTGCTATTCATTCAGCTGTTAATGGGAAAGGCATTGTTTGTGTTTGCTATAATGAGATGTAGAGCTGGGACTCAGAAATAGACTGCTGGCACTTCAAGTTATGTTGCCTCCCCAGCTGCAACAACTGATTCATATAGATGTTGAATAAATTGAGAAAGAGGACTGTGCCTCCAAAGGAGAAGGTGTAAGTGAGGAACTGTAGCCCACCCCAACCCCCTGGGTTCAGTTCGAGGAAGGATTTGGACCATTTCAGGGAGTTGTAGGAAGTGTTTGTAGAGATAAATAAATAATAATAATACCTAGCTCTTACACAGCACTTTTCTGGAGTACATCACCAAGCACTTTACAAAGGAGGTCAGTGTCATTATAACCAGCTTCCCATCTGTAAAATGGGTATTTAAATCTTCAGACTAACTGTATGACTGAATACCAGAAAGTTTGGCAACTAATAATACAACCTGATCCACATCATATCTGAAAAAGCCTGTACTGAGTATTCAGTTCCCAAAGCTGTTTCCAAAAATAGCTTGTTCAGACGTGTTCAATTGCTTCTTTGGTTTCACAGAGCCAGTTAAACCATAAAGAATTAAGACACAGATCAAGGGTGTTAAAAGAACCCATCTTTGTACTTTCATTCTGCTTAGAACACACACACAACTTCCAATTACTATATCTGAACACTACCTGCTAGCCTATTATTTTGTATAAAACAGCATGAGTGGCTACAATTATCTCAGGAACAAATAACCCAATCTATTGAGTAAACAATATTAAACACTAGCTGCATAGACATAACAGTTCTCCTGCTCTCTCTCCCCCACTTGTTCAGATATGAAGTAATAAAGTTCTGAAAATATTCCATTTGCTAACAATCTCTAGAAGACCTCTGAGATGAAGGGTCAACCCCTGGATGATAGGGGATCCAGAATCTCCCAGTGCAGTTCTACCATTGGTAGAAATAGAGAGAACATTAGGGGTTGACAAGACACTAGTGTTTTTACCATCGTGTCATTGAATCCTGCTCAGAACAGATCTATTCTAAACAGCACAATAGAGAACAGAGAATTTCAGTGCCCTTCTACACCAGAGCTTGCCATTGTTGCCACCCCCAGTAAAGATGCATCAGTAAAAGACTTCCTCAAAACTCCTAGTGTAGGCAATGCTTTAGTGCAACAGTGTGGCAAACAACAGCTCCTTGGAGATACACTTCTTACAAATGTCTAGTAGAAGCTATTCCCCATGAGAATGGCCCAGTGTCAGGCTGAATTCAAGGTGGAGTTAGCGGTGTAGATTTTCCACTCACTAAAGAAGCTGTGCAGTGCTTAACCAAGACTCAGTGTTGACAAGAATACTTGGCCACCAAAATTATTTCTGCTTGTTGCTTTATTTTCACAACATTCATATGGCCTTCAAGAGCCATCTGTACTTGCCAGAGCTGCAGAGTGACACTACACTATCCACAAATCCCACTACAAATCATTCCAATAGGACAGCTCATTACCTATTTGAAAGAAATGTATCAATGCCCTTCTGACCTTGTGAAGTCGACCTTTCCTGATATAGTCTGAAAGGGTACTGGGGAACGGGGCCAACTTTTAATTCCTGGCTTAGCTGCAGCTATGAGACAGATGCTCTAAAATGTGTCTGGAGCATCCATGCCAAGAAATGATTAGTATTCCCAGCTCCCAAGGATTCTTAGAGTAAGCAATTCTCAGAAGCCCACAAGAGAATGAGGGGAAAAGTTGATCCTCAATACTATTAAAGAGTCTCAGAAGTCATTTTGGCTTGTGGAGGCTATTCTTTTGGAGGTGACGCATCCATAGATAAATTTGCAATAACCTGCAAATTACTAGCCAAAAAACAGCTAAGAGTTCCTGTAGGATTTAAGGGAGACTCACAGCATTTTAGTGGAGATTTTTGCAAGATACTGGAACACTTTCCAAATCTTTTTGAAGGAAGGACAATGCTATGACTGCACAAGTCTTGTACAGGCAGTAGATAACAAAGCTATAAAGAACACAAAGCACTATACAAATAATAAAATAATAATAATATTGTTAATGCTTGATGATTGCAGATGTGTGCAGATGTAAATCCAGAGCAAAGACCCATGCTCAATCTCAAGGCCCCTTTTTTAGAACTGCTTCCACTGGAACTTGATGGTAACCGACTCACCTCACTTAAGAAGTGTTCTCTGAGCTGAGTAATGGGAATGTTATCAGTCAATTGAACTCTTATTTGATTTTATTATGCAACAAACCAAACATACAGCAGGCCCCTGGTGTAATACTGATTTGTTATGTCTGATTTGTTCACCAATCACTGCTCAGAACCCTGGTGGTACTTGAAACAGGAGGGCATTTTGGTAGAAGCCAAAAATCAACTGATATCCTCAACAGAGGCAGCAGTACAGTGAGTGAAATGCCGCTAGTCTTCCATCCATATCAAAACAGTGAAGGAGCAGAACCTTCTTCCAGGAGTTCACATCCTCATCAAGGCCTAACACAATGAGATCAATAGATGGAAACCTGTTGCTTTCCAAGTAAGGCTAAAAATAGAAGCAGCACAGTTATCCTTCTCACTAATTTTCTGTCAAGAGAACAGGAGTGTTATGAAGAGGAAACAGACCATTGGCCTATCTACTCTACACCAACATCCTACCATTGGCAGCCTGTTCAGAGATTAGGTTTGAGGGGGAGAAATGACTTACCGAAGAGTACATCCTACCATACGTCCCCTGAAGTGATCAGCTTATGTCCTGTGGCATTGCATTTTAACAAACAGCAGCAATTCAGAGGAATGATTCTGAACCTGCTCAGAGGCAGCACACAGACAAGGACAGACTGCTGTAACAGGAGTGGTTGTAGTAACAATGAAATAAATAGCACCATCTACTGACTAAACTATATTAATACCTACTTAATTCACATACATAACAATAAGCACCAAATATGATCCCTTCTACCTTCAACAATATTGTCATGCTATGAAGAAAACAAACATCCAGTTTCTCTCTCTCTCACACACACACACACACACACAGCGAAGGAGCCCTTTTCCAGTACATGCTGAGTTATGCAACTGGAATGTGGAATGTCATATGGATGGATGATGGCTTCTATGCCGTAGTTACACATATCTGGTACACAGGTGTTTGTATTAGCAGTCCACTTAGGGCATATTTACACTACAAGCACTACATCTGTAGAGTTGCACCTACGCCACTGTAGCTCTGTAGTGTAGACACTTGCTACAGTGACTGAAGGCGTTTTTCCATCACTGTAGTAAATGTACCCCCTCGAGAGGCAGATTGACAGAAGAATTCTTCTGTCAAATTAGCAACTGCCTACACCAGAGTTTAGGTCAGCTTACCTACATCACTCAGGGGTGTGAATTTTTCTACAACCCTGTGTGATACAGCTAGGGCAGCCTATTTTAGGTGTAGACCAGGCCTTAGTCAGCAGCATTCTGGGTGGGACCAAAATGGAGAAGGATCACTCCCAGAATGAAAAAGAGGAATTGTCTATGTCCACTAATTCATGAGCAATACTATTTTTCTTTAAAGTGCTGGGGTACTACTGAGCTAAAGAACTCTCCATTATTCAATCCTTGATATCCAATCAGGTCTATACATTGTCTTTTGATAGGTCCAACATACCTTTCAGTAAGTATATGTAGACATGCCATGAATTATTTTACACAAGAGACAAGGAAAGATAAGAAAACAGGGGTCAGGTGTTGTGGGGTCTAAAAGGCAAGGACAATAAGTGTGAACTTCATGCAGTGGAGGACTGGGGTCACTGAGGAATTCAAAAAGATAGACAAGGAAACTGATGTTAGCTTTTTGTATAGACTGAAGTGATCATAGGTGCCAAGAAGCCAGAGAGGAAGGGCTTACACTGGTATCAGGAAACAAACACCTCCTATTAGTGCCAGATACCTCACAAACCTTGTCTCCACTAGGAACTAATGATAACTAACATGAGATAAAATCCTAGCAAAGCAAGGCATTCGTAGTTTTAACATAGGTTAGCAAGTTGAGGTAAATCAGTGGTTCTCAATGGGGTACACGTACCCATGGGGATACCTACGCAGAGGTCTTCCAGGGGGTACATCAACATCCAGATATTTGCCTAGTTTTACAACAGGCTACATAAAAAGCATGAGCAAAGTCAGTACAAACTGAAAGTTCATACAATAACTTTTTTATACAGCTCTATATACTATACACTGAAATGTAAGTGCAATATTTATATTCCAATTGATTTATTTTATAATTATATGGTAAAAATGAAAAAGTAAGCAATTTTTCAGTAATAGTGTGCTGCGACACTTTTGTGTTTTTATGTCTGATTTTGTAAATTTATTTAGGTAAAACTTGGGGGTACATAAGACAAATCAGACTCCTGAAAGGGGTACAGTAGTCTGGAAAGGTTGAGAGTCACTGGGGTAAATCATAGGCACCCCATAGTCTTTACCTCAGTCTGCCCACATGTGAACACTGCAAACTGCCTGGTCTTCACTAGAATTTTACAATGTGTCAGCTACCATGCAGTAAGAACACACCCAGGCTTTTTTCCTAGTGAATATGCACCCACAGCTCCATTCAAAACCATGTGAAGTCACACACAGAATAAGGCACAATGTGGTTAAATTCACTGAACACACTAAGACAAGTTTATCCCTGGCATAACTTTATTGGCCTCAGTGATAAATTTAGCCCAACAGTTTTTAAAAACTAAGTTGTGATTTGCTTTGCTGTGTAATGTTGCCTGTAAGTCTCACCATAGGGCAGCAAGCTCCCCAAGGGCAGTATTTGTACTTTTGCCAAATTGTTGATCATAACTTTATAAAGAAGAGAGCAACAAGGGAAAAGAAAAGTTTTAATCCATACCTATAAAAACTGTGAACAGAAGAACAAGCAGTATCTATTTCTTGGTAATGAACCTGATCCTCTCCCACTGGGAATATATCTAGATAAAAACAGCAAAAAAGCTTAGTGTGTAAGTTCTCATCTCAGTGTCATCTTGTTTATTAGATTTAAATTTAGTTGACACTTCCATGACCTAATAAATGTGTCAGCGAGTGCTCAGGTAAATATGGTAACTCTGTGTGCAGATAAAAGGATCAGCAGACAAAGTGTCCATGTGAAAAGGAAGAAGTTTGCCCAAATTAACATTTCAAGGTAATAAAACTGGATTTGGAGTTGTAAAGTAAAAAATATTAGTGAATTTTGCTTGGGTTCAGATTTCATAGGAAAAGATTCACCATAGTTCTAGTGCTACCAGAGCCCAGTTAGTGATGTAGTCCTTCTTTCTCTGCTGTACATACTGTCCCATACTACCGGCAGAGAGAAGAAAGAAATGTACAACAAAGCAGCATGGGAGCTGGCAACATCAACCTCCAAGAGGCAGTACCCGAGGTCTCCACACGACTATTAACATCAAATCACAACTGCAAAGGACATTTAAAGGAAGGAAAAGCAATGTCCTCGTGTGAGGCTGTAGGGTTGGGTTTGTTGTTTTTGGGGTTTTTTTAATATATTGTGCTAGTTTGTAATTTGCGGGAGGAGGAGGACAAAAAGAGAGTAGGAACAAGAATGAGAAGGGAGGGGTGGAGGTGGTAAAAATTGAATTTTAATGTTATGACCATTCATAACATGCAATGTATTGACATTAGTGTTGATAGGGTAATTCACTCTGAAATGGTCAATGTTTTCCTCTGTACATGATTCATGGAGCCAATTAACAAGTGTTGGACACCATGAAAACAAATATAGAGCAGCAAATGAAGTATCATCCCTGGCATAAGCCTACCAGATTCCCCATACTCCTAGTAACTCACCAAAGAGAAAATTTCTCATTCTAAGTACAGGTTTAAGCAGTTGGGCTTTGTATCAGTGTCAACAGTAAGTACTAAAGGTGCTCTAACCATTATATATATATATATATATTATCTTTCGCTCTGTTGAGCAAACATGACAAGTGGGGGCAGTGGTAATTACAAAAGGTAATTACAAGTGGAGACAATGCAGCTCATCACACAAGATGATGAATTGCATGGAAGAATGAAGAATCCATGTGCAAAGAACTAATGATTTCTGACTTGCATTACACACAGATTAAACAATAACTTTAAAATAATTAACCTGGAGGACTGTAATATTTAAAAAAAAAAAAAGTTACTAATTATTTAATTTGTTGAAATAAGTTGTCCCATTAGGACCAGCATTCATCATTTAGATTTGGAAAGGAAGTTTTAATAAGTCAAACCTTCAGTGCAATTTTAATGACATTGTTACAGATTTATAAATAACAGTATCCTGGTAAATGTCTAAAGTTGAGAGTTTTTATGATGGTAGAATGGCTTCATGGTTAGAGCTGGTCAGAAAATTTCAAGAAGTTAAAAATAAACAAAGAATGAAAATAATTTTCAATGGAAAATGTTTCCATTTTTAAACTAGCTCTACTGATAATTACAGCTAACCTGCAAATAGGCAGCAGGGGAATCAGAACTAAAGATATTTAGCTCCAAAAATCACAGGCTTGTAGCATGTAAACTGAAGAAAGAATATTTGCAGCATTAAAGAAGGTTTATATCTTTGTGGGCCAGGCACTAGCAGATTCAAAAGCTTATGGGGAGGTGTATTTTTTCATAGCTAAGAGCTATATTGCGCTTTTAGGTGCAGCTCTGCGTAAGGAAGAATGGTCCAGTGCCTAGGGCACTAATCTGGGATTTAGGAGACTTGGATTCCGTTCCCTCTTCTACTACAGACTTCCTGAGGCCTTGTCTACACTACAGGGGAAATTCGATCTAAGCTACGCAATTTGAGTTACATGAATAGCGTAACTCAAATCAACATAGCTTAGATCTATTTACCGCGGGGTCCACAATACGCAATGTCAATGGAAGACACTCTCCCGTCGACTCCCCTTACTCTTCTCGATCCAGTGGAGTACCGGAGTCGACGGGAGAGCAACCTGCGATCGATTTACCAGGTCTTCACTAGACCTGCTAAATCGACCACCGATGCATCGATCACTGCTCGTTGATCCCCTGGTAAGTGTAGACAAGCCATGAGTGACCTTGCCCTTGGTCACTCAGTGTCACTATGCCTAAGCTCCTCATCTGTAAAATGGGGATAGTAGCACTTTCCTACCTCACAGGGTTATTATGAGGATACATTAATTAAAGATTGTGAAATGCTCAGATATTACAGTAATGAGGATCATAAAAATACCACCAACAATAAGAGATAGTGTCTAAGCTGCCAGTAGTCATACTGTCACTCTGAGGGACAATTCCTTCCCTGCTTGTCCGTTGCTTCAGGTGGATAGTAATTTGCGGTGGCTAGTGCATGGGATGGAAGGCCACAACCAAGGTTCTCCCATTCCCTCCTGTTTCTCACCCAGCTGCTCTGGGGCGGACTGGTGTCTGCACAGTGCCAACTTACACCTGCGTACTATGACCCAAGGTCTGGGTTCTTACTCCCCTATATGGGTGTGTAGTCCAAGTCAAAATCTAGTCCTTAGTGAACACAGTTGGCTGTTTGCTTAATTTTAATTTCCTTTTAAGAATACTCACGACAAAAAAATAGAAGAAGAAAAAAGTTGTAAAAACTGTCACAATAAGCATCATTTGTTGTGCCTACATTCCTAACATTTCCTGATTGCTACCTCCCACATCCTCTGCAGTGCAGCTATCATATTCACCGTCCTCTGGAATTCTGCCTTTTTCACTATGCAACCCAGCATCATTTACTACACATTTTCCAGACTGTCCCGTGAGGGTTCATATGTACTTTCAGTTACACTAGAGCAAATTCAGAGTAAATCTACTCCAGATTTACACTCCTCTCCTTTCTTCCTACTTCCCGATTCAGAGTCAGTGACTTTTATAGCTTTCTTCCAAAAAACTCATGATTGTACATGTGGCTGTTATGTAAATTGTTCTAAGGTCCACTTATATCCAGTTCATGTATCAAGTCGCTGACATCCCCGTTAGTCATCTTCCATCCACAATCATTTCAAGGGCCATGTTACCAATATAACTCGAGGTTCAATCATGTTATTGAACATGACTTTGATAAACCATTTCTGTTATACACTGGTATAACTTCTAACCCAATGCTAGCTGTAGTGAGACAGACCCAAGGATGGGGAGCTCTTGGGATGCAGTCAGTGATGTTTGTGTCATCCCTTCCTGCATCAATTTTGCGTTGGGGGTGTGACGTTATTGATATAATCTGGGACCATATAGATCATTGTTGCAACCAAGGTCCTGTAGTGGCACCCAAATCTTGTATAAAGGGGGTCAAATGGGGTGTCTAAGACAAGGTTATGGATTACTGGTTATAATTATGCTGTCTATATGTGTGTATCAGTGTTATAGTTGAAGTTATGAATATTGGCTCTATACTGTCTGTATTGCAAACTTATGCTATGCTTCTGGGTGACATCCCAGACAAGCTGGTGTTAGCTCTGCCTAGCCTGCTTGATGGCCCATTAAGAACCATCAGCTATACAATGGACTCATTGAGAAAAGGCAAATATGCCTTGAGACTCAGCAAAGTATGCAGGGACTGGCCCATGTGACTCCAGACTCCATTTTGCTGTAATTTTCCACAGTAAGAACAAAGGGGTGTTCTTACACCTGGAAAAGACTATATAAGGCTGATGCCTCATCTCCATTTTGTCTTCAATCCTGCTTCACACCTCTGGAGAAACTATGCTACAAGCTGAAGCTTTGAACAAAGGACTGAGGACCCATCCCAGCGGGGATGTATTCCAGAGACTTGATTGGAACCTGCAGTTTATTCTATCGCTGCTGCAAGCCTGAACCAAGAATGTTGCCATTACTGTATGTAATTGATTCCATTTAACCAATTCTAACTCTCATCTCTATCTTTTTCCTTTTATGAATAAACCTTTAGATTTTAGATTCTAAAGGATTGGCAACAGCGTGATTTGTGGGTAAGATCTGATTTGTATATTGACCTGAATCTGGGGCTTGGTCCTTTGGGATCAGGAGAACCTTTTTCTTTTACTGGGGTCTTGGTTTTCACAACCATTTGTCCCCATAACGACAGGCACTGGTGGTAATACTGGGAAACTGGAGTGTCTAAGGAGATTGCTTGTGAGACTTGCGGTTAGCCAGTGGGGTGAGACCGAAGTCCTCTTAGTCTGGCTGGTTTGGTTTGCCTTAGAGGGGGAAAAAACCCCAGCCTTGGGCTGTAACTGCCCTGTTTGAGCAATTTGTCCTGAGTTGGCACTCTCAGTTGGGTTCCGCCAGAACCGCATTGTCACAGTGGCGTGTCCCTCCATGCCATACATCTTACTCCATTCACTTCTGCACTGCTAATAAACTCTGCATTATTTCCCCCATATTTAGCTTTAATGTGAGTTTTAAGGTCAAATTCTTCAGTGACCACAGAAACAGCATTTGCACACAGGGCACCAATGCTGGGCTCTGTGTAGCTTGCCTGTGAGTTTATAACAACAGGGTTAGCATTTGCCGTGGCATGTGGGGTTGCTGGTTTTGGGCTGCCCTTCAGTGTTGGGCAGTCTGGTCTCATGTGGCCCAGCATACCACAGTGATAGCATGTAACCTGTTCCGTCCTGGGATGTGAGTTGCTACCCTCCGGGCCCCCTTGAACTCCTTTAGAAGAGTCAGGTTTACTTTTAAATCCTTCCCTCCTCTTGAACTGGGGAGAATGGTGATTAGTTTTCCCCGGGGTTTTACACCCTTCTTGAGCCCTGTTTTGGGTATGGGCATCCGCAATCTCTGCTGCCCGTAGGACTGACTCAGGGTCCCTATCACACACAGCTGCTCTCACATTGTCAGGCACAATGTTTAAGAACTGTTCCAAAGTTATTAAATCCAGCAGTTTTTCAAAACTCTCATGCGCCTTGGCTCCCACAACCCACTTTTTAACAAAACCCATCAGCTTATGAGCACATTCTACAAAAGTACAATCCTTAGACATTTTAAACTCTCTAAACTTAACTCTGTAAGATTCAGGAGTAACCTTGAACCGCCTTAACACAGAATCCTTAAACCGCTCATAATCTAAGGCTTCTTGTTCCCCCAAGTCATTAAATACCTCCCTGGCTTTTCCAGTCAGTCTGGTCAGCAGGACAGGCATTCGCTGACCCTCGGGGATCTGGTACAGATTGCAGAGGCGTTTAAAGGTAGACAAAAACTCCTCTATATCCTCAGTATCGTTGTAAATGGGACACATCCTTTCCCAGTTTTTCTCATGGTGGGGGGGAAGTGGAGTACCAGGTGGGGATGACTTTCTCCGCTCTTCCATTACTTGGAGCTGAAGTCTGGCCATCTCCTGTTCAGCAGCGAGCAGCTCTAGACGCCCCTTACGAGCTCTCTCTTCTCGCTTATCAGCCTCCTTCTTTCTTTGATCGGCTTCTTTCTCTCTCTTAGCAGCCTCTTTCTTTTTCTCAGCAGCCTCTTTCTCTTTCTCTCTTTCTAATTCTGCTATTTTTTGCTTCTCCAGCAATCGAAGATCTGCTAGTTTCTGTTCATGCTCAAATTGCAGTTTACTTGTCACCTTTTGCATCCTAATTTTTTCTGCATCTTCTGTAGCCTCAGGTAAGGGCTGTGCTCTTGCCCCCTGATCACTGGCTATTAACAGATTTCTTAGTTCTTGATTTGTAGCTTTCTTTTTAAAGCTTATCCTCTTTTCTGAACACAAATTTTCCAGGGCTTTTTTGCCAAGTCCCTCATATGCTCTTTGCTCAGCCATTGCAGCAGCTCTTTAACCAACAAAACTCTCAATCCCAAAATTCAAATTTGGATAGCGTGGGGTTCTGACCCAAAGCTTAATTGACCTGGTTCTGTGGATCCTGCCGACTACGCCACTGTGACAATGCGGTTCTGGCGGAACCCAACTGAGAGTGCCAACTCGGGACAAATTGCTCAAACAGGGCAGTTACAGCCCAAGGCTGGGGGTTTTTCCCCCTCTAAGGCAAACCAAACCAGCCAGACTAAGAGGACTTCGGTCTCACCCCACTGGCTAACCGCAAGTCTCACAAGCAATCTCCTTAGACACTCCAGTTTCCCAGTATTACCACCAGTGCCTGTCGTTATGGGGACAAATGGTTGTGAAAACCAAGACCCCAGTAAAAGAAAAAGGTTCTCCTGATCCCAAAGGACCAAGCCCCAGACCCAGGTCAATATACAAATCAGATCTTACCCACAAATCACGCTGTTGCCAATCCTTTAGAATCTAAAATCTAAAGGTTTATTCATAAAAGGAAAAAGATAGAGATGAGAGTTAGAATTGGTTAAATGGAATCAATTACATACAGTAATGGCAAAATTCTTGGTTCAGGCTTGCAGCAGCGATAGAATAAACTGCAGGTTCCAATCAAGTCTCTGGAATACATCCCCCGCTGGGATGGGTCCTCAGTCCTTTGTTCAAAGCTTCAGCTTGTAGCATAGTTTCTCCAGAGGTGTGAAGCAGGATTGAAGACAAAATGGAGATGAGGCATCAGCCTTATATAGTCTTTTCCAGGTGTAAGAACACCCCTTTGTTCTTACTGTGGAAAATTACAGCAAAATGGAGTCTGGAGTCACATGGGCCAGTCCCTGCATACTTTGCTGAGTCTCAAGGCATATTTGCCTTTTCTCAATGAGTCCATTGTATAGCTGATGGTTCTTAATGGACCATCAAGCAGGCTAGGCAGAGCTAACACCAGCTTGTCTGGGATGTCACCCAGAAGCATAGCATAAGTTTGCAATACAGACAGTATAGAGCCAATATTCATAACTTCAACTATAACACTGATACACACATATAGACAGCATAATTATAACCAGTAATCCATAACCTTGTCTTAGACACCCCATTTGACCCCCTTTATACAAGATTTGGGTGCCACTACAGGACCTTGGTTGCAACAATGATCTATATGGTCCCAGATTATATCAATAACATCTTCAACTGAGGCAACCCACATTAAGCCTTTCACAACCTCACTTCATGTCCTGTCACAAAGTGTCCAACCATTTCATCATCTCAACATCTTCATTTTCCTGGTGGAAAGCATACTGATTTCTTTTCTTGTGGCTGGCCAAGTCTCTGTTCTATGCATTAGGATGGGTCAAATTACAGTTGTATACACTCTACCTTTTAACTTTCTCATCTTTTTATCACAGAGAACTGGGGTCAACTCCCACCAAGCAGCTTTGGTACATTGCCAGGTGTCACTTAGGAGAGTGGCCCATTGTCAGCAACCATTCATCCTAGGTATTTAAATTCTTTTCTCACTCTTTTAAGATTTCTGCCTGTAATATCCTTTATGATTGGTCCTCCTCTCACAGTTATCATAGCCTCAGTCTGACCAACATCAACGTTAAGTCCCGCCTGCTCCAAACTGCACTGCTGCTGTTCAAAGCTGGTTTGCAGGGTCTCACAATCTTCTGCACATATCCCTAAATCATCAGAAAACAGCATATTCTAAGGAGGTCGGCTTCATATATTCTCACATCTAAGATAACTGCAAACAAAAAAGAGGCTCAACACTGACCCCTGCTGCTGGTCTACATTATCTGGAAATTCTCTCCTGTAGCCCCATTTGGTTTTGACTATGGCAGTCGCTCCACCATAAATAAACTGGATAAGATAGGACATATCCTTCCAGCATACCTCTCCATCACAAATCCACCAAATCAATTCTCTTGGTATAAAATCATACACCTTCTCCAAGCCGGCTGTGACAGAGTGCTAGCCGCAGCAGCACCCTGATCACTAACATGCTGCAGCATGTAAAAGGCTCCAGACTCAGTTGTGAGCAATTAAACAGTTTCTGTTGAGGGATTATGGGCATCTCGGTGGTCATTACTGGGCTAATGCTGTATTTGGAAGGATATAAGTAGAAGGAACAGGAAGCAAGGGGGAGTTCAGAAGGTGAACT
Source organism: Emys orbicularis (assembly GCF_028017835.1). Taxonomy (NCBI): domain Eukaryota; kingdom Metazoa; phylum Chordata; order Testudines; family Emydidae; genus Emys; species Emys orbicularis. Next base: position 87,733,361 of record NC_088688.1, read on the forward strand.
GTGCTGAGGAGAGAGACTGTGTGGAAACCTCTTGCTACAAGATGTGTGTGTTATGTTCTATGTGAAAAAGAATAAAGCATAAAAGGTATGTGCGGTGAAAGGAAAACAGTCTGGGAGTGTTTATGGCTGTGAGGTGACACGCTGCTGAGGGAGCACTCTGTGACTAAGATCATGCCCTTTTCTCTAAACTTCTCCATGAGGATTTGTTGGACAAATATGGCATCAATTGTACTCCATCCCAGCATAAATCTACACTGACCCTTCTGAATTTCAATTGTTTTAAGCAGATGCATTTCAATAATGCCCTCCCATACTTTCATAGCATGTGACATCAGCTGAATTGGGTAATAACTAGCACACACACAGTGTAATATCTCCTTTATGTTTAAAAATTGGCACTACAAAGCTTTTATGTATCGGAGGGGTAGCTGAGTGAGTCTGTATCCACAAAAACAATGAGGAGTAAGAAGTACGTAAGCACGAAAGCTTATGCCCAAATAAATTTGTTAGTCTTTATGGTGCCACCAGATTCCTCGTTGTTTTTTCAAAGCTTTTATGCCAATCATCTGGCATTTTCTCTTTCTTAAGAATATAATTGAACAGACTTGTAAAATACAAGAGAGACAAACTGGGTGAGGTAATATCTTTTACTAGACCAACTTCTGTTGGTGAGAGAGACAAGCTTTTGAGCCACACAGAGCTCTTCTTCAGATCTGGGAAAGGTACTGGAGCATCACAGCTAAAAGCAAGTAGTTAGCACATATTCTACAGGATTATTCAAGGTGAAGTGGCCCATTAACATCTCTGCAGTCATAGGACCAAAAGGGGGGTTAGTAGGTTACAGATTGTTGTAATAAGCCATACATTCAGTGTTTCTGTTCAGTCCATGTTTTTTAGCATCTAGCAGAGTTGTTAATTTAAGCTCCCAGACTTCCCTTTCCAATGACCTCAGTGCATCCACTAGTACTTTATCTGGCCCAGGTGCTTTCTCCTTTTTCATTTTCTTAAGTGCATCTATTCTAGAATTCTCTTCCTCCTGTATTCAATCTATCACTCCTCAGTTCAGTTTACATGGTTTTAGGGCTTGTACACGTTGGCGCTTATTAAAAATCACCCCTCCCCCCGAGCAATTTAAATTCTGCTGAGACAAGCGCTGTCCTCACCAGCTCTTAGGTCAGTGTGAGAAGCTCTTCTGCCGACATAGCTGCCGCTGCTCGGGGAGGTGGAATAATTGTTGATGGGGGAGCTCTCTCCCGTCAGCATAGAACATCTGCACTAACAGCGCTATAGCAGTGCAACCACATTGCTACAGCTGCCCGCTGTAGCGATTCTAGTGTAGACTAGCCCTTAGTTCCTCCCTGGGGTTCACTTCATCCATCACTCTTTCAAAATAATTACTCCAGATTTTAGTGATTGATTGACCATTCATTTGCAAAAATAACAGGAGTACTTGTGGCACCTTAGAGACTAACAAAGCTGCTACTCTGAAACCATTCATTTGCAATATACCATGATTATTTCCAATATGAGCAAACTCATTCACATCCATTGTCTTCTCTGTTTCCTTAACTAGTTTGTAGATAGTCTTCTCTCCCTCATGTTCTTCTAGTCAGTTATATAGCTTGTCACAACAACATTTTTAGCTGTTGCAACTCTTCTTTAGGCCTCATTTTTTGACTCCATATTCACCATTTTATCACTGCTCAAGCCACTGGCCTGCAGCTTATTAAAAGTTACCTTGTTCTTCTCAATAGATTATTTAGCTTGAGGAGTCTACCACCAATGCTCCTTTCTTACTTTTTTTGGCACTGATTTCCTCACTTCTAGGACTTCCTGTGCTATTTAATTTGTACCTGTTTTCCTCCACACATCCCTATGTGTAGTCAGGAAGTCTATGCAAATTACTTCTTGCTTCAAGATTTTTTCACTCCCATCTTAAGTTTCCACCAGTTAGGCCTTTCCACTTCCTAGGAGTTCAGATGTTTCTGAGATCTCTGCATTCTGAGGCCCATAAAAGTTATGTCCAGATTTACACCCTGGCAATTGCAAAAAGAATCTGGCCAAAATAAGATAGAGATTTGCAGAATCTCTGTGAAGTTCCCATGTCCCTGACTCATTCACTGCACTCTGTCTAACCTGCACACTGGATGAGGCAGGGATCCTACAGAAAAAATATTGGGTTAGAGCCTCATATAGTGTAAACTTGTATTGGTCCATTGACCTCAGCAGAATAGTGTCAAGTTACACCATCTGAAGACCTGGTTTATTTTATGAATATGTAATTAAAGACTATGAATCAGATTCTCAACTGGTGTAAATCAGAATAGTGCCATTGAAGTCAATGGAACCACACCAATTTACACCAGCCAAGGATCCCCAAGGGGCCTCATTCTCATCTCAGTAGACACTCCATCACACTAACATCAATGAAATGAGAACCAACCCCCTTCTCTTCAGAACTGCATGTAAAGCCCCTACCATGCTTTCAGCACTGTACAAATAATACATCTGTTTCTCTTAGATCAGATTTTGGGTCTAGCATTTGAACTAAAGCCCCTTCTAGTTCTTGCAAACTAATTAAATGGAACAAACCCATGCAAAACTGTATGAATTTGTCAAACCCAGGTCTTGCCTAAAGGTTTGCAATAATATTTGCCCATTGGAAAACTGGGTTCATTTAAATACAAACCTCTTCAAACTTTATGGTTTACAAACCCACACAAATTTGTTCTCATACAAAAAAATCATTAATCCCTTTTTAATCAAACTTGGAAGGTTCTCCCAGCTCTAATGCTCAGGATATTTATGTGGAGGAGCTGATAACTACTATCACTGTCTCCTCATTGACTCTTCACTGGCAGCTTCACACTTCTTGCAGTTCTGAGAGCATTGATTTAAAATGGCCTGTAATGCTGCCAGTTCAATTTAACACCAAGAAACTAAAAGAAGAAGGGGGGAGGGGATGACTATGCAAAGAAGTACTACACAGCACCCTACAACTTGAAAATGTTTCCTCTACTATGTTCTAGAAGAAACAAGGTTTGTACTCTGTATATTTCTTTTTGTTTCATATCAAAACAGGGGAACAAAGAGACATTCCAGGACACATGTTAATGCCTAAAGCTAAATTTTAGTAAACAACAATTTATATCTAAATATGCAGGGCTACATTTTCAAAAGTTAGCTTGCAAGTTATTTTACATAATGCTCACAAAATTTTTCACATGAGAAAAGAGTTGCTTGATTTTTTTTCAAAGACCACACTACACTGGGGAAATTTTGCAAACATTCCATTAGATTTGTTCCAAACAGGGTTAGATGACAATACTTAAAATACTAGCACCAGCTATGCTCCATCAACACAAGCGCTCCCACCATTGCTAACACTGGTGGAACTGGACCATCGTTAGTAACAGTATGAAACTTTGCAAAAATTTCTCTAGAGAAAGCAAGACTTCCAGCCCTGATTCTCCACTGCCTTGCCCCTGTGTAGTCATTTACCAGTGCACAGTGAGTGTGTAACTTAACAGCAGGTGAGACTAGTTGGGTGAGATAATATATTTTATTGGATCTATTTCTGTTGGTGAGCGAGACAAGCTTTTGAGCTTACACAGAGCTCTGTGACCTGAAGAAGAGCTGCATGTAGGCTCAATAGCTTGTCTCTCAGCAACAGAAGTAAGTCCAATAAAAGATATTACCTCACCCATCTTGTCTCTCTAATATCCTGGGCCCACCACAGCTACAACAACGCTGCATACAATAGTAGACAAGTCATATCCACTCACCTGAGGGGTCTGTCTGCTGGCCCTTCTAAAAGACTCTGCTTACACAAGTGTAAATAACAAGTAACTTCACTGAAGTGGAAATTGGAGAATTGGGGGAGTATTCATTGGTAGCAGCAAGCTCAGTTCTGTTGTCCCTTTAAATGAGCTCTAGTGGAGATATCAGTGTGTGGAGGAAGGTAGACAGGTGATAATTAACTTTCAACTGTTTATTGATTGACCTGTTACAAGGAAAAGCTAAAGTAACACTAACAATTCTCTGCTTGTTTCTATCAGACAAAACAAAGAAAGTTGCTTCCAGGTTTCTCTGTGGATGATGGTCCTAGCCAGTAAATGAAGGTGCCTGTTAAATTGGTAGAATACTGAAGTTATTTTTACAGCATTTGTCTCCTGAGAGAGAAGGATAATGAGCAAGAGGGTCTCAACTAGGTTAGAAACATTGAGAACATCACCTTTGCAACTGTCAACTTTTTGACTGACTTTTTGTTATCTTAAAGAAAAAGGTTTTCTTTTTTTTCTTTTTTTTTTTCCCACTTGGCAGTAATTACTTAAGATGAGAGCTGAAATTTTAATAACTGAATATTTACCTGCATTATGGGTTTTTTTTTCCTTCCTCCCCCTTCTGTCAAACTGTAATTTTGTTTCTTCTTTGCAACTAAGTTGAGTTCTCTATCTGTTTTAGATGGGTTTTCATTTTGGCTCTGTTCTCTGACACTGTTAAGCTGGAATTGAGAACTGGTAAGAGGATTTTTCTTATTGGTTGAATAGCAAAGGGGGTCTTTAAAATATTACCTTTGATTCTTATACTATATAAATGTATTTCTCTATATTCAAATTAAGAGCATGAAGAAAGGAACCCAAAGCACAGGACAAATCTGGCTGTTCTTGGAACACAACCACCTCTGAGATATTTTGACTTTTCCCTGAAGACCATTAATGAAACTAATGGCTTTTCAGAGCTGCAATCTCATGTACCTTTTATTGGCCTCACAGACAGTAAGTTAATGAATTATGTATAATTGGGAAAACTGTACCAGCACCAGTCTTTCTACCATATGAATAGTGAGAAGAGTGCTAGGGGAATAATTCATAATGAATAACTAACTTGAAAATTACCTCTGCTCTGTTTTTCTAACTGTCTATGTGCACTCAAATACTTATTAAAGACATTAAACAAATAAATCTTGGTCTGTAGCCCATATCTGGGCATGGGCCACCTAAGTCACTCTATATGTTTCTATTCCCTGTGATTCTATTCTTTAAAGTCACATTTCTGATGTGAATGCTTATGGAAGGTGAACTTTCTTTGGAGTTTACTTGGCTATTGGAGAATAATCAATGTTTCTGCAAACCTTCCTGCCAGTGAACTAAGGCATGATCACTGGCCAAGGCAATTCCAATGAGTAAACACTTGACAGTATTTACCCAGGGCTAATTGAGGCTTTTTTAAAATCTTTTGTTCCAGACCCCAACTATTGAGATTGCTATGAATGCATCCTCTATTGGTTTAAGTAAAATCAAATACGTTTTAAATAATGGGCGTAGGGTTGGAAATTAAATTTACTTGCTGCAACTTGAAAATATTTTGCTCTGCATTAGGCCCTAGAATTGTTCTTGATGGTGAAAAAACAAACAAATGAGTCCAATATAGCTTTTTGCATAGTAGTCTTTACAATTTCTCCAAGGCACTAATTTCTTGTTTAATAAATCTCTTGACACTTCTTCCTTTAGCTGTAGCTTTAACTGAAAAGATACTCAAAGGCCTTCCCCATATCATTGCCAAATTATACTAGTCACATGATAGTAAAGTTTTCCTGATCACAGTGGATTGGGATTATTTTACTAAAAACAACTTTGTGGACCTAGGTTCCTGCCCCCCTTGACTTCAGTGTGTGGTAGACAATAACATGAGAAAATCATGGGACTGAAGGGCTGTGTTGGTTCTTAGTCTGTATTGGTACTAAGGTATAGGCGTCCAAAACTCAAGTAACCTCTTGTTGAAAGGACACGTCTTCTAATTCTTTACTAAATATCTATTTCTCACTGTCTGTCTAGTTCCATGTATTTCAGTGCAGGTGAAAGGGATCCCCATTTATAGCTGTCAAATGCTGATAGGCATGCAAATAAGTGTAATTTTTTTTTTTTCAAAACCCCAGGCAAGAAGTTAAATAGACACTGCTGCAAAAATGGAGGAACCTGTATCCTAGGCAGTTTTTGTGCATGTCCAAAATATTTCACTGGGCGATACTGTGACTTTGATGAACGGAAAAGGTAAAGGAACGGATGAAAGTGGTGTATTTTGTTCCAATGGGATCACCTTTAAAATCTGAAATCTGTTCTTCTTAACAGAGACTGTGGTGCTGTTCTCCATGGAAACTGGCTACAGAAAGATTGTTCCCTATGCAAATGTGTTTATGGGACTTTGCATTGTATCCCACAAATGTTTCAAGATGGTTGTGGTAAGTAAATTTGCTTAAGAGAATGAGGTAGCAGATGCATAATCTTCCATCCTCCTCCTTAACATAAACAGGATCTAAAGCTGTAGGTTGCAAACAAGTTTAATGCAAACATTAGAAACAAGAAACTTAATGTCTTAAATCTTGGAAGATTAATCTGTTTAGTAACTATTCTCAAAAGAGGCACTATCGCCATCACTGTAATTTCAATAGTCTGCACTAGTGCCAGTTCCAGGCTTTCAAAAACCATGAGTCAGGTCACAAAATATCCTGAGATTTTTTTCTTTAAGCCAAACTTTGGGTTCTAGTTTCTGTGCCTTTAGAGCATACACTCAATGTTTTAAGATTCTCCACCCTCCCCCCCCCCCCACCCCCATAACTGAAGCTTACTTTTATTTTCTTTTTAATGAAAGCTGAGATTCTCATGCAATTGTTTGATTCCAGCAGCTAGGGCCTTAAGAAAAACACCAAATATTATGTGACTTGCAATAAAACAGGAGTTGGCTTCTTATCCAAAATTTCTATGTTGCTAAAGCTAGTAAATTGGATGACCTACAGCTAAAGAATTTGACTTCTGCCAGCTATTTAGAGTTTACAGACTGAATGATAGTGAGGACTGTAAAAGCTCAGACTCTTTTATCTTGTGAATGTTCAGTATTAGCAGCTATTCACACCGTCTTTAAACACCCTGTGCTACTGACTGCCCAGTAGAAATGCATTCTAAGGCTCAAGTTTTTTTAATGAAACCAGAAGACCACCATTGAAAGAGCTACTTGTTTCATTCTTCCTTTCAGATGAAGACAAATATGAAGAGGAGATTCTCCGAATACTTTCCATGAGTTCTAAACTGCAGCCAACAGGACATATCTGGCTTTTTACACTGTTTATATTCCATGTTATGGTATGAAAGCAGAATAGAAAACTTCTGTTTTGTCTTTGTGCTTGTAATCAAGATTTTATTTTTAATTTATCTTCAGACTTTTTTTTCTCATGGGGAAAAGTCCTGTAGAATTGTAATAGTGCTGGTTGGTTTTTTTTTTATCAGCTCTTTTAACAGTCCCATAGAACTCAAGGGAGACTTCCGCTGTAGGGATCTACAGGATGTTTTGATTTTTAAAATGTATAGCAAAGGTGTATCGTTCTCTCAATTTTATGTGGGTTTTTTTAGAATAACTGCTATATAACTCTACTGATTTCATCTCTATTTAATTTTATAAGACTTTCCCAGAAATGGAGTGAAGTTTTTTTAAAAAGCTTGCACTCAAACATTGTAAGATAATACTAAAGAAATAGTTTAGTGGGAAGACTAATGTACAAAAGATGTAATATTTCAGTTTTAGCTGCAAATATGAAAGGTAGGACAACCACTTAAACTGTGCAAGTGGGTTCACTTTATTGAATCTGAAGTGGAATATAGTAAATTCCTACCCAATGTACATGATATATTCCTCATCCTTAGATTCTAAGCTTTACAATGAAGTGAACTTGGGAAGACTATTATAAATTATAGTTCTATATAACAATTCTAATTGCTGGCACCAAAAAAAACTTCTAGAGATTGTTTAATAGAAAATGCAAATCATGATCCAAAAAGTGTCATAGGCTCAGATCAGCCAGCCATATGTAATTCCCCCACCTTAAGACATCACAGCCACATGACTTCAGAACACACTTTTTTTGTAGTGATGAGTTAGCTAATTGAGGAAAAATCCTAGTGCAGAAAAGGCAGTATGTAGCCTTCATACTAGGTAGTAGGTCACATTAACTCCATGGTGTCCCACAGTCTTTAATTTGACATGGCAAGTTGCATGAAATTACAAGCTACCTTGTCTGCAGTAGGATTTTACCCAAGTTAGCTAACTTTAGAATACATTTTATAGTGATTATTTAATTCTTTAAGAGCCACTTTATAAAATTGCTGAATGTATACACCTCTGGCAAACCCTACACTACACTATATAGTGGCAGTGCCACAGCTACTCTGCTATAGTGTAGACGCTTGCTACCACCACTTGAGACTCGCTGTAGTTAGGTCAATGGAATAATTCTTCCATCGACTTAGCTGTGGGCTGGTCTTCACTACGGGGAGATCGATTTTGCGGGTCTAGTGAAGCAGGGATTGATTTTGCAGGTCTAGTGAAGACCTGCTAAATCAACATCAAAGAGCTCTCTGGTCGATCCCGGTACTCCAGCTCTCTGAGAAGAGTAAGGGAAGTTGACTGGAGAGAGTCTCTCGTTGATGCAGTGCAGTTGAAGACACCAGGGTAAGTATCCTTCACGTAGCTGGAGTAGGATAACTTAGGTCAATTTACCCCTGGAGTGAAGACAAGCCTGTATCTCCAGTAAAGATTAGATTAACATAATTATTGTGCAGGGTATGACATTTTTCAGAACCCTGATGATGTAGCTAGTTTGACCCAAGTTTTAGATGTAGAGCAGTCCTCAAAGTTAGAGAGCTGATGTCTGTTTGTGCTAATTTCTCACCACTACCTCTCTTTGCTCTTGGGGGCATTCACCCCAATTCCTGCACCACACTCTGAGTCTTCAGTGCTAAAATCCTTACTGCTCTGTAGTGGTGACTAGGAGAATTTTTTCCCCTTCTTTTAAATAAAAAGCTATCTAGAGCAAAGTAGCCCCGTTCTAAATAATGACTTTCTTCTTAGTCACCTTAACTACCATTACCAAACTGCTAATCAAAATGACCTACCCCACTACCTGTGGCAGCAGTAGTGAAGACAAGTGTTCTGGTCTAGGGTCATGGTGCTTGTGCAGCACTGCTACTCTGTGCTGCTTTATTAAAATGTAAAGGCATGGGAGGGAGGAAAGCAGGGCTTAATTCAGGTTGTGTGTTTAATGACAATAAACCTCCATATCACCATAGTGTGGTAATACAACACTGGCTTGGGGAGCTAGAAACAAATATAGCAGAAATGGAACCCAGTATATTTAATTAGCATCTAAAAGGGCAGTTAAGGGCCTACAATTTCAAATAACTAACTTTCAGTTTTCATGTGTGTTTGAGGGGAGGGTGTTGTGGTGTGTTAGCTTTAAAAAAAACCAACTAAATAGTGTGGGGAAAATTCTGGCTTCATTTAGGTCAATGGGAGTTTTGCCATTGACTTCAGTGCAGCCAGAATTTCACCCATGATATCTGCAAACTGGGTCTGCTTGTCTGGCCAATAAATATTGGCCAACCACAGTACATCAAGTCAAACTTACTGAGCTGCCTAGACCACAAAAAACACAAAACTCCAACAAATATCAGTCAACTTGAATGCAGAATTGCTTATGCTATTTTATCATTACTGCTACTTGAACAAAATTTAGGGCTCTTGAACATTGGAGTAAGCTATAGAATTTTATAGTGAACCAAAGATCTGAACCAACCTACAGACTTCTACACTGTTATGCTTACTATCTTTTACTGTAAAAACTTACTAACTTTGTAAATTGTAAGCTATAATTATAAGCTTGTTCTTATAAACTTCAGTGTCCTTTTAATTTCTGAACACCTTCCCCTTCCTTCCAAGGAAAAAGGTACTTATTATATCTTAATGTGGCTGTTCCTGGGACTTACATGGTCCAATCTATTTGATTCCCTCATGTATGTACATTAGCAAACTTTTGAGTAATCGAAATCTGTTCAAAGAATAGCTTTCATGTGCCAAGAATTTAGGCCTGACAAGTCAACGTTTCAGTAGGTTGCACTTTAAATTAATAATTATTAAACAAGTTCTCTGCTAATATGCAGTACATACCTCTAAGAGCAGGATTTGTCTTTATTTCTAATAAGCATGGTTGGCAACAGTCACTTTAATCACAAAAATACATAAGTGGAAGCTTACTATAGTTGCTCTCTTCCTTCTAAATTTTCCTGATCTGCTGACTGACCAAACATCAAACAGGGCGAGGGGGAGGCCCTGTGGCTAGGGGCATCACATTATTATTAATACAGTATCACTGAGCTAGGCACTGAACAGCCATAGGAAGAGACAGTCCCTGGTGTGAAAGGATTACAGTCTAAAATAGACAAGACAGAGGCGGAGAGAAAGTCAGCTCTATTATCTTCATTTTACATCTAGGAAAGTGAGGTAGAGAGTTGAAGTGACCTGTCCAAGGTCAGGAACTCTACTGCTGATGTAGGAATTGATTCTAGATTTGCTGAGTCTAAATCACAAGACCATTCTTCTTCTAATCTTTGAAGACCCACAAAGGCTGGTTCTTGGGACTAGTCCAGTGCTTCCACAAACTACTCTTACTTTTGGAGTAGAAAATATTTATAGAAAATGAAGTATTTTATATCTGGACAGTTGCTTCTCTCTATCCTCTTAGAATTACCTCCCAAACATTACCCAGACTTCATTTGGTTACCAGTTGCAGTACAGAATAGCCATCACTGGCAATAATTTCATCAAATATAATACAGAAATCTTAAATTGGGTCTGAATTTCTTCCCACTCTACTGTAGTTTCTTTTCTAATATCATTACTAATATAGATATTGTGTCAATAGGTTAATAAAGTGCTGCTGGGGCAATCAGTCCAGATCTTACAGCAGTCCAAAAAAGCTTAAAGATGGGGCATGAAGCTAAATGTTGGTCTGAACATCTCTGCACATGGGGACAGTCTGGAAGCATGGTCATGCCCTGAATGCTTCAGCTTTCTTATCTTTTGCATGGTAAACAGTAGGAAATGCTCTCTCACTAGTTAGAAGCATCTGATCGAATGTGGCTTCAAAACCTGGATAGGATGATTCAGAACGAGTGTAGCTGTTTTGTGTTTTTTAAAATGTATTTAATTCTGAAAAGGACTATAATTAAAAAAAAAAATACTGTTAATTAAAGCCAGACTTGAATCTTTCCAGGAAGGAGAGTAGTAGAGAGAACCCACACTCCTAGCAACTAATAGTTATACCAATATAAAGATGCCTTACAGTGGTATAACTTATTCCCTCCCCTACATGGGAATAGCTCTACCAGTATAAAGCACCATTTTACCAATATAACTGCATCCATGGTGGGGGGTTGAATTGCTTTAACTATCCTGATATAGTTAAAGTGGTATAACTTTTGTGAGCATATAAGCCCTGAGAGAGAGATGATACAACTTCACAGGGCTTTGGTTGATTGGTCTGTCTACTTACCTTTGTTCCTTTTTGCTAGCAAAACTGAGGGATAGTAATTTATCTTTAACTCTGAATAAAATGCCTACTGCTTTTTTTTTTTTTTTTTTTTAACTGTTTTAATCTCACAATGTGACTTTAGGATCATACTATATTTCCTTGACAAAGCTCTCGCCGCATTAAGTGCTCTTTAAGGAGTAGATCAGGAAAGATGCTGATCCTCTTCAGTGTCTTGTGCATAGTGCTGTCGGCTTGAGGGGAAATGCCTGTTGTGCACAGCTGGAGCTGGTGCCAAGCTGCAGCCTTGCAGGACAGTTCGTGTTGACAAGACCTGTTCTCTTCCCATATGTTTAAATTGAAAAAATATATATGTAGTTGGCTTTGTCATTTCAGTTTTTCCACTGTAACTGAACAGCAACCTGATGTGACCATTTGTTGGGTGCAGGGCTTTTATGGGCAATTACATCGTTATTCATTTGGATCACAGCATATTTAAAATACGATAGCACAGCCAGTGCCATCTGATTTATTAGGTGGCTGCTGCTTTGAAAAGTTTGAACAATCAGCTCCAACTACAACTGCTGCTATAGGAAGTCTTCACAGAAATGCTGTTTGTTTGACCTTTTTGGGACATATTGAAGTTTTTATAATTTCTCAATTCACAGTAATTTTTTTTTTTTTGGTAACTGGAGATAAAACCTTGATGCTGTGGGGTGATGGGTAGGAAATACATGTTAAAGCTCTGTCAACACTAGAAACATGTACCACTGTAACTACCAGTATAGTTAAAGTGGTACAACCCCATAGTGTGCGTACAGTTATATCAGTGTAAAGGTGCTTTACACTGGTAAAGCTATTCCCAAATAGGAAAAGGAATAAACTATGCTAGTATAGGGAGCTTTATACCAGTTTAACAGCATCCACACTAGAGCTTTTACTCATATAATCATTTTTGTTTTAAAAAAAATTACACCCCTAACTGAACTAGTTATACCCATAAAACTTATGTGTAGACCAGCCTTGGGTTTCTTGTAGATTTTCCTAACATAGCTCCTCCCTCTACCAGGATCTTCTGAGGAATTGAGTGCTTTGTTTATCATATCAAGCTTGAGAAGGCATTGATAATGGCATTAGGAAGGAATAGTGTCATCCAAGTTGTAATGTACCATAGTTGTCTCACTTGGATTGAGATTAGAAGGCTCATTCTTCTCCATGAGATCTCCTGTACTATGAGATTGATGGTGGGAAAGCAGATGTATCCACCCTGTGGCTGTGTGGATTTACTGAGCACTGCATAACTTAAGAAGAATTAAAGTGTGAGATGCTTTAACAGAGCTTTATCCTCTTGTTTCGGCTCTTAGGCCAGAGCTGGCAGTCAGAGTTTAGTGCCATAGGGACCTCTCCAGCCTATAGGAGAGTATAAACTCTTCCTAGGCTTGGCAATGTCTTGTGAGTAACATCCTATCAGCAGCCCTTCTGCTCCATCACCTGTTTTATTTCATTCTTGTCATAGAAGGGGTGACAAGTTTGCTTGGGGAGAAGCCCAAGTGGCAAAATTCATATTCAAAATAATGATACATCAGCCCTGAAACCTCATTTTTACTGCTTACCTTTTGTTTTAACAAATATTTTGCCTTTCACCAGCGTGGTCATTGATGTGGATACAGATGCATTGTGGGCTTGTTGCTGGAGGACTGCTTGTACCAGTACAGGTACTTCTGTCCACACAGGCATTGTGCCAGTAGGATGGTACTGGGGAAAGCTTAGGTTGCTTGGGGACCTGGTTTAACTTCACCAGCAAAAGTTCAGGGTTTTATCAGCATGATTCAAAACAGAGTGTGGACACATAAAAGGCTGTGCCAACAGAAACAAGTTTTGCCGGTAAACATTTGTAGTGTAGACCAGGCCTCAAGTACTGAAAAAATGTCACCCACTTGCCTCAATGGGTGGGGAAAGCTGAGGGGGTTGGCAGCTAAGTTTCCTGTAAGCCAGCGCAGCGCAGGTGCTCAGGGAACCCACCCTGCGGGACCTGCCGCAGCCGGGGGCGAGGCAGCCCAAATACAGCCCCGGCCAGACCTGCCTCTGGGAGAGGTGTGGCCCAAACGCAGCCCTGGCCAGACCTGCTGTGGCTGGGGCGCCCCTCCCTAGGCACAAACTCAGCCACGGACCTGCCACAGCTGAAGGAGGGGCACCCCTCCCCCGTCCCAACCCAGACCTGCCACAGCTAGAGAAGGGGCACCTATCCCACGGCCCCAGCCCCGGAACTGCTGTGGTGGGGAGAGGCACCACTCCCTCCCCAGCCCAGGTGCTGCTGCAGGAAGAGAGAGCTGGGGGGAGTCCTCTCTCCCCACTGTAGCCCTATGCTCCTATAGAGAGAAGAAAACAGATTTTATTTAATAGCTTGTGGGCTTTTTTTTTTTCCTCCAACCAAAACATCATCTTTCCTTTCCCCTGATAGCTTCTGTTATTTGTCATTATTATTTAATCCTTATTCTAACTTGTGGTTTGGGAAGACATTACAAAATTACCTTTGTTAGTCAACATTTGACACCTTTGAGTACAGTGAGTAACAACTAGCAGCACAGTCTGAGTCACAAATTCATGCAACTTCTCTGTCCCTGTATTCACAACATAAACATAATTTTTCACTATTCTCCACTGGTAAATAAGTGCAATGTCGCCTCATTCCGTAAAGTTCCTTGTCATTGTAATGCACTGCTTGCAACATAGCCATGTGAGTAATTGGCTTGCACAGCTGTGACAAGTTAAGAGCTCTCCATATGCAGCAATATGACATTGTTACCTATTAATGACAGAGGTCTGGTTACACTAGAAAGTTTTACCAGCATATATCATTCCTTAGGAGTGTGAAAAAAATCACATCCCAACATGACACAGCTATGCTATGTAGACACAGTTACACCAGCAAACAAGTCCCTTTGCCGGTATAGTCTATTCCATTCAGGGAATTGGTATAAGCTATACCCACAGAAGCACTCCCCTAGAGGGGTTGCCAATGTTGCTATAACTGCACACTCTTTTTAGTGTAGACAAAGCCTAGTTCTGCCCGTATAGCTATACCAGCAACCCCTTTTCAGTATAGACAAGGCCTGATATAACAGTCTGATCCCAAGTGAATAACTAATCATTGCCATGCATGCTCTGACTCAATGGGAGAGCCCAGGAGTGGACTCGGCATGTGCAGGGCCCCATGTAATGTAACACACTGGACCTAAAGTCTATAGGTCTGCCCCCTGATTTGTGAAGCTGCTGCAGCACATGCTGGATTTTGCACTGAACTCTGTGTTCTGAGGCAGCTGCAAATAAAATTCAAATGCAGCATATTTTTTATTGACTTACACATGAAACCAAATAATACTATCAGTGCAGTGTCTCCTGTTGGCTGTTTGATATGTTTTAAATTTAAAACCTGTACTGAACTTTTATGCTGCCTCCTAATTTTCACTTTTCAGTGTGCAGCAAAGGTAATGCAAAACTTCAGTGTAGAAGCTCAAGAGGAAAGACACACAATTTTCACAGCTGGATAAAGGGTAGTCAGGGCTTTCTAGTGCCCTGCAATGAGCAGGAGGTTGGTCTGGGGTTTTGGCATTAGGAAGAAGCTTTTCATCTCCTCTTTCTTTTTGCATTGTGGGCAGGGTAGATGAGGAGTTGAAATCTGGAAGGTTGAACTTTGTTTCAGGACAGTTTGATGGCAGTCAAACCTCCCCACCAATCCCACCCACCCACAAAGTCCAGCAGTGATGGATAAACAATGATTAACAGTGAAATGGTTAACATTGTTGATATTTAAATTGTCATAATTACCTTCCAGACAAAATACCCCATTGACAAGAATGGGTGTAGTTCTCACTTCTCTCAAAACTACTGCTTCAGGCTGCCATTTTGCAATCTCAGGAATTCAGCAGTGCAGGAGGTCACATTCAGGATTCAGCAGATTTTCTTTGCATCCATAGGGCTTTTCCTTAAAAACAAAACAAAACAAAAAAAATAAGAACACGTAGGACCTTTCTAAGTGGGGAAAGTTACTGCTGGCATAATTATACCACTATACATCTGTAGTGAAGACAAGTTTAGAGCCGTCTGTTAGAGCTGGTCTATATACAGTTTGAGAATCACACAGGTTTACACTCACCATATTGATCAACTAAAAGATGGACAGAGCTATACAGTACAACTGTCTCCAAAAATTGGAGTAATGTGAGTGCAGTAGCCTGTATGTTTTTGTTGGCCTGACTTATCTCATTTCCTATGTCTGCAACATTATTTTGCACATCCTATTACCTATATATACCTAGATTGCATAGCCTATTACCAATGAAAGCCCATGATGCCGTATGGGTGTAATTTGTAAAGTGTAAAAAAGCAAAAAAAAATTGCTAAAAACTGGATGGCAGCAGACCGCAAATCCCAGTGGTGATTGAACCTCATGATATGCTAAACAAAAAGAGCTCTCAACCATGCTTATAGCTGTTTCCATTGCTTCACGCGGACTCAACGGACAGTCTAGGCTTCACAGTGCCACAGAGAGACAATAGTCCTGTAAGCTTATTATATAGCTCCTTGCCAAAAGCACCTCCCCTAAAGTAGCTGGGATATCACATTGTCACACAACACTGATCCAGGATCTATTTCAGAGATGGCAGCTTGCCATCCAGGTTTTTGCATCCCTACAAAACCCGAGTCTGTTAGCAAAGTACTATATATGGAGCAGAATGTGTGGATCAGGCATTTCTATCCCTGCCTAACAGTGAAAAATCTTTAGGGGAAATCCTTTAATCTCACTAGCTGATGATATAATGTTTTTTGAGAGAGCAGCTTGATATCTCAGTAATGTTAATGTACACATAAAACTCTCCCATTAGCAGGCAAAGTGACAGAATGGAGGGAAAAGAACAGAGGTGACAAGTGAGTATGAATGTCTTATTGAGAGGCTTGCCTCAGATAAAATGAGATATGGTTTTTCCCCTTTGATCTGGGTTTATGGATTATTCCCTAAAATTGTTAATTCTGCAAGATGTCAACCACCAAGGAAGAGCTACGTTGACACATCACTGAATAACTCAATCACAACACAATACAAGCAAAACCGTCCCTTGTCTCTACATGTCATGCAGGCCCTCTCCATGCCCTATTCGGATTGCCAGCCCAGGCACAGAAGTCTGCTACTCCCCTTCCCCCCCCCCCCATCCCCGCAAGCCAATGGGTGAAGATGGGATGGAGAGGGGCAGTGAGCTGGAGGAATAAATCTACATTAGGGGTTTGTACCACTACACTTACGACACCAATGCAAATTTTAGTCAGGGCTTTAGAGACAGAAAAATAGTATTAGGCTATGACCACACTAGCACTTTCGTCAGTAAAACTTTTGTTGGTCAGGGGTGTGAAAAAACACACCCTTGACCAACATAAGTTTCACCAACAGAAGCGCCGGTGTGGACAGCGCTATGATGGTGGGAGACGCTCTCCTGCCGACATAGTTGCCGCTACTTGTTGGGGTTGGTTTAACTATGCCGACAGGAGAGCTCTCACAGAGCGGCCTCACGGGAGACCTTACAGCGGCGCAGCTGCAGCGGTACAACTGTGCCCCAGTAAGGTCTGTAGTGTAGACATGGCCTAAGAAACACTCCTAGGATATAGATACGTGTGGCAGGAGAGGAAACACGGACACTATACAAGACTGAAGAGAAGGCACATGGAGTAACAGAAGGATCTGGAAGATAGGAACAGAAAAGGTACAGAAAGAAGAAAAACAACCCAAAAAGAAGTTATTAATTTTACTGCATAGATAGTTTAACATTTGAAGCTAGGAATTAATGGCCAAATTAGGCAACTGACAGTATTAAAAGACAAAATCCCTTTAAATTTAGATGGGCGGGTGTGACATCCCTCCCCAGGCCCATCTTCACTTGTATTTGACATCACCCTTGTTTACATTTTTAAAAGGTCACAGGTGTGGAAGCAGTAGCAGCTCTTACCTGGACCCAGCTGGCAATGGAGGCATATTAGATTGTAAGTGTAGCGTTCATAATCGAATGCCAAGTTATATTTATCTGTGCCCTGGCCCTTTAAGGAGGTCTGCTGATGAGATTAAAGGGGACACAGCTGGGAAGCATGAGGTGGTCCTAGGAAAGTTTTGGTGTGCACCAGTGTGACAGAGCAGGAGTGGGGCTGTGAAAGCTGTGTTTATATGGGGTTGAGTTTTGTTTTTGGTTTTTTTTATGGCTAAGTTTAATAAAACCCCAGTTCTAAAACCATCCCTGGTCGGGGAGTGTAACAAACTTTTTGGGTCAGATGCCATCTCCCTCCCCCTGTTTGTTCAGTGCCAAGCACAAGTGTAGTTGCTACTACAATACAAATAAATAATTATGTGCAGTTCAATGCTACCTCCTTCCTGCTCAGCAGCTCTGAAAGCAAGTGATGATGTTGTCCCTCCAGGGGAGACACACAAAAGAGAACGTTTTACCTGTACGTTCCAGATAAGCGAACAAGTGTCTGAGCCCACTCTGAATAAGATCTGGAGAAATTTCAGCTGCTGTGGTGAACACCAGCCATAGTGAGGGGTACAGAAGCAAGACATTCGTGACATAGTCCTTTCCCCAGGTTGTGGGGATGCTGGAAAAAAGACTTGCAATTACAGTTCCCCTCCCTTGGTCTGTGAAGAGGAGAGACTGACCCCTGTGCATGCACACAACTACATCCAGCAGCACTGCCTGCCCCACAAAAAAAAAAAAAAAAAACTATGACCACTGCTTACAGGGTTAATAAGTCAACATGCACTGCAAATCAAGGCGTGTTTTTACATTGAGATAGGTAATTTGAGATACCACTGTCAGTGTAAGATCTTAGCAGAGACAAAGCAGGTAGTTTTTATCTCGATGTAGTTAGTCGGGATGAACCCTACATAACCCTCTTGGGGTTCAACATGACTAGCTACCACCAAGTAAAAACTACCCGAGCCTTGCATATATTGCAAACCCATATATATGTGCATAATTTTATTTATATGAGCAGTCCCATTTAAGTCACTGGGAAGTAGTTACGCACATGTATAAGTGTCTGCAAGATTAGGGTCAAAGTTTGTAAGTGGAACTGTGGAAGAACATTTGGTCCTAAGAGAAAGATCAAAATTTATAGTTTGGTGAAAGAAAAAGAAAAAAAAAGATGGATTTTTTTTTCCTCATTAATTTGTGTGTGAAAAGCAAGGGCAGGTTTCCAGGTGAGAAATGGTCACTGTGGTCCTGCATCCCTGTAGTCAGTGTCCTCTGTAAAAATAAGAAAATTTTGCTGTGAAAATGGTGGATTTTCACTTAAGGAGGAAATTCATGAGCACTCTCAAAGTATCTCTTAACTGCTAGTTTTAAACCATTTGAGATAAGCCAAGCCTCATCATGAATGTGGTAATATATACTTAAGTCAGGCTGTAAACTTGACCTGAATGCATAGATATTTGCTCTGCTGGCATTTGCTTGAGATCAATATTTTTGCTAATTAGAAATTCACACCCTTCCCTCTTTAATCCTTATCCAAACAAAACTGTGTTAACAGAACACACATTCACTATTTGTGTTATTGCTTTATGGCTTTGAGTTCCCTTGGTGACTCATGCTATTGTGGAAATCTCTGTTAAATTGTTTTTTGAAATCTTTGATTACTCTGTGAAACCTCCTTTTTTTTTAACCTTTGTAAAGTAGCTAACCAAACACTGCGGAAATATCCTGTGACTTACAGCAGCATGTTGTTATTATGCTTCAGCCACTTAATTGGAAGATACTCTGGGATACAATCAGAGGCGCTCCCCTGAAATAAACATACTGTTGTGGCCAAGATATAGGCAGCCTGCTCTAGTGGATCTCCATGCATCTGATGAAGTGGGTTCTAGCTCACAAAAGCTTATGCCCAAATAAATTTGTTAGTCTCTAAGGTGCCACAAGGACTCCTCGTTGTTTTTGCTCTAGTGGTTGGAACAGGAGTCGGTGTCGAGCCTCGGGTCAAAGACAGATTCAGAGACCAGGTGCAAGGATCAGAAACCAGAAATCAGGCAAGAAGACTGGGTCCAATGCAGCAGCCACACAGAGCCCAATTGTACAGGCAACTTCCTGCGCCTCTCTTTGGGCTTAAATAGGAAACCCTGACCAATCAGTGTTCACAGTGTTCCTCTAATTAGGCCCAGGGGAGCCCTCCCAGATGTATCTTCATGTTCTCTCATGACTTGCAGGTGGTAAGTAGAGAGCTGCTGGGTGGGAGTAGGGAGGCAATAGTTGTCTTGGACCAATGTAGACCCAGCTTCAAGACATGTAGGGCCATGGTATATACAGGCAGAAATATTTAGGTTAAATATGGTGCTGCCCAAGACAATCTCTCTTTTAAAATGTGGTCCATCCTATGATAAAATCTGAGAACTAAACTTTAGTTTGAGATCTAAATTTTTCAAAACTAGGCCTTTAAGAAACATTTCTGTCTACCAGCCAAGAGCTGAAGATAATTTGATAGTTTCTGTCAAACATTTGTTTTTAAAATGTGAGCTACTGTACTTGTGAAAGGTATCAGCCTAACAGCACTGGACACTAACACTCTCTCTTTATCCCCAGAAAATGTAGTTCTGAAAATCAGGAGCGGCGCCATGGTTTTTGTCGCCCTAGGTGGCAGCGCTCCTCCTCTGAGCATTCAGCGGCGGGGGTCCTTCCACTCCATGTCTTTGGGGCACTTCAGCGGCGGGTCCCAGGACCCACCGCCGAATTTCCGCCAAAGACCCGGAGCGGAAGGACCCCCCGCCGCCGAATTTTCGCTGAGGGCAGCAAAATGCCACCCCCCAAATCCTGCCACCCTAGGCAACCATCTAGGGTCGCCTAGTGGAAGTGCCGGCCCTGCTGAGAATGAAGTACATGACTGCCCAGGCAACTCACCTAAAAGAGTGACAAGTTAGTTCAGTCTCCCTATTCCTGCATTCTGTGGCCTCTCTGGCTATGTCTTCTCTGCAGAGTTAGCCTCTCTGATCGACACCAGGGTTAGCGTAGCCCAGGCATCGGCAGCTACACTGCAAAGCCATAGTGGAGTTAGTGTGGTGCTGCACTCCCTTGTGTGTGTGTGTGTCTATGTCTTGATAGGAATTCTGGGGCCATAGCTCATGGCTCTCTGTGTGACTAAGCTTACCCACTGTGAATTGTGGAAGAACTTGTCTGTCCTTCTGGGCATCTAGGGAAATTGTGGGAAGGCACTGGAGGACTATAAGCACCCAAGTGATTTAGCCTGCATTCTCACTACAAAGTAGGTGAGTTAAAAAGCTGAACCCAGACCATAGGCACTGACTCCGGGGCTGCTCCAGGTCTGGAGCACCCACTGGCAGCCCCCCATCAGCACCTCCCCTCCCCCCAGCACCTCCTGCCCACCGGCGGGCCCCGCAGATCAGCACCTCCCGCTCCTTCCCCGCACCTCCCACCTGCCACAATCAGCTGTTTCACAGCATGCAGGAGGCTGGGGCGGGGGGGGAAGAGGGAGGAGCGAGGACGCAGCACGCTCAGGGGAGGGGGCGAAAGTGGGCGGGAAGAGGTGGGGCGAGGTGGAAAGGGGGCAGGAAGAGATGGGGCAGGAGTGAGGCCTTAGGGGAAAGGGTGGAGTGGGAGTGGGGGCTGGGGCCTGAGGCAGGGCCAGGTGTTGAGCATCCCCGGTGTGACGTTGTGCAGTCTACATGGTTTTATAAAAACATGATAATAAGTGAATATAATGTAACTGGGATAGTTTTATAAAAAATTTGATAATAAGTGACTATAATGCAAATGGGATATGCTTTGTGCCAAAGGTCTCTTGTAAGGTATCATTACAAAGCTCATACTCTACTGAGTGTGATCATCCTATTTGTAGAAATGTACCACTCTTGTATCTAAAACTAGAAATATAAAATGTAACTCTGAGGGCCTATTGTAATTATGTAAAGTGTGGGCCATTAATGATGGTTTGGAATCTTGATGACTCCCATTGTCTGCAGATGGCTGTTTACCTGTGAGTCTCCCTGTATATGTGTGTGCTGGCAAGTGAGTAATGAAGTCTTGCAGTGACATGTGATCATGTCACCTGAACTGGAATCCATCTTTAACCTGGTGCTTTTCCAGTGGGGGTGGGTGAAAACCCAGAGGGACAAAGGGTTCCCGCCTTATGCAAAAGATATATAAAGGGGTGGAAGAGAACAGAGAGGGAGAGGAGCCATCATGGAGAAACCCCTAGCTAACACCTAAGCTGCAACAAGAGCTGTACCAGGGGAAAGAATTGTGCCCAGGCCTGGAAGGTGTCCAGTCTGAGAAAAACTTACTGAAGCATCTCTGAGGGTGAGATTATCTGTATTTAGTTTGATTAGGCATAGATTTGCGCATTTTATTTTATTTTGCTTGTGACTTACTTTGTTCTGTCTGTTACTACTTGGAACTACTTAAATCCTACTGTCTGTATTTAATAAAATCACTTTTTATTTAGTAACTTACTCAGAGTATGTATTAATACCTGGGGGAGCAAACAACTGTGCATATCTCTCTATCAGTGTTATAGAGGGCGAACAATTTATGAGTTTGCCCTGCATAAACTTTATGCAGGGTAAAACGGATTTATCTGGGTTTAGACCCCATTGGGAGTTGGGCATCTGAGTGCTGAAGACAAGCACACTCCTGTGAGCTGGTTTTTGGGTAAACTTGCAGCTTTGGGACAAGTGATTCAGACCCTGAGTCTTTGTCAGAGCAGACTGGAGTGTCTGGCTCAGCAAGACAGGGTGCTGGAATCCTGAGCTGGCAGGGAAAACAGAAGCAGGAGTAGTCTTGGTACATTGGGTGGCAGCTCCCAAGGGGGTTTCTGTGATCCAACCCGTCACACCCGGCACTTTGGAAAGTCGGTGCCTGTGACCCATATCACCTAGCTTGGGCTGGAAGTACCACTTGATTCAGATGAGAGGTATTGTGTGTGGATGAAAAGAGGGTTAGGAGCAACACCTAAGTAACTGCCCTGTCTTCAGTGACGACATACCCTTTGTGGAAACTGTCAGTGGGGTATAGAGGGGCCAGTTGGGGTGGTAATGATTTTATGGAGTAAGGCCACCAACTTATTTCAGACAGGCTGGAGATAACTGGATAACAATGATCTTTGGTCATTAAGGACTAAGCCCAGATTCAAACATCAAGTGACCTAGAGCTAGAAATCTCTAAATTCCATACTGAACATCTTGAAGAACCCTGTTCCATTAATCTCTCTGACTTTGTCAGGTACTTTTAGACAATTTCAATATCCATATTGAAATTGAGGCTCTCTCACTATTTCTTCCCTTTTAACCTTTCTGCTTGGAGCCACCAGAGCTGAAAAAGGATTGGGATTCTTTCAAATAACTATAAATTGTATACTTAATCAGCTAGAAGGGAATTAACTGAGTGGTGCAAGGTATGTTATGGGTCTATTACAGGAATGGGGGCATGAGGTTCTCTGGCCTGCAATGTGCAGGAGGTCAGACTAGATAAGCATGATGATCCCTTCTGGCCTTTAAGTCTATGTCCCCACCCTCCCATCTCAGGCTGAAAGTGTTTTGTGCCAGCATGGAGATCAAAAATGAGTCCTATAATTAAACTTGGATATCTCATATGGGAATGCAGAGCACTACCTTTTATCCACTGGCAGCTCAGCCTTCTATTCTCTTCCCCGCTCCTTCCTCCTTGTCTTTCAGTGTCATACCTGTTTTCAATTTTGTTCCCTTCCATTAGATGATTTTGCCTTTCCTGACACTTCTGCCTGAATTATTTTCCTAAAAAGGCAGAGATTTGTACAAGATCCTCAGCTAGCATCATTGACTTCAGTGGAGACGTGCCAGTTTACAGCAGCTGAAGGTCTGGCCTACTCCTTAACCAGATGAATTTAGCCTTGTTTTCATCTTCCCCCCCCCCCCCGACCCGCCCCCAACCCCTTTTCTCTGTTTCCTCTTCGTTTATTTTCTCTCTCCTATGCTATTTTCTTTCACCTCTCTGTAACCTCTTCCCATTAGTAAGAAGAGAGACTTTTGGGAGCTGATCTGGGCAATTTTTGTGTTTTAAAATAGATTTTGGAATTTATCAAACGGTTCAATCAGGGCTCCAATATGTCAAATACCGAAATGTTCAGAGGCACAAAATCACATGGTATGAACTGGTGAAAATGTTGGCTTAATTACTCTGTTAATATAATATACATGACATAGCTATTTTTCCCACGCAAAGTATTTTTACCTCCTTGACTTTATCCTAACTCCCTAAAGTTATTCACCCCCTGACAGCTGGTTCCTGTATCAGTGTGAACAGGTGCCTTTTAGGGCTAGAGGTTCACCATATCACTCCTTTCCTTTTCTGGTTACTGTCTATGTTTTGGATTTTAGAGTGCGTCTGTGCAGAGTGCACAAAAACAAAGCTATTAAACATGTGTTTTAAATTAATTGCTTTCTTGGTGGTTGTTTTAATACCTACAAGCACTATGCAATATTTCTTTTGCTTGTTACAGAGCCATACTTAAGAAGGGAATGTCTTACAATTCACAATCACTCGGGGTCTGTGAGAGAAGGAATTAACCAGACATATTTTAACAAACAGTAGGAGAAGGCTATTTAATTAACTGTCATAAGAAGGCATATAAGGTAAGGGCCTGATCCTTTAATCATTTAGGCCCATATCCTAAAAGGCGTCTAACTCCTGTTGATTTTAATGGGAGTTAGGCGCCTAAATATCTTTGAGGGTCTGGGCCTTAAACATGCGAGTAACTTTATTCATATGAATAGTCCCACTGAAGTCAATGCAAACTGGTCCACATGAGGGAACCCCTATGCAACTGTGTGCAGCCCTTTGTACCATAAGGCAATGGCTGGACCCATAGGCCTGTATGGAGCCCCATATAAGTCAAGTATATGGGTGTCTACCTGAGTGAATCCAGTTGCATTGACTTCAGTGGGTCTATTCAGGTGAGTAAAGTTATGTACCAGTATAAGTTTTTTTGTCTCTTTCCGCCTCCTCCCCTTCCCCAACCCCCCCTCCCCCCCCCCAGGATTCAGAGTCCCCCTCTCCCATTTTCCCTGAAAAAGATGGAGGTTGCTATAGTCTTTTGAAATTAGAGTCTATTCAGTCTATAAGCAGACTACATTTCCTCAAAGCTGGTTGGGATGTCATGTCAGAAGGTTTCAAGCATACCATGTAACCATTTAAGCGCAAACACAATTAAAAGCTTGCTGTTCCTCACTAATCTCAACAAACAAATGATTAAAACAACACTGATCACTTAAATTCGTAACCCCTCTAGCCAAAAAAAGGAAAAGTAATTTCAAAAGGATAATTCCCAAGTTAAGCTTTAACGTGTTAGCCTGAGTTTGAACAGCTTTCCCTAAGAACCTGATTCTATCTATATAGCTCTTCCAAAGACCTTTGTTGCTTTTCTGTTCCACCCCTTTAATCTTCTTGTCAATTTACAACATTCAAGCACATTGAAGTGACCCATTGCTGAAAGAGAGACGATTCTATTCATTCTGTAGCCCTAGGTCTGCTTTAACTACTTGAAACAACTGCTTTATTTCCAGATCATGCTTTTGGCTTTAGTTACTTGTGGCTTTTTTAGTTCCATCTGCACTGGATGATTTTTGCATTCTCACTGCCAGTTCATGCACCTGGGCAGCCTGTAAAGTACTTACACCAAAAACTTGCAGAACTGGCTTTTGATATGGGGTGCTCCATTTTTAAGTGCTCAGATTCAGATGCTAAGGAGCAACTTCTGAAATTTTGGCTTCCAGGCCAACAAATAAATGGGTTCCCAAGAATTTCACAGACATTCCAGCTATCGCTAGAAGTATACCAGGTATGATGTGAACAAGTTTTGAAAGCACCTCTGCCCACACAGCTTCAGTTCAGATAGTTGCTGCACTAATGTGGAACAGAACCCAAATGCATTACAACTGCAGCAGATCCTACAACAGTTCCTCCCAGCACAAACCATTGTTCTCTTGCTCACCCCTTCAGTGACCACTCTGGATAAGGGTTCCTCAGCAATCTGTGCACCTTCCCAGGGTGCCACATGGGGGGTCCCAACAAGAACTCTGTTGTCTGTTCTTTGAACTTACTTCAACTTCTTAGTACCTATCTCATCATCAACATCCACTTAGGTGATATTGCTGCATTCTTGTACAGGCCACCTAGTGCTTTTGGATTTGAAACCATCATTTCCTAACAAAGAACATCTAGGACCATGCTGACAGCTGGCCTAAGGAGAATGCCCTCACTAGGATCTGCTAATGAGAAGGTCTATTCAGAACTGAACTTTGCCATTCAGAACAACTTAGTGTATACCAAATATTTCAGGGTATGCCTTACGTGCCGAGTTAACTTGGGTGAACAGCCAAATACAAAGCTATGCACAAGTTACTGTGTCTTCACTGGTGCCACACTCATCCTCTTGTGTTGCTAGGACTTCTGGGAGCATATCTGAGAGGTTTTTGAGCTGCAGTAAGATGAGTTGCTTTATGATTCTTTCCAAGTGATTTATGGGAGAATTTGTCTGTCCTTCTGGGCATATGGAGGGGAAGGGGCTGTGGGAAAGCATTGGAAGACTATCAACACCTGCAGTGGTTATCCTGAATCCTCACTGCTAAGTGGGTTGTTTCCCAGTCAGAATGAAAAGCTCACTCAGGTTTTAGCCAATAGCTCCACACAAGCTAGCTAGCTCTGACTGCAAACACCACCAATCTTGGGTAAGAGTGTTTATGTGTGTGGACGGGAGGAGAGTTAAGGGAAACTCCCAATTAAGAGCCCAACTTATCTCTGCAGTGAAGACCCACTGTGATACCCACAGTGTCAGGACGAATTTAGCATAAATGCAGTGTCAGAATAAAATGAAAAGCCACAAAGGGGAGTTCAATAAGGCACAGGACAACAACAGATCACTAAGGCAGGATGACACTCCCGCCCCTTCCCAAGCCATTATTGAGCCTAAGGCACCCACTCAGCCTCCCATGATGCAGGACATTAGAGAGTCACCTGGTAGAATGGTGATGGAGGAGGAGAAGATAAGATAAAGATAAGTGGTGTGGCAATGAGTTGGGCCAGGAATGTGACCAAAAGTCCTTGGCCTGTTGCTGTCCCAGCTCCCTACTGATTGAGACTAGAGCAGCGAAAAGATTTTCATCAAAACATTTTTTTTAATGGAAAATGGTTTTTCAATCAAAAGAAAATTAATGGGATATTTTCATTTTGGTCAAAATTTTCTTGTTTTTCTAGAAAAAAAAATGAAAAACCAAACAATTTAAAATTTAAATTTAAAAACCAAACAACATTTCAGGTTTTGTGAGGGTTGGGTTTTTTTTGGTTCCTCCTCCTGCCGGTTTCTTTTTTCTGTAACACACACACACACACACACACACACACACACACACACACACACACACACACACACACACACACACAGTTTTTCCAGTAGAAAACAGGTGGAACGGAAGGGGAAAAACTCAAAAAATCCACAATTTTTTAAAAAAAGAAATCAACATCTTTTGTTTCATTCAAAATTTTTCATGGAAAACATAGCATTTTTCAGCCTGCTCAAATTGAGACAAAACAATAGACTTAGATAAAAGAAGACACACCAAATAACGTAGAATATTTGTTACTAAACTGTTTTCACTCTATGTGTGCATGGGCAGGCAGTAAGAAATAGAGTCATTGCAAGGGCAGACCTAGCCACCATTTAGGGCAGAACTCCCCATCTTCTCCTCACACCACTTCCAAGGAGGGCATGGATTCCACCTGGGGTTCCCTCACCAGTTCTTACAGTTGTTTCCCCAACACAGTAGTATCACTTCAGTCTAGCTTGGACTGCCTTTCATCCATATCCTGATCTCAGAAAGACACAGAGAGAAGTTGGTGCAATAAAAGATATTACGTTACCCACCTTGTCTCTCCATTGCATCAGTCAGGTCCAATGGGATGAAAACATAGAGTAGATTATCACATGCATAGGGAATATACCACAACCCATGTATTCCCAAACAGGTCTTGTCTGTAAGGAAAATTGCACCAGTTTACCTAATGGTGTGAATTTAAATGCATTTAGTTAAATGTGTGCAATCCCCTGCCTGGATGCTCTTATTTTGCTTTAAGACTGGTTTATTTCAGTTTAGGTTAAGTCAGTTCGAAATAGGGTTAAACTAAACTAAAATAAGCCACTCAAACTGAAATAAGAGCATCCACACAAGAGTTTCACTGGTTTAACTAAACTAATGTAATTAAACCAGTGCACGTATGTAGAAGAGTCCTAAATTCCTTAACTGCCTCATATACACATTGAGCAGAAGGGGTGAAAAATGACAGATCTCTATGGTACCCCACCTGAGAGATCCCTTAGGACAGAAGAGCAATTTTGACCAGCTTTTGGTTTGGGGAGGTGGAGAATTAATGTAACTAGAACATTTGATTGAACATTTGTAAGTTGTAAAGTGAACAAACAGATACCTTCTATAATATAGAAATTATTAGCTCCTGGGCTGCAGTTCTAGAAGCAGCTGTAGCCAAAAAAGCCTCTAGCTAGAATAATACTAGTCTTCCTTTCCAATGCAGCCCTTGGTAACGATGCTATTAATAGCCCATGTGCAGTTTGATAGACCTCCGGCTGGGTTTCACAGTGATCTTAGAGATTTTGCACTTTTGTCAGATGCACATAGAGGACTCTATGTATTGCCATGCAACTTGCATCATGGATTTCTCAGTCCCAAATGAGTATTCCCCCAACAGGTAATTGTTTTCCATTACTTCTTATCCTAGCTTGCCAACTTGACCCTATTCTACCCGTCAGCAGATCTGGTCCTAACCCTTAAGTGGAATTCAAGCCTGTAAATCTCCCTACCCACCAGACACTTTAGTTGGTCTTAAGTCAGGAACTGATAGGAATACCATGCTCTGAGTGTCCCTAGCCTCTGTTTGCCAGAAATTGGGAGTGGCCAACAGGGGATGGATCACTCGATGATTGCCTGTTCTGTTCAGAACCTCTGAAGCACCTGGCATTGGCCGCTGTCAGAAGACAGGATACTGGGCTAGATCGACCATTGGTCTGACCCAGTCTAGCCATTCTTATGTTCTTATATTGGCAACATCCCTAGTCTAAACTCTCCTTACTCCTGAGCTGAGTCAATATTTCCAGCATGGAGTTCAGGCAGTTAGTGATACCTAAATTCTCCATTTCCTGCTCTCTGTCCCACCTCATTCTCTGCTGAAATCCTGACAATGACTTCCTCAGGTGCCAACAGATTTTTGGAAGCTAGGAAAGCTGTCAGAACAACTATGCAAGATGCTTCAATTCCTCTGGGGTGTGCTCTATACTAGAGATTAATGCAGAAAGTGGAAGGTCCTTAATCTTCCAGAATAACCTGCTGCTCATACATTAGGGATCTGTGCTGGGAATTGTGAGAGAGGTACCTTGGGAGACCCACAGGCACTGATATATTAACTTCTGAAAGGAAAGGCTTTTTCCTGTGCCCTGATAAAGCAATTTTGTGTGGACATGCTGCTGAACTCATCTACATAAACCAGGTAGGTAAGTGTAGGCTCACTGAACCCCTCCCAGAACAAGCTGTACTAGAAACACTTAACTAATGTTTAACCATCAAAAAGCTCTCTAGTATAGATAGAGCTTGATTGAAACTGTTAGGACCAATTCCTCCTGTCTCCATTCTTATCTTGTTTACAGCTGATAAAAGGAGGTGGGCTTGCTCTCATGACAGGTTTCTCTCAGATTCTTGTGCATAAGCAATCCCTTTCTGGTAGATTTTGTTGACAACAAACATTGGAGGCTATTCTGCAGTTTCATGCCAAACTCCTCTCCATAAGCAAAAGTGGCATCCTAGCTACGCCTGTGGCCTCAGTCCATACATGTGCCCTTTCTGTGTGACTGCAGGGAGAAGAAAGAAAGGAATAAGGTAACATGGTGAGAAACATTTATCAATTGATTTACAGCTCTCTGGGCCATCAAATCTTTCACTCCTTAGGGCTGACTTCAGATCTTAAACAAATGGCACAAAGTGTGAAGATGCATCTATATTTCTTTACAAGCATCCTCTTTTTAAAGTTACCTCTAGTATAAAACAGGGGTCTTGATACCAAAAAAGTAGTGCGACATCACTGACATTTGAATCAGTATTACATTTACTAAAAAAAATATTAAGTGTTCTGTCTCCATGTTTATTTTGCCCTGTTTACATTTTCTGGCTTCCATCTGTGGTGAGGGAGAAAAGCAGTAAACTGGATCCTGAGTGATAGTGTGGCTGTTAGCTTTATTTTCTAACTAAAGGGACACTGGCATGTAGATTAATTAACCATTTTGTCTAATAATAATAATAATAAATTATTAAAAGCATTTATCTAGTGCTTTACTTCTTGAACTCAAAACATTATCCTCATTTTACACTTACGGAAAATAAGGCATGGAATTGGAGATTCAATTAGAATCAAAGGAATTTAATGAGTTTGATTTAAAAGCAAACAAACATTGGGAAAACATTTTATTGAAATATTCCCCAGCAGTGCTAAAAAACAAACACTGTTAGTGCATGCAAACCTGACACTGCCTAGTTTAATTACATTGCCCAAGCTGCCTGAAACACATTATGGCCCAGATTCAGGGAAGCATCCCTATTCAGGACAGCACATGAGCATGTGCTTAATTTAAGGTCAATAGGAATAAACAAATGGCTAAACCTAAGTATGTGCTTAAGCGCTGTCCTGAAAAGAGTTGGACTTGAGCACAGGCTTAAGTGCTTTCCTGAACTGGATCCAAAAGGAGCAGACAGCAAAAATCATGAAAGAGTAAACTAGATTTTAAAAGTTATTCCAGTTTAATCTGAGATACTATTAACTCAGGTAAGGATTCTGTTTTTCTGACATTATTTAAATAGACACAATCATGATAAAAATCAAAGTCTCAGCTCTAGATTCTATGTTATTGGTATACCCACACCATACAATTGGATCGAAATATGCTCTGAGTTACTCTGGATTTACAGTGATGACTGGTCTACACGCAAACTTGCACCCAAATGGCAGAGTTAATTACAACAGACTGGGTTATTTTGGTGCAAGTCTGTGCTCTGGAACGAAAGTGGTTAATGTTGATTTAGCAAAAAGTGGTTACAAACCTAAATTAGAATACAGCCAGCTAAAACTGAGCTAAAAGTCCTGCATCTGCACTGAGGAAAAGGTTAAGTTTAGGTCCAGTTTAGCCAGCAGGTGGTATCTAAGGCTTTGCTACCAAAAAAAAAAAGTGTGTTTTTACATTGTTAGCTATCTCAATGTAAATTCTAGTGAAGAAAAGACATGGGTAGTTTTTGTACTTCAGTGTTGCTGGTTGAGGTCAACCTCAGGTTTTTCTAAATGAACAGTGGGGACACATTTTCTTCCCTTATCCACACTGCACACAATGAGAATAAATTGTGCAACTGACTGGCGGTCACTGCAAAATGTATGGAGCCTGATTCTCCCCTGCTTGCACTTTGGGTAGTCATTTGCACCTGTGATAAGTGATTCTGAAGTGGTAGTTTTACAGCCACCTTCCATTGTCTTTGTACAGTTGTATTTGACTTTTCAAGGAAACGGGGAATTGGGTCCATGATCTGCCAGGTCAGGGTGTTCTTTGTACCCTGTGATGGCATCTCCATAAATGTGGTTTACCCATGGTGTTTAGAGCAAGCTAAATTATATCTTGATTATGGTATCTGAAAGAGAGAGATCTGTAGGCAATTTAGTAAGTTCAATTTACAGTTGACACTGAAGTGAATTAGTGATGCCCTCGATGCTCCCCCGATGCATAGACAATGTTTCGGTGGATGGCTACATGAGTGTTACAAATTTTTCATCAAAATTAAGGCTCCAAATGCAAAACTTAAGTCTCATTGACAACATGTGGATTTGTGACACTCTCTGGAGAACTTTGGGTGTAGGAGTCAAAAATAAATTATACTGCATGCTGTCAAAGCTATTTGAACCATAATGTTTCAGACAAATATTATTTCCTCATATTGTCTTGTTATATTTACACTAGTCAGTTACATCCAATAAAGAATTATGAAGAGACCAACTTAGGATCAATCAAGGAGGGACATAGTAGGCATAAAAAGTTTGAATATAGACCCACATATAATATAAAAATTATGTATATACACACATATATACTTCTGCCCTTAAAGAGCACAAAGATTCACCAGAATGTGTTTCTCTTCTGTAGCTGTCTCTTCAAAGGGGTAGAATTTCACCCACTGTGTTCATAACGAAGGAATCCCTACCTTTATAGATTACATTAAAAGGATAATGTTATATGATAATTTATATCATGTTAATATAAGTTACAAGATCAGCGATATATAGGATTTGCAATAGAGGATCACACTATTAAATTTAATCTCCAGCCTCTGTCATTGCCCAATAACTCATGTTATTACAGAAGGCAACAAATTGAATTAAATCACATCATACATTGAGGCCCACAAATTCTAAACTTGTGTGCCTAAAGTGAGTGCTCAGTCTTTTTGAAAATCATGATATTTATTGAAGTTCTAAAAATGGATTTAGGTACTTAACTTTAGGCATCCAATGACCTGATCCCCCAATTCACTGCGTGCAAACAGAAACTGATGTAAATAGCACTTTTTGCTCCACCTCCAGCAAGCTGTGTGTGGGTAAGGGGTGGGGTGGACTAGCAAACTCAGAGAAATGATAAGTGACTGTCTGTCGCTACCTCAGTGAGGATCTATAAGCAGCAGAGCTGGGAACTATGTCTCATCTATATTGCTATGGGCTGGAGATAAAAGGAAAAGTTTCCTCCGTTTTCTCTTCTCTGCTCTTTATCCTGTCTCTTGATGGAGCAGTCACAGTGTATGGTATGAAGATTGCTGCATGTAACAGCCTAGACTGATCTACCTTGGAATCGTGCATCTAGTCAAGCTGCTGAGAATCACACTAGAATTGCAGAGTGACGGAAAATGTACCGGGGACAGCATGTTCGGTAAGGCTATCTGCCGGGCAATTACTTTCTATAACCTGAGAATCATTTGATTTGAGTCAAACTCTCTTTATGTAATTTAGAGCAGACAATTTAAACAAGAGTAACAGTGAAACAATGTATTTGTGAACTTTAGTTCAAATGAAGATTAATGCCTACTTTTGTCTTCCGTGCTTTTGTAATGGGGTACTTTATTAATAGGCTAGCTGTACTCAACAACTGTACATAGCAACTTGAAAACAACCAAATGTATGAATCTGTGGCATTATGTAGGGAAACTAGATTAATACATACACAGTTTTTTCCATTCACAAGTTTATTTTGTGGTGTGCTAATTTGAATTATTAGTATTACACTACCTGTAGCCTATCAGCCACTGTATATTTTTTAATAATAATTCATTTCAGTATTCAACAATGTGCTTCATAATTTTTATTTCCATAAACTGATTTCATCTTTTTTTATTTTTGTAGAATTCTTTTTGCTGTGAGTCTGGCCTTGCAGGTCATTCATTATGGGAAAGGTAAGGGGAGCTTCATTTTTCCCATCTGTTTTCGTATGCAAGTTTTTCTGAATACATGTGTGTTGCTCATTTCAAACTGTTCTTTCCCTCCCCTGCCGATTTCACTACCTTTCCAAGGCCGTGAAAAAGAGGAGCATAAAGGTGATGGAGAAAATGTGCATGCAACAGCCCAAAAGCAACAGCCAAAAAATCAAGGCACTACTCTACATATGTTTAATGACATGAATCGGAGTGATGAGAGCAGCAAGCAACAGAGTTCGAGGACTTTTGTACCTTTCACGGGGCTTACAGATAGTAGGTAACATTTCTATATCATCATGTGTGCGCAGTGCTGTAATATTGCTATATTAACCATTTGCAAGGTGCCTTCATAAGCATTCGTTCACCATCAGTAACCCTTTGCAGACTGTCCTCCTAAGCGCTAACTAGGCTGGATTCTGATAGTTTAAACTGGACAATTTAGAAATCCATGCGTACTTCTATTTATAAAGTGAGCATATAAAATTAAGGTTGAACTAGGTTTCTTGCATCTACAAAACCAGTGTCAAGGATAAAGAAAATAAATGCAGATGTTGGTCTTACAAATGAGGTGTGCACTAGACTTGAGGGGTTTTTTAAATGATTTTATGTTTTATGGTTAAAAATTCTCTTTAAATTTAAATTTTAATCATTTTTATTTAAAAGTGACTGTCTGTAAACAAACAGTAACACCCCAAAACAACTGCAGATTTCTGCTTCTCATATCTTCACAAAGTTTGAGGTGAGAGACTCCAACCCAGTCAGATCTCCTTCGTTTCTGTTGCACAGCAGAGTAAAGATGAGTGACAGTGCTAAAGAACAACCCTGATTTATAAGTGTGACTGAAATCTGCCTCTGTCAAAGTGAAATATTTCAGTTCCATACATACTTCTTCTGTAGAAGTTGTCAGGAGTTGCTTCTTGACCATCCTGTAATCCCTAGTAGTTTGCTTTTAATCCTTAACTAAACAAACTCAGCTTAACTGAACAAACATTCCTAACAGGCAGCTAATTTTATTGCCCCTAAGGACAATAAAACTAGACATCCCTAAGATCCTTTGGCAGCTACAGAGACCTGAAAGAACAAATGAGGTTGTTTCAAAGTGTTCCTATTTCTTACTAAACTATGGAACATTGTCTTTTAGGTAAAAAACTGAACAGGCATTGTTGTCAAAATGGAGGAACCTGTATTCTGGGCAGTTTCTGTGCATGCCCAAAACACTTCACTGGCAGATATTGTGAGCATGATGAGCAGAATAGGTAAGAAAGCAAAGATGAAGGCAGAGATCCTCCAGGTTATTACTGAAGACAAGCAGGGAAATGCAAAACCTCTCCCTTGTCATTGACAGCAACTGTGGCAGTGTTGCCCATGGAGTCTGGGTGCAAAAGGGTTGTCGATTCTGTCGATGTGGCTATGGGATTCTGCACTGCCTTTCGGAAATAATGCAAGACAACTGTGGTAAGCAGATGGTTATTTAACTAGTGGGGAATAAATGGGTTTTTTTAGTAGCTACCTGACAACATTCTTTTCTGCAGAATTTGCATTTTCAGAGAACATGAAACTTATTCAGTGGCCTGGTCTACTTTTGAGAACACATTAATGTAATGGTACTTCTACATTTGCACTTCTAAAGCATCTCATCCACAGATCTCGAAGTACTTTGCAAATATTAGTGAATAAAGCATGAGAACACTCCTCTACAGTAGGGAGTTATTTCCCCCATTTCAATTAAAAATTAAAGAGGTTAAATTAGTAGGCCAGTTTTTCAAACACTTAAAGCAATGGGACTATTCATATGTGTAAATTACATGCATAAAATTTGCTGGGTCAGAAGGTTTAGAACCTTCTTGAAAATGATTACCAACATAAAATACAAATAAAGCCTTTACACTTACTTAGAGCCTTTTGTCAGAGGATCTCTCTACATGTTACAAGCTTCACCTTAACTCTGTGGGGCAGGGATAGACTATATTATTCACATTTTATACAGGAGGAAACTAAGGCATCAAGAAGTTAAGAGACTTGCACAAAATCACATAGGAAGCAGGTGGTAGAGTCAGAATGGGAACCTAAGGGTGGATGAATACCACTTTAATCTGTATCTTAATCTTAGGATATGTCTACATTTAAAACGCTACAGTGGCACCTCGCTAGCACTTCAGTGTAGACACAATTTAGGGCTTGTCTACACTGGCAATTTACAATGCTGCAGCTTTCTCACTCGGTGTGAAAAAACACCCCCTGGACCACAGCAAGTTTCAGCGCTGTAAAGCGCCAGTATAGACAGTGCACCAATGCTGGGAGCTATGCCCATCATGGAGGTGATGTTTTTAGAGCACTGGGAGAGCTCTCTCCCAGCGCTCTGCTGCGACCACACAAGCCACGTTAAAGTGCTGCTAGTGTAGACTAGCCCTTATTCTGATGGGAGTTAATCGAACTCCCCAAGAGGTGGTGGCTAGGTTGACCTAATGCTGTCCTCATGGGGACTTTGGCCGTCCAACTACACAATTCTGGGGTGTGGATTTTTCACACCCCGGAGCAAAGTAGTTATGCCAACCTAATTTTCTAGTGTAGACCAGGCCATGGACTTGTAAAGTGTTTTGAAGATTGGTTTAAAGTGCTATATAAGTAGATATTACCATTTTTGAAAACTGTACAAAAAGAATTTTTAGGGCTGAATTACTCAGTTATTTTCTGCTTGTGTGTTAATGGCTGTAGAAGGAAGGCTTTTTTCCCTTGAGGAAAGGGTTAACAGTCAACATAAAGAATGAGTGCATGCCACTTGCTAACATCTTTGCCAGTGCTTGGTATTTACTTTTGATTATGCTGAGATTAATGCCTGCAAGAGCTGATAAGTGCTATCAGTTGCTTCTCAAACGATCCTTGATGGCATCCATTCACATCTCTCCTCTGAGAATAGACTTTTTGATTGGCTTTCACATCTGATAGCTTTAACTTAAGTATCCGCAAAGATGTTGGGAGGGAATTTCAAAGTTTGTTGAAATCATTCCAATCTCACTCCCATGTTAACTTTTCTTATTAATTATTATTATTTTCTCAGATCTAAAAATAGAAGAGGAGGAATTTCTCAGGTTACGTTCTAGTGGCTCGAGATCACAGCAAACAGTGTGCTCTCTCATTCTCCTACTCTGCTTCTTCACATTATTCTGCAGCAGGCTCCATCAGCAGCTTTGAGACTGGTTATATGAAAGAGAATTTATTTAGGACTCAAATCCCCTCACTTTGAATCAAACAGAGTTTTGCCCATTGACAAAACCATTTTTCTAACAGACTGAAGGACAAGAGGTGACATGTTCTTTACCTCAAATTTTTCTCTTTAACCTAAAGATATCTCTACTTACTTGTCTGCCTGAAAGAGACATGCTAAGGATTAATTAGTTAAGAGCTTAGATTATGAAAAGCACTGGACTGTATGAATGCTATGTATTAATTCTTATTACTACTTCTATCAGGGTCTGATTTAAGCAGTTCTCTAGTTTTGAAGTATTGGCTCTTCCAGTGGAAGAACCCCCCCGATGTTCTATGCCTTAAGCATTGGAAATTTATAACTATTATTTCCTTTGTATATATTTAACATTTTATTTAAAAAAATAAAACAAATCTTATTTCAAAGGATCCCTCTGTACTTTTTAATTCAAACCTTTAAAAAAGAACAGGAGAAAGTTGGTAAGTGGCTGTGGCATTTCCTGTGACTAATTGCTGCTCTTGGGATTCAATCTGAGCAGCTCTCTGCAAAGGTGTCTCTCTCTCTCCCGCCCTCCCCCATCACTTAGGCATTGATTGTGCCTTGAGATGCAGCCCTGTGTAAGCAGTTGCAATCCCACCTTCCTCCCAGAGGTAATAAAATGCTACTGCCTCCCAACTAGCAAATTCATTCCTCCAGTCACCCTATATTGACCAGCCAGATTCAAGGCACTCTGCTCATTCCCCACCCTTCTGCCCACTCCCAACATACCTACATGAGTGGCGCATATACAGCCTATACTCTTCTCTGCTCCAGCAACTGAGATGTGGGTAGGCTGCACAGAGAGATGGAGGTCTCTTTCTGAGAAAGCAAATTCAAGTAAGACATCTATTCCTTGTTAGCAAGTAAGACAAATCCACACACCAGTGCCCTGACCAAGTATCCTGGCTGGGGAAGCCCCTATGGGAGGGAGGATTCCTTTTCCTTCCCCCCAAAAAACTGCAAAGCTCCAAGGAAGCCACTTTAGTGAGGTGATGCTGGCCATTAAACTCCCTACTCCTAATGTAAGAAGTAGCATCGCCAGCCATAGAGTGCCCCCTCTCGTGTTGGAGGGGTTAAGGACCTGAAGAGCCACAAGGCAGCAAATCCCCTGGTTTATCTCAATCTAAACCTTACATGCCTGTGATCAGGCAGGGAATCACCCATGAAACTGAGCTCTACAAGATGCTCGGGGCCCAGGTCTTTTCCACTCCCCTTGTCCTATGAAACCACCACCCTGCTGCCAGGAACCACTGCAACCACAAAGATGGGGGCAAAATTTACACCAACATGGGTACATTGTTTTGGAAAATATTTATTCATTGTGTTATAAGTTGGAGTTCTTGGTGATTTGGATTCTGTATCAAACACGCAGATCAAACTATGCATGCCCCAAGGAAAAGTTTTCAAGTTTGATATAGAGCATACTTGTTCAGTGTACTATAGATTACATAGCTTGTGGGGTAACTGAAATATACTGTACATTTGGAGACAAATACAAAATGTGTGGAAGTGCACAGTAAGTATAGAGTACA
This sequence comes from Emys orbicularis, assembly GCF_028017835.1. Taxonomy (NCBI): domain Eukaryota; kingdom Metazoa; phylum Chordata; order Testudines; family Emydidae; genus Emys; species Emys orbicularis. The sequence goes on from NC_088688.1 coordinate 87,771,070, forward strand.
TAGGCTCTTCAAGACCTATTTAGATCTACCAGACTAGGTGAGGCATATCATTCAAGTGATATCTATATTTTGAAAGCCATTTTCCTTCCCTTTGTGTCAGTGCTCCAGACATTGCATGTCAGTGGGTCACTACAGAATAATGAGGCTAGTCTTCTCTTCTTAGATACCTCCATAGAAAATGGAGGTATCTGAAGAAGTGAGGTTTTTACCCACGAAAGCTTATGCCCAAATAAATCTGTTAGTCTTTAAGGTGCCACCAGACTCCTTGTTGTTTCCATAGAAAATGGAATCCTTAATTCCTTAAGAAAAAAAATATATGTGGTAGCTGTTCTACATACAGTTTTGCACACACACAAGTAGAAGGGCTGAAAACTGAAAGCAACAAGGGACAAAGGACATAGTCAGACTCTTTGCCTAGGCCAAAAGCGTCTCTGCTCTTATCTGTCTCCAGCTGTTTAGAAGTGTAGATAAAAGAAAATGTTCCTCCACCCCCACTACCATTGAGGCCTGGCCATCCTTCTAACAAAGCAATTACAAGCACTTTGGTGAGGTTTGTTTATAGCAAACACTGAAGTTTACTCTACAGCTTCATGCTAACTCTTTTTATAGGTCACTCAGTCAAACATAGCATGTCCTAGCAAACTAGACATCTGTTGCCACAAGTTCATGCATGTGCCTCCCTATATGTGGCCACCTTTGGGGAGAAGGGAAACTGTCAAAGGGAAATATTTATCAAATGCTTCACACCTCTCTAGGCCATTAGACTTCTCACTCTTCACAGTTTACCTCAGAACTAAAACAAATGGCACAACCTGTCCTCTAAAGTGCTGCTCATGCCATCCCTTACAGCATATAATCGGTAAAGACATGAAACCATTCATAAAGGAAATATACCAAAGGGCACAATTGTGACCTGAGATGTAGCATCATTGGTATCTTGAAAAAGCAGCTGCCTTGTTTTTTGTTTTTTTGTTTTGTTTTGTTTCTTGCCTCTTCAGAATTGTCACTATACTTGACTAGGTACCCAGGATAACTGTAATACTGAGCCCTAAACTCTCATAGGCTTACTCCAATCTATTTTTTAACTTGCTGCCCTTAAAGGCAGTTGCAGTGATTCTGCAGATTTTGGTTAGTGTAGAGTGGACCAAGACTTTCCAACACAGACCTGTAAACTCAACTTCCTTCTCCATGAACAGCCAGTGATGGCTCATGTATAGAGGGCATTAGGGCACCATGTCCCCCCCAAAACATATGCAAAAGCACACATAGATGTATGTCTCTGTGTATCACTAAATATGAATCATGAACACAGCAAGTCTAGAGCAGCCTGCTATACATTTGCTGAGTTTGTCATTCACATGCCTGTAGGAGTTCTTCTCCACCTCCGTGTGGCGCATTCACAGACTGTGCAGTCAGAGGGGTTTGGGGTGCTAGATTCACTGCCCCAGTCTGCAGTGACTGAGCAGCGCTCAAACTGCCCTGTATAGCCCTGCTGGCCTGCACTAAAAGATACCCAGAGAGTAGGCCAGCAGGATCTACACAGGGCTGTTAGAGCTCTGTACAGTCACTGCAGTCTGTGGCTTGAGCAGTGAGTTCAGTGCCCCAAATTCAGCTGTGGCCGGCACTGATGACCTGGACCAGCATCATCATGAACAGCAGCTACAGCAGCCTGGAAGAGCAGGGATATGAGGAGTAGTTCTTCACTGCCTGAACCTCCTTTATGAAGCCACAAGCAAAGCTAGGGCTGACCTGCAATTAAGTGCCATGTCCCCAGGCTGGAGCAGCTCTGTCCTACCCCTTGAAGCTTGGGTGCTTTTCCTCTCCAGAGCCCCTGCAGCATGCTATGCTGGGATGGCCCTGTTGTTGATCAAGTCCATACCAGTCCCAGTTATTCGAACTGTGCCCTGACTTGACCTCCTTCCAGGATGTAATGGGGGGAAAACATAGGGACCAGGATGTAGACAGGGAGGTGGGGGGAGGTCTCAGCTGTTCAGCATCACTGGTGGGAAGGAGAGGAAGGAAGGTGAGTGGAGAAAAAATCCTATGCACAGGCCTCACTTGCCCCAAAGTTCACCAGCCATCACTGGAGACATCAAGTTTAACACTTATGCTCTCTCTATTGCCCTTCTTAGAGTCTGATTACACTCTTCCTGTGTAGATGAGATTATAATCATGTTATCCACTATGATACTGACACCTGTTGTGTCTCCACGTGTTTCACTAACTGACTATTTCTGAGGGTACAGGGAAGAATTTGTAACTGCCCCATAGTGTTAAAGGTGCACAGTTCAGTTAACTCTTGTAGAGTCTGATTTCCCAATATCCTTCCTTCTCATTTAAGATTGTGAAGAAGCTTTTTCCAACTAGTCAACACTGAAGATCTATTGGCATCAGAAGCCCCGACATACGCCCACCCCTTTTCTCTTCCTCCCCCCCTAAAGTTAAGACAAAATCATGAGGGTTGGCAACACTGGATGGCAGAGTCTTATTTGTGCCCTAAGTAACTGATGGCACAGGAAGGATTTAGATTCAGTAGCTTTGGTCCCAATATTAAAGTTGAAGTACTTTCTTTATACAGCACTGAATACTAAGGTGCTGCTTGATTAGCTGGATGACTAAGCATCATAAAGGGGACCTCTGGGAAGAATTAAACAATCATTTGTGTGTCTTTATATATACTAATATCATTCAACAAATAATCTCAAGTATATGAAATCTTCAAGACTACCCTACAGTAGACCTGTCCCTGTTTCACACCCTCAGGCCTGCTCTACACTACGAGGTTAGGTCGAATTTAGCCGCATTAGGTCAATTTAAAAATGAATGCGTCCACACAACCAACCCCATTCCGTCGACCTAAAGAGCTCTTAAAATCGACTTCTCTGCTCCTCCCCAGCGAGGGGAGTAGTGCTAAAATTGACTTTGCTGGGTTGAATTTGGGGTAGTGCAGACACAAATCGACAGTATTGGCCTCCGGGAGCTATCCCAGAGTGCTCCATTGTGACCGCTCTGGACAGCACTTTGAACTCATATGCACTAGCCAGGTACACAGGAAAAGCCCCGGGAACTTTTGAATTTCATTTCCTGTTTGGTCAGCGTGGCGAACTCAGCAGCACAGGTGACCATGCAGTCCCCCCAGAATGTTTCTACGCTCCCCCTATCATCTCCATCCCTGAGGTTATTGCAGATTAGAAGGCGAAAAAAACGCACTCGCAATGACATGTTTTCCGAGCTCATGCAGTCCTCCTGCACTGATAGGGCACAGCTTAATGCATGGAGGCATTCAGTGGCAGAGGCCAGGAAAGAATTAAACTGAGCGCGAAGAGCGGAGGCAGGACGCGATGCTGAAGCTAATCGGGGAGCAAACGGACATGATGAAGCGTCTGTTGGGGGAGCAAACGGACATGATGAAGCATCTGCTGGAGCTGCAGGAAAGCCAACAAGAGCACAGACCCCCGCTGCATCCACTGCATAACCGCCTACCCTCCTCCCCATGTTCCATAGCCTCCTCACCCAGATGCCCAAGAACGCGGGGGTGGAGGCTCCGGGCACCCAGCCACTCGACTCCAGAGGATGGCCCAAGCAACAGAAGGCTGTTTTGTTTATCCTAGAGCAGGTTAAGAGGTGACTTGATTACAATCTACAAGTACCTACATGGGGAAAAGATTTCTGATAGTAAATGGCTCTTTAATCTAGCAGAAAAAGAAACAAGATCCAATAGCTGAAACTAGACAAAAATCAGAGTAGGAATAATCCATAAATTTTTAACAGTGAGGATAATTAAATATTGGAGCAGCTTAGAGAGGGATGTGGTGGCTTCTCCATCCCTTGAAGTCTTTAAATCAAGACTAGATATATTTCTGAAAGTGATACTCTTGCTCAAGCAGATGTTATGAGGTTAATGCAGAAATTCCTGCAGCTGTGCGGAGAAAGGTAGTTTTATTTCAGAGGTTTTCAATATTTTGAAATTCTCTGCAAAACGGAATGAAGCCCCAGCTCTGGGACAGGTCACCTAGGAGACTGCCCTGGGGTTCCTGGCTGAGGGGCAGTCCACCTGGCAGGCTGCCCTAGAGCCACGAACCTGGGAGCTTGCAAGTTGTAGGGGAGCTGGGAATCTGCAAACCCTGACAGAGCTGGGAGCTCCGCTCTCTGGCAGTTCACCAGGAGAGCTGAGGAGGAGCCTGGGAACTTCAGAGCTTGGGAGTCAGAGCTTCAAGGCTCTCAACTCCCCAGCAGCCCACCTGCAGGCTGCCAAAGAGGTAGGAGTCTGGAAGCCCAGGCTCCCCATCATCCTACCAGGTGGGCTGCCAAGGCACTGAGCAGGAAATCTGGCAAGAAACCAGGCATGTTTTGAAATCCTGCTTGGGTTCTGTCCCAACTTCATCAAAATCTAAACAGTTCCTATAAAACATTTTGATTTTGACAAATCAGCATTCTCCAACAGAAAAACATTCCAGCTCTAGACATCACTGGCTAAGGTTCTATAGCCTGTGATATGCAGGAGGTCAGACTAGATTATCATAATGGTCCCTTCTGGCTTAAAATCTATGAATCTGCCCCCAGTTAAACTGACCTTAATAGGAGTTACACCTGTCTGCCTGAGGGTGGAATCAAGTCCAGAGGACCCAAATCTCCTTTTGCACTATTGTAAGGTGCTGGACCCCTGCACCAAGCTCCATTGAAGTTCCGAGAGATTGAGGGATCTCTCATTGCAGTATCAGGGCTAAATCAGGAGCATCTCCACTGAAGTCATTGGAGTAACACAGGGGTAAAACGGATGAAAGTTAGACCCATAGAATTAGCTGAAACCTTGGAGGGAACTTCTAAGCAAATATTCTTCTGCATCGCTGAGCAGGATCTAAAAACCAAGATTCTTCTCTCACAAAGGCCTGGTCTACACTATGAGTTTAATTCAAATTTAGCAGCGTTAAATCGAATTAACTCTGCACCCGTCCACACAACGAAGCCATTTCTTTCGAAATAAAGTGCTCTTAAAATCGATTTCTGTACTCCTCCCCGATGAGCGGAGTAGCGCCGAAATCGATATTGTCATTTCGAATTAGGGTTAGTGTGGCCGCAATTCGATGGTATTGGCCTCTGGGAGCTATCCCACAGTGCACCATTGTGACCGCTCTGGACAGCAATCTGAACTCGGATGCACTGGCCAGGTAGACAGGAAAAGTCCCGCGAACATTTGAATTTCATTTCCTGTTTGCCCAGCACAGGAGAGCACAGGTGACCACATCTGAATGAGTGGAAGGACATGGTTTCAAAGTATAGGAAAGATGCCAGTGAACATGAGGACAGGAGGGACCAACGTGAGGACATGAGGGACCAACGTAAGGACAGAAGGGACCAACGTGAGGAGAGGAGAGACGCTCAAGATGAGAGGTGGCGGCAGGAAGATCAGAGGAGGCAGGATGCAACGCTGGGGCTGCTGCGTGAGCAAACAGACATGCTCCGGCGTCTGGTGGAGCTTCAGGAACGGCAGCAGGATCACAGACTGCCGCTGCAGCCCCTGTATAACCACCCTCCCCCCTCACCATGTTCCATAGCCTCTTCACCCAGACGTGTAAGAACGCGGTGGGGGAGGCTCCGTGCACCCTCCCATTCCACCCCAGTGGACAGCCCAAGCAAAATGCTGTCATTATTTTAACTTTTTTTTAGTAGCCTTTTCTTTCCCTCCGATCCTCCTCCCAAACCCCACCCAGGCTACCTTCTCAGTTCTCTCCCTCTTTTTATAATCAATTAATAAAGAATACATGATTTTTAAACGATAGTGACTTTATTTCCTTTGAAAGCAAGCTGTGATCGAAGGGGGAGGGTGGGTTGCCTACAGAGAATGAGTCAATAAAGGGGGCGGGTTTTCATCAAGGAGAAACAAACAGAACTTTCACATGGTAGCCTGGCCAGTCATTAAACTGGTTTTCAAAGCTTCTCTGATGCGCCGCGCTTCCTGGTGTGCTCTTCTAATCGCCCTGGTATCTGGCTGCGTGTAATCAGCAGCCAGGCGATTTGCCTCAGCCTCCCACCCCGCCATAAAGGTCTCCCCCTTACTCTCACAGAGATTGTGGAGCACACAGCAAGCAGCAATAACAATGGGGATATTGGTTTGGCAGAGGTCTGAGCGAGTCAGTAAAGTGCGCCAGCGATCTTTTAAACGGCCAAATGAACATTCCACCACCATTCTGCACTTGCTCAGCCTGTAGTTGAACAGCTCCTGACTCCTGTCCAGGCTGCCTGTGTATGGCTTCATGAGCCATGGCATTAAGGGGTAGGCTGGGTCCCCAAGGATAACTATAGGCATTTCAAAATCCCCAATGGTTATTTTCTGGTCCAGGAAGCCGTTTAAACAGAGTAGTGTTCCTGAAGACGCGAGCGTCATGAACCCTTCCCGGCCAGCCCACGTTGATGTTGGTGAAACATCCCTGTGATCCACCAGTGCTTGCAGCACCATTGAAAAGTAACCCTTGCGGATTATGTACTGGGTACCCTGGTGCTCCAGTGCCAAGATAGGTATATGGGTTCCATCTATCGCCCCACCACAGTTAGGGAATCCCATTGCAGCAAAGCCATCCACTATGGCCTGCACATTTTCCAGAGTCACTACCTTTCGTAGCAGCAGCTCAATGATTGCTTTGTCTACTTGCATGACAGCAGCCCCCACAGTAGATTTGCCCACTCCAAATTGATTCCCGACTGACCGGTAGCTGTCTGGCATTGCAAACTTCCACAGGGCTATCGCCACTCGCTTCTCAACTGTGAGTGCTGCTCTCATCCTGGTATTCTGGCGCTTCAGGGCAGGGGAAAGCAAGTCACAAAGTTCCATGAAAGTGCCCTTACGCATGCGAAAGTTTCGCAGCCACTGGGAATCGTCCCACACCTGCAACACTATGCAGTCCCACCAGTCTGTGCTTGTTTCCCGGGCCCAGAATCGGCATTCCACGGATAGAACCTTCCCCATCAACAACATGATCTCCAAAGCGCCGGGACCCGCGGTTTGAGAGAAGTCTATGTCCATGTCCATGTCCTCATCACTCTCGTCGCCGCGCTGCCGTCGCCGCCTCCTCCTTGCCTCGTTTTTCTGGTCCTAGTTCAGCATAAACTGCACGATAATGCGCGAGGTGTTTACAATGTTCATGACTGCTGTCTTGAGCTGAGCGGGCTCCATGCTTGCCGTGGTATGGCGTCTGCTGTGTTCACCCAGGAAAAAAGGCGCAAAACGGTTGTCTGCCGTTGCCTTCATGGAGGGAGGGGTGAGGCTGTACCCAGAACAACCTGCGACAATGTTTTTTGCCTCATCAGGCACTGGGATCTCAACCCAGAATTCCAATGGGCGGGGGAGACTGCGGGAACTATGGGATAGCTATGGGATAACTACCCACAGTGCAACGCTCCGGAAATCGACGCTAGCCCCGGTACATGGACGCACACCGCTGAATTAATGTGCTTAGTGTGGCCGCATACATTCGACTTTATACAATCTGTTTCCAAAATTCGAATTCTGTAAATTCGGATTAATCCCGTAGTGTAGACAAACCCAAAGAAGGTGCAAATTATTAAATAGGGTAGCAAGGAAAGGAAATTGATGCCTTTGTCCTGAACACTAATGTTCCATTCTCAGTCCTGTGATTTCAGTGAATGCGCAGTGCCATTTCCACCCTCATTCGCCCACAGAACTCAGATTCACTTGTGCACAGTAGAGCACCAAGGGCACCAAAGTCCAGAGAGTGCACGACACTGGGAGTGACCCTGATGTCTGAGAATGGAATTCATCCCATGATGCTAACAATTTGGGATCATAATATTTCCTTAGAAGCTGCTGGCAGAATTGGAGCTCCCAGTAGAGGATACAGCAAACATCTATCAAGCCAATGAGCTGTCACAGTTCCATATAAACAGGCAATTCTGGAGCAGACTTTGAAATAAGAGAAGTCCAAAGAAATAAAGCAAGGATTTATAGGTAACGTACAAAGCAGCCTATCATTTTATTGCAAACAATTTGGTTAAAAGCATGTTCATGAGCTGCATACAACATCACAGAGATGTTTACAGGCCCCAGCTCAGACTGGGCCCTGTATCAATGTATAGTCAGAAACAGTTGCTGCCCTGAAGAGCTGCCAATCCCCAGCAAATGTGATTTTTCTGTCTATTTCTAAAGCATCTATCACTAAGTGCAAACTCAGAGAAATGCTGCCTGAGAGCATACATGCTGTTACTTGGGTCATGTTAATCAGGCCTGTTGGCTTTGTAGACAGACTATCTCAAAATTTCACAATACCATATATACCTCTATAACAATGAAACAGGTATCACTGCGATAGTGCAGCTGGCCACCAAGTGGCACCACTGGAATAGATCAGTCCACTCGCAATCAGAGCTGGTCTAAAAAGATTTGCTTAAACTTTTTTTCCATCAAGAAATACCATTTCCATGAAATTTCAGTTTTGACTACATTGATTGGTTTTCACAAAAATTTCATCAGGAAGTTTTCTCGGGGTCATGATGATTGGGTGAGCGGGTGGACGTGAGAAGGGAGAGAATAAGAGAAAGCATACAACACAGCAGAACAGCCAGTAGCTTGGTGGTGAGGGCATTCTTGATCAACATTCAAGTCCCTGTGTCTCTGTCCTGTGTTTTTTCACTTAAAAATTTCAAAAGGTCTTAGCTTTGTTCCACATTGGAATGAAAGCAAATACCAAACCCCCAATGTTTCACAAAACAAAATGGTTGTTTTCTGGCCAGCCTTACTCCTACTCTTCCAATTAGATACAAGTGCAAAAGTAAATGTAGTAATAATGAAATGTTCAGAACATTCAGACATTGAGAACCTAACATCACTACTAAATTGATGCACTTAAAGCATATCATAGCCAAGCATTTGAATAAAAGCAGTGTGTTCTCTGAATGCAATCTCAAAAGGATTTTTATGTGCTCCTCAGGCTATGAACTGTCTTTCTCGGTGTGTTTACCAAAGTTGAACATATTGTCAATTCTTAGCAAAAAATACTCTTCTCATATTTACTATAGGACCAGATGAGACAAATCCTCACTTAGGCAATTAAGGATAGGAAAATCTTTGGCTAGTTAAAATGAGTACGCACAAGATTACAGATATAAACAAGATTACTGACAAACTATCACATGTGATGGATAATAATTCAGTATTTTTCCAAGAGTTTTACATATCATCATTCCCTTCACGGATTAAAATCAAACTGACTGAGAATAAGCATGAATACACTCACTGCAGGGAGCAGGAATGTTTCTTGTGCAATTGTGTGAAGACGTTTACAGAAAGAGTAACAATCGCCTTTAATCTCACTTTTTTTTCAAATAGATTGAGGAACCCACTGACTGGGTTAACTGTGTCAAAAAGACAAATTATGCTGCTCCCATGTGCATGGATCCTGAGGCTCTGAATACTAATTTTAGAGAAGCTTTATCTGACACCCAGACAAGAAGAAATAACAGGAGCTTGTTATGTTTCAAAGCTAAGGGCTTGTCTATACTTAAAACACCACAGAGGCACAGCTACACTGCTTTAGTGCTTCAGTGTAGACAAAACCTGTGCCAACGGGAGGAATTCTCCTGATGGCATACGTAATCCGTCTCCCTCAGAGGCAATAGCTAGGCTGACAAAAATTCTTCCATCGACTTAGCACTGTCTACACTGGGATTTAGGTCGGCTTAACTGCACAGCTCAGGGATATGGATTTTTCACTCCCCTGGCCAACGTAACTTTCTAGTGTAGACCAGGCCTAAATATCTTGCTTTGCTCCTGGCAGCTAAAGTTTGACAGAATGCAAAGATGTGCATATTAAGTGTGTTTGGAAATTATTTGTTTTCAACATTTACTGTTTAGTATAAATATTCAGCTCTTGAAATATTTCACAGAATGTAAATATGAAGACCTAGGAAGCAGACAGTTGTAAACTGATGATGATATTTTTGTGGGTCTCAGTAAATAACAACATAATGGTAGGTTAATTAAAGTACTTCAAAGAATTCAGCCCTATAGATTGATGCTAAAGAGGAAAATGTGTCAGTGCGTGAAATAACATTGCCAGAAGATAAATTAGTTGTCTGCTACATTTATTGTTTTTCCGTAACACTCTTATGCACTGACCTTGGTGTACTATGTATGTGATTAGCTGAGCCAAAATGAAAATGCTTCTTTAATAATTCATTATATATTGAAAAAGTTTCTCTGGGAAATACCAAAAATTCTGGACTCCACCAGTGTATCATTCTGTTCCTGAATACTGATGGGAACTGCTGCTATCACTGCAAATTCCCCACCTGATGAGTGGTCTTAGTGGAATGCCAGATTAGCCTGTGGACAGGTCAGAGGAGCACTGGAATCAGGGAAAGCTGCATAACTCAGATCTTTCTTATGCCTTCGGCTGCCTGTGGGCAAAAAGAAGTACCTCCTTGTGACCACCTCAGTCTTCCTGCCTTGCTCTCATAGCAGACCTCAGCTCATGTGCACTTAGGGCTGTAGGTTCAAGTTTTCTCTGCCCTCGTGGCACAAGAGATTGTGCAACCTGCCCTACAGAGCCATCAATGAATGCCCCCTTCAACAACTAATGGGCAAAGCCAAAACAAATAGGAGATGGGGGAAATGGACAATAAGAAAGTGCTTATTTTTCTGAGGTGACCTGGGTGGGATGAAAGTGGACCCAATCCAGAAAACACCACACAAGGATGGGGATCGAAGAGAGTAAGTGGGAAACTGATTTTAAAGTCTTTTTAAAACACTGATTTAGAAACAATTTTAAGGACCACTTAAGATGTCTGTGTAAGCTAAATATCACCAAGGTCTCTTTTTGCATCAGGGATTGTGAGAGTGTCTTTACTGCCTGCATGCCTTTTGACGAGTATCAGAGGAGTCTCATTTATGGTCTCATCGGACTTATGCTTTATTGAGGAAGGTTGCTATTTGGGGCCCTTTTTTGTTGGAAACATTTCTATTTACACAGGTAACACTGACACACTAGGGGGAGCTCTTGCACTCGCATAATAAAACATTGCTCTGTGTAGTTTTTCATCTTGGTGAGAACTAGCAAGCACCCATTACTTGATGAGTGCTAGTAAGCACTCGTTACAATTCAATGGTCCTTTTAGGTGTTCAGCCCTACTGGAACTGTTGCCCCAGAAAACAGATGGGCTTTGCAGCATGGCCTGCAGGACAGCAGGGTATTTTGGACCAAACTAGATTGGATTGAATTCCAAAGTCAAAGGCCTCTCACAAAGAATGCCCTGCTGGCTGCTTTCCACCCTGCTAAGCCAGGGGACTCAAACTCAACTGCCTCCACTGAACACAACTGAGGCAATTTCACACAGGAGGGAGGTATCTCTCAGGCAAGCAGGGCAAATGATTTAGGGCTTGTCAACGGTGCCCCACAGTTCAGAGTCTGGAGGTGTGAATAGCAGTGCACACCAAAGTGTGTGGTAACTCCGCAAGGGGACGCGGCAGGTGTGAACAAAAAAGTTCCTAGTTTGCATTAATGGAGTCTTCTTCAAACATAGTTACATTAATGCAAACTAGGAACATTTCCGTTCGTGCCTGGCATGTCAACACGGGGGAGTTACAGTGCAGCACTTTGCTGCGCATTGCAATTTGCATCCCCATAGTCTGAACTGCAGGGCAGTGTAGAAGTAGCATTAAGGTTTTAGAGGTCAGAATTTACAGTTTAAAGTGTATTCAGAAACAAAAAAGCAACCAATATACATTAGACCCCTGATGCCACATGCTTCTAGTGGGAAACACTACTGAACAAGACACACCCTTGTTTTGGAATGGATTTAAGGTGAAACCCAATGAGGGTTGTACTGCAGCACAAATTATAAATTTAAGTAACAGAACAAAGGTGTGGATGCTCCGTCAAAGGAGAAGACAGAAAGCTTGCTACAGCTCCTGGTTGATTCCCTCAATCGACTAATATTGCTTCCCTCATATCTAGATTGTGAGCCTCAACCAGTTTGACCTAATCCAGGCCTTAATCTCTACCATACAGAGGGCCAAGTGCTCAACTGCAATAGCTAGATCATATGATAGAACTGGGTGTCAATGTCCATGTAGTGAAGGCACTGCAGACAATTTTCCCCTCACTAGCCCTTCCAACGACCCCATATACACATTGAACAAGAGAGAGAGACAAGATGGAACTCTGTGGAACACAACATGAGAGCACACTCGAGGAAAGAGCTACTGCCCAAACCTATGTTCTGGGAATGCTATTATACTGTGGATCATTGTCAGAAACTTGGATTCCCTTCCTTGTGAAGATAGATTTGAGAAGATTAATAACTAAGGTTATTTTGTGGACGATTCAACTCCAAGTAGCCTGAATATAGGTCAAATACACATCAAAGACTTTTTACCTTCAAGTAAAGGTCAAGGGATGCATTTTGTGAAGGTTTTACTGGTACTTGATAAGGATGTAATGGCTCTTATGATGGCTACATTTGACACATTAAACATTTCAAAACCATATCAGTAATATGCGTATGTACCAGACCAGCAAGGGATTTCTCTGGTTCTTTGGAATAAAAATGTCCTTGGCAAATGCAACATACCATTTCCTTCCTTGTTTGAAATCACTGGGGTTCTCTCTCAAAAAATATGGCCAAAATTTTCAATCTATTTTTAAGCCTTTAAAATCCATATTTAACTTACGTAAGTGGCCTGATTGTTCAAAGGCGATGAGCACTACAGCTGTGAGAGAACTAGAATTTCCATATTGCAGGAAATTCCATAATTTTGAAACTGTTTTCATTCTGAATCAGAATGAAAACTAAAAAAAGTCAAAATTTCTCCACAAAACAAAATGTTGGGAAAAAATAATAATTTTGGATCAGTCAAAATGTTACATTTCAATTAAATTGAAATGTTTCATTTTATTGTTGACTTTTTAAAAAATTAAAATATAAATTTCACAATGAAAAATCATTTAAAAATGAACAATGAAAACATTCTATTCCAATAAGGTTGAAACTGAGCATTTTTAACCTTACTAAAATACTTTGCTTCCAGTCTTTTGAAAACAAAATTGTCAAAAATGACACATTCCCATTGAAAGTTTTGATGTCAACAAAATGACTTTTTCTCACAGAAAAACCTTCCATTGGAAAATATTTGACCAGTTCTACTGCGCACCCACTGAGGTCAAAACGCACACATATGAAAATGTTACCTATCTCACTAACTCCCAGAAACTGCTCCACCCACACAGAGAAAGGAAAGATGAGCTCAGGATGAGATCTATCTCTTGCCTCCGTCCATCCCTCAAGTATCCTGTTTCAGGACTTGCAGTTCTGCATCCTCAAAACAATCCACGTATCAGTTCCTGCAGTTTGATCAGCTGGGATCTGTAGGTTTTTTTCAGTGTGTATATTCATTATGCTTCTGTACAGTGTTCCAGGAGAGACTCAGTTTTCTGGTAAATATGTGATTTTAATCTGCCTCAACTAAAGTTTTACTTGACATGTGCCTGGTACTTTTTGTAATCTCAAAAACAATCTTTGTATCGTGAAGTCTGTTCCATTCAAAGGCTTTTTTAACGATAGCTTCTAAGGCTTTATGGTCAGTTTCTATTTCATTGTTTATGGTGACAACATGCTGATGAAAACCATTCACATCCATCTCTTTTTATTGCTAGATTCATGCAAGATTTAAAATCATGTTTATCTGCCCCTGAATTAGCCCATTTTGATTTAGAGGCACAGTGGGTCAGATCCTAGGGTCCAGCTGAACTTCATATAATGCAAGTCAGAAGGAGTGTATGGGAAGTGCAAAGATGGCATTATGCTCCTCTGATCCTAAGTCTACTTTGGGTGAGGTCTGTCCACCAGTTAGAGCAGTTCAGGCTGCTCTGATTTATGTCAGCTGCAAATGATCCCAAGGGCCAAAACAGCAGCCACGAATGAGTGCACTTTTGGGGTGTCCCAGCCATGTCCCTTTCCCCTGCTAAGCCAGCAGCTGTGTGTGTACAAGCCTCTATGATGAAGGATCCACATTGAATTGGGGTGAACCTACTGGGTCAAAATGGTTGTTTAGCCAGATTTTAATGTTGGGCCCAAGTGCCAGTTCCATTAGAGTTTAAGCAGCAATGCCCTCTTGTATACCACACCTTAGAATCTGGCCCGAGAATCCATAACCAATACTATGGGTGGGCAAGATTTTTGCCATTCAAAAACAAAGCATAATGATGATTTATGTTTATTTTCCCCCAAACCAAGACTTCACGAGCTAATCTTCAGTGAAGTCTTGGTTTGCAATTAAGAAAAACAACACTAATATTCACCCTCTTTCACAGATATCTGTGCACTTAACATTTGTCAGAAATTAAATGAAGATGAAAAATCATTCTAACAACAGGCTGACTATCCTCAGGTTTTATACTGCTGCCCATCATCGTAGTATCTGACCGTCTTCCATGGAAAATCAATAGCCATAGCAAAATCCCTAGTGAACTTCATGCTGAGTCTCTGGCACTAAAGAGGCTGAAGCTGAAAAAGACAATTGATTCAGTGCCTCCCTTTGGAAGCATCTGGTGACAAGAATCTTACAGAAACTCTGCTGGCACAGACTGTAAAACTGCTTCTACCTGGTGGAAACCCCAAGGACAGGTGATATCAACTGCTCCTGCCCCCTCCCTTCATAAAGAAATCCCCCCCTGTAGTTCAAGGAGCCAGGCTAACTGAGAGACACATAAATTACACCTTCTTCAGAGTCTTTGAATCCAGCTCTGTGTGGTAAATTTTAGCCAGTTGCAACTGAAACAGCTGAAAGTTATAAACTCCTGGAAAATGGGATTAATAATGGAAAAGCTTCAGGCAGACACCCAGTGTTGCTGCAAGGTGCCAGCATAACAACAGAATGGACCTTCCATATCTAATTTTACCAGTCTGTGTCACAGAAACAGTATTATGACTGCAATAAACACTAAATGACCTCTATAAATGTTTCATATGTCATATAACTGGTGTCAATAAGAAGTTGCAGTCAGCTAATAAAACATGCCAACTCTCCAATCTGCTGCCTTACTGACCTTAAGATTTCCCTATAAAAGGTATTAAAAAGAAAAAAAATGTGTGACATGGCCCCTATAGTTTAGGCATCTGGATGATGTGATTTGTGTGCCATCTATAATCGGCCTAGATTAAAAATCTTATGAAATTATAAACTATTTTGGTGGGAGGTGCTGGCACCCACTGAAGTTAAAGATGAATTCCAGTTTCATTCTCATTTTTCAGTTGTTTATCACTTTCTTTTTTTAAACAAAGTTCCTATTGGGATAAAATTGTTCATGCTGATGCTCAACCCAAAAGTGAAATTATGTTTTTTGAGTGAAATGGAATAAGCCATTGAGTTCTTCAAGCATTAAAAAAAGCACTTTTCCTAATATAATATGATTGAGTATTTTGTGCTACCTCCAACAAGCTAGAAACTTCAAACTTGGCTTGTTTTGTCCACATACATCTCATAGAGATGTAAATCAGTGTAACACAGCTAAAGTCAATGTGGCTACACAGGTGTACCTGAGAAGAATCTAGCCTTCTGACTCTACCCAGAAGTAATAAGTGGCCTCTTAGGGAGGACTTTCGAGGATTCCACTCCACATCTTCAGGGAGTCCCTTCTCTGATGTCCTAATGTGGGGTAGGTCCTCTCTCAGATGAGCAGTTAGAGGGGCTTTAGCCTGAAAGCTTGCAAGGCCAAATTTGCAAAGATATTTAGGCACCTAGTGGGATTTACAAAAGTGCCTAAGCAGGTTAGGCACCTCACTTTCTTGAAAGGTGCCTAACCTAATCTGGCCCTCAGAACCTCTCTGGTTGACAGATTCATTCTGGAGATCAGGAGGTATGGGGAGAACTCATAGAGCCACTGCTGCTCTGATAGTGATGAGCAGGTCACCTTTCTTTCTGACTAGTAAAGTATCAGCCAAAAGGGAGCAGAAGAAAAATCATGTAGATTCCAACAGCTGGTGAATGAAGAAGAAGGTCCCCCAATGTGGCAGAATCAATGGTCTTTAAAAACTTGCACATCCAGAAACACCTTCAGATATTTTTCTACTTGATTCAGCATTTAGAGAAAAGAATATGAGAAGCTTGCTCACTGTTGACAAGCTCCTCTAACAATCTCTGTTTCTTTTTGTTGGTTCCCTTTATGTTGGATCCAT
Source organism: Emys orbicularis (assembly GCF_028017835.1). Taxonomy (NCBI): domain Eukaryota; kingdom Metazoa; phylum Chordata; order Testudines; family Emydidae; genus Emys; species Emys orbicularis. The sequence continues at coordinate 87,787,255 of NC_088688.1, forward strand.
GAATTCTCTTACAAACACACACTAAAACTTCATGGAAGAAGATGGCCAGATTGGAAATGAAGATCCTGATCTGCAAATACTCAGCGAGACGACTCACATAAGTGTGGGAGACGACTTAAACATTGCTCCTTTAAATTCCACACACACACACCCCCCCATAAGTGGCAGTACGTGCTCTGAACACAGAGGCAGAATTTGATAGCTACAGATAAATAAAACCTCAGCCTCTCCAGAGATTTGTTCTTTGTAGTCAAACATTTTGTGGATTCTACAGAGGTCCATGTTAATGGCACTAAACAGGTGTTTACAGTATATTTCTGAGCCACAGAAGAGGAGCAACGTATTAACAGTTTATGGTAAACTGCTTCATGGAGATTGCTAATGGAGTGAACAAAGACAGATACAACCAACATAATTTTCACCACATGTAAGGCTTTGTCTACACCTCAGATGAGTTGAAAAACATTCCAACCCATTTTAGATACTGCCAGCAGTGTCTTGTGTACACTGGCACTCAAGCAATTTTAAAACAGATTCAAGTGAATCAACTGGCAGTTTTTTTGTGTAGATGTAATTAAGGTCAATGACAGAAAAAAGCAGTCAAAGTAATCTTGCATCTGGTTAGAATATTATAATACACACACAGAGAGGTAGAGTATGTGTGTGTAATATTTCCTTGTGATTTCCAAAGACGTTACTGACTATTTTCTAAAAAGAAATAGTATTGCCAGATCAGGCTTTGCTGAGTTAGGCCCAATCCTGCAAGCACTTAAATATATGCTTAACTTTAAGTACATGCATGTCTTCGGGATCATGAACTTACAGCTTATAGTAACTTTGCTGTTTATAGGTAATTTTCATGGGAGTTACTATACACACACGTGTACATTCACATACTGAGACTAGATCTCTATGGCTTTATATAACAATATGAGTTTTGTTTTTAAAGAGCCTGTATTTTAAGGAAAAAAGAACGTACATTAAAAACTGCTTTAAATGTTTAACAGATCAATCTATTTGGAATAAATTGAAATGGTGCTCTATAAAAAAGGGTTACAGCAATTAGGGTTTTGATCAACTTTCTATTTATGGAATTTGGCTGTAAGGCTAGCTACAGTAAAAACCTTTTAAAATCTGAGCTACAAATTCACAGACCTAAAAACACTGCTTATGGCTTTAGCTGCTTGGAGTTTGAAATATGACAGCAAAGGAAGGTTAAAGTAATCAGTGACGTTATAAATACCCCTTAAGCTAAGTGTCACATATGGTATATTAGCAATAGATGGATTTAATGAAAACTGAGACTGGGGTCTACATCTGTCATCAAACAAATGTACGAAATATTTTATCTGAAAATGAAATGTAATAATTCAAGTGATAATCTATAATAGAGTTATAACAACTCCAAATGGTGAAACTAGTGCCAGTATAATACCTTTTAGCAGCTAACATTAACAGAACAGACAATTCCTGTGACTACTGTCTTGAGAGAACAGACTGTGTGATATGTCATAATCAAGCACACATCCTTAGATCAGCAGCTCAAAAGAACAGCATACTTCTACAAGTCATCCTCTAATGCAAAACCAAGTGTGATTTGTCGCACCATCCCAGCCACCATTACAGCCAAGATGGTCGTATGGAATTTTTCAAGCTTCACAGGACAAATATTAGAATGGATAATATCAGTGTGTATTTTAAAGAATAATTCCTAGCTCTTGCCAAGTCATGCTCTCTGTGGTATCTGCCAGAGTGGGAGGGAGGAATGCTCTCAAGGGGCCTGTGTTTCATGGTCATCTCAGGCAGGGGGCTGCAAAGTTCATTAAATGAGACTGATCTTATCTCTCTACTAGTTCTGTTCAAAATAGCCTTGATACGATGAAGGATTTATGTTACCCCCACTTCAAATAAAAAGTACCGAGGGATGGATTTCATTGCTGCCCTGTGGCATTGTAGAAGCCAGGGCTGCAGTTGCATTATTCATCACTGGTTTGTGTCACACAGAGGATTTATTGCAGGAAGAATCTATCTCCAAGGTAAGTAAGGATTTGTTTTTCATAATACATTTCATCATCTTAATGTCGCAAGAGGTGAGTACCTTCTCTAACTTTAATTCTTATACAAGTATATTCAAATAAAGGTCAAGGTGTGAGGCAAGCCAGGGAATGGTGCCCAGTTTAACAGCATTCTGGAAAAGATTAGAAGTATTGACACAGAAAAAATATTTTAGGATGAGGTCCCTTGGCACAGCAATGGACAAAACACCAATGGGTGTCTCTGTATATTCTAGATTGGTGTGCCAAATGGCAGCTGGGGTTACACACACTCTTTCTGCAAAGACTTTCAATCATTATCCATTAGAGGGATGATTTAAAAAAAAATAATAGACACCCAAATCTGAGAGTGGACCTCTCTCCTGTCTGGTATGCTGTGTCAAAATTCTCTCATCTAATTAAGAACATGAGCTGCAGACAGGATCTGTCGTCTTCCTTGATCCCACAGCATCAAGCCTTCCCACTCAACAATCATCATTTAGGATCTTAACATAAGTTTTCACAGACAATAATTTATGATATTTACCAAGAGCCCTGAATTCAGCAATTCACAGGATCAGGTTTCAAATGGGACGGGTGGGGGAAAACTCATGTACTACAGACAATACTTGATCAAGAAAACAAACTACAACTGCTTTAAATGTGGAATATTAAAAGAAAGTCAATAGTAGATGGACAGAGTGACGGATAGCTCAGAAAGGGTAGTCATTTGAACATGGTCTGATGTGCTACTCTTGTGTAAGTGCTCACGCACATAAGTAGTCTCACTGAAGTCAATGGGTCTACACCCGAAAGTGCTCACCTCAGTAAGGGTCCCACATGCAGGCCCTACATGTTTTTGACCTTTGGGAGGGGAGAACAGAGAAAAGTGAGGCCAACTATAACTGAAAAAACCCTCCAGTACATGACATTATAAAAGCATTGATGCTGGTGTCTTAGACTGAGTAGTCGCCACTCTCCAGGGATTAACCATAATAGCAGCATTACAGATATCATTGTACACGAGTCAGCTGCCAGTAGCCTTGCATTATTCCAGGTTTCTTTCACACAGTGCTATTATGTGAGAAAATGTCTCAGGAAAACTAGTCCGTGTTGTGTTTTAGGGCAGTCTGCCAAGAATCATCATGTTCCAATTCTGGCAAATGGGTCAGAGTGATCAATATTTCACAGAAAACAATAGTGTAACAGTGGTGCTGTTAATAGGAAGGACTGGCAAACTTTAGAGAGTTGTGTGATACTGGTATGCAAATATTTCCTTCTAACATGAATGTTTCAGTGTCTATTCTCTTGATGTATGTAGGTAGCTCCCATTAAAATTAGTCAGAGTCATACTCAAACATGGTTCGGATCTTGAAGTTCTTGTGCACAGAAAACTCTCCTTGACTCCCTTGGGATTTACACTGGCCACAGATAGGAAAGAGAACATATACTTCAAATATTACCTCGCCCAAGTCACCTTGTCTCTCTAATATTCTGGGACCGACATGGCTACAACACTGCATACTTCAAATTCTGTCAAGTGTAGAAGGGAGAATAGATGTGTGCAAGGGAATAAAACAATCCAGAGTTCTAGTCTTTCATTGATGTCTGTAGCCAGTGCTATGCTGAACCATGCTACTCTTACCTAAGTACTCGATGATTCTTGCATCTAAATGAAAAATTGTGCTTATCCAAAATACACACATAAAACACACCTTCTCTTTAACTACAGAGATACACTGCAACGTAGATACACATTTGGGTTTCTAAACCGACCTCCCATTAAATCCCCGAAATAAATTCTAGTATTGTGGTTTCAGGAAGACCCCAATACTATGTATTTTCTGAATACCATTAGGGGATAGGCTGTGCAATGCAATTGCCTTATAATAATGAAAGTCCAGGTACCAGTGATTCTAAAGGTGTTATATTTTATTTTGTTGAATGTCATACTGTTTGGAAAATATATTCCTCATAGCTTCTAGCCATACGACTCATGTTGGATAAATCCTGACCATACTCTGTAGCTCCCCAGCATGCAGCTAGCCAAATCTCCATAGCTAGCCACACTTTCCTTTCTCATGAAGCTTCCCCAAAATCAAACCAACTCTGTGTTCTTATATTTTGGCCCCACAATGTAATGACTGATAGAGCTGTCTGGAAAATGGATTTTTCATGCCACAAAAAAAAATTGAGATTTCAAGATTTTATTTCATCCCAATTCAGGACAAAAAGTCATAATTGTTTGTGAACCAACATATTCCAAAAAAATTTGTTTGGACTCAATTCACTGAATATTGAAAAATGTGAAGTGTTTTGTTTCAATTGTGATATGTTTTTTATTATCATTAAAATATATAAAATATAATAAATTTCAAAATGAGAAGTCATTTCAAAATGAAAAATCAAAATGTTCTGTTCTGAAAATGTTGAAACAGCATGTTTAGACATCTTTGAAGTGCTTGTTTCAAAACATTTTTTAAAAGTGAAAATTTTGTCAAAAAATCAACACATTCCCGTGGAATTACTCGGTTTCAACAAATCATCATTTTGCAACATAAAAATATTCCCTTGGAAAGTTTTCAACTAGCTCCAATTACTATGCACCCCAGAATTTATAGATAAAACTCTTGATATGTCTGTAAACATTGGTATATTTCCTTAAACCCGCAAAATTGTTGCAGCTTTCCCAACACTAATTTTAATGGACAATGTCTGGAAATATTTACTATACAATTCCCCCCCCCCCCCTTAAATAGGGAACATTTTCTGCTTTATCCTTGCAACTACTTTTCTTCCCACATACAGATTTTTGCATATCGATAGGATGTAAAATGAATCCTCAAACACTCACCTGAGATAAGAATTGCCACCCCTATTTTGCAAATGAGGAAGTCAGTGGCAGAGCCAATAATAAAAATGCGGGGGGTCCTAATTACCAGTCTTATTGTCTAATCTCTAAATAGACATTTTAAAATCAAATGTCAACAATGACATTTTTTATATATGTGCTGTGCAATTTCTGTATTTATCCAGCATATCTATATTATGAAGTGCGCTTGCTAAGCAAACTACATGTAAGGGAATATGAATACACAATTGGATTTTTATAGCAGGAGATGAATAATACCTAGAAACCTCAAGTAGAATGAATTGGCAGTAGCGATCTGGATATGACAAATATAGAAAGATTTGTTACAGCAAGGAGAAAAAAGCAGATAGTGTGCAGTACTGGTGAAGACTGTAAATACTTTTGGTACACTCTGTACTGGTCTGCAAGGAACCAAAAAACCTAAATATATCATTACAATAAATTCCAACAGGATCTCTTTCTTTGTATAGCCTTCTTTCAGTGTCTGAGACATGAACTCTCATAGATCTTATCAGAATCGTTGGTTTTTATTTTTCTCCTATTATTTATATCATTATATTATTTACATTGTCTCTGATCTCTCTGTTGCAGAATTCTCCCTCTCCGACCATCTCCTTCAACATTGTCATCAGCCCCCTCCGTCATGCCCAGTCACTTGGCCTTTCTGTGACTTCCAGGGCCTCTGTGCTAATGATTTCCTGTCTGCTTTCAGCCCTCTTCTCCCTATCCTCTCTTCCCTTTCTTCATCATGGTTGCTGTCACTCTCCATTCATCACTCTGCACCACCCTTGACTCTTTTGTCCCTCTCTCCCATCTCAAGGTCAATCCTGCCAACTCCCAGCCCTGGCTCACTCCCAGCATCCGTCCGCTTCCTTTGCTCTTGCTCTAGTGCTACAGAGCATCTGTGTTGGAAATCCTATGATCAGGCCAACTTCCTCTGTTACCAATTCATTCTCTGCTCTTTCAGTTCAGAACTCTAGTTCTCCAATTTAATTGAATCTCACGCCCACAATCCCAGCTGCCTTTTCACCACCTTTGACTCATTCCTTAAGCCTTCCCCTCCCCATCTCCACTTCTCTCTCTGCACAGGAGATTGCTGACTTCTTCCAAGAGAAAACTGACAAAATATAATGTAACGTTCCCCCTCCCCTTAGCTCACCTTCCCTTTCCCCATAGAATTCTCTCCTGCTTTTCCCTTATCACAGGCACAGAAATTTGTCATCTGCTCTCCTCCTCTAAGCAATCCACTTGCCCCAGTGACCCCATCCCAGCTTCAGATCTCCCTCGTACCCACTCTCAACTCCTCTCTTACTCTTTTCCTTAACCTCTCACTCTCCTCTGGTTCTTCCCACTCACAATACAAGCATGCTCTAGTCTCTTCCATCTTAAAAAAAAGCAAACAAAAAACTTGATCCCACTTGCCTCTGCAACTACAACCCCATCTCCCTTCCCTTGCTAAGCTCACTGAATGCCCTTTCTATAATTGCTGTCTCAAGTTCCTCTCCTCCAATTCTATCCTAGACCTTCTCCAATCCAGCTCCTGCCTCCGACATTCACCTGAAACCACTGTCATCGAAGTCTCTAACAACTTCTTCCAATCTAAAACTCAGAACAAGTATTCCATCTTCATCCTCCTTGACCAGTCAGCCGCCTTTGATGCAATTGAACATGCTCCTCTTCTCAAAATGTTGTCCTCCCTTGGCTTTTGTTACTCTGTCCTCTACTGTTTCTCCTTCCACCTTCATAATCACTCTTTCAGTGTGTCCTTTGGATCCTCCTCATCTATCCTCCAATTTGCTATGAGGGTTCTGGTTCCTTTCTCTTCTCCTTCTACACCTTTTCTTTGGGCAATCTCATCTGCAAACAAAAATTCCGATACCATCTCTATTCTGAGGACTCACAGATCTGCTTCTGTATTTCAGACCTGTCTCCTTCTGTCCAAACTATAATCTCAGCCTGTGTCTGACATCTCCTTATAGATGTCTAGTCATCGTCTCAAGATAAACATGGCTAAAACATAGCTTCTAATCTCACACACATACACACACACACACACTCTCTCTCTCTCTCTCTCTCTCTCTCCTTTTCTTGATCACAGTGGGCAATACCACCACCCTGCCTGTCACTCAGGCCCATAACCTAGGCATCATCTTCAACTCAGAACTCTCTCTAGGTCCTTACATCCAGGCTATGTCTAAATCTTGCCAGTTCTCTAAGATACAGCCTTTCCTATCCATCCACAGAGCTAAAACTCTTGTCCAAGCTCTCCTCTCACATCTCAGTCATTGAAACACCCTCCTCTCTGACTTTGACAAGTGAAATGTTGCCCTGCTCATACCCATTTAGAATGCTGCTGCAAAAATCATTTTCCTAGCCCATTACTTTGGCCAGAGAATGTTTGTTTTTAAATTCCCACATTGGCTGCACCGTCTCTATTGTACCAAACATAAGCTGCTTGTATCTATTTTCAGTACCCTTCACAGTCAGTCCCCATCCTAGCTATCATTTCCCTGTGATATCCTGGGTCTCAGACCCAGGCCTGTGAGTTCCCAGACAACCGTCGCATCCTAGCCACCAACTGATGTCTGCTGAAACCTGGAGGGCAGAGGAGCTAGCAGGACTATAGCCTCAGCCAAGGCACCACCCTTAGGAGCCGTGATTGGAGGATTGCCTGGCTCCACCAGTTGGTCCACCCATACTATTTAAGCCAGGAGGTGGCACAGGAAGTTGTCTGAGAAACTAGATAATTCACTGCTGCTACTTGTGCCTGTTTTCTGCACCCAACTCTGTGGCTCCGGCTCCGGCTCCAGCTCTGACTCTCAGCTTCAATTCCTGACTCTGACTCTGACTCTGGCTTGACCTCTGGCGTTGGTAATTGGCAGTTGACTCTTGTCCAGACCCTCAACTCCATTTCCCAACCTGGATGCCTGCTCCGTCCACTATATCAGACTCCTGGTCTGACCACTAGGCAAGACTACCTACATCCTGGTACCCTATACTCCCATTCAATATTGAGCTATCAAAGCTGACCTCCAGTTGGGGGACACCTTCCTCCTTTGCCCACTTGTTACATTTTAAAATACCCATGTTGTCCTTCACGCTTGGGAAATGCTCTCTGTAAACATCTGCAGAGCTACTTGATTATGCACATTCCAATCCCTCCTTAAACTCTCTTTTGCCAGGACACCTGCCAAAAAATTTGACAACGGCTAGGCTGCTGGTGTGCAGAGACCACAGCCTAACACACTCACCAAAAGTGTCTCATTGTTTTCTTGTACTCCTCTTCTGTCTGTCTGTCTCTGTCTATTGTCTCATGTCTTATGCTTAGATTGTCATTCCCTGAGGGCAGCTAACATCTTTTTGTTCTGTGTTTGTATAGCACCTACCACAGTCCATGACTAGGTCTCCTAGATACTATGGTAAGAGACCTATAATAATATAATGACTCAAATAATAATGAAAGAAAAATAATAGGCCTTTTTTCTGTAACAACACTTAGGAAGTTGTGGCCTTGCTAGAGAGAAGACATTCACCAGAAGTTAGCAAGAAGAGCATGAGGTATTGCAGGGGCCAGTGGCCTCAGCAGCACCGGATTTGTAATACCATCCATGCAACATACATAAATTAAGACTTGCTTGGGTTTAGCCATTTCCCAATTCTGGCAGAAAACAACTTGTCATTTATGCTGGTATAAGGAAAAGCAGAATCTGGACCACTCTTGCCCCCAGTAGTGCTTAATATCTGATGCCTCAGATGAAGGCAATGACCCATCAATTGCCCTAGACCAGAGGTTCTCAAACTGTGGTCCACATACCACCAGTGGTCTGCGAGCTCCATTCAGGTGGTCCATGGGTAGTTTCCCCTAAGGTGTGTGCCTGGGCTGCCGCACACGAGAAAATGAAGAGCCATCCATCTAATTAGTGGAGACGCACAGGCGTGGCTCCACTAATTAGGTGCCTGGTCCCTGGAGAAGATGCACATGTACGGTGAGGTGGTGGCCTTGGGGGAAATAGAAGGTACATGGGGGGAGCAGTGAGGGGAGAAGAGGGGGTAGGGGAAATTTAGGACGTGTAGGGCTGCAGCGGCAAGAAAAAGAGGTGACTTTCCCCAGCTCCAGAGCTGTGGCTGCTGGTGAGTGACCCCCCTCCTTCCCAGCCCCAGCTCGGGGGCTGCTGCGGAGCGGGAGAGAGGGCACATCCATCTCATTAGAAAGGTAAGAGTACGGATATTAAAATATGAGTTGTGTGCTTTCATTTGTAGAACAAAAAAAAAGTTAATTATTATTAAGTTTTTTTATATATAGCGCTTTTATCCAAAGTGCTTTACAATAGTTAGCTAACGGTACAAACAACATTTGGAAAGATTATTAAGTGGTCTGCCAAGACCCTCAGCAATTTTCAAGTGGTCCGCGGAAAAAAAAAAGTTTGAGAACCACTGCCCTAGACAACAGTACTGTGATTTATACATGGAGGGAAAATGCCTTTGTGACCCCTGCAGGTGACTATACTTATACTAAAACAAGATAGATTTAAAAACCTTGTAAAATATTGAGTTGTATCCCTGGATAACAACTTTCTATCTCTGCTCGCAAAGCCCCTTTGTATCTACGCTTTTCTAATATAGGAACTTGAGTTCCAATTCCTTATATGGAAAGGTATTGTTCTGCTGATGGTAACTATGTTTCATAGAATCAGTGAGATCCAGCCTCTAGCTATTGATCTTCCACTTACAGAAAAGTCAAGGTGTCACTATTTAACTCATCTTGTATTCCACTTGTTAGTCCCAATAACATTACTTGTGTTTCCAAATAGCACTGTCAGTAACGTAGTTTTCCTACCCTGGGAGGTATACCTTTGCAAATTAAATCTAAAAATAATCAATGCACTCTAATATGATTAAATCTAAAAATAAGCAATCATATTAATCTTGTGTAGGAAAAACCCCTTCTAAAGTCATTCCAGCTATTTCTTTCATTGTGGAGCAGTCAGTTTTGGTTCAGCTTGTTTTCAGCCAGGGCTATGTCAAAAATGATTGCCTGTGAGTGAGTTTCTCATTGTTGTCCTTTGGAAGGATTGTCACCAGAGGCTTAAATTAAATCTCTTTCAGTCAGAACTATTGCAGTTATGGCAGGCCAGCTCAGGTCAGTCCTAACTCCTGAGATTTACAAGAGGGCTAGTTGGAGCTCTTTACATACTTTAACAAAACATTACTGTGTACACTTTGTATTACATGCAGAGATCCTGAGTTTAAGCTGTGTTCAGTGCCCACTTCAAAGTCAGTATCTCACTTCTCCCCTGTTCTTCTCCCCTCTTCTCACTTCTCCCCTCTCCTTTATCTGAGAAGTTCTTTTATGTTTACTGTGTTAAACAAGAATTTTTAAAATGGAAATAGATTTTGTATGGAACACAGGCCCAATTTGTCTTTGCTGGCATAACGGGAAAATAGGGCAGGATTAATGTCCGGCCCCCTGCTGAGTGAATAGAATTGACACAGCAACTAAACACCCATGCCCAGCCCATGCTAGCCAATTCGGGTTTGCAGGGCTCGGGCTACAGGGCTGTTTCATTGCTGTGTAGACTCCCGGGCTCAGCCTGGAGCCAGGCTCTAGGACCATGTAGAGTGGGAGGGCCCCAGGGCTCGGGCTCCAGACCAAGCCCAGAAGTCTACTACACAGCAATGAAACAGCCCTGCAGACCAAGCCCTGTGAGCCAGAGTCGGCTGGCACGCACCAGCTGCAAATTTTTCTTTGCTGTGTAGACATACCCATAGAGGGCTTCTCAGGTAGATGCAGATCCACTCCTTGTAGAAGCCCCTGGCACAGGGGCAGCATTCTGGGACAGGCCAGAGGTGGCATAGCCAGGACATCCCATTGTGCAGCTGAATTCAAATACATGTGCATGTGAAGGACCAAGCAAAAAAAGAGGTCAATCATTTTGGAAGGTTTGGGGCAGGAATCCTATAAGCACGTGTGTTAATTGAGGCAAACAGTAAAAGCACTGGAGTTTGAAACAGGTAGGAAGATTCAGTTTTCAAAAACTACTGCACATTCACATGCTAAAGTTTTCAAAGCTCTGGTGTTAAGAAGGGCTGTGCCTTTATTATAAAACCCTTTTATAGGGCCAGACTGTGTCCTGCATAGGTTGTGCTGCAGAGCAGGAATGCCCAAGCAGCACTGAGCCAGATTCTAGGTTTGTCTAGTTACAGGAATGGTGAAAAAAGCCTAACCGCAAATTAATCCACATTTGAACATAGCACATTAACTGCACTTCAGACTCCAGACTGTTCTAAAATTTCTCCCAGTATTTCTGCACAGAACATCAGGTGACCTAACAGTGACGACTAATGCAGAACCCCATATTGAGCAAGTAAAGAAGTAAGTTTTTTCACTGACACATTAAAGCATGAAACAAAAAAAAGAAATAAGGAGATTTTCAAAAGCAACCAATATGTTTGTGGGCATAACTTTTAATCAAGAAATAATGGAGCCCACATTTTTCCTGCAATTAATCCCAAATACAAATGCCAGCACACATATACCTATCAGATTTACTTGCTCAACATGTCACCTTCAGAAAAGCAACAACCATAGTGAAGTCTTTCTGAAAATCAGACTCAAAATGAAGAGCCCCAATAATTCAGGGGAAATGAGTTGGCAAATAAGGGGGTTTTCAAACTCAGAAACCCAAGAAGAACGTGAACAAAGTCACAGCAAAATCTCAAAAAGAAAATAAAACAATCCCTTCAAAGAGGCTATTTTTGTTCTGAGCTCCTAGTCTCTTTGTAGTATGTCTCACATTTTCTCATAAAACAACTGAATCGCTAAATAGAATTATATAAACATTATGAGCTCCCAGCTTTGCTTTTCATACCATCCCTGGCAGGTGAATGGCAGCAATTTCTTCAAGCTTTTCCAAGCAAGCCTAGGGGACTATTTTACTAGCTCTCTGCAGCTCTGATTAAAATAAATTACAAATAATTGCTACAAATTCACACAGGGTGTAGGAACCGAACCCTACATACTGGTTAAAAATTAAATGTTGTGGAAGATGGTTGTAATGACATTTTCATGCAAAACCACATCATTTGGAAAGCAGGATGTATAAGTATAATCTAAAACCCATTCCATGCTTAATGAAGACCACAAAAGGATATTTTTGGAAATAATGACATTTTCTAGCTGTAACATGGGGCGCAGAGGCATTGCTATTAACCCATTAAAAGTCCCATTGAGAGAAAGAGAGAGAGAGAGAGATTATTATCTTATAAAATTTGCCCCCAAATTTATTTCTCAGGCTGGTGTTGAATGTAAACTGCCTTGAAGGTACAAGATGACTATCAGAACGAAATGTAATAAAACAGACAAAATATATTCAATTAAGATTTTGTTTGGATTTTTTTGAATTAATTCATAGGCTTTTGCAATTTTGCATTCTGTATAATTTCTAACTTTCCCCATTTCTGAGTAAAATGAAGGTAAATGCTGTACTGATTAATGGAAAAACCAATAGAACTCTATCCCTTCAATACTTTGGTAGTGGCCTACTGGAGCCATTTTATGGTCTCTAGTACAAGTTCAACAATAACTCAACTTCAGAAGGAATAACCTGCTGTCTCATTCCCCCATGCCGTTATTGGTGGTCAGTAGAGTTTCTCATTCTCTTTGTCTCAGGCTATGTCTATACTAGAAAGGCTTTGCTGATACAGCTATAGGCCATGTCTACACTAGCGAGTTTACAGCAGCACAGCTGTAACGATGGTGCTGCACCACTGTAAGATCGCACGTGTAGCTGCTCTTTGCTGACGGGAGAGAGCTCTCCCATCCACATAATAAAACCACCCACAACGAAGCTCTCCCACCGACATAGCGCAACGCACACTACTGCTTATGCTGGCGACACATAAGTCGCTCAGGGGTGCGTGTTTTTCACACCCCTGAGCAAATAAGTTTTGCCAACATAAGTGGTAGTGTAGACATAGCCATACTGGGACAGCTATACCAGCAGAGCCTCCAGTGGAGATGCAGCTTATATCCCATCATAAGGCAATCTTTTGACCATATAGTTAAACCACCTTCCCAGATGACATAAGCTATAATGGAAAAAATACTCTTTTGCCAATATAGTTGTGTTTACACAGGGGTTGCTTGGTGGTGGTTGTTTTTTTTGCCGGCATAGATATGTCAGTCAGGGGTGCTTATTTTTACACACTCCTAACCAATATAGCTATACTGGCAAAACTTTGTAATGTAGACCTGGCCTCAAGGCTATGTCTACATTAGGAGTACTTTACTGGTATAGGAATACCAGTTTACTATACCAGCAAAATGCTCCTAGCATGGATGCAACTATACTGAAAAATTGGTGCATTGTATTGGTATAGTTACCCCCACAACTCCCCTGAGCAAAAGAAAAGCATGAGAAAAATAGCAATGTGGCCACAGCAACAGTACCCAGGAGGTCAGGCGGGTTTGTGCTCATGCAGGTAACCCATGCTGCTGCATATGCCACCATGGCCACACCCATACTGCTATTTTTAGTACATTAGCTCAAGCAGAGCTAGTACGTATCTGTCTACCCTCCCAGCTGCTGTACAGACCTATCCTACTGGCAGAGCCAATGCCAACCCCACAATGCTGCAGGAATACCCCTAAAAGAACCCTCCTAGTCTCTAAAGGCACATGAATGTGCCACTTGTAATAGTTGTCCAAGCTTGCGAGCCCCTGCACTCAACTTGATGGAATTTGTCTGTCGTGCCATAACTTCTGAATGCCACATCTGATCTATTCCAAAATTTCAGGGAACGTTCTAGACATCAATGGCCAGAACCCTCTTCATTTGGAGGGAAATCAGAATGCCAAAAGAGGGAAAAGAGGGACATGTAGACCTCCTGTCATCTCTTGATGGCACCCATTAACCCCTTGCAGCATAACATTTCCCCTGCTCATCTCTCAGGAGAGTTTAACATGTTGACACACTGAGGTTACGTGTGCACTTAAAACACTGCTGCAGCTGAGACACTGTACTGTAGCACTTCTGTGTAGACACTCCCTACAGTGACGGGAGGGGCTCTCCCATTGCTGTAGGTAATCTACCTCCCTGAGAGGCAGTAGCTAGGTCGACAGAATTCTTCCATCAACCTAGCACTGTCTACATTGCGGGTTAAGTTGGCTTAGGCATGCCGCTTGGAGTGTGGATTTTTCACACCCCTGAGAGACATAGCTATGCCAATGTAACTTTTCAGTGTAGACAATGCCTTGAAAAACATAAGAGAAATAATTACTCTCCCTGCTGGGGAGCAATGGGGCAGATTCTTAGCCAGCAGGGACAGCCAGAGGGAGAAGAGAGAGAAGGCTTCATTCATTCCATCTTCCTTCCTAATGTCCTGTCTCCTCAGCCTGCCCCAAGTGGGAAGAAAGACGGCACTAGCCGTCCACCCCTTCCTTCCAATCTGGGAGAAAGAAAGGCAGTCTGGGGTGAGGGAAGAAGAAACACAGGGCTTCCCTGGCATGTTGCAGAGAATGGAGGATCATAGCAGGAATGGGGAGAGAGCAATAGGGGAAAACAGAGCCCTAGACATGGTGAGGAAAATGTGGTACCTTGATGGGGGCAGCGGGGGAGGAGAGACACATAGCACCCTTGACATGGTGTAGACTAGAGAATGGGGGACCCTGGCGTGGGCATAAGAGGGATTGGAGGGGAATCAGAATCCCTGACATGCTGGGAGAATGGAAGACCCTGGTGTGGGGGGGAGAAGGGAATGGAGATGAACAGAGCCTCTGGTATAGCATGGAGAATGGGGGACCCTGCTGTGCAGGGATACACAGAACCATTAGTGGAGAAAACTGAGGGACCCTGGTGCAGGACGTTGGTATGGGGAAGGGAGGCGCACAGAGTTACTGGCATAGGGAAAAGAATGGGGGACTTTGGTATGGCAGGAAAGAGACTGGGGGGCACACAGAGACCCTGGCAGGGAGGAGATTGGGGGAGTTGCAGGAAGTCCCTGAAATAGATGGGGATGGGAGGATGGAACACAGGGAACATGTTGGGAGCATGAAGGAATGCCAGGAGCATGGCCAGCAGAAGCAAAAAAGCATGTAATCCTCTAATATATGTTGTGATTTAGAGCATGATTATGTTAACAAAACAGTAAAGACTATGCAAAAATGGCATCATCTTATTCTATGGGGCCTATCCAGGAAGGCACTTATTTATGTATGTAACTTTAAGCATGGGTACGTGATCCAATACTTTCCATATTCAGGGCCCAGATGTGTTGCCAAGTTATATCTGTTTTATTTTGTTGATTCAGGCCCCAGTGCTCCCATTGATGATTGCACTTAATCACATGCCTGGGCCGCCACAGCCCCACTGATGTTAATGGAGCTTTGGGTAGGCACAGAGGTATGCCCTCATAAAGACAATTGCAGGATCAGGGACTACAACAAGGAACACTTCATGAGGCTCCCCCTGAAGAGCTACCTCGATTCATTCCATCAGGCTGGGGGAAGGTTTTCACTCACCTCAGTTGTTATTGTTCCCCTTTGCCAAGCAGTAGCAGATTTTGATTCCGACAGGTCAGTTTCCCATTTGTAGCAGAAATTGTGGAGTCAGGTATTTTCTAGGAGATTTGTTTCCTTACAAAATGTACACACCATCCTGTTTCCTTGAACCAAGATGGCAACACACTGCACAAAGGCAACTGTCTTTTGCATAAACCTTAGCTGAGGCACTGCTCTGCTCCAGCCCCAGAAGCAGCTACCTCCCTCCAATCTGACTGCAAAACTCATGCTTAACACTTAGCCCTCAAGAATAGAAACAGCCCTAACCCAAAACTCTTACCAAGAACACCCTGACCAGAAAGGCGAACCCTTAACCCTCCTTTTGTGCACTTGCTTTGCAATACAAAAAGAAGTTCTGAAAGGAATAATAACTATACTGAAAGTGCTTTAACCCACACAATACCCTTATTGGTTACTGCCTGACACCCTTAACTCTTCCTCTGGAGAGTTTCACCAATGTGCAAGTCATTAACATCCTTTGTTACAACATTACAAAATGTATCAATATCAACTACAATCAGTGGAAATAAAGTGGAATGAAAGACTAAGCTATTAAGAGTGCTGTTAATTTCACTGTAAAGTCTTTCGCATGTGGAACTTTGGGGGACGTTTCTATTATCTTTGTATAAATAATTAAATAGTAAAATAAAGACATGCTTGCCTACATCTTGTGGAAGTGTAAAGATACTATGAGGACATACTTGCCAGAAATGGGTTTACTCATTATTGCAGGTGTTAAGATGAACTGGTAATTAGCCTGTTGGCAATTTACTTTCAGAGAAACCTTGGAAAAATCTTACAAATGTCAGTTACTTTTATATTATCTCTTTAACTTATGAGCACGGCACATGCAAAAAGTCTTCATCATTATGCTAAAGTGAGTGCAATAACTTTATCCTGAATTGTGTGCTAAAAGGTCACAACCACAGTTATATGGAGGTGAAAGATATTTTACCAAAGGCATTTTAAGGTGAACAATTAGGAATTGTAATTACTGTAGTACAGCATATACCTCAAGTGCCGCTTTCTGAATGAAGAAGTAGAAGCATGATTCATTCCCATTAAGTTCTTCTTTTGCTTCCACGGTAAAAAGACTGCATGTGAATTCAGTATTGTAAAGATCTTCTAAAGCATGCTGCAGTAGCACCATATTCCAGACAGCAAAATAGAAAAGGACCGATAACTGGTCATTTGGGTTTTCTCCTTTACAGAAAATGAATAGTCAATATGTGCGCTTTGAAGTGTTTGGATGTGAAACTGAGGAACTAACAGACTTCTGGGAAAAGACAATTGAAAAACAAACTAAGCATCTGCAAATTGAAAAAGAACGTCAACAGAGAAGTGCTCTGCCAAAGTAAGTGGGGGGGAGGGGGAGAAGGGATGCTTGTTTCTGTGGGTTGATATTGTAATCCTTTAAAAAAATAAAAAATAAAAATAAATAAATATATTTAGTACATGCAATAGATGCCAGAATGACCACCAGGAAATTGGGGTTCTTTGTATAATATACAACAACAAAGCTTCATGCGCTGCCCCTCCCCCTGTATGCCTCAACCATGACCTCAATGGCTATCTCAAAAAGATAAGAGAGGGTAGTTCATTCTTGGGCCCTGCTCAAGTCACTAATGCTACCTTTACCCCTCACTGTTTGGTGCTGTGTGGAGCCTCAGTTCAACCACAGCAGAGAATCTGGCCTTAGATCATTTAGCCTTTCTAACCTTGTGTTCGCTAGGAAAAAATGTGTGTTCGTGTGTTCTTAACTCAGAGTAACTAACGTAACTAACACAAGGTCAATCCCTAATTAAAACAAGGCAGCTGTAGTTTCAACATGTGTAGGCAGGCCAAGGCAAACCTTAAACTCCCCTCTAGTCTTTACCTCAGCCTGCTAACCTGTGAAAACTATAAACTGCCTTGTCTTCAGAGGATCTTAGATTGTGCTGGTTACCCCGAGGTAAGAACACACCTTTTTTTTTTTTTTTCCTAGTGAAGATGCACCTTTTCACATAAGCTGGTCCCAAATAAAGGAAGCATTCAAAATTCACCCACCCTTTTCCTTTTTTTTGAAAAAAGGTTAAAATCCAACAGCAGAGGAAGGAAGGATGGTGTTGCAGTTAGTGCCCTGGCCTAGGGCATGTGAGAGCTGAGCTGAGTTGAGTTCAGTTCCTGGGTCTGCCTTAGATTTACACTGTAACCTTGGGCAAGTCCCTTAATTTCTCCATCCTCAGCTCCCCACCTGTATAATTTCTCCTGTCTTTTGTCTGTCTTGTCTATTCGCTCTTCGGGCCAGGAACTGTCTTACTATGAATTTGTGCAGTGCCTAGTACAGTGCCTTGATCCTTATTGCGGCCTCTAGGTACTACTGCACTACAAATAAACTCCCACCTCTCACCTAACCTATCTGGCTAACAAGTAAGAAGCATTGCTCCTGGTAAGAAGAATCTTGTAGATTTAACTGTACACAGTCTCTCCAGTGCTATCAATCTAGTAGTGCCAAAGGAAACCAAGAAAGTACTGTAAGAGGTTGTCCAGCAGGTGGCAGCAGCCAATCTTGAGAAATAAGGGATGACCTACAAAGTAGCTTTGTCAAGCCAGGAGAGATGAAAACTAGAGATGACTGAGCCCCAAAGCTCAGGTTAAGTTTCCTCATTATGCTAGAAGACACTCCAGATGAGCAGGATTTAGTAGATCTCCCACTGTTGCTACTGCTGGCAGAGCAGCACCAATGGTAGCAATGGTGGGAAATGTTAGGAAGATGAGTTTGGTGGTATCTCTCAAAGCCCGGAGATGTGCAAGACTGGAGTCTTTCTGGTGATATCGGTGTTTATGTTTCCTGTCTTAGACTCAGAACTGAATGGAAGGAGAGGTTGGAAAAAAGGATACAAATGATGAAGACTCAAAATGAAGAGCCAGCTAGTTGAAGGCTTCTTACGCATTTGGGAAAAGAAGGAAAAATGTTTTGCAGAAGAAAACCATAGTGTATTGCAAACACCCAATTTATTTTTATTTATAAGTTTCAATGAGATTTATTCTACAGTACCATCAACATGTAGGGAGTTCATATGTGAAACCTCTATTACTGCTTATGAGACCTATTATCTATGTGGACCCCTCATTCAGTGAGGAGAGAATAAATGTGTATGGATCCTAAATTGTGGTTCCCTGATCCAGACAACTGTCTGGAAAAGGAATTTAGTATCATTTTAACTAAATGCTTATTGAAATAATCTCCTGTGTATTTTATTAAATACTCCTTAGGTTTCTATACATACTGATATTATAGAGCAATTTAATGTGGTTTTTCTTTGAAATTGTTTAATACATTTTTGTGTTTTTGACTACTATGAAACCACAAATATACACAGAGAACAAATACACTTAAAAGATATTAATTTATTACTAATACACTTTGGGAGCAGGTCCAATTCCTCCTCCTTATAAGACAGATTGTTTCAAAGTGTATCCATCTAACCCCTACCACAAATGTGCAATAACCTTTACTAAAATGGAAGAGTTTCAATGAAGTAATGCTATCAAGTTGCTTCTTTTTTAGTGATTGTTTCATTGCCACAGGAGTAATGCACGGCAAAATGGATTCTTTTAAAACACATTAAAAATCCCTTTCCCTCAATTGCTCAGCTGTCAGTCTCTTGCAATGACATCATTTGACTAGTTCTCCAGTCTCCATATAGTTCCAGGGTAGACAAGATTTTAATTACCAAGGGGGAGGGGGCGCAGAGGGGAAATCAGTAAAAGCAAGATTCTGTTTTTTAAATAGCTTAGGTAAACTGTTATCGTAAAGCATGTTTAAAATGTTCTATTTTCCTTTGTACATCACATTTCAAATATGCCACGTTGGAGAGACCTGAGGGCAAAAAACAAATCTGGCATCCAATAGGAGTTGTGCACATGGAAATGACAGGCTGATTGGGAGCTTGAAAAAAGCAGTTCAAACATAAAAAACTACCTTGGAACACATGCTCAGAAATCAAGTAATCAGAATTTTTGAAAAGAATTTCCCTGTGGGCTGAAACTGCCTAAAATATGCTATGCTCCATTTCTTCAATATGGTTTTCTTACACTGCTTTCAAAGTGACATAAGCTAAACTAGAAAGGCACTCTTATTCCACATCTACATAGGGAGTTATAACAGTATAACTATAACCACATAATTATACCTGTAAATTTCCCCATGTAGACAGGCCTCAAGGGAGTTAGGCACATGGCTCCCATTAAGTTTTAGTAGGAGTGAGCTCCTTTGAAAATCCCAGGCTGTGCAGCTCAATTTGTGCAGCCCTCACTTGCCTGTGCTCAGCACCTACTAAACCCAAGACCAAATTCTGCTCTCAAGGTTGCACTGGATTTTACACTGGTGTAGCAGAGATCAAAAATGGGACCCAAGGATCAAAGGTTATGGCTGCACTACAGTTTAATTCAACATAAATTATGTCATTCAGGAGTGTGAATTAGCCACTCCCCCAAGCAACATAATTTATGCCGATTTAAGTGCCAGTGTGGACAGCGCTATGTCAGTGGAAGAGCATCCCCTGGCAACATGGCTACCACTGCGGGGGGCTGGAGAAATTAAGCTGATGGGAGAGCTCTCTCCCATCGGCTTAGAGCAGCTTTGTTAGAGAGCTTACAGCGGCACTGCTGCATCAGTGCAGCTGCTAAAACATGCAATACAAGAGAGACTCAGACTTACTGTACTGAAAATCTAGGAGTGAGAATTTCACTACAGGATTCAGATGGATTGACTGTTAGTCTTTAAGGTGCCACCAGACTCCTTGTTGTTTTTGTAGATACAGACTAACACGGCTACCCCCGATACTTGACTACTTTCCATACATATTCTCTTCCAATGAAATGAATCATGGGGAGCAGACCTGTCAGAATCCACTAGGTGGCAAGAGTAAGAAACAGAACAGAGTGCCTGCTTTCCAAAGTATTTCCCCGTGATACTTCAGGCTCCTGACATCACAGGACTTTACTTCAGTGATGTCACAGAATGATGCATTGTGGGATGTCTTTAGCAAATTAGGATGTGCCAATAGATGTGAAGAGAAGTGAATAAAATATATTTTTTAAAATAGTAAACTGAAACTTATCTTTGTGCTGAATGCATTCTCCCCAGCCTGGATCCTAGGGGCTCTGAGAACATATTTCTGGATTTAGCCCAGTGTTCAGTTTAGCTTTGCAATTTACCTTGAGTGTTTAAATGAATTATTCTGGGCTCAAGTTTCACAGTGTTAGATTTAGGACTTTGGGCTGGTCTACACTAACCCCCGCACTTCGGACTAAGGTACGCAAATTCAGCTACATTAATAACGTAGCTGAATTCGAAGTACCTTAGTCCGAAGTTACCGCGGTCCAGACGCGGCAGGAAGGCTCCCCCGTCGATGCTGCGTACTCCGCTCGCCGAGCTGGAGTACCAGCGTCGAAGGCGAGCACTTCCGGGATCGATCCGGGGCACTTCCGGGATCGATCCGGGATCGATTTATCGCGTCTTAACCAGACGCGATAAATCGAACTCAGAAAATCGATTGCTTACATCCGGACCCGGATGTAAGTGAAGACGTACCCTTTGGGTCATGTTGTTATCTTTATTTATCCAGGGGGTAGCAACCCATTTTGATTACTAACTCAATCTCTTTTTCAGGAGCAATCTGACTAGTAGCTTTATAAATTACTAGTAACAAAACACTACATTCCCACAGCAATAAATACAATTTAAGATCAATCAGCAAAAACTAAAATACAATAAAACTGAAATTCAAATCTAAATGTCAAGAAACAAACAATCAGAAGCAGGAGCAGAATGCGAGATGAAAATGTTTGGGGTAAATTGAAAAGATGGGAGTATAAGTCTTTAATTCACCTTGATTGTCATTATAAAAATCAAAAGGAAGTGAAGAGAAAAGACAAACTTTAAGACAAGCCAAAACACTGAAAAATGTTCCTTACCTCTAGAGACTATAGGACTGAAAAGGTTGTGGTTTAGTAATTGATAAAACTACATGGGCACTGTAGGATCATTATTGCTTAACAGAATGAGCCAAAAATCCTCTGGATTATTTATCAGTCACTCTTAGTAAAGGCAGAGCTTTTAGCAGAGTGGGATGTGCAACCAATACAGTGAGATCTAGGAATTAAAAAAAAAAACACTTCTTCAAAGGACTACTTCATTTAATTTGTTTTTTTCAAACCAAATTTACGCATTGGTTTTTAGTATAACAATGGGATATTTCAACTATGCCAATCCATTTTAATTATTTTTTGTGATTAAAATAGGATACGTTTGCTTATCCTTTCCAGCTTTCATTATTTTACCATTCTTCCTCATCTGGATAGTGTGTTACTAGAAGATGTACTATGTACGATGTACTATGCCTCTTTCATTACATATGCACGATTAAGAACAACTTTGTGTGTGTGTAACACAGACAAAATCGGAAGTAGCATAGTTTTACCATCATCTAAAACAAACACTAAATAATCTGGATCCAATCCCTCTTAGGCTCTGTTTATGAGAAGTATATTCAATGCTACCATGGGAATGACAGATACTCCATTTTATCTGTATTGTATGGATAAGGTCTGACAACTTTGAAACTGTGTTTAAGGGAGAGTTTAAATACAGTTCCTTAACATTGTTCCTGACCATTGTTTTCCACAAACTAGGAAGTGTTGTTGTGCTTGTTTATGCAGTGCTTTGAACCTGAATGACTTACTGGAACCAGAGCAGAGTTCTTTCTTGCTAATACAGTAGTGTCAATTTTGTCAGCGGGTCCAAATGGGACTGGGAGAACTTTCACAAACCTGACCCAGCACAGTTTCCTTAGGGCTTGTCTACACTGGCAAGTTTCTGCACAGTAAAGCAGTTTTTTGAGATCAAACTGCGGACGTGTACACACTGCCAGGCCAATCTGTGTGCAGAAACTCCTCAGTTGCAGTGCTGCAAAAAACCCACCTTGACGAGAGTTGTAAGGCTATTTGCGCAGAGGCTCCAACGCTCTATTGCCAGTGTAGACACTTGATTGCTTTCTGCGCTGTAATTGGCCGCTGGAGCTGTCCCATAATGCCTCAAGTGACTGCTCGGCTCATTGTTTTGAGCTCAGTTGCCCAGAGACATGCGCCCCTCCCCTTTCAAAGCACTGTTTCTGACAGCCCTTGGGTGCTGATCTGCTCTGAGACACAAAGCAAACCATTAATGTGGAATGCTCATGCTGTTGAACACAGAGGCAGCTGTCTCTGGCTATGGCTACACTGGCGCTTTACAGCGCTGCAACTTTCTCACTCAGTGGTGTGAAAAAACACCCCCCTGAGCGCAGCAAGTTACAGTGCTGTAAAGCGCCAGTGTAAACAGTGCCCCAGCTAATCCCCTTGTGGAGGTGGAGTACCTGCAGCGCTGGGAGAGCTCTCTCCCAGTGCTGGCGCGTGACCACACTCGCACTTCAAAGCGCTGGCGCGGGAGCGCTCCCGCGGCAGCGCTTTGGAGTTTTGAGTGTAGCCATGGCCTGTGTGTGTGTGTGTGTGTGTGTGTGTGTGTGTGTGCGAGAGAGAGCGCGAGAGAGAGAGAGATTGCTGTGTAGAGAGCCCAGAAAGGGAGGCAGGGGCTGATGTCCGGGTTTTCCCCTCCCCATGCCTCAGAACTGGTTGCTTCCTGCCACTGTGTGAACTTACAAGACAGCATTCTGACACACTGTCTGTCCCCCAAAACACATTGTCTCTCTCCCCCCCGTCCATACACACATACACTCCCTGTCACACACTCTTCCCCCTGCCCCCACTTCAGTTGAAAAGCAGCTGGCAACGTAGTAGGATCAGGGCCGGCGCAACCCATTAGGTGACCTAGGCGGTCGCCTAGGGCACTACAATTTGGGGGGCGGCGACCGCGGCGGTATTTTGGTGGCGGGACTTCCGCTGCCTCTGTGGGGGGCGGCATTTCGGGGCGGGACCTTCCGCCACCTAGGGCGGCAGAAGAGCTGATGGCGCTTCTGAGTAGGATGCCCATGGAACAATGGAATTGGGAAACCTGCATCATGTGATGCTGTGCCTGCCCCATGAGGAATTGCAAACCCTTCCCAAAGCAGCCTGCGGCCAGTTGCACCATGGGATAGCTACCACAATGCACTGCTGTCTTTGCCGTTGCAAGAACTGCTAATGTGGATGCGCTCCAGCGTCACAAGGAGCACAATGTGGACGTGCAACAGCGGTTTAATTCCAGCATTTTAATGAAAGTGGTATAACTTGTGGCACAGAAACTTGCCAGTGTAGACATACCCTTAATGAAGGGTATGTCCAGCTACTGCAGAGTGCCCTCAGACTTTCACAAGTGGAGTATGTCTTCACAGTGACATCCATTGGTGACACATACCATGCCCTGTGTGATTCCTTTGTGTCCTGCTAATTGTGTTTGTTTGGGGTTTTTCTTCTAATCAGTGGCAGCACTACCTAAAGAAAAGAAAGAAAGACAGACTGAGCTCCATCCCAGTTCAAAGATAAGCAGGTCACTCATCATCATGAGGCTTACTAGATATTCTATACAGTGTTAAAGTATTGGAGTTATTTGTATTACAGTGGCACACAGAGACCTCAACCAAGATCAGGACCCTCTTTGTGCTGATCACTATCCATACATTTAGTAAGAGACAGTCCCTGCTTCATAGAGATTACAATCTAAATAGGCAAGACAGAAAGAGCAGGAGGGAAAAACAGAGGCAAAAGAAGTGAAATGACTTGCCCAAGGTCAGTGGCACAGCTGTGTTAGCCAGTCCAAGTACCAAGCCCCAATCCAATTTCCTGGCCATTGGATCACATTGCCTCTGTTCATACAACAGCCACCACTCTCTGATAATCCAGAGAAGACCTGAAGTTTGAGATTTGAAAAATAAAACCATTCAGGGCCCAGGACCATCTGAGACTGTGGGATCTAGTGAACATATCATCAGGAGTGAATTGGGAAGGGGATTCTTGGGAAGCAAAACTATGCGGGGAGAGGGGTAAAGAACAAGAAGACTCACTAGATCCAAGCCAGATGACTAAATTTAAAGAAGCAGGGTAGATAATTTTTAGAAGGGCAGTCAAAGATTTTGGAGGGAGGGGTAATATCTGAAACTAACAGGGCTTGGATGTGGTTCATTTGAAGGACTAAGATTCAGGACTAGTGTTATTTTGAACTGGCCCATTCATCCCTACTTATTACACCTGTGTTCTCTGAAAGGCATCACCACTCTTGTGTTGGTCCACCTGTTGCACATACACATTAAGGGCCCCATTTTACAGAACTTGGTCTGCAGGATAAAACCTTAAGTCTTTGGGACCAATTTTCAAACTTGGTCAACCATTTTGCATCACAGTACTCCAATCATCCCTCAAGCATCTGTTTGAGCTCCTAAATGTATAATTGTGCACCCTAAGTTAACTACCGTATATACTCAATCATAAGCCAGTTCGTTTATAAGCCGACCCCGCCCAAGATGGATAAGTAAAAATGGAAAATGTTTATGACCCATTCATAAGCCGACCCTATAATTCAGGGGTCAGCAAACTTTGGCTCCCGAGCCATCAGGATAAGCCGCTGGTGGGCCGACATGGTTTGTTTACCTCAAGCGTCCGCAGGCACGGAGGTAAACCTAAGTAAACAAAGTGTCCCGGCGCACCAGCTGCTTACCCTCGCGGGCCGGGACAGCAACTGATGGGGAAATTTTGGTGGGGGAGAAGCTGGGGGTCAGAGGGGTAACTCCTGAGCCCACCACCTACATGACCCCACCCCTAGCCCGGGACCCCCCACACACTCCCCATCCCATCCCTACCCACCTTATCTGGGGAGGGGCAGGGGAGGATGTGTCTGACTTGGCTGGAGCTGCTCCGGCAGGCTGGGCAGCGCGGCCGCAGCCTGCTCGACCGAGCGGTGCGTCCGCAGCATGTTCCAGCAGGCTGGGCCGGGCGGCACGGCTGCAGCATGCTCCAGCGGGCCGGGTGGCACGGCCACAGCCTGCTCTGGGGGCGGGGCCAAGCGGCACGGCTGCAGCCTGCCAGCCCCGGAGCTGCAGCTGCTTCAGAGGCTGGGGGGAGAGCAGCGTGGCCAGAAGCGGAGAGACTCTGGCCCTGCCTCTTCCCTTCTGGCTCTGCTGGCTGTGCTGCCTATCCTTGCTCCCTCTGTTGGGGGGAGGGGCTGTGTCCCACCTCTCCCTCTCTATAGCCGTTCATAAGCCGACCCCCTTCTCTGGTGCTTCCTTTTTTACTAAAAAAATTCAGCTTATGAACGAGTATATATGGTACCGTTTCTTTTGGGGCATTTTATAATCTGTGCAAGACCACCGCTGAGTAGGGTGACCAGATGTCCCAATTTTATAGGGACAGTCCTGATTTTGGGGTCTTTTTCTTATACAGGCTCCTATTACACCCCACCCCCGTCCCAACTTTTCACACTTGCTGTCTGGTCACCCTACAGCTGAGAGCTACACAACACCCTAGTGAGCATTAAACAGCCCTTATTTTGATCAAACCTTCTCACATCCTGCAAACAGCACTTGTTAGGACAATCCCAAAGATTCTTCTGGGCTGATGCAACAGCTTCACATGGGGCCTGATCTGAAGCCCATTCAAGTCTATGGAAAGATGCCAATTGACTTCAATAGGCTCAGAATTAGGCCCATTGCACCTAAAGGGAAAGTCTCAATGCAGACAGCTGTGCTATGTGTAGCTTACAAATATTATGACTTGTTGTCTGTGTACAGCACTTTTACATGTCTAGAAGTTTGCTGTCTGCAGCTGCTGGCAGCCATTTTGAGCAGCAGAGTTCTGTGCAGTCTGCCACAGAGAGGACACACACAGTGTGCTCTCACACCGAGATGTTACTTTTGTTCTCGCTTGACTTGCTGTTTCTCAATATAAAGTAAATGTCATCATCATACAGTTTGCTCTTTGTTTATGAGTAAACATAAGCAGTGGTGGAAAGGGTGGTTATTACTGCAATCCAGCCAGTTTACCCCCCAGGACTTTCCTCACAAACCCAATCTCTCCTAACCATTTGCTGACTTACTTGTGAAAACAATGTGCATGGCCTTGGCTCAGCCTGCCTAAAGAATGCCTACACCTTCCTGAGAAGTGTACTTTAATCCCCTTCTCCCTCCTGCTTGAAAACAGGGCTTTGCTTTATCGCATCATTCTTCTGTCCACAAGAGCTGAGTGAAGTAACCTTGGTAGCAGGAGTCACTGTTAGGTGAAGTTCACTCTGGGAGCTGAGTGCATTGTTTCTCTGACCCTCCCGACCCCTCACTGCCTAGGAAATGAAAGGCACAAATCCACAGAACAGTCTAATAATGACCTGTCAACATTCACTTTGGAAAATAAAGCTGTTTTTGAATTGTAGGAGTGGGGAGCACTTTAAGGAACTGAGTTCTACCATTTTAAAACTCAGATAGCATCTCAGAAATGGCAAACAGTAATCAAATGTTTAAAGAAAAATTCTTCTTATCCTGGGATGAGACCTTAATACCAAATTCCATCACAGAACAAATTTTTATGGACAAACTATAAAGCCCTTTGAAACTAGGGGTTTATAAGGGGAATGCTGACACAGACTTATCCATGGCCAGGGAAGAACAGCACTGCTATGATTACTGAACACAATCTATAATCTGCATGGCGCTCTGAGTCAAAAGGAAAATGAGAGGCTTTGCATAATGTTGAAAATCAATCAGGGCTTTGATGTCGCTCTAATCCTACACTATCTCACAGTTCATTTCATGTCCAAGTGATGTGTCATGTCATTTAAGATTATTGTAATTAGAAGGAATGGATCAGAACCCAACAGGAGAAAGAATATGCTCTTTATTTGATTTGATTTACTTAAATTAAATACTGTTTTTTCAAAACATATAAGCGGCAGCTACTGTTTTATTTGGTGTTTTTAAACGAAGAGGTGGGAAATTATCAAGTAGTCTATTCATAAAGGAAAGCAAACAGAAAGCAGCTTGTATAATCTTTGTACTGTTTGCAGGTTATTAATATGCAATGTATGCATTGAAAGTCAAATCCTGGGGCAGCCTACATGCCCACAGAATGCCCCAAATTAACTTCAAAGCCCAGGCTCAGCTGGGCAGGAAGCCAATAGCAGTGGAGATTCTGTGCTGTGGGGCCATGCACCATGCTATGCAATTACAAATGACATCTCCGTTGATAGCCTGAGCTTCCACCACCAGAAGGAGCTATGTGGACAGGCATGCAATGTGGTTGACCAATGGGGCCAGATTTAAAATGAAGCCGTCTAGTCAATGCTCCAGGCACCCTAATGCATCATCAAGAATACAATCCCAGCAGCATTAAAGTAATCATTTCAAAAGAAACTCAGCCAGCCAGAGGCCTACTGAAACTCCTTTTCCCCGCTTCATCTTTACCGGAAACTACAGATGTATGGGAATACTAAGATTCAGTAACACAAAAGCCCTATATACAGTGTAACAGGGAGCATTGGCTATTCTTCTCAATGGCCTGCATTGCAGCCTGTGGCCTTGGTGTGCGGACGGCTTGGCTGCTTGTAAACTAAGGATTCTCTTCCCTACCCCCTGATATTTTCCATGCCTTGCAGGACTCTTATTACACAGGACTTTGCCCCACTCTTAGGTTTCACTCTGTGAAACTTCGCAGTTTCAGACTGCAGAGATCAGTGGTACAAGGCTTTTTCTTAATTTCAGTTCACACAGGTTCACAACCTAAGTCTTGGGTTCAAATGAACCCAACAGGACAGGTTTTCTAGTCTAGCCAAGCTGTGCTCATACTAAGACCAGGAACAGATGTGATTATAAGCTACCTGTGTGCTCCCCTGATCTCAGGGTCAGCAGGAACCCTAGCTACTCCAACCTTATGCCCAGCTGCTCACAGCCTAAACAGGCAATTCTGGCAGTCAAAGGTCAACCAGTGACAGGGGTGTCCCAGCAATGGCCCATTTGCCAAATCTCCTACATCATCCCCTGTAGACCAGTGAGTGGGGTAGAGGGAAGATATAGACGCCAGTACAATGGCTACAGAAGAATTGCCCTATTCCGCCAGATTCCTCCCAAGCGGGGTTAAATTGGGTTTATAGCTGCTTTAAGCTGCCATAACAGTGCCTAGCACCTAATTCATATAGGTTATTTAGGTCCCAAACTCCAAGCAAACATCAGCTATGACCACTCCACCTGGCATTCCCCACCCCTCAGCTGAATCAATCTAAAACCACCTACTTTAGCAAGCTCCTCTCCTTCTCGCCCCCCAGCCCTTGAAAAGCACAAATCAGCCCAAGCACAGTCAAAAGTTAGCCCAGGCCTTGCAAAAACATTTGAAAAAATTTAGGCCTTGTCTACACTGGCAAGTTTCTGCACAGTAAAGCAGTTTTCTGCACTGTAACTCCCGAGGTGTACACACTGCCAAGCCACTTAGTGTGCAGAAACTGCGCAGCTACGGCGCTGTAAAAAACCACCCCAACGAGAGGCGTAGAGCTTTCTGCACCAGGTGTACAGCGCCACGGTGCCAGTGTAGACACCCTGGTCAATTACAGCGCTGAGATTGGCCTCCGGGAGGTGTCCCACAATGCTTGTTCTTGCCTCTCTAGTCATCGGTTTGAACTCTACTGCCCTGCCCTCAGGTGACTAACAATCATCCCCACCCCTTAAATTCCTTGAGAATTTTGAAAGTCCCCTTCCTGTTTGCTCGGTGATGCGTGCAGTGGTCTCAGCGCATCTTTCCAGGTGGCCATGCCTGCTCCATGCACCAGGTGATCCCCGACTTGGAGCAATGCCGAGCTGCTGGACTTCATCAGCATTTGGGGAGAGGAGGCTGTCCAGTCCCAGCTGCGCTCCAGCCGTAGAAATTATGATACCTACGGACAGATTTCACGATGCATGACAGAAAGGGGCCATGACCAGGATACATTGCAGTGAACGGTCAAAGTGAAGGAGCTGCGGAACACCTACCACAAGGCGCGGGAGGCAAACCGCCACTCCGGTTCTGTGCCCACGAGCTGCCGTTGAAAGATGACGCCGAATGTGGACAGAAGCACAGGGATTGCTGGGATGCAAAGCAATGCATCACGGGGCTTTGGGATAGGACCCAGGATGCCCTGCGACCCCCTCCATCTTCCCACAACGCTTAGCGGCAGAAGAAGAAGAGATGCTCTGTGGGATAGCTGCCCAGAGTGCACCACTCCAAATACCACTGCAAGTGCAGCAGTTTCCCTTCAGCGCTCTCTGATCGGTCCTGTAATTGCCGATGCTGTAACTCTGCCAGTGTAGACAGACCCTTAGTGAGCTTGGCAACAGTTTTGGGTAGGTAACAAAACCAAATTGCACAGTTCTAATCGCTATGCTTACTCAGTTACTTCTTTTCCAGACACTGTTTTATGGGACAATAATATTATTAATAAGACTACTTTTTAGTCATGGGTATTTAGAGTGAAAGTCACGGACAGGTCACGGGCAATAAACAAAAATTCATGGCCGTGACCTGTCCTCGGCTTATACCTGTGACTAAATCTTGGGGGGGAACAGGACTGTGGATGAGGAGAGGGCACTGCGGCGGGTGCATCCAGGGCGAGGGGCACCTGGGGCCCACGGCACCAGCTGCCTGGGGCTGCAGGGCCAAGGACCACTGCTGGGGCCGCCCGAACAGCGGCCGATGTGGCTGGCTCGGGGCCGCCCAAGCCACAGCAACTGGCTGCAAAGCCTCTCCAGCAGTGGCCGGCTGCAGAGCCGCTCCGACAGTGGCCAGTGTGGCTGTCCCTAGGGCCATCTGAGCAGCTGGCACTGGAGCCAGCTGCGAGGACGGCCCTGGGGTCAGCCACACTGGCCACTGCAGAAGTCACGGAGGTCGTGGAAAGTTACAGAATCTGTTACTTCCGCGACCTCCATGACAGACACGCAGCCCTTGGGACAGTTCTGTGCAAAGCTAAATAAACCCACCATGATTTATACATTTAGAAGATATATGGGGACTTATACACATTGATCCAAACTGAATCTGCAAAGAAGACTCAATGTAGGCATCTGTTTGGGGAACTGAGTGAAAATTTTCATTGTTTATTATCTTTTGCCAAGCCAGTTCACTCACCCCAGTTATTTTCATGCTAAATTGATTAAATCAGGAAGCAGTTATCACTGGGCAGAGGCTGTTTTATGCAGCCAACTAAACCATCGTCCTTTACAAATAGGTTATGGACACCACAAATTATTCTTATAATTAAGCTGACCTTGATCTCCTTTTTTGTAACTTCATTAAACTCAAGCTCAAGGGAATGCAAATAAAAGTCTCCAGCTCCTCAGTACAAATGAGTTAAGACAGACTTGGATCCATCTGGGCCATACCTATGCTAGAAAATTTTACAGATAGCACTTTTGCCAGCACACAGCTTCCACCATTGCAATGTCAGCCAGGAGAGCATTCAGAGTCACAAGTCAGGCTCAGCATGGAACCAGAAAGCTCAGAGTGTGGCCAGACCAAGAAGTGATTTACAAAAAGAGTTAGTAAAATGTTTCCTGAATCTCACACAAAGGATTTGGCTTTGCACTCAAATGTGGAGGTAAAGGTTCTTATTTTATCCAGATTGTTTCTCCCGCAGCTACTTGGAACTGTTGAGTTTGCTACCACTAGACTAAAGGTTACTCTATTTGGTCAGACTCACATTTACAGAGGGGAGCAGTCACCCCACATCAGTCTCATTGAGGGGACTGGAGTTGCTTCTGTGCTACATTGGTTAGTCCTAGAGCTAACTGGAAAATTGATTTATTTATTTTTTAACGTGGAAAATTTCAACTTCTCACCAAAGCCCCAATGCCCAACTTCAGTTTTTGGCCAGAAAATTGAATAGTTTTGAGGAAAGGAGACACTTGGAGTGGGATGGGGGGGAAGAGTTAATTGAAAAGCCAATCTTCCATTGGAAAAAGTTTTGCTGGAAAATTTTCAACCAGTGCTAGTTAGAGCAGCTGACTCAAAATCACTTGATTGGCCCATAAACTTAGTCACAGCCACAGCGTACACCTGTTAGTAGAGGAGATGCATTACTGAATAATCAGCCCATTTTCCAATTTCAAGGTATGGGAAGAAATAAATGGTTGTCGCACAATGTTCACAGGCTAGCTGACCAGCCTCTGCATCTTTTAAATATTTATTTGCACTAATGGCCAAGATTTTCAGAAGTGACTAGTCATTCTGGATGCCTCCATTTTTGGGTGGCCAACTTGAAATACCTTTAGAAGGGTGCTGATAGTCAGAGGATGCTGAGGTGCTACGTACTTTCTGTAAGTAAAGGACCTTTTAAGGAATCTCAAGTTGAGCACCCGACAAATGAATCACCCAGAATCACTATGAAAATCTTGATCGGTCTCTTTTTAAAAGGTAAATTTAGTGCTTATGAAGGTGTGGACTTGAGAAGCCTGAAAAATAAAGTTCTTTCTCCACAGAAAAGTTAAAGCATGGACAGCAGCCCTCCAAGTTTCCATGCCACACTGTCGATATTCTTAAACCCTGAGTGACCAACCCATCGGCACAAAAGGGTACCTTCATTTCCACATCCATTTAGTCTTTAGCCTCTATTCTGAGGCTGGCAATAAGAATACCCTGGGCCATCTTGGCTTCTGGCTTGGTGATGGGGACACCTGCCCACTAAGGAATGATACAAAAAAACCAACCCAAAGATGATACAACACTTCAGTCACTGTCCCGTGACCTAAAACCAGAAGGTCTCCATAGCTCTTTGCCAGTCATATGAGCCAGGATGCCTGCCAAAGCCCTATGGCGCCAGCTCCAATGACAATAACGTAAAACTTCTATGAAACCATGTCAGTCTCAGGTCACTCTCTTTTCAAAGATTCCACATTGTTTGATTTGATTTGAAGACTCATGTCAGACTAGCCAATAGCAAATTACTTCTTAGTCCAGCCCAATCCAGTGCAGTCCTTACACAGCAAGCTGTAACAGGTAGAGGCAAAAAAGGAAATGTGTGTTGGAACAAGCCACCTCTAGCAACTCCTTAGTCACATGAGCAGTTCTCACTCACACAAGGGTTTCTATTGGCTTCAGTAGGACTCCTCATGTGAGTTTGCAGGCTCAGATCTGTTCTTTGGAACGACTGAATATCAGACTTGCCATTCAGATATATATCCTTCCTCTCAGCCCAAGATGAGACTAAAACTCAGCCCACTGAGTCTGGCTGTGGCCCAGTCTCAAAACCTGGTGAACATCAGCCACAAGTACTGAATGAAGCAGACTTCCCAGAGATAACCGGGAGGGGCATGACTATTGCGACAAGAACTCTATCCGTGCTGGTATCAGTCCCTGGCTCCCACATGTGCTGCTGAGGCTCCCTCTGTTGCTTTGCTGCAACTGCCTCTGATACATCCAGATTGTTTTCCTGAGTGAGAGTTGAGCATTCATCCTGGCATCTCTTTGGAGAAAGTGACACTTGCTTCAGTGACTTGTGGTACACTTGTCTAATGCAAAATACACCCAGTTAGGATGGAGGGGCCTACACTGTAATATTTTACATTGTTTGAACACGACTGTGAAGAATCAAGTTAGCTGACATGATGTTGTGCATGATTTTTCAACCAACACAGACCGTTAAGGTTTAATCACAATTAGCTGACATGATATGGAACATGACTTGTCCTGGTCTATACACAAAGTTGTGGTCAGCATCATGTCAACTAACTCAATTTTTAACAACTGTGATCTGTGGGTAAAGTTTTATAGTGAAAGACTACCAAAAAAAAAAAAAAGACTCAGTGACATAGGTGATAGATGTAAGAGTTAACGACTTTATATAATGCCTTCATTTCTTCTTTTCCTTCCTCCTTTTCTTCCTCCCAAAAGTTTTACAGTTCACCTTTAGAAACTAATTTTAATTAAAGAGGAAACTACAACTTTTAATTAATTAATGTAGTACTCCCCATGATGGTGCAGTAATAAGGAAAGTAATATAATATAATGTTCTGACATAATCTGCCTCTTTAGGACACTCTAATCCTTTTTAATTGCTTTGTAAAGTGACTATGACTCATTGACTCACTTACTTTAAAAGGCAATTAGTAA
This sequence comes from Emys orbicularis, assembly GCF_028017835.1. NCBI lineage: Eukaryota > Metazoa > Chordata > Testudines > Emydidae > Emys > Emys orbicularis. The sequence goes on from NC_088688.1 coordinate 87,820,784, forward strand.
AGTAGAACCCAACGGTGAATAACTGGAAGGTTCCTAATGCTACAGGCTAAATTATGCCACTCCCATTGTGAGTTTACTAGAGTGGGGAGGGTGTACACACTGTCACAAGGACCAGGTACAATTTCTCTCCCCATATTGTGGAGTGGGCTAGTGATGGGTACAGCATTGACTAGCCCCAGAGAGAGAGAGAGGGAGAGAGAGAGGTGCAGCTTAGCACATCCACCTCACCATCTGAGGACACCCACTACCTCTAGTCCAAGTAAACCCCTGCCAATGTGCTGCTGCTCTTTCCCCAGGTCTTCTTCCAGGCCTTCTCACATGGCTTCAGCTGAGCCTTTCCTGTGCTTATTCCCTGATTCTCTCTCAACAAGGGATTGCCCAAGCCCTGGTCCCTATAGAATTTCACCCCCTTTTCCCTCTCCACCGGGTAGCACTGCTTCCCTCTTCCCAGCAGGCTTTGGTCCCAATTTATAGCGAGTTACCTGATCGCTGTACTACAAGTCCAATAACCTGGGAGGAAAACTCAGATGGGTGCTGAGCCTGATTTTCCTTTAAAGATCAAGCCCTCCATGTAACAAAACATTTCTGGGTGGCCACAAGCTTCCCCCCTTCTCTACACACTGGAATGGTTGTACTTGTATGTTGGGCTTGCTACTACTTTTAAAGGCATAGTGCCCTCCCTACTTTGCACTGTGCTCCATCAGCCCACAGGAGGCATTATACCTGTAAAAGAAAGGCACCATTGCTAATATGATGTGCCCTTCTCTCCTCCCCTCTGTTTCTGCAGAGGCATAATTGAGCCCTATCCCAGTGGTCTTTGGGCACTGTTTCCTGCTCAATTTCCTGAATTTCATTAGCAGGAAGTTCACTCATTTTATTTTTTGTCTGGTCCGTACATGACCTCTTTGTAGCACAGTCAGCTTTTGAAAAACAAGACATTTATACCTTCCATTGGAACTTGACTAGGATATTTATTATTCTGATCAATGATTAGTAAATATTCAATTAATTTTTGCTTGAATTTGCATTGTCCATAAAGCATCAACTGATATTTAAACCGCTGGTAAACATCGGCTCTCCCAGAGAAAGTGAATGGGGTTTACCAGCTTTTCGAAAAGGTAAATTTAAGAGGCCTAAACAGCTTATGAGCTAGATTTTTATAAGGAGGGGGGGGAGTCACACACAGAGGCTTGCTATGTGAAAGGGGTCACCAGTACAAAAGTTTTTTGAACCACTGATTTATACAACTTATTTGCCAGCTACTGTTAATTTATAGATTTCTCTAACGAAGCACATCACTTCACATACATTAATGACACTTCACAATACCACTGTGAGGCAAGCAAGCATTTTTATCCCAGTTTTACAGATGGGAAACTGAGGTACAGAAAAGTGAAGTAACTTGTCCAATGTCAAAGTAGAAATCTGTATCAGAGCCAAGGACAGAACCCAAATTTCCTAAAATTCAGTCATAAGATCATCCTTCAATAGCTTGATCTTTTTGTGTTCTGTAAGCAGGGGCATGTCTTATGATTCTCTAGACACCAGTTGACATATTCAGAACATGTTCCACTTAAACTTCCTTTATACACTATGCTTTCATGCAAATAACTGGGTACAGCATGCAAAGTTTATTATTATAATGCAGCTAATAGAGTTTACATTTACATTGCTATTAGGCTGCTATTCCATAGCAATACACTGAATTGATAGTGTCCTTGGTAATAAATCCACACTAAAAAGGAGGGGGAAGATTAAATACTTTCTTAAGCAGTAAAACTCATTTAAAAAGCAAGTGCATTAAGGGAATCTGTTAATTCATACTGATGGAGCTGAAATAATAATGAATGAATTAACTATTGTAATGTAATTCTCTTGAGATTTAATCTATGCCTCTGAGAAACCACACTGGTTTCATACAACCAACCAAATGGCAACATGATAATAGATCCCAACAATAGCAAAGTCAAGGGTTCCTGGTGCTAATTGTTTTGCTAGTCCCAGGCACACCTTAGAGCTATTAGCTTTTAACGAGCTGCTAAATTGTACTGAACCCCTCCAGAAATGTCAGCTTTCACCATGTTGCTGCATTTAAAATCAAATGTAACATAATTCAGAAGAGAAAACAAGGAGATGCATTTTACATTCTAACATCATCAGCAGCATCTCCAACAAATCCATCAGTGAAGTTTTTCAATTTTATTTTTATTAAGCTTTATAATAAATGTAGATATCTGAAAACAATGTCTGATCAATTGGCCAAAAATGAATAACCTTCTGGCACTGATCTTAGCAAACTTAAGCTACAAACAAAAGAAGAGAAAATACACACACACAAAAAAGTTTCATCTATGTAATAAATATCTGGAACAGTCAAAGTTTATTCATTAGCTAACCACAACCACTTCACATTAACCATTCCATTAACTATATGTTGTTGAGGGCTTGTGATGGTCACTACATAATTATTTTGCATCTTCAAGAGTAGGAGATTCAGGGCTTGTCTACATGGGGAAATAGCCCAGAATAAGCTATTGCAGAATTCCGCTACTAGCTTCCCGTGTGGATGCTCTTATTCTGCACTCAAAATGCCTTTTGGCCTGGTCCACACTACCCCCCCACTTCGGACTAAGGTACGCAAATTCAGCTACGTTAATAACGTAGCTGAATTCGAAGTACCTTAGTCCGAACTTACCGCGGGTCCAGACGCTGCAGGCAGGCTCCCCCGTCGATGCCGCGTACTCCTCTCGCTGAGCTGGAGTACCGGCGTCGACGGCGAGCACTTCCGGGATCGATCCCAGAACATCGATTGCCTGCCGTCGGACCCGGAGGTAAGTGTAGACGTACCCTTTGTGTGGTTTAGTTTAATCTACTTCTAAAATGCATTAAGTTAAACCACAAAAAAAGGGACTCAGAAGCCGGGATACACTAGAAAATTAGGTCGGTTTAACTATGTCAGTCAGGGGTGTGGAAAATCCATACCCCTGAGCTGAATAGTTAAACCAACCTAAAGTCCAGTGCTAGGTCAACTGAAGAATTCTTCGGTCAACCAAGCTACACCTTTCAGGAAGGTGGATTACCTACGCCAAAGGGAGAATCCCTCCTATCAGCGTGGTAGTGTCTACACTGAAGCGCTACAGCAGTGCAGCTGCAATGGGGAAGCTGTGCCACTGTAGTGTTTTAAGTGTAGACAAGCCCTCAGACCTTCTCTAACATTAGAAAGCTGTACCATTAAGGAGTTATTTCAGTATAAATGTGTTTTATACTGGTACAGCTTATTTCAGTACAGGAAGGGAAACAAGCTATTCTAATATAAAATAGCTTAATACTGATCTAATTGTGCCCATATTAGGGCTTGTACTGGTATAATTACTTCAGTAAAAATCACCCCCTCATTGACATAGTGCTGCAAAGACTGAGTTCTGGTCTACACTTAAAACTTAGGCCAACATAGCTTTGGTGCTCAGAGGTGTGAAAAATCTACACCCCTGAGCGCCATAACTATGCTGACCTAACCCTTGGTGGAGACGCAGCTAATTCGATGGAAGAATGCTTCTGTCAACTAAGCTACCATTGCTTGGGGAGACAGAGTTTCTACAGAGACGGAAAAAACCTTTCCTATGCGTACACCATGAGATTACAGCGGCATAGCTATGGTGCAGTAGCTATGCCCTGACACTGTAGTGCCCGTAACGTAGACATGGCCTCATGAACATGCTTAACTTTATACGCACTGTTGAACCCCTCTGTATGAAAAGTTAAGCATGTGCTTAAGTCTTTGCAGGAGCCTGTTCACCTTATCTGTGATGATTAATCCCATTGAAATGAATGGAACCACTCACATAAGTGGCCCATAGTTTGAGATCTATAAATATCAGGTACTAATTATTGTTTACCATCATTATCCTGAGTCAAAGTTCATGGAAACAAATACTACTTCAATTTGCAAGTCTTTGACTCTCCTTAGGCTGTAAACTTCTTTTTTTTAAATGCAGAAAGCTAATGAAGATCATTGTTTATAGGCCACTTGTATGTGTGTGAGAGAGCAGGATCATGGTGAGAGAGAGGATCAATTTTGGGAGTCAATTAGGGAGGGAATCGTTACAAGAAAAATGAATTGCTTTGTGAGATTAGTGAGTACTGTAAATTTCTCCTTCCTTATTATACCTTTACATAGGTTCTCTTTCACCAGTGAATTCTGAAGGCAAAAACAAACTGGACAAGACTGTCACACCAGCTCCTGTTTTTAACAGAAATTCAATGGCCCCGTTATATTAACTAACTTACTTGAAATGGAAACTTCAGAATGTTTGGTTTATTTCTGAGGCACAGTTGCAGAGTTTCTACTTCTTGCAATTTTACTGCACACCTCATGATGTTTGTGATTTTTGTTAAAGCCTACGCTCCTGGATAACATGAGAATTTTAGCCTCCATTTAATACAAATTAAGTTTCTAGCCTTTGTTGTTGCAGAGAAAAGTTGGAAAATATGAACCTTGAAAGCTCAAACACCAGAAAGCAAAAAAGTTCCAAATTTATTACTGTTTAAAATCATGTGATTTTTAAAGCAAATCTCTCAATATTGGGGGTCTGAATTCATGAATGATAAATGCTTCGGTTGGCAATACTGCAGCTGAAATAACAGGAAACCACTTCAAGATAGGTATACAGCCAATAAGTGCAACAGGCCTCCACTAATATAGAACATGGAGGGTCTTCTGCAAACACGCTTGCACTCATTTAGTCAAACTGGTGCAAATCCCTGTGTGGAATTATTTCAGTTTCATTCAAACCTATTCCTTAAACTAAACCAAAATAAAGCATGGTTTAAACAGAAACAAGTGTGTCTACATGGCCTTTTGCACAAGTGTAACTAAATCTGTTTAAAATCACATCTTAAGTTAAACCCATAACACTCTGCATGTAGACAAGCACTTATTTAGGGATATGCACATTTTATAATCTAATAAATAATACATTATTATTGTGTCACTAAGATCTGTCCCTTATCTGTCAAGGTCCTTATCGGACTGCACAGTTAAATAATAAATTGCCAACCATTAAAATATTGTATATAATATTTAAAAGGCCCCAAACAAGGTAGCATATTACACAAAAACTAACATACAAAAACTCCAAATATGGTCCCTTTGCTGGTTCCGGACTCATTTTAATTTTTTCTGGGCTCTATATCTTGATCAAAAGACTCCAAATTTGCACCCTATCATCCTGCATCCTGATGATGCACAGAAATTTTCAAGACAATCTGAGTGTGCATGTGGATATTAGAGCACTTTGAAAATTAGCTTTTAACTGAAAGCTCAGTTCAACTGTAACTATGGTGCCCCAAGGCCACCCCATAATGGGGCCTGTATAACATCACCCCTCTGGCCTCTTGGCAAATTGCTGAGTTAATGAGAAGAGGTCAAGTGAGGAGGTGGGAGGAGAGAGTAGGAAGGTGCTAATTGTAAGTGACCTGCTGCAGGGAGCCAGGGAATACATACAGTGTCAACTCAGTGTTAAAGCTCAGGGGGATAAGCATTACCCTGTGAGCTGTGTGCAGGGAGTAGCTTTAGTCTGCCTTCTGTCAGAAAGAGTTCTTCATTGTATGGACTGTGGTGTGAAAAATACATCAGAGGGATTTCAGGTGTAAGGAAAGGAAAGAAATACAGACTGACCTGAGGAAAAATGCTGCTTATTAGGTAAGCTAATGCTACTTTATATACATAGAGTCAGTCTGGAAAATGCCAGTGTTCATTCATTCTAGTGAAATGTATTGACATTTTATAAAATCTTATATTTAAGATCCTTAACTTCAATTTTATCTTTCTCTATAGCTATCATTTTCTTTTGTACTCATCAATGTAGTAGTAAGTAGGTGTTGATTTCCCTTCCTCAAACCCTATTTTGCTCCAGGATTGTTGAGCATAATAAATGCTAGGTTTATTGCTCCTTTGATGGTATAATTTAACGTCTTTTTAGTGAGATCAGCATTCCCTTATATGTATCATTTTGTGTTTTAGGTGTCTTTTAAGCTTGGCACTATCTTTACAAGTAATCCAATTTGGAAATGGTAAGAGAACTCCTTCTCTCCCCCCTCCAACCCCCGTTTTGCTTTTGCTGGTTTTCTTAACAAAAAAATGTATTTTTCTGTGCACTTTGAATACTTTTACTTGTAAATAGCTAGCATACAAAACAAATACTGCTTTTACCCTCACCCTGCAAACACCTACATATGTGAATAATCCTAAATGCTTCTATTCATGTGAGTAACATTAAGCATGTACCAGATTGTTTGCAGGATTGGGGTCTTCCATTAACACTGCACCCTGAATCAGTTGCCAGTTCCACTCTAAACACAACTGAGGACAGAATTGGTGTCTCAGGATATCAGTTTTTTGGGGCAACTTTTAACAATGTGTGTACAGTGGCTAGCACAGTAGGCCTGGATCCCTAGTTAGGAGCTGCTTGATACTATTGTAATACATACTACTAAGCTTCAGCAAGATATTTCAGAACATTTCAAAAAAACCTTTTTACCTGTCCGACCTCTCACTGAGAGCAGGCAATGAGAATTAGATCAGACCCTGAAGCAGAAAAACAAACAGACAAAGGTACATAAAATACTGACCATCTTCCATACCACGATGGGATAATATCTTCACCACCACTTCAAACTTGCATGGGAACTTTATTTGAACACCATCTATTGCAGCTATCAAAGCTAAATCTACAGTTTAGCCATCACTGAGAGTTTGACCTAATTTTTTTTTTTTAATATATATATTTAAAGGCTGTGAGGGGGAGAACTGTGATGATAACCCAGACCAGAAAAATCCAAACACTTCCTTAACCACCTTTAATGATATAAATAATCTCAATTCTGAGAGGAGAAGGAGGAACCCCTCTGAAGTCTTACCTTTCATTGGGCTTACAGATGGTAAGTTAATCGTTGTATTGAGAGGCAACAGGTTTTTCATGTCCAATGTGAACTAGCTTCTCAAGGAGAAACCCTTTCACGCAGGCACCATTGCATAATAACCTGACTTCGTTATATTAAAAAAATCAAGGGCTACACTTTTGTGCCCACCTGTTGGATGCACACAACTCTGTATTTGCATACCCAGTGATGTCTGTATGAATAACCTGTGTCATTGTATATAGAAATATATACTTGCATGAAAGACCCTTTGTACTTAATAGAAATTGAATCTAAATTCTGCAGGAAGATATGGATTCTACAGTAAATTCCATGGATTATGTTGTGCATTCATCCCATATGCACTCAAGATACACCTTTTGAAATGCATGTTTTTGCACACATAAGGAGTGTATATACATATTTTTGCAGATGGACCTTGCTGCATGTGGCCACATTTAAAAATTGGCTCTAAAATCTTAAGCAGTTACACAGAATAAATTAATAGCAGACAAGTGCACAGAAAGTGGGAAACACTCAAAATTCTGGTTTATGATCTGATTAAATGCTGTCTTGAAAACAGAAAATTGTACAACAGATTAGAGTTCTTTTAAAAAGTAGAGCTACCCACAGGTGAAAATTAAATATAAACCATGTGGCCAACTCTATGCCTTAGAAATGAGAAGGCAAATAAAAGTAACCTATTTTTTTTTTTTTAATCTTCTGATTTGTATGCCACTCATGATGTTTTTGGTGTGACACTTCTGATTTTTAAATACTCAGACTTGGCAATACTGTATAAATCTGACCTCAATCTGTAACTTGTCAAAGTGTTGTATGGCATTTAGCCACCCAAAATCCCATCAAAATATCCTGTGACACTTGGAAAATGTAGCCCTATGGATAATCAGGAAATGCTGCTAGTCCATTTCAGCACTAATGCTGTAACTGATGGAAAGGGTTAAAGGTGATACATCATACACCTCATTTTGACTTTTGCTGGTTGCAAACAGACGAAGGGGAAGTTGAGAAAGTTGGCTCAAATCATCTCTTTTGATGGGAGCATGCCATTAGGGTTTTGTTGCCACTTAAATACTGATTGGTACATGATCAAAAAAAATATTCTTTTCTATGCTCAGTTATTATATTTGCATCCTAGAGGTGGGGGGAAGGGGAGAAGAGTCAAGCTTCACTGTATACATGATCCAAATTGAACTATTTTTTTACAATAACTAAAGAAACCTTAATTGAAGAACTGCAGGCTCCAGTGATGTCCAGACCTTTGTCCTCAATTGCATTACTTAGGCTATGTCTACACTGCACAACTTATAGTGGCACAGCCGTGCCGCTAAAGCCTTGCTGCTGTAAGGCATGCAGGGCAGCCGCTCTCTGTCGCTGGAAGAGAGCTCTCCTGCCGACAAAATAAAACTACCCTCGAGGATGGGTGGTAGCTTTGTCACCAGGAGAGCATCTCCCACTGACAAATCACTGGTGCTTTTTGTCATTAAAACTTTTGTCCTTCGGAGTGGGGGTGGGAGGTGTTTTTTCACACCCCTGAGTGACAAAAGTTTTAACGACATAAGTGCAGTGTAGACATAGCCTCAGTAGCACAGCATATAGTCTAGTCAGGCACTGTAGCTAAATTTTTTTTAAAGGGGCTGCGTAACAGTGTAACTTAGCATGCATATGCAATTATAAATTCCAAGATAAAGAATCATTTTGCACACTTCTGGGCATGAACTACGGGGCTGAGAAGGAATCTCTCTAATGTACAGTACAGCACTTCAAAACTGCTTAGGTGCACTACGGAAGCAGGCAAGACTTTGTTCTCTGAAACATCAGCAATTCTCATTACCAGACAGAGGATACCACACTAGGTGGATCAGTAATCTGATCTGCCTTGCAAAATCTCATGTTTCCAGGTTAAAAATAGAGAAGCTTGAACTGTATGATATAACTCTTAATTGATTTGTTCTGTGTTTGTACGAGGCCTAGCACAACGGGGTCCTGGTCCGTGACTGGGGCTCTGAGCCATTACACTAATACAAATAATGAATAATTTAAGAATGCTGCACATGATGTAGCTTATTAGCAGGAACAAGCTACAATGTATGCACAACAGTCAGTCATAAAAATCACATCACACAGTTAGAACTGCTCCATGAAAATAGATATGCCCCTCTGCATGGGGCCATGCTTGAAGTGTACAAATCTGAGAAGTGAGAAGAATTCAGAAATAAGTGCTTCTCTGGCATATGAGAGCCATTGCCACTCACATTAAATCTTCTTATGAATTCTGTTCTTCCCAGAAACGTTTGCTTTGGTTTGATTGTTATTAAGGCAACTAAAAGAAGACCCCCACACACTATCTAAATACGAAAATACTCTTCATTATGTGAATATCGAGGGAGCTGTGCTGAAAGCTATTGCCATGATTCAGAGAGCACGTTCTTGTAATTATTCTTATACTTCCCCACCTCTTTAATGGAAAACATACTATAAAGAACTCTTCAGAGGTCAGGCTTGATGCATATTAGTGGGTGTTGCCTGTGCTATACCCTGTTCTGTAGATAAACAGGACTTAGTCTCCATTGTTTTAACCCAGCATATTTCAGAAGCCCTTATATAATCTCTGTACTAACACACATTTTAGATCTTAAAATCTGTGTAATATCTTCCTACCTCTGTTATTTCATTTTGGAATCCAGTCCTATCAGAGCTATCTGATCTACACTTCTGTACTTTTTTTCCATGAAAGATCTCTAGCATTCTGTTGTAATTTGGCACAGTCCATATTCTCTCTGTCAACCAAACTCTTTTATGTTCTCAATAATTCACATGTAAATATCTTACCAACAGATGCAAATGTTTTGAAACACTTCCTCTATTTTAAGCAAGTTAAGTGTTTGTGAAAGGTACTAGATTAACACCTCTGGAGACTGAAGTCCTCTACTAGCCACAAAGCAGGCAAAACTGGGCTCTAAAAGGTACCACGTCTGTGAAGAGACACCCCCAAAATTTTTCAGATGATAGGCACAATGCAAGGTACCTCTGGGGGTTCCAGGCCAAAGTTTCTTCTTCAACAAGACTCCCATCCAGAACAAGGAAACAAAACAAAGTCACCCACCAAGACCCATCACTGGGCCCTAAGTAAAATCCCCTCATGTCCACTTTCCACCCATGGCTCCCTGCCGTACCTCTCCCAGACAGCTCCCCAACACAGGCACTCACTGCAGCTCCCTGAGCAGGTCTTGGGGCTGTCGCTGAGTGAATCCTGTGGGTGGGGCAAGGCTCCAGCAGGTGGGAGGGGTTGCCGTGACACAGGAGCTAGCCCCACAGCAATGACAAGGAGTAGCACTAGTCACCGCACTGCCCATTCAGGTTTGGCACCCGCTGCCCTCTGTCATCACAGGGAAGTAGTGGGATCAGACTTGAGAGTGACATCGAGACCTGGTGCATGGAAGTCACAGCGACGCTCATGTTTGGCCCCATGGCCCATTTGTCATAACCTGAGCAGCAGCGCTGCAACCCCCGTGTGCCACGTCGCAATTCTATTGGTTTTGGCTCTGGTGCTCCCCCGTCATGACTGAGGGTTGTGGGGCCAAATTTTAAAGAATAATGGGGCAGCCAGTGCTGTTCCTCCTCACCACTGCTGTGGGGCTGGCTCTGCCCCTGACAATGGTACACACCATGCATACTGCTCATATGGCTGCGGGCATCATGGCCTCTGTGAATGTGAGGATAATCAAACCTTGATTTAGGAAGAAATTAACTTCAATCTTAGTCTTTTCAAATAGAGCAAACAAGTTCAACCAACTGTAGTGGTTTCTTCCCACTGGACAGGTTTCTTCTACAAAGAACTGGAACCTAAAAGCCATCAGATGGTAACTCTTTACCAGACAGATTCCTAGTGGTGACCTAGCTGTGCATGGCAAGTCTCTCTGTTTGACAGTCTAGTTCCTTGGATAACTTCCTTTCTGCTCTCTCTACTTTTGACTTAAGCCAGAAAACTGAACAGAAGCTGCTGTCAGAATGGAGGGACCTGTTTCCTGGGGAGTTTTTGCATATGTCCAAAACACTTTACTGGCAGACACTGTGAACATGATAAACGGATCAGGTAAGCAACAAACAGGGATTATCTCCCAGTGAAGGAGAAAGAGGAAACTCAATTTTCAGTCACAGCACTCCTGTTTATGGAATCTTTTTTCTCCTCCTGCAGTAGCTGCGGTGCCATTGGCCATGGAGAGTGGACCCAGGAAGGATGTTTGTTCTGCCAATGTGTTTATGGGATTCTGCACTGTTTCCCTCAAAACCAGGAAGATGGTTGTGGTAAGAAGCATCATTATTCCTTTCTAAAGCATAATTCATGTGCAGTTATCATATGACACATAATTCATGTGTCACATCTCTAGTGCATATTTTTACTATTCACAGCGCACCTCTGTCATATTCAGTAATCAGCTATGAGGGGAGTAAACACTTCGGCAGTGTCAGGATTATTCAGAATCGTTCAAGAAGCAGCCCCAGGTTTCTCTCAAGACAGGAGGTCTGACTCAATGAAAGGGAGTCTCTTGAGTTCTGACAAATGCCAATACTGGGAATAAAATGAAAGAAATGAGGATTCCAGATGTACAGTATAAGGGGAAACTTAACACTTTGCCTGGACCAAACTTAAACTTGGGGTCCAGCTGAGGTGACATTCATGGTCAATAGGGATGAGTGTTGGACTGTATTAGAATAAGTTTGCTCTCAGTCCAGAGGCCAAAGATTACACTGGCATCTCTACATTAGCCTTCTTGACAGAAAATTTCCCACCAGTGCCAACAACACTGCACCCCCACCAGTTGTGGGAGTGCTAGGCCACGTTTACCTTATGGGTGCTACAGAGGCACAGCTACAGCACTACAGCTGTAACACTGTAGCGTAGGCGATTCTACAGTGAGAGAAGGGTTTTTTACATCTATGTGGGTAATCCACTTCCCTAAGCAGTGGATAAGAAGTTGACAGAAGAATTCTTCCATTGACCTAGCCATGGAGGTTAGGTCAGTTTAATTATGGGACTCAGTGTTGTGAATTTTTCACGCCCCCTGAGCACCATAACTACATTGACCTAGACCAGGCCCTACTGTATCCTGCCCACTGGCAGTGTAATCATTCTGTCATCTAATCCTGCGCAAATCAGATCTAGTTGACACTGTGATTAACACATTGACAGTTGCTGGGGTCTTGTTTACGTTGGAGTTCTCACCGTTGCTATCATCAGTGGAAACCCACCAGTGGTAGCAATGATGGGAAATTTTAGAAAGATAAGCGTAGGGACTTGCCTTCGCTAGAGGTGACCCCTCTAGCCCAGTGTGGAGGCACACTGTCAGGATATTATGGGAAAGTCTGTACAATCTCTGACCACAATGGACTTGAACAGTGGATAAATAACAGGAGTACTTGTGGCACCTTAGAGACTAACAAATTTATTAGAGCATAAGCTTTCGTGGGCTACAACCCACTTCTTCGGATGCATAAGTGGGTTGTAGCCCACGAAAGCTTATGCTCTAATAAATTTGTTAGTCTCTAAGGTGCCACAAGTACTCCTGTTATTTTTGAGGATACAGACTAACACGGCTGCTACTCTGAAACCAGTGGATAAATAAGAGCTTTTGTATGTCAACACCTTTCAACAGCGCTAAGTTCATGTTAATATTTTTGGTTTTTAAAGATTTGGATAAGTATCTAGAGTGTGGGGTGAAATACTAAACTTCTCGGAGAAAGTTAATGGAGTGAGAGGTGATGTTCAAGAATTCCTCAATTCCCCTATAGTCAGAGGTTAATATTTTTTAATTTAACAGATCTCTCTGAATTGAGGGGGAGTTACAGGGTATACTTCTTTTCAGATTATATATAAATAATTGTGACCTATATTTTATATGCATTATGTATACAAAATGTTATATATTATAAAAATGCTATAGTGTATATATGTGTAATATATATATTACACACACACACATAGTGAAAATCTTTATGTAGTACATAATGTAACAGAAAATTGTTCCTTCCAGATTCCCTTTAATTTAAACAGAGATCTGCTAAATTATAATGTATCTGTGTTTGTGTGGAACAAAAGAGAAGATCTCTCTTCATTAAATGTTTACCATTTTAAGCCCTTAAGAAGTTAGAATCAAGGTAAACACACGTGGCCAGCATTCTGATTAGCAAAATCCAATTAACCTGGAAAGACCATTAAGTGAATTAACAAATTTGATAATCTCTTTAGAAGGAATTTTTCCATTCAAGTTCCCTGGAGGCTTTTATTTACAAAGGAAAAACCTGAAAGCTTTTAGTACTCTGACATTTTTCTTTCATATTAAAACCAGTTTCTGGGTCTCTAGAGGGAACATTACCTCCATCTACTTACTCCATATGCACTTGGAAAGAAAATATGGCAGTACTTAAAAGCAACATTCTGGCAAATATCTGGGATTTACATATGAATACTTGGAGGTTTTCTCTCCTGAGTGCCATCAAATCTCATCAGTCATTTCTTAAATGTTCTCTGAGTGCTGCCATTCACAACTCTTTCAGAACTGTAAACACTCCCTTGAAAGAGACTCCATAGCTGGGTGCTCAGCTGAAGCCTGAAAGGAAGTACTTTGGAGCAATGAAGTACATGCAAATCATACCTTTTTCTGTTTAATTTAAAGGAATTTAAATTCAGGCTTTGTTCCTTCAGGTCCTACAAAGAAAAACATGCCTGCTTGGATTCATCTTGGAATGAGTTCTGAAGGACCAAAACTTCAACAGACAACAAACATCCCTATAGTTTCATTACTGTTTCCTCTGCTTTGTCAGCTCCTCTAATGAGTAACAAAGATAAGAAGCAAGAAAGGTAGTTACTTTAACAATGAGAAAGTAACATGAATATGAAGCCTTTTGTTTTATCTTTAATTGTATAATGGCAAGCAGCAGGAACTGATTATCTGCACTTGATATTAGTGTTTCCTGGATGCCAACTGACTGTTTTATTAGGTGGGTGGTTAGGAAAAGAACAGAATTTTTATTTTATCCTACAACAAATCCATCTATTCCTGTGCATTAAAACAGGGGCTATAAGTATGTCTCTTCTCCACCTATTTTGAAGTGGCCCTGTTAATTGCTTTCAAATATTGGCTTCTATGATGTTTAATATTGAAAGATCAGTTCTTCCAGTGGAAGATGATATATTTACATCTGCTTAGGCTAAAACAGCCATAATTGTATTGTAAATATGATTTTGCTTTAAATATCTAATTTTAATAATTTATTGTTATCTCTTTTGGCTATTTCAGCTGTTGAAAAGACAGAAAACTAAAAGTCATTAATTAATGGTTTTCTTGTCAATCTGGGTTGATTTGTTTTCCCACAAACTAAATTAAAACTTTGAAAGAGCCATTCTAAAGAGACCGAGTCATTTGTATTACAATGGTTTCATACTTGAAGATATTGTAAAAGTTATCATTTCAACCACTATCCCTACACGCAAATAAACTTTATTTTAAAACATTTAGTCCAAACACTTAATTTTTCAGAGGGTACAATTTTTCAAAAGGGACTTTGTTGATTTGACTGAATTACTTTGGAAAATGTGTTTCCAGAAAGTGGATTATGTTCAAAAGACGTTTCCTAAACACATCACTAAAGAGTATTTAGTCAAGATTATGGATGCTCATCCACTGTGTTCATTTTGTTAATTGTCCCTCCCCCATCTTAGACTGTCTAGAATCATCAGCAGATCTGAATGGCATTTGAGGTTCTACTTCTTTTCGTCCCCACCCTTTTCCTTCCCATGCCCTCTCACTCAATTTCACTTTTGAAAACCAATTTTTGATGTTTCACAAGTCTCAATAAGTCATGCATTGTGCACTTCAATAAGTAGTATCCAATTCCAAATTGGATTAAGTATATTACGAAATAAGAGTGTTCATACATGATATTCAGGAATAGTTATTCCAGAACATTTATTCCAAAACAGCTATTCTGGAATAATTCCATATGTACTGTATCAGAGGGGTAGCCATGTTAGTCTGGATCTGTAAAAAGCAACAGAGAGTTCTGTGGCACCTTTAAGATTAAGCTTTCGTGGGTGAATGCCCACTTCATCGGATGCATGTAATGGAAATTTCCAGGGGCAGGTATAAATATGCTGGCAAGAATCAGACTGGAGATAACGAGGTTAGTTCAATCAGGGAGGGTGAGGTCCTCTGCTAGCAGTTGAAGTGTGAACACCAAGGGAGGAGAAACTGCTTCTGTAGTTGGCTAGCCATTCACAGTCTTTGTTTAATCCTGATCTGATGGTGTCAAATTTGCAAATGAACTGAAGCTCAGCAGTTTCTCTTTGGAGTCTGGTCCTGAAGTTTTTTTGCTGTAAGATGGCTACCTTTACATCTGCTATAGTGTGGCCAGGGAGGTTGAAGTGTTCTCCTACAGGTTTTTGTATATTGCCATTCCTGATATCTGACTTGTGTCCATTTATCCTTTTACGTAGTGACTGTCCAGTTTGGCCAATGTACATAGCAGAGGGGCATTGCTGGCACATGATGGCAATATAACATTGGTGGATGTGCAGGTGAATGAACCGGTGATGTTGTAGCTGATCTGGTTAGGTCCTGTGATGGTGTTGTTGGTGTAGATATGCGGGCAGAGTTGGCATCGAGGTTTGTTGCATGGATTGGTTCCTGAGTTAGAGTTGTTATGGTGCGGTGTGTGGTTGCTGGTGAGAATATGCTTAAGGTTGGCGGGTTGTCTGTGGGCGAGGACTGGCCTGCCACCCAAGGTCTGTGAAAGCGAGGGATCATTGCCCAGGATGGGTTGTAGATCACTGATGATGCGTTGGAGAGGTTTAAGCTGAATATGTAGACAAATCCTCAGTTATCAATTTATGCAATTCCTTGCACTTTAGCGGAGTGGATTTGATTTGCATAATGTCTGTATGACTGTTTCTCAATAATTGTAAAGTATACAAATGCAGAGCTTCTTAATGGCCCTTAGCCAATCAGGGCAGAGGGATTTGCATAGTCACTGTATTGTTAATCACTAGAGTCATTTTTAATACCCATACACGATTATACATGATTGAAGCTAAAGTTCTCAGAACTCCCCACACATATGCCATCCACAAACATGTCTGTTAACTTCTGGCTCCTCTTCCTGCCCAGCCAGTTAACTCTTATTTGGGGAAAAGAGAGGGACTGAAATTACTATCCCATCCTCATGAGCTAAGGAGGAATCACGAGGGAAGATATTGCAAAGGCTAAATTTAGATGAGGCCACAGGATGTGGATGGGATCAGAGGCTGAGGCTCTCGCATATGTTGGAAACAGCTGGGTGGGGAATTGCAGGGGAAGTAGCCATTCTGGATGTAGGGGCTACAGATGGGAGAGCACAGTCTCCACCCACATATCCCTTAGGGAGGGGGCAGACACAGTGTAGCTGGACAGCGAGTGGAGCCTCTGCTCCTCATTAAAGCCATCTTCTCGTGGGGGAGTGTTGAGGGCAAGGCCACTCCTTCATTAACCACATCACTGGGAGGAGTGCACTGTACAACCAGTCCCAGGTGGGGGAGCTGCTGCTGCTGTTGCAGCAGGTGGTCACCGGGAGTCCTCATGAGCAATTCTAGCCAAGTATGGAGAACTCTTCTCTATAGCTCCTACTACAGCACAGCTTCTGTGGACAAAGCACCTCTCCCTGTGATTGGAATATGGTCTGTAGCTTCAAGCCATAGCACATTCTACAATGATTAGAGAGCCTAATATTGAGGGTTGTTGAGCAACCAGTTTTCCTTAGTGACTTGTGAATACTCAGCACCTATCAGGATAGGGCCCATGCCTGTTAATTCCTAGTTATTATGGGACATTGTGGACAAAAAACACGTAGTATGTCATCATTTATGATACAACCAAGGGTCTCAGTCAAGACATGGGCACCACTGAGCCAGTCCCTGCCCCAAAGAGTCTGCAAACAAAAAGATAAGTGAAAAATGTAAAGTGGGGGATAGGGATATAACATACAAGCATGTGGTCATGGTGGTGAGTGGCACCAATGGCAGTGTTAGGGGAATGGCAGGATTGAGGAGGGCAAGGCAAATTTAATGTCACAACTCAGTGACCTGAAGTCCATTTAGAATCCTCCCATGAAGGGGGAATTAAGTGCAAGGAGCAGGGGGCACATCCTTCCAACCACTCAGAACTCCAGGATCTACCAAGGATTCCCATCCCAGTTCCAGAGAACTCAAAGCATCAATATGGAGGCCATCCATGCCCAGTATTGGACTCCCCTTTGGCAGCACACTTAGATCTGTGCCTATGACACCATTGATTCTGGCTCAGCTGCTAAGCCGAGTTCCACCACCAACTCAGAGTGCAGTCGAAGTTGCAAAGAAGTAGTTGTTGCTACCTGCAGCATTAAAGGCTTGGTTGTATTAGAATTTTTTGCACTGATGCAGATACACTGCAGCACTAAAGCAAAGCCCATTTTACACTCCTGCAGTGCCTCTGCACTCATGATTTGCATTGACATGGATTTTTGCTGCTGTAAAGAGCTCTAACCTAGACAAGATCTAGGGCTAGTCTACACTGGCAACACTAAAGCTCTGCCACGGCAGCGCTTTAACATGCTTTGTATGGTCACGGCGCAGGTTACCACCTCAGTAAGGGGCGTAGCTCCCAGCGCTGGGGCACTGTTTACACTGGCGCTTTATAGCGCTGCAACTTGCTGAGCTCAGGGGGTGTTTTTTCACACTCCTGAGCGAGAAAGTTGCAGCACTGTTAATTGCCAGTGTAGACAAGCCCCTAATAATTTGTACTTTAACTTCTATTTCAAACTACATTTGAACTTTGAAGGAAGCATTCCACCTATAACCACTGCCACCTGGTTCTACACACCCTAACCCTTTTCAACAGCCTTGGAGACCTACATTCTAGATGCTTATCTGAAGCAAGATTCCCCCATCAGTTTGCAATATATCCATTGAGCCGTAACAACCTAAATGTTAAAACCGTACTGATGTCACCAGAAAAACGGAAGACCCAATATCCAGTCTTACAAAAATAAAAACTACAATATTAAAGAAGTCTTTGAGATTGTCCATTCCTGTCATACAAGTCACACTCATACTCTTCTCAGCTGTATTTCTTTTGGCAAGCCTGGGGAATTCACACATACCAGAAGTGTTAACATACAAAATGGTGTCTTTCAATTTGAATGGTATACACTCTGAGCCTTTGTACAAGCAGTAGTGTTCCTGCATTGTGGAGCTGGCATTTCCTGATCTTTCTTAGCTTTGGCAGATAATTTCCTGAATGAATTGCTTACTTTACACTTTAAAGGGTTTCCTTTTAAACTACAGAAGTGCCAGAAGGACTCAAAATTTAGTCACATCATATTTACATTATATAAGAGTCAAAAGGGTCAGAGACCATCATTTACTGTATGTTTGTAACAGTGCCTGGCATAGTGGGGTTCCAACTGGGTTGAAGCCTCTAGGCACTACCATAGTATAAATGTTGATTTATTATTATTTTATTCATTATTTAAGACTCTTTCTTGTAAAAAGTAACTTGGTTTTTCCACATACCTTATAACTGCCTTGGGATATAAAATCCACCACAGAAACATTTGTATTATTACTGTCTATGTAGAGCACACCATATGTCTTAGGGCTGTACTTTTTAATCAGATCTGAATATGTTGGGTTCTGAATTAGTTATAGGGGTTTGACAAATGTTTGTAGAAGTAAATATAAATAGTATAAATTATTTGATTTGGGGTATTAATCAGATTTTTCCAAAAGTATTCTTTTGCCCCCAAGAAGAGCTTCCTACCTGATGGAGTGAGATCAAAGGATGTTGTCAAGGCTGCTTGTATATCTTAAATCAGGAACATTTAAGTATCTCTTACAATACATTATTTCCCAAGAAATCTCTAGGAGAATAGACCTAGATGTTTCCTGATTTGTATGCATCCAGCGAGATAGATACACAAATAACAAAACATACCCTCCACCCCCACCAGGTATCCATTGAACAAGCAGTTGCATTTCCTAATGCACACACTAACTTTGTCTACATTGAGGATTTCACCAGAGCAAACCACCATTTACCTAGCCCTTGTCTACAGTGGGAAGAGGAGCTAACACACATTTTATCTAGCATGACATTAGACCGTATTGTGCTCTTAGCATGGACAAAGATGGACATGTTTAAAAATATGTGAGCTGAACACAATAAACACAATTTATCCCTGTCTGCATACTAAGTGCTATATCTTGTACAGTATCAGTTTAATTAAAAAAAAATTAGCCAATACATTTTCTAACATAATGTGTTTTCTCACTGTGGATATACCACTTAATGTTTTCTGTCCTCTTCATTAGGAAAGCTTAACTGATAATTCCTTAATTCTTTAAAAAAGCTCTTCCAAGAAACCAGAAATAGAATAGATTTTTTCATTCTTTTAGACTATTGTAGAGATAGGGTAACAAACTCTGAAATGCAGGTGGCATAATTACACAAAAATACAAGTGGCAAATACCTGTAATTTTTTTCATTTAGGTGTTGACATTTATGGGGTGGAATTTCATGTATTTTTTTCTCTCAGCTATCTACAACTAACTTAAAATAAAGAAAACTAATTCTTTAATCCGTGATTTGCTATATGTGGGTTTGAGAATGAGAGAGTCCAGAGGACCCCAATTAAACTTTGACATCTCTCACTTTGCAAAGGAGGTCCCCTAGCTATCAAGTACACATAATGAAAATACACCTACCTGCTTTAATAGTAATTAAACTGGATTGACATATTATCCCACTGTGGTGATGATCACTAGTTTTCATTTGCCAGAAAAAGCAGGGGGAGGGTGTTGGGAAATGTTAGTAAAAAGAGAGCATATATTTGTATTTCTGCTTTTCTGATTGAATCTACACTAGAATCAGTCCTCATTCATATGCCAGTTATCCAGGTGACTCATCACTCTTTCTAAACTCAGTATTTTTACTCAGTTTATTTTTTAAAAATTGAGTGTTAATTGTGTTTGAAGACAGCAGAGTTTCTACTTTGCCCTGTTTCACATTCATCCTCTCTATCCACCTTTATGGAGCCCTAAGTCGAGGCTACATGAATTGGCAAAATTTCACTGCGATAGAGAAGACTTTTCTCCCCAGTCAGACATGAAGTACTTGCCCTGTCCTCACTAGTATTGTCAGATGAGGTACTGATCATGCTCTCTGCTTCCCTAGCTGTTATCCCTTACAGCCTGAGTGCCATAGCTGGTGTGGCAGCATCACAAACTCTGCCCCTGGGAATGGGGAGGATTTTGGTAACCATATGTTGGGATGGATTAACAGGGAATGTCTGATGTAGATGGAATAGTGTCCGGGTGTGGGTGTTGTTGGTGGCCTGTACTATGCAGACGGTCAGACTAGATGATCTAGTGGTCCCTTCTGGCCTTAAACTCTATGTAAGATACAGCAGATACTTCTTCTGCAGTGCTTGACATTGGTGAGGCCTCAGGTAGAGTACTGTGGCAAGTTTTGGACATCAACCTTTAAAAACAAAAGTGAGATCAAATTGGAGAGTCCAGAAGAAAGAAACAAAAATGACAAGAGGTTTAAAAAACGTGACTTATGAGGAAAGGCTGAAAGAACTGGGCACGCCCCTTCTCCGAGACCCCTCCCCACTCACTCCATCCCCTCTCCCTCCATTGCTCGCTGTCCCCCACCCTCACTCACTCACTCATTTTCACTGGGCTGGGGAGGGTCCCTTTTCAACAAGGTGTTCCGGTTGAAAACCGGACATCTGGCAACCCTAATATTTAATCTAGAGAAGAGAAGACTGAAGGGGGGACATGATAACAGTCTTCAAATGTGTAAAATGTTGTTATAAAGAGGATGGTGATTAATTGTTCTCCATGTCAGCTGAGGGTAGGACAACAGGTAATCAGCCTAATTTGCAGCAAGAGAGATTTATGTTAGCTTTTAGGGAAAACTTTCTAACTATAAGGATAGTTAAGCACTGGAACCAATTACCAAGGAAGGCTTTGGAATCCCTCATCATTAGAAGTTTTTAAGAACAGGTTAGACAGACATCTATTGGGGTGGTCTAGGTATACTTAATCCTGCCTCATTGATCTCCTGAGGTCCCTTCCAGCCCTACATTTCTATGATTCTATGCAACTATCTTTATCTGGCTGCCTCCTGGCAATTGCTTCCCCCTTGGGTAATAGAATAGCCGCTGCTGAGAAGCCCAGGTGAGCCATGTATTGCCTACATAGCCATACAGTGTTTATGGGGTGGGACTGGACCGTCTCAGAGTTTTATAAACACATGCATTTTATCTGGAAATAAACTCTAGCCATCACCCAGCAATCTAACTGGATGACATTTATTCCATCTGAGGGGCAATGAAACCACTGAAACTTTTTGCAAAGAATTAAGTCCCTGAGAAGAAAAACTGTAAAACTTTGTTCTGTGAACAGGGATCCTGCATGATCAGGTTTTTGGTTCTTTGATTTCCTTCATGAACTCAACAGTAAAAAAATCTGAGAAAGTCATTTGATATGCCACACTTAGAAGTCATGTCTCCTGTTGTATTTTTATTGTGTGTCAGTTATAGCTGCCCAGTGCTGTGCTGTCACTTTTCAGATCCACCTCTTCTACAGAGTACAACTACAAAGAAGTTAGCTAATTCCCTATGCCAGGGTGAAGAGTTGGTAACAGTAATTTCTTTGGCCATCCACTCTTCTAACTTTAGATTGTGACTTTGCAGTATCGTAGCAATGGAAATAATTTTATAACATTCATAAAAGTAAGACCCAGTCTTAAGGTCTCCGTATACCGAAGTCCCATGTCCTTGAGTTCCACAAAAGGACCATTTGCAAGATTAGCCTTTATATTTAATTTCATTGTTATGTATTACTTATATTACAACCTCATTGTGCTAGATACTGTCCATGCAAGCCTGAACGAGCAGATGCTCAGGTGATGATTCTGAGGTGTGCTGCCGACCTTGCCATTTCACATAGTATTTCAAAACTTTGTTAATATTTCCTTTTTAAAAAGTAATCTTTTTAACACTTATTAATAACAACTAGGGCTGCTCATTTGTATTAGACAAGAACCTGAATGAAGTCCAGAACAGCAATAGGTAGATAAGATATTCAGCTTCATTTGGGTTTACTTTATCATAGGCTTTTCAAAAGTCTGAGGAAGATGCTATACAGATAATATTATTTATATAGCAGCATAGTGTTGGTGTTTCACATATAGAAAGAGATACACAAAAAGAAAAAGCTGAAGTCCTTCTCCTGAAGATATTACACAAATTTTCAAATTCCTTGTAAAATCAGCATTTCTTATGCTTTAATTTACGTGTTATATATCAATGTTTGATCGCATAGCAGGAAGCACAATCCAAGTTTAAACATGCATATTAGAGCTGGACAAAAATACAAAAGATGGTTTACAAATATTTTCACAAATAAATGTGATAAATTTGCTACACTGATATTCATGGTGTCATGTGTCCACAAGAATTTCTTATTACTGATTGTTTTTGAATCCTGAAAGTTTCACAATTTTTAGCATGATTGATTACCTGTCTAAAGTTTTGACTTTGTTATTCACTGATCATTTTTCCCCATTCCAATCAAACAATACCATGTGACTGAGATGACCAATCACAGAATAAGAATAATGATTAGTAAATAGCCAATGACATCTGTAATATCCACAAATCATGAGCTGAAATTTATTCACATAAACTATGTGGATTTGGGTTTAAAAACTGATAGCACAGTCTATCCCTCTATATTTTACAGAATTTAGTCACATTTTTCCTGAGTAAAAGCTGGGAGGTTCTTGTGATATCAGCCAGCCAGTAATGTGTAGGTTGCCAACTGCAGTGAAATCAAAGATCTCTTTCACAGTATAAAATTACCACCAGAAAAACTAGTGTCACAAACCACAATGCTGCCAGAAACATTTTGGCATTTCTCCGATCAACAAAACTATATATACTCATATTGCCTTTCAAAACCAGCCTACACTGGTTTAAATGATTGGCAGCATCTCCATGTCAGCCCCTGAGGACTATGATGCAGTCTTGTGACCTATTGGACACAAGGATTCATTCTGTTGTCATGTTTTACTATAATTAACTGTCTGTTCAGTCATTTATAGTAAGACTGAAAACCCTGACTGAAACAGTGGTACAGGGAACCTAGCCTTTTCAAGTAGTGCTTAATGTAGTACTGACAAGACATGATACTTAGGCTCCTCAGTGTACATAAATAAAGCACTCACTTATGTTCCTCTACTTCATCTATCAGAGTGTTTTCCTCCCACCCCTTCCTCATTTCCTCTCCCTAGTTTAGAAACTCTCTAACATGCACAAAAGGCTCAGTTTTTTAAATCCTGGACACTCAAACAAGAGGAGGGTGAGCAAATTCAAGGATATATATCTATCCTATGGAGGCTATCCCAACACAGCTATGTTAGCATAGTTTTGCTGACATAGCCCTGTGGTGTAGATGCAGCCTATGCTGACAGAAGGGGTTCTTCTGTCAGTGTAGGAACACCACCCTGAACCAGTTAGTTACATTAATGGAAGCCCTTTTTCATCAACACAGCTGCAGCTGCACTGGTGCTTTTGTTGGCATAGCTACGTCTGTGTATGCGGATATAACTTTTCAGTGTAGACCCAGCCTTATTGTCTTCTCCTGTTCCTTATACTAGTGGCTGGATGTGCTTCAGCAACTGGACTGGCTTGATAAGTCCACAAGGCTAAAGGCTCTTGAGCCAGTGCCTCATCCCATTTCACATAGCATTCAGGGGCAGGAAATCCCAAACCAACTGAGGCCTGGTCTACACTTACACCTTATACCGGCATAGCTAATGTCTGTCAGGGATGTGAAAAAACACATCCCTTAGGTTGACCCCCCCCCCATAGTGTAGACTTAGCCTAAGATATGCAACTTCAGCTACGTGAATAGCGTAGCTGAAGTTGCGTATTTTAGGTCGACTTACCTGGCTGTGAGGACGGCGGCGAGTCGACCGCTGCCGCGCCGCCATCGACTCCGCTTCTGCCTTTTGCCGCGGTGGATTTCCGGAGTTGACGGCAGAGCCATCGGGGATCGATTTTATCGCGTCTTCACTAGACGCGATAAGTCGATCCCCAATAGATCGATTGCTACCCGCCGATCCGGCGGGTAGTGAAGACGTGCCCTTAGTGACACAGGTGTGCCCAATATAGATGCAGCTATGCCAACAGAAGAGAACTAACGTCCTTCAGGGAGATGGTGTTCCTATACCAGCAGAATGTCAGCAAACACTGCACCTACACTAGGGGATTATGCCAGCAAAGCTGTGCTGATCCCAGCTCTTCAGTGTAAACATATACCTCAGACTACTGAATATAGGATCTAAATAGGACAGCCCCGCTGACTAACATGGGAATTGGATCAGACCCTTAGTTTTTGTTTCTATGGCTAGATCTACACTGAAAAGTTAAGTCAACACAGCTATGTCATCCACGGGTGTGAAAATCCACACCCCTGAGCCGACCTAACCCCCAGCGTAGACAGCATTAGGTTGACAGAAGAATTCTTCCATCAATCTAGCTACCATTTCTCAGAGAGGCAGATTAACTATGGGGACAGAAGAATCCTCCAGTCGCTGTGGTGCGTGTCTACACTGAAGTGCTACAGCAGCACAGCTGCAGCACTATACCTGAGCCGCTCTAGCATTTCAAGCGGAGATTAGCCCTTTGTTTTACAGAATCAGAACCCTTAAATACCATCCAACAAACAAGCACCAACACATTATAAAAATCTCACAAAATGAATGATAAGCTATGGTTTGGCTAGAGATGTAGAAATGACATAAGCATATTAAATTGTCACTGACCAAATGCTAACACAGATTCTATCTGGTCTCTAACCAACATAACCTCCTTACTTCTTGCAATTCCAGGCTTTTTCCTCCTCTTTTACCTCCTTCATCCCTTGGGATACAGGATCCAAATACAACATTTTATCATTTTACCAACTGTTTTCTAAATTAATGTTTACATGTTGCTAAAATGTTATTAAACCGTTGAAAGAAATCGGTTTAATTGTGAAATTTAGCTTAAGAACTTCTGCAGTATCTGGGCATAAAAGAGGATTGAAAGAAAAATATAGCAGTGGGAATACAAGAACACACTATGAGAAGAGCAGAGTGATCCTGTAATTTGATATAGTAGGTCTTTAAAAGAAACAGAATGGCAATAAATTACCCTTTTTGCCTGGATAGAACTTTACTTATTGTTTTGTTTCCACTAAAATAAGAAGAAGGAAGCTTAGAACAAATGCTCTTCAGATGAGGAAAGCTGCCCAAAATTAAGGTGTGCTGAAGTGCACTCTCATAAAAAGAGAAAGATTTGTACTTGGAGGGCTAAATTTGAAATGGATACCAGAAACACGACTCCCCTGAAATGGAACCTGAATGGCAGCTGAAGTCCATATGCAAACCTATTGTATATGACATTTCAAGCTTCTCAGCACTTTTAGTTATACCAATAGCCCTATCCCAATGACTGGGAATCTTAAAAAGATAAAGACTACCCCTTGGTTCCTAGCAATTGGTGCCAGCCAAGTCCTGCCTGCTCATTCTTGGCCACCAAACGCTGAAATGGAATAACTAGCCCAACCCTTTTTTTAAGAACTGCCCCCATTTGATTTGGCATATTGCGTGCTGATAACATCAGGTCTCACTCCAAATCAGAAGAAACTGATTGACACACATGTCACTGGGGGAACCTGAGCCACTGAAGAACAAAGGGAAACATAAGGATTCAAATTTTCAATACGGTGTGTTTCAACAAAAAGGCTCACAAAGAAATACAATTAAAAAACAAAAACAGAGTGAGACCAACAGAAGACCTTAAGGACTTAGGCTATGCCTACAGCTGGGCTTCTGTAGCGCTTCATTTAATACCTCTGTAGTTGTAGGACAAAGGAGGGTTAGTAGGCAGCAGGTTGTGTTACAAATTATGGTAATGAGCCATAAAGCCACTGTCTCTGTTAAGTCCATGGTTTTCAAATGTCTAGTAGAGTTATGAATTTAAGTTCCCAGGCTTGTCTTTTGAAGAAGGTGTTGTGCAGGTTTTCTTTGAGGACAAGGACTGAGAGGTCAGAAGAACAGAGGGAAACATAAGGATGCAAATTTCAGTACAGTGAGTTTCAACAGCAACAACAAAAGCTGAAAAAATACAACAAAAGCCTGCACAACACTAACAGTAAAATATCATAACATTCCTGGAAAATATGCCCTGCCCAAGAGGCAGAATAATGTACATATCCAAAACAGGGACCCTATCTAGCATTATGTAGATCTAAAGCAGATATGGTACACAGTGAAAGAAAAACGGAGAGAGAGATGTGACATAGGCAAAACAGTGGTAAGATGAAAGAATTGTCCAGTGATTAGTGTGGCAGCCTGGGACTCAGGAAAGCCGGTTCAGTTCATTCCCTACACAAGTCATTTAGTCTCTCCGCCTTGGTTCTCCATTTATAGAATGGAAATAATTATACTTCCATATCTCACGGGGATAGTCTGGGCCTAAATATATTGAAGATTGTGAAAGCTGTTGCATACTTCAGTAATGAGGATTATATATGTACCTAGGATAGACAGAATTGTTAATATCTGATCATGATAATGCAGAAAATAGTGTGTGGGGGGGGGAATTCAGCCAGAACAGAGAACATTCCTTAGTGAAATATCCACGTTAGACATGTTTACAGAGCTACTGAGGTCTTACCATGAGAGCAGACAGATTTCTCACACTTCCTGAGTTTATCTGCATTGAAAAATACCACAGAAACATCTTTTCTGTAACATTTCTGCTTTTCCTTTTGTGACCAAAAGAAGAGATGCAGAGATAAGTGCGGGAAATAGTTCACCAAGTGATTACGAGTCTCAAAGAATGTTCAATTTATGCATGAACTAAAGTAGGTTCAGATCAGTTACATAACAAATGAAATCTAGTCTCAAGTCTGCTGCTGACCTGATGTGTGACTATGGACAAGTCACTTCAACTCTCTGTGCCTCAGTTTCCCCATCTATAAAATGGGAATAATTATACCTACCTTCTTTTGTAAACTGGTTTGAGATCTATAGATGAAAAGCACCATTAACAAACTGAGCATTTATTATTATACATTGTTAATCCCTCTGTCCTTGATCTCCCCTGGCTTGTCCAAAAAAAAGTCATGCCTCCTGTACTAATTCTTTCTCACTGTTCATGTGTTTGGTTTATCATTTGAGATGGAAGATGGTAGTTCTGTACCTTAAAAGTCAGCTGGCTAGATGTGCTCAACAATTTTCTTTTAATACTTACAATGTAATTGAAGCTTATTGGAAAATTTGTTCACATACTGCTGGCTTGGTATAGGATTTGCTGGATATTACAAAACCTAATAATAAAAAAGTAACAAAAATATTAAGTTAAGAAAAGTATTACATAGATGCCAACTGCTCCCAACTTGGAGTCACACTTCCTATTTTTCAGCAAAATGTTTCTTACATCCAATTCTGACCCACCAAAAATAAATAAAATTTAAAAAAATAAAAATAAAAATAAATTGATTCCAGTGCATTTCAAACGGGAAGAAAAGTCCCTCCAAAAATCCTGATTAATAGCTTTCAGAAACTGACGTCTATGTCCATACATAACTCACAAGTTTTCAAAACATAACTAGATTGGAAGGAAAAACAACAGCTGAGATATTAGAAAACTCAACCAATTTGAAGTGCATAATAGATGATGCTCCATATGGCACTTAGTAAGATTAGGAAAAAAAGCTTCTCTTTTCCTGTCAAAAGAAACCTGACCTAGTTTTTTCAGCAGGCAAGGAAATCAGAAGATACACAGCTTGAAAGGAACAAGGTCTTCACTATGCCAGACTAAAAGGGACATCTTTGCCTCTGAATGAGATACTGGGCCAGATTATGTTACACCAGTATAAATTTGGAGTAATTTCTCCGTTGTGTTCAGTGGAGTTATCCTAGATTTACAGTGACAAAACTGAGTTCAGAATCTGATCTACTCTCTTGTATTTGTTGATATCAGACATGAAAAATGACATGTCTGAAGTAATTACTAATCTAGGGACTAGACTCATAATAAAGAATTTGTAAATTAAAACATCAAGCAAACTAACATCATTTGATAAACAATTATGTTGAGCATGAGGATTACAATTTTAAGGCCATTCTAGTAGCTTGATTATAAAGGACAATTACTGCATTTATAGTAGGTTGGGCAGAATATGACTAGATTCAAATATAAATTTTAAACTAAACAAAATATAGCATAACAGCAGCAAAAGAACACACAATACAATTTGTTTGGTACCCAACACATGGCATTCCTTTATTCTAGAAAATCTAGTTTTGCAATATAGTTTGTATTGTGACATTTCACATTATTATTGGATTTTTCCATCTGTACTTTCTAAAATGTACTACATTTTCTTCTGGGGTGGACCTACAGAATGGATTATTGCAATATGCTATTAATGGAACTATGTCTGAAAAATTCCTGGAAACTTCAGCTCATGGAGAATAAACCCAGCTGGGTGCATTTAGTACTGTTCTCTCAGCAGCATATTACATTGATTTCTGTGCTCTGCAGTGGCTCCTACTTTGTTTTCAGATGACTTCAAGGTGTTGGTGCTGACCTTTAAAGTCCAGGTCCTGCTACTTCAGAGATCACTTCTCACTGCAAATGTCAAACTTTCACATAATCACCTATGGAACTGGAGCTAGCAGTTCCTTTGTTTAAAGAGGAGCCGGCTGGTGATTTCAGGGAGAAGGGTTCTTCACTGTGGAATTCACACTCCTCCCTACATCCTCCACTTGGTCCAACACAGCCAAAATTTGCTGACCTCAATGGTAGACTGGAAATCATATTTTATTTCCCATGCTGTTGAGGGAGTGTATGAAAGGGTTGAAAATAGGTTCAGAGTGCTTTTATGTGAATATGGATTGAACTGAATTGCTTTGGTACGTGATTTCATAAAGGTTAGGGAGGCATATTCGATCTAAATAAAGTTAAAGACCAAAAGAGAGAGGATTAATCAAAAGAATCAGACCATAGAGCTGTAAATGACCTACTTGTTCACTTTGTCCATCTCTCTGAGAAATATAGAATTATTCCCTACTACATTTTGCTAGTGCATTGTCCAGCCCAATTACAAATATGTGACACAATGAAGCTTTCATTCCACTTCCCTTGGGAGAATGCTTCAGAGTTCTATTTGACCCCACCTGTAAGGAATATTTTCCTGATTTTCAGCCTTAATTTATATTTTTCTAGAGCTGACCAAAATTTTAAAACAAGAAGATTTTTTCAACAGAAAATGTCAAAAATGATATTTTTCATGAAAAATTGTCAACATTGCCAAAATTTAGTTTTTCATGAAAAACTTCATGCTTTTTTCCCCAGTCTAGATTTTCTATAAATGAAACATTTCTATCAGGCTTTTTATAGAAATTTATGTGGTAAATAATTTTTTAAAATTTGCAAAATGTTAAAAAACAGAAAACAAAAATTTTTGTTTCAAACATTTTGAAACAAAAAGAGCTTTAATTTTTGTTTTGCAAAAAAAACAGGTTTTTATTTTTTAACCAGCTCTGTCTGTTTGTAGTTTTATCCCATCACCAGAAGGCCACCATGCTCTCTTCAAGACTCAATGCCTAAAAGAAAGAACCAGTTAATGATGCTTTGAGGGACAGATGGAATTAGTTGGCATTTTCTTTATTTATAATTTTGTTTAAAATAAATACAAGTAAAAAGTCATGTACATCTCATAACATCCTTCCTATCACCCTTCATACCACCTTCAGATGCTGTTTTGCTCAGCTATACATATTTAGCTCTTTTAACATTTCATAAATCACTTTCTTCCAGAGATTACCAGGTATTGTTCTTAACTATTTGATAATTGGGACATAATCCAAACTAAATGTTTTTTAAGAATACAAATTGCATACTATTTCTAAGTAGAAAAAAAACCAAACAGTACATAGCCAATATTTACAGAGACAATTAATTATGATACATCACAATCTCAGAAAAGAGTAAGCCAGTCACAGCAAATGGAGAGTGTTGCACATGCATAGTAGTGCAAAATCATGCACATTTCACATCTGCAGTATATAGTCATCTTACATGAAATTGGAAAGGAGGAAAGACCTAGCAGAAACAAACCTGTTGGGCTGTCAGACAGATGGAAGGAGGGGGAATAGATCTTTAATTAAAAGCTCTTGAAGATTCCAAAAACAGAGTCAAGTCAAAGGAACTGCACAAAGCCCATGGAATCTACTGACAGAGTCAACCGTTTCTTAGATCAGGATATGTAAAACTCCCCTTGTGTAGGATGCAGATGGAGAGGAAAAGGGATGGACTCCCTCAGACACAATGGGCTTGTCTACACTTACAGCACTGCAGAGGCACAGCTGTGCCACTGTAGCACTTAGTGAAGATGCTACGTACGCTGAAAGGAGAGCTTCTCCATTCAGCATAGGTACTCCACCCCTTTGAGAGGCGGTAGCTATGTTGATAATAGAAGCCTTCCCATTAACATAGCGCAGTCTACACTGAGGGTTAGGATTTTCCACACCGCTGAGGATGTAATTATACCAGCATGAGTTGGTAGTATAGACCAAGCCAGTGTACTACTTGCAGCATATCTGAGACTTAAGGACCCCTTCACACCCTTCTGGATATACTGCTATGTGCACCTCTTTGTGGGTGCTGTTGAGAGAGGTGGAGAGGGATTGAGCACTTATCAGGTCAAATTCACTCCTCTGGCAAATTTCACAGTGCAGACCTGGAGGTCTCAGCAACACAAGCCATTTTTCAATTCCTGCTCTGCCCGATGGGCCCAGAGCTAGTCAACACAGCATACAACATGACCATGGCCAGTCAGGGACCAGACAGGACAGGACATCCAGGCATCATGCTAATTAGAGCTGGTCAGAAAATGGGGGCAAATTTTGAATTTTCATCCAAAAACAAATTTGGGGCAACTGATCTCCCAAGCAGTTTCCATTGCCAGGGATTTAAGCATGTCTCGTAGGTGGTGTTTTAAGCTGCCATTCCTAACGGAGAGAGGACAAGCTCCACTGCCTTCCTTCCCCCTTAAGGGTGAATCCCCTGCTCACACTAGCTGTCCCATCGCATCCCCTTTAGCTAAGCATGTTCATGTTTCAACCTCTTCTCCCCATAAGCATAAAGCCCACATTGTGTGGAAAAGGCATAATCTAAAAAGAAAATAAACACAATTGTCAAAATAACACATAGCTAGGAGAAGATAAAATTCCATTTTCTATTCCAGAGATCCATTTCCAATTATCTCCTAGCAACTTGTTATTTTGACTTTTGCATATATTTTTGCAAATCTGGAGGAAGAATGAAGTTAAAGGTGGGTGGACAGTGTAAGTCAGGGGTAGTCAATTTTTTTCGTCAAGGTCCAAATTTCTTAGTCAAGATATAGTCAAGGTCCAGACTACAGAGAAAATAATAATAATAAAAAACCCCAATAATTATAATGGTAATAAGTAAATTAAAAGATTTCCGGGTCCATTCAAAAGCATCTGGCGGTCCAGATTTGGCCCACGATCTGCCTATTGACTACCCCTGGTGTAAGTCATGTGGAGTGATTAAGAGGTTTATGGCACTGGGAACTGATTAGACCTCCTAATGCTTCATTACCAGACTTCTTAATACTTTTTGTGGGGCAGGGGAGAGTTGAAGTTGTAGAAACTGTTAAAATTCTCTCTTATTTGGGAACTTTGTTAACTACTCCATTGAAACACATTTGCAAGATTCAGGAGGCCCAGCTACCTAGAAGATGTTTCCTCATTCCAGTTTTCAAGGAAGAGTTCTGATTTTCTAGAGGATATCCCAGCTGGGTCCTGCAACCTATACATTCAAATGATTAAGACATTCTAAAATAACTTTGGAACTGATGCAAAATCATAATGCTAAGATTTAAGAATTTTGTCCCAAAGGTTGTAATTTTGAAAGTGACAAGACATTCCGTGGACCCGGTAGGTAGCTACCAAGACTGATTTTGTCTGCACGGGCCTTAGTGGCATAGGAACACCATTCCAGATCAAACCTTTCATCCATCATGTCCAGTATCTAGCCTCAGTAGAAAAAAATCCGTAATACACCTACCCAGTAGTGTAACACTAGACTCAGAAAAAAAAAACCTTCTTGTCCCCTGTGGTGATGAGTTTAAGTCTTGAAGAATGACTTTTTACTTCCCTTATCTTAACATAGTAACCACAAATAAGAGGAATAGAACACAAACTAAATGGAATATGGAATCATAAAAATCATAAATGGAAAAGACCTCTAAGGTCATCAAACCCATTCCCCTGCCATTTCACGATTGTCCCTTAGAGTATATTTTGTAGTGCTTTGCCTCGTCTAATTTAAGTATCTTAAATGATTGTGTTTCCGTCACTTCACTTACAAATAGAGGCTTCATCAAATGTCAGGAGAAATTACTCCTGCACTGTGTATCGGATTGGGTGTTATTACACTTTTCTATTATTTGGTTCATCTCTGCCTGCCTTATTGTAAAATTAACAGTATAAAAAAAACTCAGATATTTCTACAGCTCTTATCATTCCAATATTTAAGCACTGGAAGGAAGGGTAAGTATAATAGATTAAATATTATTATAATCTATAGATCCCAGTTAGGATCAGGGCCCAATTGTATTAGGTGCTGTACAGAGTAAAAGATGGTCTATGCCCTGAAGAGCTCACAATCCTATTAAAACAGGATACAATAAATGGGTATAACACAAATCTACAAGGATGAGATGACAAGGGAAACAATCATGAGAAAAAGCTCTCTGCATATAATCTACAATAATCACTTAAAATTCTGTTTTTCAAAACTTTCCTGCCCATAAGCTCATTTGCTGGAATATTACCAGCTAGTGAACATGAAAGAGTAGTGATTACTGTATAAATTATCAGAGGGGTAGCCATGTTAGTCTGGATCTGTAAAAGCTGACATGCATCCGACGAAGTGGGTATTCACCCACGAAAGCTCATGCTCCAATACGTCTGTTAGTCTATAAGGTGCCACAGGACTCTTTGCTGCTTTTATTGTATAAATGACATTGCTTAAAAGTTTAAACAAAATATTAACAAATTCTGTGTATCATTCATCCAGCTTTCTTTGTGGATTAATTAATTAAGGAACAGGCAAAAAATGCTTCAGTGGAGTAAGCTGCATGTTTATAATGAGTTACAAAATACTTACTTGTCCTGAAAAAGTTAATGTGGATAATGAATTAATTTGGGAATTAACTATCCAAATGGAATTTCTTTCTATCACCTAAAATAGGGGCTTGTCTACATGGAGATTTTTCTAGTTATACTGGTAGAGTAATACATCTAGGGCTTGTCTGCACAGGGAAGTTATACTGGTATAAAGGTAGTGTGTGAATTTAAACTGATGTATACTGGTGTAACTCAACAATGTGGACATTTATTCCAGTATAAAAGCCTTTTTTCAATTTTTGTTATGTCACTTTAGAAGTAGTTTGAGCTAAACTGAAAAAACAAAGCCACTTACACTGGAATAAGAGTGTCCACATAGGGAGTTATAGCCCCATAGCTATGCTGATAAATTTCCACATGTAGACAAGCCCTCTTACTGTATAAGCCAGTACAGGATTGGTAATTTCCTAAAAGAACTCTGATCACCTGGAAATGTTCTTTAAGATGAGGGTCTGCTTTAAGCATACACACACACCTGTGACCACAGGGGGACTCACTAATGATCTGTGCCTAAGCAGTGTGAACTTCCCTGTTCCAAACATAATGGCTATAGTGTCAAAAAGGCAACATCATGACATGATGGTGCAATTATTCATGATGCAATGTTATATCATGAAGACACAAACATTGCAATGTGACTGGTATTCTGGGGGACTCTCAAATCTTTACAGCAATGCTGTTAAAGTTCTACTGCATTTATTTTTAAATAGCACCCCTTTTCCTATTTTCATTGCATTGTATGTCTCATACCACCCACACCTAGCATGTTTTTGCCTTCTCCCTTCCCCATTTTTCCACATTGTACTAAAATAATTAACTACAATCTGCATTTGCAGAGGTTCACTTTTTTTTTGTCTGAATAAGAGCAGCTGTTAGCAATGCACAGATGTAAAAAACTGTGCTTAAGTTAACTGTTCTCTTTGAAAGGAGATGTACCATAAATGGCTATTTTATAAATGCTGATGCTTCCTTTTACATATCAAAGGCTGCACGTTATGCTATTAAACAAAAGGAGCCCTTTTAAACTGGTAATGTAGAAACTTTGGCCAAAGTTTTCAAATTTGTCTGATGAAAGTTTTTATTGCTCTACTTAGGTTGCTTCTCTTTTAGGTTCCTACATGTGGAGTTAGGAATTTAATTTTACGTCCCTGGTTTTGATAATGTTGATCACTGCTACACAACCTAGTATCGTGCTATATCATAACTCATTAATTGTATGGATGGGTTAAGGATCCCCTCGGAGAAAAATAGGTCTGAAGAGTCCTCCCCTTAACCTTACCACACCTGACATTACTGACTTAATGCTCCACTCATTTGGGTGATACTCAGCTACTACTACAATGTTTTCAGCCTGTTATGTAATTGCTGCATCTGTTAAACTCTAATTAGAGCTTTTCTTGTACAAGAGCTAACATCTGTTTGCAGCTACTAATTAGTAACACCAACATTCTTGTCAAGATGGCATAGTCAGTCTGCATGCATGTGACCTTGTCTACATCAGCATTTGGGGGGAAATCTAACCAAATTGCAATAGCACTGGTGGGAGCATTAGTGTAGACATCTTAACATCTCGACAGTCTCTCATCTGAGTATGAATGCCTGTACTCTGTCTATGCTAATGCTCCATATTGATACCACCAGTAGAGTTGCCTCAATGGGAGTACAATGAGGGAAGATTTCCCAAAAAGTGTTAATAGAAACACAGCCACAGTAGGGTTTTTTCCTGTAATTATTACTGTAAAGCAGCCTAGAGGAAAAGGTCCCCAAAAGATAGCTTTTCATACATTTTTGCTACTTTGTGGAGAATGCAAAAACTTGCATGTACATGTGAGAGCCTCTATATTTGCATCCACCCTTATGAAAGAGCTCAGTAGCATTTAATTCAAAATTATAATGTTTCTACATCATATTAATGAAGGAAATAAGTCACTTACATTCTGTAAGAAGCTTTTCAAATGTCTTTAGAGAGACGATATCCTCTCTCTGGTCATTCTATAGGTTTTTAGAATAATTTCTACGGATCCTTATTTAATTTCTGTAAGACCCTATCTGTTTAATCCCTATCAAATTCTATAGATCTTTTTCATAATAGCAATAATGACATATTTCTGAGCTTGTCCCTGTGCCACATCTGGAGAAAGAACAACTGGAATTTTGTTGCTCTCCGGGACCAATGCCTGCAGCTAACAGAAAATTCTTTGGCACATTTTAGTGACTTCTGCTGCAAGATACAGAAATAGCTGTGCCTGATTAAGCCCTTGCAAAGTCTGCTGTTACTAACAGAATTCCAGGAAGCCTTTGGCTGTTCTAAGCACCATAAAATCATTCCTTCCAGCTATGGAAAATATCTAATCCTTTCAGGACATTTGATTACACAATATACGAGGACAATGGAATATCACAACATTGCAATCTTAAATATCTTGGTTCCAGTGCAACCCTCCTTATCCAAACAAAATTGCCTTTGGCTTGGGAAGGTTTTGTAAGATCTGCACATGGTCAGTGTTTGCTTAACAGCTAGTTCCATATCTTTCCATTTTTTCATGTCCTCTGTGTATATATATCTTCCTACTGTATTTTCCACTGCATGCATCCAATGAAGTGGGTTTTAGCCCACGAAAGCTTATGCTCAAATAAATTTGTTAGTCTCTAAGGGTGCCACAAATACTCCTCGTTCTTTTTGCTGATACAGACTAACGGCTACCACTCTGAAACATGAATATATGAGAATCGCAGCTCTCTCTCTCTTCCCAACCATGTCCCCGTCCCTCCCCCCCAGTGAGTTTCTAGGCCTTGGGATTGTGGAGAAAAACTTGAAAATGTGACCTGAGTATACCATACAGGTTAAAAAAAGAAAAAAAAGTAAATGAAAAAATAACACAAATGTATTTTTAAGCCACTCATGTTTGGGAGGGCAGAGGGGCTGAATGATGATTTGTGAATGCTTGGTTGGGGTTTACCATACTGTATCTCAAACAGCAGGCTCAATCAAATACATGAGAACAAACAAACAAAAAAGTAGGTAATACCTACAACAGGAATACAGGACTGTTTGAGTCCAGATCACTAGCACCAAAAGCTTAAGCCAATACCAGAAAATGCTGCACACAACTATTAACAAGTCTAATGTATGGAAACAAATGTGGGCATCATAGCAACCTGGAAAGATACATGACACATCACTATGGTCATGTATAATAGCATCAAGTGTTTTACCAGGAATAACCCCTTGACTCTATACAGCTACAATGATGCATGCAAAATAACTTTGCCTTGACCTGCATGCCACATGCCTGCTGATGCAGCAAGAAATTGTGATAGACTGTGTGGTATCACACAGTCATACAGTGACAGTTTTTCTCACACATAGTGCTCAGTAATGATTCACATGCCACCATCCTCATTTGGCTCTCATCAAGGTGGGAATACTTCTGGGATAAATAATGTGCATTCATTTTATTCCCTGTTTCAGAATGTCTTCATGTTGAGAAGTGAACCTGTTGATGTTTCAACATCTTAACACATGAGGGTAGCATGTGGGATTCAAAAAGTACCAACAAGTTGGCAGCTCAAAACTGTGGACTGCATGCAGACATGGTCCAAAGAATTTCTAGTTAATGTTTTTAATTGCTATTATCCAGATTCTGGTCTTTATATTAGCAAATACATTTGTGGCTCTCTGGACAGGATCCCTATGTTTAAGGTGTGCTTGGTGCAGTTCAGGATAGGGTGCAAAGGTGATGTTAAGCCATTTTCACATCCCCTTTGATCGTGGGGCTAGGTACCTATGATAGGATACTATAGGCTTGATCCTATGAGCTATTCTGGCAGCCGAATGCCACTACACAGAGGTGCCCCAGTCATGCCTTTTATTCCAGAAGGGTGATGGCATAGGAGCTGCTACTGCATCTCTTCACCACCTGAAGATTCCCCCAGGGAGGTGGGATTCTCAGGCAACTAGATGAAACAGGTTTCTAGCTGTTCTGCACCACCAGAGCAGCTGGAGTAGGGGCCAGTACCTGGCACAACATGTCCATCCATCTCTAGTGGCCATTTCTGCAATGGACCCCAGATCCTCCCTAAGAATCTGAAGAGATTTTTCCCCTGCAGGAGGATCCTAATGGTTACACAATAACTTCTGTTAATTTAAATCCTATGTTAATGAATGACAGCATATGGGAAAGGAGGATTGAAGGGGTTAAAGTTATTGGTTGAGTATAGTCAACCTTTTCTGAGTTTTTATAAAGCATCAGATATTAACTATGGACTTTTTATTTTTAAGTGAATCTCGTTCTACTGCATGATTGACTAGCCTGGACATTAAAGCAATCTGTTGATTAAAAGACTAGTTATAGCATGGACCTGAGAGCACTACCTTCCCATGATTGTCTTGCCATTCTGCCACTGCTGTCTTGGTGATTACTATGCAGTGGGTACTTGGCCACTAGAATTTGGTCTTCAGCCACCAAACTTGTCTCTCATTTAGTATAAACAGCCATCAGATAGCAATTGCTTTCAGTCCCAGAGTTGAACTGGTGAAATAACTATGAGCTGTTTCAGAATAGGCTATAATACCTCCAAAGATACAAATGTATCTAAATGCTTTTCAAAGCAGGAACTTGTTCAAAATAAAGGTTCTTTTGTTATAACTACTATGTAAATCTGTATATAAAGAATTTCTGAGGTCAAATGATATTTATGGTAATTGACAATAGACCACAGTGACCCTGAAGCAGTTGATATAGTCAATCTCTATTCAGTGTCAAATTCGGAAGGCCAAAAAAGAATTTGAAGAACAGCTAGCCAAAGACTCAAAAAGTAATAGCAAAAAAAAATTGTAAGTACATCAGAAGCAGGAAGTCTGAAGGATAGGAAACAAATGGTCAGTTTTCAGAATGGAGAGAGGTAAATAGTGGTGTCCCCCCAGGGGGCTGTACTGGGACCAGTCCTCTTCACCATATTCATAAATGATCTGGAGAAAGGGGTAAACAGTGAGGTAACAAAATTTGCAGATACAAAACTACTCAAGATAGTTAAGTCCCAGGCAGACTGTGAAGAGCTACAAAAGGATCTCTCAAAACTGGGTGACTGGGCAACAAAATGGCAGATGAAATTCAGTGTTGATAAATGCAAAGTAATGCACATTGGAAAACATAATCCCAACTATGCATATAAAATGATAGGTTTCAGAGTAGCAGCCGTGTTAGTCTGTATCCGCAAAAAGAACAGGAGTACTTGTGGCACCTTAGAGACTAACAAATTTATTAGAGCATAAGCTTTCGTGGGCTACAATCCACTTCTTCGGATGCATATAGAGTGAAACATATATTGAGGAGATATATATACACACATACAGAGAGCATGAACAGGTGGGAGTTGTCTTACCAACTCTGAGAGGCCAATTAAGTAAGAGAAAAAAAACTTTTGAAGTGATAATCAAGATAGCTCAGTACAGACAGTTTGATAAGAAGCAAGTGTGAAAATACTTACAAGGGGAGATAGATTCAATGTTTGTAATGGCTCAGCCATTCCCAGTCTTTATTTAATCCTGAGTTGATTGTGTCTAGTTTGCATATCAATTCCAGCTCAGCAGTCTCTCCTTGGAGTCTGTTTTTGAAGTTTTTCTGTTGTAAGATAGCCACCCGCAGGTCTGTCATAGAATGGCCAGACAGGTTAAAGCGTTCTCCCACTGGTTTTTGAGTATTATGATTCCTGATGTCAGATTTGTGTCCATTAATTCTTTTGCGTAGAGACTGTCCGGTTTGGCCAATGTACATGGCAGAGGGGCAATGCTGGCACATGATGGCATATATCACATTGGTAGATGTGCAGGTGAACGAGCCCCTGATGGTATAGCTGATGTGATTAGGCCCTATGATGATGTCACTTGAATAGATATGTGGACAGAGTTGGCATCGGGCTTTGTTACAAGGATAGGTTCCTGGGTCAGTGTTTTTGTTCAGTGATGTGTGGTTGCTGGTGAGTATTTGCTTTAGTTTGGGGGGTTGTCTGTAAGCGAGGACAGGTCTGTCTCCCAAGATCTGTGAGAGTAAAGGATCATCTTTCAGGATAGGTTGTAGATCTCTGATGATGCGCTGGAGAGGTTTTAGCTGGGGGCTGAAGGTGACAGCTAGTGGTGTTCTGTTATTTTCTTTGTTGGCCCTGTCTTGTAGGAGGTGACTTCTGGGTACTCGTCTGGCTCTGTCAATCTGTTTTTTCACTTCAGCAGGTGGGTATTGTAGTTTTAAGAATGCTTGATAGAGATCTTGTAGGTGCTTGTCTCTATCTGAGGGATTGGAGCAAATGCGGTTATATCTTAGAGCTTGGCTGTAGACAATGGATCGTGTGGTGTGTCCTGGATGGAAGCTGGAGGCATGTAGGTAAGTGTAGCGGTCAGTAGGTTTCCGGTATAGGGTGGTATTTATGTGACCATCGCTTATTAGCACAGTAGTGTCCAGGAAATGGACCGCTTGTGTGGATTGATCTAGGCTGAGGTTGATGGTGGGATGGAAATTATTGAAATCATGGTGGAATTCCTCAAGGGCTTCTTTTCCATGGGTCCAGATGATGAAGATGTCATCAATGTAGCGCAAGTAGAGTAGGGGCGTTAGGGGACGAGAGCTAAGGAAGCGTTGTTCTAAGTCAGCCATAAAAATGTTGGCATACTGTGGGGCCATGCGGGTACCCATAGCAGTGCCGCTGACTTGAAGGTATATATTGTTCCCAAATGTGAAATAGTTGTGGGTGAGGACAAAGTCACAGAGTTCAGCCACCAGGTTAGCTGTGACATTATCGGGGATACTGTTCCTGATAGCTTGTAGTCCATCTTTGTGTGGAATATTGGTGTAGAGGGCTTCTACGTCCATAATGGCCAGGATGGTGTTTTCTGGAAGATCACCGATGGATTGTAGTTTCCTCAGGAAGTCAGTGGTGTCTCGAAGATAGCTAGGAGTGCTGGTAGCATAGGGTCTGAGGAGAGAGTCCACATAACCAGACAAGCCTGATGTTAGGGTGCCAATGCCTGAGATGATGGGGCGTCCAGGATTTCCAGGTTTATGGATCTTGGGTAGCAAATAGAATGTCCCTGGTCGGGGTTCTAGGCATGTGTCTGTACAGATTTGTTCCTGTGCTTTGTCAGGGAGTTTTTTTAGCAGATGGTGTAGTTTCTTTAGGTAATCCTCAGTAGGATCAGAGGATAATGGCCTGTAGAATGTGGTGTTAGAGAGCTGTCTAGCAGCCTCTTGGTCATATTCCAATTTATTCATGATGACGACAGCACCTCCTTTGTCAGCCTTTTTGATAATGATGTCAGGGTTGTTTCTGAGGCTGTAGATGACGTTGTGTTCAGCATGGCTGAGGTTATGGGGCAAGTGATGTTGCTTTTCCACAATTTCAGCCTTTGCACGTTGACGGAAGCAATCTATGTAGAAATCCAGTCTGTTGTTTCGACCGTCCGGAGGAGTCCATGCAGAATCCTTTTTTTTGTAGTGCTGGTAGGGGGGATTCTGTGGGTTAGTATGCTGTTCAGAGGTATGTTGGAAATATTCTGAGTCGGAGACGTCGAAAGTAGGATTCTAGGTCACTGCAGAACTGTATCATGTTCGTGGGTCTGGAGGGACAAAAGGAGAGGCCCCGAGATAGGACAGACTCTTCTGCTGGGCTAAGAGTATAGCTGGAAAGATTAACAATATTGCTGGGTGGGTTAAGGGAACTACTGTTGTGGCTCCTTGTGGCATGTAGCAGTTTAGATAGTTTAGTGTCCTTTTTCCTTTGTAGAGAGGCAAAGTTTGTCTTGTAAATGGCTTGTCTAGTTTTTGTAAAGTCTATCCATGAGGAAGTTTGTGTGGAAGGTTGGTTTCTTATGAGAGTATCCAGTTTTGAGAGCTCATTCTTAATCTTTCCCTGTTTGCTGTATAGGATGCTGATCAGGTGGTTTCGCAGTTTCTTTGAGAGTGTGTGACACAGTCTCTCAGCATAGTCTGTGTGATATGTAGATTGTAATGGATTTTTTACCTTTAGTCCTTTTGGTATGATGTCCATCTGCTTGCATTTGGAAAGGAAGATGATGTCTGTCTGTATCTGTACGAGTTTTTTCATGAAGTTGATGGATTTCCACTCCATACGGCTAAATGATGGCATCTAAATTAGCTGTTACCACACAAGAAAGAGATCTTGGAGTCATTGTGGATAGTTCTCTGAAAATATCCACCCAATGTGCAGCGGCAGTCGAAAAAGCAAACAGAATGTTGGGCATCATTAAGAAAGGGATAGATAATAATTGGAAAAGGTTCAGAAATGGGCAACAAAAATGATTAGGGGTACAGAATGGCTTCCGTATGAGGAGAGATTAATAAGACTGGGACTTTTCAGGTTGGAAAAGAGAAGACTAAGGGGAGATATGATTGAGGTCTATAAAATCATCACTGGTGTGGAGAAAGTAAATAAGGAAGTGTTATTACTCCTTCTCATAACACAAGAACTAAGGGTGACCAAATGAAAGGTAGCAGGTTTAAAACAAACAAAAGGAAGTATTTCTTCACACAACGCACAGTCAACCTGTGCAACTCTTTGCCAGAGGATGTTGTGAAGGCCAAAACTATAACAGGGTTCAAAAACGAACTAGATAAATTCATGGAGGATAGGTCCATCAATGGCTATTAGCCAGGATGGGCAGGGATGGTGTCCCTAGCCTCTGTTTGCCAGAAGCTGGGAATGAGCGACAGGGAAAGGATCACTTGATGATTACCTGTTCTATTCATTCCCTCTGGGGCACTTGGCATTGGCCACTGTTGGAAGACAGGATACTGGGCTAGATGGACCTTTGGTCTGACCCAGTATGACTGCTCTTATGTTCTTATGATACTTGTATGTCAAGGCTCAGCCTGAAACATATTTTAATTACCTAGATCAAAAAACTGTTTGCTGTTTTTTCTCCTGCGCGGCCCTTGATCTATGTGCACTTATAGTTTATTCGCAAAAATAACAGGAGTACTTGTGGCACCTTAGAGACTAACCACAAGTACTCCTGTTATTTTTGCGGATACAGACTAACACGGCTGCTACTCTGAAACTTATAGTTTATTCCTCATTCACACTCACATTCATGCCCATAAACACGGTTGCAAATAGATTTTCATTGGAAAATGCCAATTAATACAATTCCCAAAGAGTTTCGTGGAAACCATTGTAATGAATTTTAGACAAATGACAGTTCCCTTGCAAACCGGTCAGGTTCCCTGCCAGCTTGCCTTGATTCTGAAGTCTGCACTCTGGAGCTTCCATGCTCCCTGCCGCAGAGCTAGGGTTCTAATGGCTGATAACCAGACCCCCAAGGCACCCCCCCTGCTCTGCCTCTTCCCTTGAGACCCAACCCCTGCTCTGCCTCTCCTCCCAAAGGCCCTGCCCCCATTGCTTGTAGGGTCTTCACCAGCGTGGCCCAGGCTGCCTTGCCTGTGACCTGTGGGCTGCACAGGGTCATGCACTGCCACAAGCTGCATGAGCAGCCTGTCCCCAGAGGCAGCAACTGCTGCTGCGCTGCCTCCTTCCTTCCGCTTAGGGTTGTCACATTTTCCACAGATAAAAAAAACAAACAACGGCTATCAGGGCTTGTCAAATGGCACCTGGATATGCAAGCAGAAACCCAGACTGTTCCAAAGCTGGGAACCTGGCAGCCTTGGCTCAAGCTGTGGTTCTCAGGGTCTGTAATCTCCTAGCACCATAGCAGGGAGCCTCGAAGCTCTGAGACCATCAACTGGAGCTGGGCCTCTCAGGCCTT
Source organism: Emys orbicularis (assembly GCF_028017835.1). NCBI lineage: Eukaryota > Metazoa > Chordata > Testudines > Emydidae > Emys > Emys orbicularis. The sequence continues at coordinate 87,863,855 of NC_088688.1, forward strand.
CTGGGCTCCTTGCCACTGACCTAGAAGCCTGGAAAACTCCAGTTGGCCCCACAGGCTGTGGGAGTCACACAGCTAAGGGAGTTAGCAGGCACAGGAATGTGGTAGCCTTAGGGTACATGGCCCCAGAGTAGTCCTCATGACAGAGCTCCTTTAGAGCCCCAGACCCACCTCCCAACAGTTAAACTGAAGCTGCAGGGGATCATATTTTGTTTCAGAAACACCATGTTTAGGTATCTAAAATGAAACTTTTTAGATCCTTGGATTTACGACAAATTTCAAAATTTCCTGCAAAGATTAATTTAAGTTTTGGCCAGCTCCATAATAGACCAACAAATTCCCAAGCAGAGGTACCAAGGAATGCCACACTGCTGGTGATCACGTGTAGCCTCAGTGGAGTGATACAATTGCCAGTGATGGAAATACACTGAATACCGAGCCAGATCACCTTAAGGAGCCTAGGCAGAGATCGATCTCAGTGGCACTCAATCTATAAAGTGGCTGGATTCTCTTGGCATTTGCCATGATCATGGGTTATGACAGACTGAAAAGGTCTTTCTCTATTTGAAAAGAAGAAATAAAGAAGCTCCCCTGCCACTTTGCTAACCTTGTACTTTTGAGCACTGTAGAAAACCTACAGGACTCCACCTCCCATTATTATTTATCACTTGTATTACAGTACTGACTCGGTCCCATTGTGCTAGGCACTCTACAAACAGATTAAATAGACAGTCTTGCCCCAAAGAGTTTACAATCCCAGGAGCTTGTCTACACTTACAGCACTGTAGTGGCATAGCTGCAATGCTACAGCTGCAGCGCTGAGTGAAGACACTACCTCCGCTGACAGGAGAGCTTCTTCTACCGTGTAAGCACTCCACCTCCCCAAGAGATAGTAGCTATGTTGATGGGAGAAGCCCTCTCATCAACATAGCACTGTCTACATCGGGAGTTCAGCGAGTATAACAGCGTTGCCCAGGGGTGTGGACTTTCTAAGATACAAGGTAAGAGAAGGGAATATAGTATATAAGCAGAGAGAATAAAATGATGGTTTGAAAGTCTCATATTTGCATTAGTAAGCATGGCATTTACATGGATCATTTCCATCAAAGGTGGCAGGGCTGAGTGTCTCGATTAGCCAGCCTGGTTAATGGGGAATTTAGCTTTGCAGTTCGCCTAACCTTTGAGCATTTAAAAATGAATTAGAACCCTGATGTTGTGTTACACATGGGAGCAGAGTCTGTTGCCCTAGCTCATACGAGGGGAGTAGCACCTTACTCCATGAGTAATTTCATTCCTTTCATTGAAATTATTGGAGGAGTGGGATACTATTCAACATTAGTAAGTATGGCAGAATCTGGCCCACAAAGTGCAGGTATGGAATACTCTGCTGCTCAGTCATTTTATTGTAATGGAAGTGCTACATTTTGTCACACATTCCTATAGACTATGAATCCAGCTGCCCTCCATTTGAGTTCAGATTCCTATGCTATTCACAGCATTAACAGCTTAGCTGGAGTCCTGTCATCTAACCTACCAGGTGTTCCGACAGAGTAGCAGTTCAAAAGAGAAAAAAATATTTCTGTCAGTCACTCAGTAACACAATCCTGAAACAAGCTGTGTTATACAATGGGCACTGTTCAGATCTCTCTGTTTCATTGTAGGGGACAACACTGAATACTTGCAAGTCACATGGAAGTCATGTTCCAGTTATTCTTTGACAAGTGCAGATTACTGTTTCCCTAAGCCAAGTTATGACATCAGTGGCACCTGCCAGAAATTATAGTGCAGCTCAAATGTGGCATTCGGAGTTGGTGCCCTGTAGTTGTTTGGTCATTCCAGTTTATGTGTCACAGATTTCATAAAACGAGACTGTGGGTTCTTCCCCCCCGCTACTGAACTGATTCAAAATAGCTCATGTCACCAGTCCCAAATAAAAATGAGTGACAGATGAAGAGATCTCAGTGGTTACTCCCACTGCCCACAGTGAGTCTTATACAAAAGAAGAACCTAGAGGTTAAAATTGACAGTATTCAATAATCCCACAAGAGAATCCATGTTTTGGCAGAAGAGGAAGCTACCATATTATAAAAGTAAGCTTTGATAATTTGATAGAGTACATTATTTTGTATAGAGTACAATATGATTTTTTCTTCATATTTTGATTTATTACACAACTGGATATATAAGCAAGTGCCATTTGCCTTTTTAGATACTGAGAAGTTTAATATTACTTTTTTTCCCTTTTCTAGGTTTGATTTTTTAAATTATTTTATTGGAATATAATCAGTCTCTGCTCAATTGATAAAATCTCAGATGTACTCTCCGTCTAATTTGTTTTTCTCACTTATATTAATTCCATCTCTTTGGGTTTTTTATTTTGCTTTATCATATAATATGTCTGCGTGTTGATATGAGAACTTGCGTAGTTACTCAGGAAAGAAAATCTGGAACCTTATAGATTTGTAAAGAGACACTTTTAACCTAGAGATGCATCCTACCTATGTATACAAGCACATTTTAGATCCTTATTAAAAACAGTTTATAAAAACTACATTAAGTGTACCGTTTTAACATCTCTACAGTGCTGTATAAAGCTCTGTTTAGGCAAACAAATCTCACTTGGTGTCACTAAAAGTAGAAGACTAATTAGTGCTTTGATAAAGATAAGAAAGATCAAGGGGATGATATGGCTTGAGGGCCCCCCACCCATACAAAGCCTGCTGAAGATAATGGCAGTCTATCATCTTCAGTGAACTAGGTGCCTAGGACATTCCTATCAAAATAAGAGACCCTAAACATTCATATTCAATGTGCAATCAAACTGGTTGGACAGTCAAGCTGGTTGAAAATTTTCTGAATAAGCCTCTTTTCAAAAGGAAAATGCTTTTTAAGCCAAAATAAAATATTGTGGGAATATTTTTAGTTTGACTAACTTTTTTTTGTTTTGTTTTGAACACACATTTTGGAAACAAAGCTCTCAATTTAAAAAATAAATAAATTGTTTCACTTGGAAGGGATTCTCCCCTGCTCACTTCTCTCCTTTCCCCAATGGAAAAAAGAGCGAGTGTATGATTTTCCTCCCCATCAACATACTGGTTCAGTGAGAAAAAATGGAAAAATTTAGAACAAGAAAATTTTATTTTTTCCACAAAATATACTCCTTGCTGCATCAGCTTTATTGAATATACTAAAGCATTAATGAAAGCAAAAGTGTTATGAGAAGAGTTTCGTATATTATTAATTAGCAGATATTATCAATGTATTTTAATATATGTTTCAGTTCTGGGGGAGTTAACTAGAAACATTCAAAAGATATATTTGTATGAATAACCAAGAGAAAAATTGATAAAATGTTAACAAAATGTTTTTCCTCTGTTTTGACCAACAACTATTTTTGTTAAAAGCAACAGGCAAGATTTATTCCTAGTTCTACAGGCTTCTGCTGGTATAGACCATATCAAAAGGTTCCCCCAACGATCGATCACCCACATACCTCACTCCAGAGAGAGAGAGAGAGAGAGAGAGAGTGTAAGTTGCAGTAGCAAAATACTGGCTATAATCTCCCTTGCACCTTACAGGGGGCCTGCAGTTACCCAAACTAAACCCACAAAACAGTAGGATTAGTGGAGGGGTGTGGTCAGAGCATGTAGAAGTGTATTGATTTAACACCTTTCTGAAGTAGCTTCTGCCTGCAGACCAAACTTACAGGAATAAGCTATACTGAGCAGGGCCGGCTCCAGGCACCAGCCGACCAAGCACGTGCTTGGGGCGGCACCTTATAAGGGGCGGCCAATGTTAGGGTGGCGGGGGGGCGCTCGCGGTGTTTTTGTTTTTGTTCGCGGGGCGGCACTCAACGTTGTTTTTTTTTGTTTCGGTGGCGCAGCGCTGTGGGGGGTTGGGGGCTTCGGTGGCGCAGCCCGGCGCTCAGGGGTTTGGGCGGGCCAGCCTGGCGCTCCGAGGGTTTGGGTGGCCCGGCGAGGCGCTCGGGGGGGGGGGGGTTTCGGCGGCCCGGCCCGGCGCTGGGGGGGGGGTGTCGGCGGCGCGGCGCTGGGGGGGGGGTGTTACGGCAGGGCGGCGCTCTTCTTTTTTGCCTGGGGCGGCAAAAAAGTTAGAGCCGGCCCTGATACTGACAAACACTTGTATACCGGTAAAAAAAAGTGTGGCCACACTACAGGGTTGTACTGCTGTAATTATATCAGTTTCTAAGCCAATGTTATGATAGTGGTACAAAAACTATGTGCAGATCAGTTTCCAGCAGGAATCAAAGCTGCTTCCAAGCAGAAGCCACAATGGAGAGCAGTGGAAAACCTATCAATCTCCCTCAGAGTGAATTTCCCTGGACTGCAGGAGACAAGGCTGGTGCAGGGATGCAGAGACTCTATTTTAACAGATTTCATGCTACATTTTTCAAGTGTGATTTGCAAACCTGACAGGACAGCAGTGCATTCCAGTGTACTGCACAACCCAATGGCTTAAAATTTGACTGCACAGTTATGAGGTTATTCTTTTACAGTGATTGAAGTTATCTTTGCCAATGTACTGAAATCTTATTCTGCATGAATATTCTCTATAAATAATCAAGCAATGAATACATAAATAGGTTAGTCGTAAATAACCTGCTACTGTAAAAAAACCTCTCCTTCATTTATCATATTTCTACCAGTTGAGGTGCAGAGCCAAAAGGTAGTAAGTGACCTGTTTCAGCAAAAACACAATTTGGACTAAGTGTAATTATTAAAATGGTGTTTTGCCAACCTAACTCACATGAAAAATAACAGGCTATTAAACCTCAGTGACGCATTTAGTATTATATACCTCAGACATAAATATCAATCTATTCTTATCTTTTAAAACAGAAGACAGCAAGCTTAGAAAGATACTATTAAAGGCAACCTCTTTCACGTTTACGAGGGGATATAAATAATGGACTCTTCTTGCCACAAGGGTCACACAGACTAGTGGTCTCAAATATGTTCCTCATAGGAACAGATTTCAGAAAGCTCATTGCATGAATCTTCACTCCACAACCATCACTCACATCCAACCCAAGCCCCCCCGATGAAAGTTCTATGGGCCCATGATAGTATTACTGTTGTGTAATCTTCAGCTATTTTAGGTGCTATATTGCAGTAATTCATTTTACAGTTGTGTCTTTATAGGGGAAAGCATGTCAAAGCATGTCAAATTAACCTTTAGCAGCCAGAAATTTGATTCCTGAACTTTTCTTCCATTTCTCTGTTTAATGTTACACTTTGTAATGTGCAGTGGATGTATAGGGCCAGGGCCGGCTTTAAGCCGATTTGGCCGATTCCCCGGAATGGGGCCCCACGCCTAAGAGGGCCCCGCAACGTCTGGGGCCGCCGGCGGAGCGGGGGAAAAAAATAAATAAATAAAAAGCTGCATCCTGCTTCTCCCCCCTCCCTCCAGCGCTTGCGCCGCCAGACAGCTGATCAGCGCAAGCCTGGGAGGGAGGAGGAGGAATGCGGCGTGCTTGGGGAAGACGCCGGGCCAGGCAGGGATTTGGGGAGGGATCCAATGGGGTAGGGAGGGGGCGGAGCCGGGGCAGAGTTGGGGCGGGGGGGAGGGGGGGGGAGACAATTCGCGTTGCGGCGTGGGGACCCGCACCTGCTAAAGCCGGCCCTGTATAGGGCCATCTAAAATGAATCTGGGTAAAAGGAAGCAGGGCCGGCTCCAGGCACCAGGCACCCAAGCACATGCTTGGGGCGGCACTTGGTAAGGGGCGGCGGGGGGAGCGCAGCGCGGCATTCCGCGGGGGGGGGGGCGCTCCGGCGGCGGGCTCCGGCGGCGCGGCGCTTGGCGGGGGGGCGGCGGGCTCCGGCGGCGCGGCGCTCGGCGGGGGGGGCGCGCGGTTCGGCGGGCTCCGGCGGCGCGGCGCTCGGCAGGGGGGCCTCGGGGGGGCGGCGATTTTTTTTGCTGCTTGGAGCAGCAAAAAAGTTAGAGCCGGCCCTGAAAGGAAGACACGTTGTTTCCTGGATTCCTTGCTCTCTTCTTACTCAGACAAAACTCCCAGTGTCTGAGCAAGTACTTCAGGATTTGACTCATAATGAATTTGGATTCTAGCTGACTTCAGTTGAGTTACTGTTTATTAACACCAGTCTACATGAGAGAAGGATTGGACCCAAGAAGGGCAATTTTGACTTGGAGATGATTTAACTGCCTTGGTGCCATTTGAACAGTGGGGTACCCAGAGGCCATTAGGCAGAGCATGCATATCAGCAACTTGTTATGTAGAGTAGAATTTGAAATGTTACGGTCAATTTTATAGAATTCCAGTGATCTATTAGGATATACATTTAGGAAGTTGGGAACCAATGGTAAAAGGTTAATAAAAGGAGCACTAAAGAATGTGGGCGTTCAGAAAGATCATTCCCATATGGAGCTACCTAGAAATTCCAGCTGAACTTTTAAATAGACTTAGAGGGAAAAGGACTATTATAGTGAATATGTGACACCTACCAATTCTTCTGAACATTGGTGCTCTGACACCAATCTCACAGAAAGGGTGCTTTCAGGTGATGCAGCATCAGAAATGCTGAATGGTTAATACTATGTAATGTCACGTTCCATATATCAACCATCTAGAATCTACAGAGCAATGACACCACAGCAATGCGATGTGGGGTAACCACAGAGATGAAAGTAAGCTGGCGCTTTAAAGGGCCTGGGGCTCCCCTCAGTGGCTGGAGCCTCTGGCCCTTTAAATCGCTGCCAGAGCCCTGCCACCGCTACCCCAGACTGGGAGCCCCAGGGCCTTTAAATCACCCCGGAGCTACCAGCTGCAGAGGCGGCTGGGAACCCTGGGGCTCAGGGGCAAATTAAAGGGCCCGGGACTTCCACCGCCACGGAGCTCCAGGCCCTTTAAGTCCCCGCCAGAGCCCTGCCGCCGCTACCCCAGCCCTAGCCTGAGCCCTACCGCCCCGGGGTAGTGGCGGCAGGGTTCCGGCAGTGATTTAAAGGGCCCAGAGCTCTGCAGCGGCTGGAGCCCCAGGCCCTTTAATTCGCCCCTGAGCCCTGGGGCTTCCAGCCGCCTCTGCAGCTGGTAGCTCCGGGGTGATTTAAAGGTCCTGGGGCTCCCAGCCACAGCCAGAGCCCCAGGGCCTTTAAATCTTAAAAGGCCCCGCCTCTGCCCGTTGAGGCCATGCCTCTTCCGGTTGAGGCCACACCCGCTGAGGACTCAGGCGTACCGGTAAGTCCTTTAAGTTACTTTCACCCCCGGGTAACCACTCACATTGGCATTGGCATCTCACAAATTCTACTCACTACCCACTTGTTTCAGAAAGGAAAAATATGTTAGTGGGAAGTATTAACTGGCTAAATGCCACTGGCCAGCAGGCAGGCTCAGAATCACACATCAGAATCATGATGGATTAAAATTTTCAAAAGGACCCACTTATGTTGGGAAACCAGCATGACAAAACCTAGTGCCTCAAAGTTGGGCACCCAAGAAGGGAGGCATCCAAAATTGGCAGCTACTTGTGAAAAATAAGGCAGCTGTTTGGAGTATAAAGAAACCCCTGACTGATACCACATGAAGAGTTTCTAATGGATTTTTAAAAATCAAATGAAAGCCCAGTATATTACGGCAGAATCAAATGTGAGTCAAAGGAGAATAGCCTTTGGAGGGCAGACCAGCTCAGATAGTTCATCAGGAGCTTGTACTTGACATCTGAGCAAACAGCATAATTATCTGACGTGTCAAGTAGGCAGCTGCCACTGCTGGAAGAGTCTTTTAGTGTTCTAATGATCCACTCTGCTAAGGAGTAACGATGAGCAATATAATCATATTCAGTCAGTCACTCATAACATATTACTGAGGAACATATTCTAATCTTTGCATGATGCAGGTTTTGTTTCTTTTTATAAGATTATAGGATTAAAGATAGGGAAAGGGCATGTTTCAGTGAGTCATTGATGTATGCTTGTTTTTTAGGATGAGGCCACAGGCTGGAGAGCCGTAATACTATTGTGATAGTGCCCCAGTGAAACAAATTATTATTGACAAAGCACTTTAAACAAAAAGTGCTAATAAAACAGATGATTGACCCCTCAGAGTTTATATAGGAAGCTGCTTCCTATATAGCCTTCTGTGTCAGATCTCTACTCATCCAAGATTTCACAGCAGGGTCCTTCTGTGCCAAACCTGCAGACACCTCTTGACCTAAAGGAAAATATTTGCTTGCTCCAGTACCATCAGGGCCAGACAGTAAAGGACAACACACTCAACAGTCAAGCAGGTGTGATGTTCCATCCAGTAGATGATTATGTTATACATACTCACTGGCCAGTCTGTGCTCACTCCCCCACTTCCTGCAGTTAGACAACACTCATCCTTGGGCATCTAGACTTTTCAAAGGAAAATGATTGCATCTGGAAGTTGGTTTTTAGCTGTACTAGTTTGCCAGCCTATTTGGATGGACTGAGCATAGAGTTTGACCAAACTATTCATTATTATGGAATTTTCATAGCCAAAAAAAAAAAAAAAAAAAAAAAAAAAAGGCCAGTACCAAAGTCACCCCTCAGATCATAAGTTTAAAGGCCTTTTAAAAGATCTTTAGCATTTTAATACTACATTATATATGAAGGACTTATACTTGCCCCTTTCCCTAACTTATGCCACATCAGATTGTTCCTTCCTGCTTTGTTGGTCTACTAGTGGCAGCATGGCACCCTTCAGAGGTCATCCAATAACTATACAATTCAGATTGGCCTTCTCTAGTGTAGCTTTATTAGATTTTCATAAGAGTGGCTTTATAAAGGTTGACCCCTTTCTTAGAACAGTCCCACAAATACCAACAAGACCGATGAGGCAGTGGGGATTATCAGCTCCATTTTAGAAACCTGGGTAACAAACTCTATAGCTAGCAGAGTACAGGTAAATGGTTGATGCAAGGGACTTCAGCAGTGGATGGCAACCAAGGTGCACACTGATCAAGATGAGACTATAAGTAACCCAGGAGCATATTTTTCTCTCTCTTTTCCTCCCTTTCATCTCATGCACTTGATTCTGTGAGGGAACTGGAGGTTATTTAAGGAGGATGATATGGGGGAATTCTGTTTCATGCTCAAGGCATAAGTGTTACGTGCTAATGAGATCATATAATGCATGGTGCAATTTTTCAGTTCATTTCTTTTGGGAATAAGCAACTGACTGAGCTTAACTTTTCAAAGTATCATTAAGGCCTGATAACCCTATAAGCATTTGGTGGTATCAGTAGGTACCCTAGGCATGTTGAGAATTTTAATACCTACCAGAGCTTGAATATTATATATTTAACAAGGAGAAATCTCCCTGCCTTCTGCCCTTTTTCATATAAACTCATCTCTCTATTTTACCAAGCTGTGTTTTTAACAGTATTTAAGCTGGCATTTTGATAAATGAGAGAACAAGGACATAAGCTCCCTAAGGCTTCACACACTGTGTGCTTCACATTTTAGATGTATAATTCTCCAGCGCAGTTTGTGCTTGATATTATTTGGAATAGTAATAGGAATTATTTAAAAGTAACACATTACCTACAGATCACCACCACCTATGATCTCTTATAGAACCACAGAAGAGAGATAACCTAATGGGTCTTTCCAATTTCTCTAGCCGAGCCTTTGATGAGGACAGCATTGTTTCTTGCAGAACATTTTCTAGTGAATTGTTCAGTGCCAGTTTAAGTGTCTCATATACTGGGGCCTCTACAATGTCCCTTGGAAGACTATTCCAACAGCTACTCATTGTGTACCAAAAATATAGGTAGAGCATGCAAATCATTTCTAAGCATATTTCACTGTCTGATATTTTATTTCTAGGCAGAATAAGCCTCAGTTACCAATTCTTGTCTGACTAGATTATGGTTTTATTTTATTTTATAAGAAAGTATCCAAAGTCTTTGCAATGTGGCATGTGCATCAGTTTAGAAGTTTTAACAAGGAAAGGGTTTCTAACCTTTGGCTTACTTTTCAGAAAATGAATAAGACTATCAGCTTCAGACGCCCCAAGATCTGTGTCCATGATGCAAAAGGACTGAAAAACTTTTGGGAAAAAATCATTGAAAATCACACTCAGCAACAACAAGGCGAAGACTCTAGATTAAGCAGAAGTGCCCTGATGAAGTGAGTTGCATTTTTTCTTTTGTACCGCATCACGGTTGTATTTCCACGTTTCATAATAAGGCAGCCCATTACTAGTTTGCTTTATTCACAGCACACAAGTTTTCTGCTAGCTCTTTGGCATTTTTCCTCCCACATTTCCATGGCTCTCCTATGTGGAAACTCAAATGCCCCCTCACCCTTGAGCCCCTGGGTCTTTCCTCAAAGGTCATGGAGCACAACCACCTAAAAATTAAAATGTATTAATATTATAACTTGTGACAGCCAGGAAATATTGAGATTTCTACCTGGAGCTGGGACAATGAGTACATGAAAATTGTTAAATTAAGTGGATAGACAAACGGTCCATTAATAACTAGAGTAATAATGTACACTTCTATAGCACCTTTTAATGTATTTCATAACACTTAACATTTATGAAGCCCCACAGTACTCCAGGGAGGGAGTATTATCCCCACTTTACAGATATGGAAACTGAAGCACACAGAGATCATGTAACTTATTTAAGGCTATGTCTCAAGTCAGTGGCAATGCTAGAAGTAGAGGAACTCAAGAGCCTTGCTCCCACTGTCATTTTAACTACTAGATAACTGTCCCAGTGTAAGATAATCAGGTTGTTGACAAAGTGAGAAGCTTATTATAAGCAGTTGGACATGCGGCATCCCTCAAATGACTAAAAATCTACAGGGTTACAGTTCCACAAAAAGGGGGCCATGCAGATTGAAACAGCTCCCATAGCAATCACAAGTCATGCTATTTGTGAGGTGCTGACAGTTTCTTTTTTCTTAATTTGGGTTTTTTAAAAGTGAGTTTTGTGTAAAGAATAAGGTGCACAAAAAGGATATTTTATTTGCTGAGTATTCCTGAGCAATTCTGGCTGCACCAAAATAAAACCAAGCAGGTCCCATTCAAGGTCATCTTAACCAGTGCCTGAGCTGTTCATAAACTGTTCTAATTTACACAAAGGTAGCTTCAGGAGGCTATGTACATTGATATTGCAAAATCGGCAGGGTTGCTGCCTAGCATAGCTGATACCTGGAAGCATTAGCAGCTTTAACTGAAGATAAGTGTTCTCTCTGTGTTTCTTGGGACAGTAGTTAACAAGAAACAGCAGGGAAAACACTGTTTTGAATGGCAAATGTTTTTGGCTAATTACACTGATTTCTGAGAATCTGAATATGCTCACTTGAGAATGCCAATGTCAGTGTAGGACAGATCAAACTGAAAAGGTTAAACCATCATTTGCAGTCAAAACTGGAAACCAAATTAGCATAAGTAACTGTATAAAATATCCACAACCTTTACTGCTGGGTAATTCTGAAATAAAATTGCCAGCTGCTGTCCTTATTGATACATCAAATGTAATTTGCAAAAAATATCCAGTGCTATCTTTAGCTTCATGATGTGACATTTGATCCCATAGTATTATCTTAGTCAAGTGTTTGATACCCATCATTCCACTGGAAAACTACAATGGCAACAGATAACTTGCAGTGGTCCTGATGACACCCTTCCCTCTACACCATACTGAACCTTAAAGCTATGTGGCTTCTCTCCCTCATGACATCAGTTCTTCATTATATATATATAAGGTTTGATGACAATGAAGAAAAAGGATTTGATTATGTTTAAAAGTTCAGGACACAAAGTAACATCACAATTACGGAATGATACATAGGCCTTTTTCTTCTCCAATGCAGCATGGTAAATTATGTTTTCTCATTGCAACCTTAAATTTGCATATCGTGTGACCTTACCAGAAAGAGTATTTCTGTGTGGCCTTGAGAATGCCCCAGAGGAGAAGGCAGAGCATTTCATACTAATGAGAGTACTTCGGCAGTTGTCTGACTCATTAGGAATCCAGGAATGTCACCCACTGTTGAGTGATACCATCATTGCCATCACCATGCTCTGTGTTCCTAATCTAGAAAGCCAGAGAGATGCCTAGGTGGTAAATAAATCTAAGGCAAGTGCCTTGGTGATGAAAGAGAGGAGAAAGCTTTGATATCATTAAAAAGATCTAGCTACATTTGAAAAATTTGGCTCAGCACTTACTGATCAGAGTGTTTGTTCCTTGTTCCCAGACTCCGACGTGAATGGACCCAGAGGCTGGAAGGCCGAATAAAAATGCTACAAAAGTCCTGTGGAGAGCAGGAAGGACAGATGTCCCTATTATCAATTGAAACGTTTCAGCCAATAGATAAAACAGCTGCATAAAGTTACTGTTGGAAGATAAGAAGTATTGGGCCTGATTCTGATCTCACATATACCATTGTTAACCACAAGTAACTCCACTAAACCGGTGAGAGATCAGAATCAGGTCCACTGTTTCTCAAGAGCTCAGCCTGCTCCAAAAGCTACTGTAGGGAATAGTAAAACCCCGTGGAATTTCAATAAGTATTACAATGAAGATGCAAGTCTATAGTACATGATTGCTACAAATCAGGCCATGAAAAAGACAAGAACCAAGTATCATCAGTACTACACAATATATCATTTTGATGCAGTAGGACTTAGCTTTGCATTTCGAAGTGGCAATATACACACACTTAGGAAAGAAGATCATTTATTTAATGGGTTTAATACATTCAGGTGCCTGGGGGGTAAAGTTAACTTGAGCAGTTTGCACATTTCCACTTGGAGAGATCAATCATACTGTGCCTGACTTAATGTAGATACACGCTGTCCTGTCTGCCTTGATGAGCTGCCTGTGAAGTGAGATAAGAATTACTGTGGTCAGCAGGTTAGAAGTAGCAACAAAAATGGAATCAGGAAAAAAAGAATGAGCAATTTTGGTCGACATACAGGTGATTTTCCACATCTTCATTTTTAAGTCAAGGGAATAAAGGATTTTGGCTTTGGTGTGGGTTAGATAAGAACAAGGTTAGTGAGGTAATTATGAATTAGTATCAGGAATGTCTGGGTAGGAGAGCAAAGAAATTAAAGTTTGAAGCAGAGGCAACAATGCAATTTATCACAATATTCATGCTCCGCAGTGTATCTCTCGCCAATTTGAGATAACCCAAACACTTGTTGCATTTTCTTCAAAAAGACCAAATAGGCCAGATGAAGTGTAGTGGAATATGGATTAGTGATGCATAAAAATATTTCTGTAGCCACTCTGACACTTTGGCAATTCTTGGATTACCTCTTGTGCATAACAATCTATTCATCATTTCAATTCACTATATTGACTGCCACGTGCTGGAAAACAGTGCACAAGTGCAAAGAGCTACTTCTCTAGCAAAGCCGAGCCTTATTCTCCTTAACCTTGCACCCTGTGTAGTCCTTTACATCAGAGCTAATGGAATGTAAATGTTACCAAATCCAGCATGGTAGTGACTACAGCTGGTCAAAACCTGGACTATCCATTACATGGGAAATGGACACCTTGAAATTTGTTTTTGTTCTGAATTGGAACTAAAGCAAATTTTTTCAAAATTTCCCACAAAACATTTTTGAAAAAATATTGTTTGGGATTAATCAGAGTGTTCAGGTTTGATAAAAGTCAAACATTCCATTCAGATTTTGGCTTTTTAATCTCATAATTTAGACTATAAAATAAAATTTCAAATAAAGTCATTTTGAAACAAAAACCCCAAAATGTTCTATTTTGAAACACATTTTTCATTTTTTAAACCAAATTTCAACAAAAACAATACATTCCAGCAGAAAGTTTCTATTTTGACAAAAGGTACATTTTCAGAAGGAAAATGTTCTGTCAGAAATTTTTTGACCAGCTCTAGTAGTGACTTGCACCAGATTTTTTACAGGGGTAATGGACTCCACAAAGTACAAGGCCGTCTTTTGATAGAAGCCCATCCCAACTGATATGTATTGTGACTGCATGCTTTTCAGCAGACAATGGACTTAAAAATCATTAATATGCTGGGTTATAATAAAGGTGTAGTTGCTTTTAACTGTGCAATGTAAGTCTCCTCCTTGTGTGCTCATTTAACCCAAACACTTGTTGCATTTCCATTTTTTTTTTAAAAAAGGATAAGTTGATTAAATGTAGCGGGAAATGAATTAATGATGCATAAGAATATTTCTGTAGCCACTCTGGCAATTCTCTATTACTTGTGTAAATTATTAGGAACTCAGCTCTGTGTTTTGATTTAAACAAAATAGCATCCTGAGGGCTTCCTATTCTATTCTGTATAGATTCTTATACTGCCTTAATCGCCATCAATTTAAGAAGACTTTCCTCTCATATGGCAAATTAAAGAGGATTTGAACCTGCACCCATTTACACACAAAAAACAAATACCAGCCACCCTTCCACTAATCTGCTATGGAGGTCTATAGGAAGTGAGGTCTGATAATCTATGAGAGTAGGGTTCCCTTTCTCCAGCCCTCTGGCCTGTCTGGCCACTCACATTTTTATAATGGTGCAGTTCCACTAATATCAATAGGGATTATTTGCAATTTATATTTGGTGTGAGAGGAGAATCGGACCCTTCGTGTTTATATAAGGTCAACTGATTCTTTTCTATTAAATTTCTTAATGAAAAGATTTCTAATGTACACCAGGAGCTTTATTGAATTATATCTGGTTGCTTAGTAAGTTAATAGTAACATTATGTGAGGCAGCTGAGAAGACTAAATGAATGAGAGCAATCCACACATTCGTTTAGCAATTCAGCATTCTCCAGAGAGTACTGGAGACCCACATGATGCCCCTGAGTGCTAGAGTTTCCATTTGGATCTGTGAGTGGGCTGAGGGATGTGTAAAATCACTTCTACTGCAAGCAGATAGCATCATATTGATTACACATCTGAGGAGTCTCATGAGCATTGTTTATGCCAGCAAGTATACAGAATGTATTTCACTTGTGTAATGTGCTCATGATACATTCATTGCAGGGGAGTATGCACATAGCTGGCATGAAAAGCTAAAATCCTTCCACTTCTAGTCAAAATGCAGTCCTTTGGAGAACCTGAGTCTACATGCATTAGACATGCTTATCTGTCCCAACACATTTTACAAGACAGCAGTATCTTAACAACCCCTACAGGATTGAGCAGCAGCTACTTTTAGCCCCCAAATACATATGTTCTGCCACTTTTTTGGTGCTACTATACATAAGGGTCAGTCTGAGAAAAGAATCAAGTGCTAGAAATTATTAAATTTAGGAGCCAGCTGTACCTTTACATAATGGACTAGGCTATGGACAAAATCCAAAGCAAAATGATGTACCAGCACTTCGATCATGCACTTTGCTTTGCAATTATTAGCAAACATCTTTGAAAGCAGCAACCATTTTTTTTTTTTTTTTTTTTTTTTTTTTTAATACACACAAAAACTAAGTCACAACAATTCCAGCTGGAATGGATCATCCGAAAAGTTGTGTCTCACTCATCTCACTCTCAAAAAAAAAATAATAATAATAATAATTCTCAGCAACGTGTGTAATCTGAGCCTAAAGGATTTTCAATGAGTTATATGCTATGCCTGTAATTAAGGGCATCTACATGACATACTATTTCTCACTTGAAGTTACCATTTTTTGTTAGGATATGTCTGCACTGCAGTTAAAACACCCGCAGCTAGCCAGGGCTCAGGCTGCAGGGCTGTTTAAATGCAGTATAGACATGTCAAGGCTCCTTCCCCACTCTGAACTTTAGGGTACAGATGTGGGGGCCTGCATGAAAACTTTTAAGCTTAACTACCAGCTTAGATCTGGTCCGCTGCCACCACTCCCAATGTGCTAATTCCCTTCCCTGGGTAGCCTTGAGAGACTCTTCCACCAACTCCCTAGTGAACACAGATCCAGCCCCTTGGATCTTAAAACAAGGAGAAATTAACCATCCCCCCTCCTTTCTCCCACCAACTCCTGGTGGATCCAGACCCAATCCCCTTGGATCTAAAAACAAGGAAAAAAATCAATCAGGTTATTAAAAAGGGCTTTTAATTAAAGAAAAAGGCCAACATCATCTCTGTAAAATCAGGATGGAAAATAACTTTACAGGGTAATCAAACTTAAAGAGCCCAGAGGACCCCCCCCCTCTAGCCTTAGGTTCAAAGTTACAGCAAACAGAGGTAAACACCCTAGCAAAAGGTACATTTACAAGTTGAGAAAACAAAGATAAAACTAACACACCTTGCCTGGCTGTACTTACAAGTTTGAAATATGAGAGACTTGTTCAGAAAGATTTGGAGAACCTGGATTGATGTCTGGTCCCACTTAGTCCCAAGAGCGAACTCTCCCCAAAAACAAAGAGCACAAACAAAAGCCTTCCCCCCACCAAGATTTGAAAGTATCTTGTCCCCTTATTGGTCCTTTGGGTCAGGTGTCAGCCAGGTTACCTGAGCTTCTTAACCCTTTACAGGTAAAAGGATTTTGGAGTCTCTGGCCAGGAGGGATTTTATAGTATTGTACACAGGAGGGCTGTTACCCTTCCCTTTATAGTTATGACAAGACATTTGGGCTCAGCCTGCAGCCTGAGCTCTGGGATCCTCCCATCTCTCAGGGTCTTAGAGCCCAAGCCCAAATGCCTACTACAATTAGACAGTCTCTTACCAGAGCCTTAGCCTGAGTCAGCTACGGGGCAGTCACAGATGTCTAATTGCACTGTAGACATACTTTTATTGACTAGTGGCCTTATCCTTAAGCTATGTCTACACTAACCCCCGAATTGATGCTCCGGGGATCGATGCACCGGGGTTGATTTGGCGGGTCTAGTGAAGACCCGCCAAATCAACCGCAGATTGCTCTCCAGTCGACCCCAGTATTCTACCCCAAACGAGAAGAGTAAGGTAAGTCAACAGGAGAATGTCTCCCATCGACCCAGGGTAGTGTGGACCCAGTGGTAAGTCGACCTAAGCTATGTCAAATCAAGCTACGTTATTCACATAGTTAGAGTTGCGTAGCTAACGTCGACTTACCGCACTAGTGTAGACATAGTAAGTATTTTTAGGCTACCAGATATTGACTTCAGCGGGAAAACTCCTGGCAGTAAGCACTACTTTCATATGTGTTTGCAAGATCAGGCCCATGATAATCATTTTCCAAAGCAGTTCATTGTAGTATCAGAGAATTATAGCTTCAAAGGAAGAATTAGTAGCAGGAGCAGATGAACTCTTAAGAAATAAAGATCCAATAAAAAGATATTGCTTCACCCAATTTGTATCTCTAAAGTATCGGGGGTAGCCGTGTTAGTCTGTATCTACAAAAACAACAAGGAGTCTGGTGGCACCTTAAAGACTAACAGATTTATTTGGGCATAAGCTTTCGTGGGTAAAAACCTGATGCATCTGAAGAAGTGAGGTTTTTACCCACGAAAGCTTATGCCCAAATAAATCTGTTAGTCTTTAAAGGTGCCACCAGACTCCTTGTTGTATCTCTAAAGTGTTTTTCTAAGATGCATCAGCAGGTCTTTGAAGAAACACTGTTAAATTTGACCCAAAAATACAACATTTGTAAAAACTCACTTTTCTATTAATTCTCTGTCTCTGACATACATACACCCACACACAGTGGAAAACAAACAAACCAAAAAAAAGCGAAATTTCTCTCCCATTGTGTTTACAACTCAACCACTGAGACCCTGTACTAAGGCCTTGGCTACACTTGCGAGTTACAGCGCTGTAAAGCCTCCCCCAGCGCTGTAACTCACTCCCCGTCTACACTGGCAAGGCACTTACAGCGCTGTATCTCCGTGGCTGCAGCGCTGCATGTACTCCACCTCCCCGAGAGGAATACCGTGTATTGCACCGCCGCTGCAGCGCTGCAGCGCCAGTGTGGCCGCCCAATGCGCTGTGACTGTCCTCCAGAAGTATTAGGCAGTATCCCACAATGCCTGTTCTAGCCACTCTGGTCATCAGTTCAAACTCTACTGCCCTGGCCTCAGGTAACCAACCATGTGACCCTCCCTTAAAATTCCCAGGGAATTTTAAAAATCCCCTTCCTGTTTGCTCAGCCAGGTGTGGCGTGGAGTGCTATCAGCGAATCTTTCCAGGTGACTCCACGCTTCATGCCTCCACGCGCCAAGCGAGCCCCAGCATGGAGCAATGTCGAGTTGCTGGACCTCATCACTGTTTGGGGGGAGGAAGCTGTCCAGTCCCAGCTGCACTCCAGCCGTAGGAATTACGATACCTTCGGGAAGGTATCAAAGGACATGATGGAAAGGGGCCATGACCGGGACGCCCTGCAGTGCAGGATTAAAGTGAAGGAGCTGTGGAGTGCCTACCGCAAAGCCCGCGATGCAAACGGCCGCTCGGGTGCTCCCCCCGTGACCTGCCGATTCTACAAAGAGCTGTATGCAATACTTGGGGTTAACCCCACCTCCACCATGGACACTTCAGAGCTGGGGTGGGAGGAGGAGGAGGAGGAAGAAAACGGGAGTGAGGGTGGTGGGGCGGATGGAGACACCCCAGAATCCCTGGAGGCATGCAGCCAGGAGCTCTTCTCGAGCCAGGAGGAAGGTAGCCAGTCGCAGCGGCCGGTACTTGGTGGAGGACAAACAGAAGAGCAGGTTCCCGGTAAGCAGGTTTTTTTCGGGAAGGAATTTTTTCGGTGTGGGCTCTTTGGGAGAGGAGGGTTAGGCATGCATGCCTAGATGCGGAATAGTGCATTGATGTGGTTTATCACATCGCGGTAATCGGCCTCGGTAATCTCTTCTAATGTCTCATCCAGAACTTGTGCAATGCGCTTGCGCAGGTTTATCGGGAGAGCCACCGTGGTCCTTGTCCCAGCCAGGCTAACGTGTCCGCACCACTGTGCCACGAGGGGCGGGGGGGACCATTGCTGCACACAGGCAAGCTGCATATGGGCCAGGGTGGAAGCCGCATTGCAGTAGAAAACCCTCCCTTGCTTCCCAGGTCACCGTCAGCAGCGAGATATTGTCCAGGACGAACTCCTTTGGAAAATGTTGGGACAGTGTTCAGTGTAGGTGCCCCCTGCAGCTGTTGGCTCTCCCCAAGGCACAGAAACCCAGGGGACAGTACAGCCCTGAAACAATCAGTCCCCCTTACTCACCATTTTGAGGCTCCCATGGGTTGTGTGCGCTCTGTTTGGGACGGGAAAATTATGCTATTGTGTAGACCCTGTGTGTACTCTCCTTAAGTGCGGGGGAAATCATTACTCTGTCTGGTATAAACAATGCTGCCTCTGTTAAATGTTGTATTTTGCCTATACAGCTGCAACAACCTTGAGACCTCAGCCGTCCCTCTTATCACCTGCTCAGAGGCTGCAAAGACTCAGGAAGAGACCGCGAAAAACCAAAGAAGACATGCTGCAAGAAATGATGCGGCAATCTATTAAAGAGAATGAGAAAGCACAGAACTGGAGGGAGAGAGAAAGCAGGATCCGCCAGGCAAATGCAGCTCACCGGCGGCAAAGCACAGAGCACCGGCAGCAAAGCACGGATCGGCTCATAAGCATCCTGGAGCGCCAAGCAGACGCTATCCAGAAGCTCATAGCCATGCAGAAGGAGCAGTACCGCAAACGCCCCCCACCCCCCACAGCCCTTGTCTCAAAACTCTTTCCCTTGTGCCCCACTGTTACCTCCAACCCACTTTCCCCAACTTCCGGGTTCTTCACACCACCAGCTGCCTCCAACACCAGTATCTTCACCACCCAGCCCTGAAAACCACGACCCTTACCCTCTGCACTCAACCCCCATCACCATGCAGTATAGCTGTCCTGAAGTGCAGCACTCACTGCACAGCACACCAGACAGGACATAAGCGAATCTGTGATTGTACCGTTCCCCACTCCACCCCCTTGCCCTTTCTGATTCCCAAGCAGTTGTGTTTCTTTTCAATAAATGGATTCTTTGGCTTTGAAAACACTCTTTATTATTGCATAAAGTAAAAGACTCCTTAGCCCAGGAAATAAACAGGCACTGCAAGTCTGCTTGTCTGCTTAGCAAACACTGATTCCTAAAGATTGGAACTACTGCACTTCACTCCCGTGCAGGGCACCAGATATCACTGTTGGTTTTCAGTCTCAAATTGCTCCCTCAAAGCATCCCTAATCCTTGCAGCCCCGCGCTGGGCCCCTGTAATAGCCCTGCTCTCTGGCTGTGCAAATTCAGCCTCCTGGTGTTCAACCTCGGAGGTTCATGCCTGAGTGAAGCTTTCACCCTTCCCTTCACAAATATTATGGAGGGTACAGCATGCGGATATAACCGCGGGGATGCTATGTTCGGCCAAGTCCAGCTTCCCATACAGAGATCGCCAGCGGCCCTTTAAACGGCCAAAGGCACACTCCACAGTCATTCGGCACCAGCTCAGCCTGTAGTTGAACCGTTCCTTGCGGCTGTCAAGGCTCCCTGTGTAGGGTTTCATGAGCCACGGCATTAACGGGTAAGCGGGATCTCCAAGGATCACAATGGGCATTTCAACTTCCCCTACTGTGATCTTCCGCTCTGGGAAAAAAGTCCCGGCCTGCAGCTTCCTGAACAGCCAAGTGTTCCGAAAGATGCGTGCGTCATGCACCTTTCCTGGCCAGCCTGTGTTAATGTCAATGAAACGCCCACGGTGATCCACAAGCGCCTGGAGAACCATAGAGAAATACCCCTTCCGATTAACGTACTCAGATGCTAGGTGGGTTGGTGCCAGAATAGGAATGTGCGTCCCATCTATTGTCCCTCCACAGTTAGGGAACCCCATTTTTGCCAAGCCATCCACTATGTCCTGCACGTTACCCAGAGTCACGGTTCTTCTGAGTAGGATGCGATTAATGGCCTTGCAAACTCGCATCAACACGATTCCAACGGTCGACTTTCCCACTCCAAACTGCTTTGCAACTGACCGGTAGCCGTCTGGAGTTGCCAGCTTCCAGATTGCAATAGCCACCCGCTTCTCCACTGGCAGGGCAGCTCTCAATCTCGTGTGCTTGCACCGCAGGGTGGGGGCGAGCTCCTCACACAGTCCCATGAAAGTGGCTTTTCTCATCCGAAAGTTCTGCAGCCACTGCTCATCATCCCAGACTTCCATGATGATGTGATCCCACCACTCAGTGCTTGTTTCCCGAGCCCAAAAGCAGCGTTCCACGGTGCTGAGCATGTCCATGAATGCCACAAGCAATTTCGTGTCGTATGCGTTACGCGGCTCGATAGCATCGTCCGACTCCTCACTCTCACTGTCACTTTGGATCTTAAGGAATAGTTCGACAGCCAAACGTGACGTGGTGGCGAGACTCGTCAGCATACGCCTCAGCAGTTCAGGCTCCATTTCCCGCAGACAGATCATGCTGCACAGAAACCATTGAAAGATGGCACCAAAGGTGGATGGAAACAAAGGGATTTCTGGGATGCGAAGCGATGCATCACGGGGCGTTGGGACAGGACCCAGAATCCCCCGCACCCACGCCCCCTTCCCACAACCCACAGCGCCAGAATGGGAAGAGGTGCTCTGTGG
Organism: Emys orbicularis; assembly: GCF_028017835.1. Classification (NCBI taxonomy): domain Eukaryota; kingdom Metazoa; phylum Chordata; order Testudines; family Emydidae; genus Emys; species Emys orbicularis. The sequence goes on from NC_088688.1 coordinate 87,885,339, forward strand.
GATAGCTGCCCATAATGCACCGCTCCCAATGATGCTGCAATTGCCGCAAATGTGGCCACAACAGTGCGCTGGCAGCTGTCAATGTGGACAGACTGCAGCGCTTTCCCTACTCAGCTGCACGAAGACAGGTTTAACTCACAGCGCTGTAAAGCTGCAAGTGTAGCCAAGGCCTTAGATATGAGAACCTGAATGTGAAATTGATTAGAACCTGACCAGAATGTAACATTGTCCATTCTAATTATCCTTGACAACAATGCAAAAAACAAAGTAAAAGAAACCCCACAATTCAGTAGTCAAAAATAAGTTTTCAAAATTCATATCTGTAAATATAGGAAGTTTTTTTTAATTAAAAAAAAAACACACAACAAACCAACCACCAACAGGTAATGTTTAACCTGACAGGCTCCTTTAAACATATTTTAATGCTAAAGAAATAGGTTTTCTACACAATTTTATTACCATTTTATTTTTGTCTGAAATCCTATTCTAGTTAAACTGTGGATTGGGCTTAAGAGTTTTTGGGTACCTAGGTAAGAGTTTTGCATATGTACCTAGGTAAGAGAACAATATCATCTTTGGAGTGATCACTTGCAACTTCTGAACATAATCTTTTGGGGAAAGGACCTTCTGTTGCACTAGTGACTTCTGAATCTTAAGTCATGTCTGCACTCCAGACACTGCAATTAGTATATCACTTGAGCGCATGCATACTTGGTTTCTTGCATCAGCACTACGCACACTCACCAAGAGTGCTTGTGATGATGCACACTGTGGTACACTGTGGGTAGATACCCCAGTGTGGAACCCGCCACCATCCAGCATACTGTCTTTTTGGAAGCTTTTAGCAATTCATGGTGTGGCAGAAATGAGTCACGCAAGGGGGACTGGGAGCAAGGAGTCAACTTGCCAGCATGCAACAGTCTCCATTCCATAATGTCAACTATATCCCATAATTCTTGCACCTGTTTAAAAAAAAAAAAAAAAAACCATGAACCCAGGAGGCCCTCCTCACTGTCACCATCTCAGAGAGGCATAGAGCCTTCACAGCTCTGTAGTAACAATACCACAGCACAGAAAATCCTGTGCAATTTAAAAGCAAGTACATTAAAAACTTAAATGAATGGAACAGAACTTAAAGGGAAGAGCATTCATATCCATTTTACCTACACACACAGCAATCATGGCATTCACACATCCATGTATGTGAAGCTGTAGTTGTCCTTAATGTCCCCAGGGTGGAGTGATGAGGTAGGGATGTGGCCCTTGATACCATGTAGAATGTTGAGGTGCTGTAATGGATTTCACCCTGGACTGCAAAGGGAGGTGAACCTGTGATTGTTGAACCTGCAGGTCCACAAGAGTGTGCAGTTAGCATCTGGCATTGTGGGACAGATGCTGGAGGACCTTAGGTCTGCTCTACACTACAAAGTTAGGTCAATATAGTTGTGCATGTATCTAAACTAAGTATATCTCCCACAGATATAAGTGCCCCATTACAGCGACACAGTAGCCTCAGCTCTCTGAGTGGCCTTGAGCCATGGTCAATGTACTGAGGTTGACAGTAGGGTTACCATATTTGAACTTTAAAAAAAAAGAGAGGACACTCCGGGGGGGGGGGTAGCCCCGCCCCCTAGCCACTCCCTCCCACTTCCCGCCCCCTACAGAACCCCCAACCCATCCAACCCCCCCCTGCTCCTTGTCCCCTGATCGCCCCTCCCGGGACCCCTGCCCCTAACCACCCCCGGGACCCCACCCCCTATCTAAGCCTCCCTTGTCCTTGTCCCCGACTGCCCCCTCCTGAGACCCCCCACCCTAACTGCCCCCCTAGGACCCCACTCCCTACCTGTCCCCTGACTGTTCTGACTCCTATCCACACCCCCGCCCCCACCAGATCCCCAGGACTCCCACGCCTATCCAACCGCTGCCTGTCCCCTGACTGCCCCCCTGAACCCCCAACCCATCTAACCCTCCCTGTCCCCTGACTGCCACAATCCCTCTCCACACACCCGCCCCCTGACAGCCCCCCCACAGAACCCCCGACCCATCCAACCCCCCCTGCTCCCAGTCCCCTGACTGCTCCCATCCCTCTCCACACCCCTGCCCCCTGACAGCCCCCCCATAACTCCCAACTCATCGAAACCTCTCCCTGCTCCCTGACTGCCCCCCGGGACTCCCCTTACCACCATGCCGCTCAAGCCACTGGCTCCACGTGGAGCAGGCTGCCGCGTGCATAGCCCCTCCCCCACAGAGTGCTGAGGCAGGGGGGGAGGGACTCTGGCTGCTGGAGGCCAATGGGAGTGGCTCAATCGGGCCCAGCCACCCTATCAGCCGCGCCGCACTCTGCATGGAGGGGAGGGGGGGAAATCCCGGACCTTTCTATTTTCTTATCAATTCCTCCCAGACGGCTATTTAAAGACGAAAAAGCCGGACATGTCCGGGGAAATACGGACGGATGGTAACTCTAGTCGACAGCACAAGTCGAAACGCTGTGTTACCTACACAGACCCTAACAGTCCTCCATCACCTGTCCCATAATGCCCAACACTGACCACTCTGGTCAGTTATGAACTCCACTGTCCAGGGGTTATGAAGACTAGAAGCACCCCCCTCGTCTCCTCCACTTTAAAGGCCCAAGAGCTCTTAAGATGCCTTTTCCTGATTGGCCAGCTTGGGGAGCACACCTAGCAGCAATCCATCATTGTGTGCAACTGCTCATCTGACCATGCTGGCTCCAGAAGCACTTACCTTGGAGTAGACAGGAGATATTGATCTCCTGGGCCTGCAGGACATCTTCAAGCAGATGCAGGAGAAGAGGTACAACAGGGACCTGCAGAAGTGTCATGTGAAAGAAGAGTAACTGCAGCAGGCATATCAGAAGGCCAGAGAGGCCAACAGTTGATCTGGTGCGGAGCTACAGGCTTCCCACTTTTACAGAGAGGTGCATGCCATATTTGGAGACGTGAGCACCACCCTACTCTCCATCATGGATACCTCTGAGGATCTCAAGCCACAGGCCCCTGGCACAAAGAGCAAGGACAAGGAGGTGAAGGAAGGATGGACTTGCAACTGCAGGAGGCAGACTGTCCAGCTATGCTGTGAGCCAGGACCTGTTTGAGACTTCACCACAGTTCAGTCAGTCTTGGCAATCAAGCAAGGGTAAGCCCGATGCAGGGGAAAGAACCTCGGGTAAGTGTGTAATTCTATTTCCCATTACAATGATGTACTTATGGTGACCCCAACTTAACAGGTCACAACTATTGACTTTTTCATTAATCTACTCATACTAGAAGTAGTGGTGGTACACACATACACACAAAAAACCACACAAGGGAAAAAAGTAGCATTATCTGCTTTTCATTCTGCCTTTCAGCTGTGGACCAGTTTATGTACACACGGATGTCCCTTGAATCCTCCTTAGAGATTCTGATGAAACTTTCATGGAGGTACTCTGCAATCCTCTCCCAAAGGTCTCTAGGGATGGCTGCCTTATTTCTTCCTCTGTGGTAGAGCATTTTCCCACGCCAGGCAACATTAGCTTCAGCAGGCATCATTGCAGTATACAGGCTAGCAGCATACAGGCCCAGCCTGTGGAAGATGGTACTAATATTCAGTGCCATTGCCCTATACTCATAATTGCTCATTTTTATGAAGCTCCCTCCACATTTCCCTCATTCCTGGCATACCCTACCCCCCATGGCTGGAGCTGCGTGGGGCACCATGCACAAGCATTCCCAAACAGAAGTGTCAATAAGCATGTCTTTAAAACTTCAGGGGAGTAAGGGAAGGGAGTTCTAAATCTTAAGTTTAGATTTTCATTGTGACTATTTTGACAATGGTACTTCTCTGTGTTTTATCTGCAGAGGCTGCTGTTGAGGTCTTGAGAGGTTCCCCCTCTACACCTACGGAGGACCTGAGCCAGATAAGGGGCGGGGGGAGAAAAGAGGACCACCTTGGGATAACATGTTCAATGAGATCCTGTAAGCCAGTGCTGCATCAAACTGTGAGCAAAGTGTCTGGAGTGTGAAAATAGCCGGAGGAGAAAAGAGTAGACAGGAGAAAGTCCCAGCAGGAAAAGGAAAGGGAGATGTACCAGGACATAATCGGGCTTGTCTGGCAGCAGACACAGATGCTGAACACTCTTGTGGACCTACAGGTTCAACAATCACAGGCTTGGTTCCCATGGAGAACTCCCTTACTGTACCTCCCTACACCCTCCCTCAACATTCCATGGGGTATCAAGGGCCACATCCCTACACCTACCACTCCGCCCCAGGGGAGAGTTAGAACAACCACAGCTTCACATGCACAGATTTGTGAAAGCCACAGTTGCTGTACATGTAGATAAAATGGACATGAATGTTCTTCCACCTGTTAAGGTCTGTTCCATATTCATTTAAGTTTTTAATGTATTTGCTTTTAAAATTACACCAATTTTTCTGTGCACTGGTTTTGTTACTGCAGAGCTGTGCAGTCTCCATGCTTCTGTTAGAGATGGCCATGGTAGGAGAGCCTCTGGAGTTTGTGGGATTTAAAAAAAAAAAAAAAAAGCCCAAGAATTATGGGATATCAATGACATTATGGAATAGAGACTGTTGCATGCTGGCACGTTGACCCCTTGCTCCCAGGCACCCTTGCGTGCCTCATTTCTGCCCCACCATGCATTGCCAAAAGCTTCCCAAAAGAGAGTGTGCTGTATGGTGGTTGATTGCACACTGAGATACCTACCCACAGTGCACTGCATTATGCATCAACACAAGCCCTCTTAGTGAGTATGCGCAGCACCGACACAAGGAGCCAAGTATTCCTATGCACAAGAGTGGCAGGTTCTATACCAATGTAACTTGTGGGGACCAAAGTTTGGAGGGTAGATATGGCCTTACAGTTGACATAAGTAGTGCAGTGTCTACCCTCATGCTGCATTGACCTCAGTACATCAACTAGGGCTTCATGCTGCTCAAGGAGGTGGTGTTTACTACATCACCATAATGGTGCACTTACATTAGTGGGACACAAATTTAAGTGTAGACACATGAGCAACTAGGCTGATGCAAGGTGGCTTACATTACAAAGTTACATCAATGTAGACCAGGTCTTGGTATGTTTTCAAGGTAATGCTAATGTCAATGCAGTTCTACCAGGGATTAATTTTGGCCATTTGTACTGTGTTCTCAGTTATGTGTACCAACAGTTTTATACAGGGATAAATGCTAGTAAGTGGGAAAAAACACTTTTACATACACACAGCTTCAATTGACATGTTATATTATAAATATGGGGTATTGCTGCAGCAGTCATTTTATTAGGACCTATCTTGTGATAAAGCAGTAATTTACAAATTGTACTCCAAAGCTTTATAGATACTCTGCTTTCATTCAATACATGTGAATGCTGATTTTGTTCATATGGTCCTATTATATATGTATTTATAACAACACTTACCACCACCAAAAAATAAGCCCAACCAGCAGCAACAAGGGCAGCCTAATATACAATATCAGAAGCAGCAGTTATTATCCACCATCTCAAATGAACAACTAATAACCTGGAACTAAATCCCTTCAGGCTCCATTTAAGATATGTACATACTTCTGCTGCAGTGATGACAAAATACTCCATTTTCTCAGGACTAATGACCCTTCTATAATATGTACTTGGGGGCTGACACTCCTGTGGAATGATTCGTGTGTCAACAAAGTAACACAGTGCAACCACATTTGGAAAAAGTTTTATGCCTAATTACGGGCCAGGGATTTCAGCACTTCCTCCCTATAATAGGCCCCTCTGGCGCTCTATCAAAGCTGTGCAGCATGGTTTTGGTTGAGCACTTCTCTGCAGCTGTTTTGTTTATTTGGTTTTGGTTTGGCTTTTATGGTACAATAGGAGCTCAGGATGGAGGTAACGAATATATGACACTTCACTATGTGGAAATGAGATACTAGAGACTCATTGGCTCTATTAAGTTTTGTTGGTCCCATGATGTACTAAAGAATAGTCTGCACTTGTTATAACAAACACCCCAAAAGACAGACTTTCACCCCAATACACCTTTCAAAGAGGATTTGAAGCCTAGATACTAGTATGTCCTATAGCTTCCTGACACGGATTTTGACAGTGATAGGTTAATATATTTAGCACAAATAAAAAATGATTAATGAAGCTATACTTGGTTGTTTGCACCAATTGTATTAGCTATAGTGTTTGCCTTACTGGAGGTTCTAGCTACATTTCACAGAATCATAGGGGCCAACAGGAATTTTTGATTATAAATGAGCAGACAAAAAGGGACATGATCTGCCGGTAATCAGCTTGCACTAATCATGCCACATGCTTAGAGCACCTGCTCACATGAGCTCTCTGTCTACTGGAAAATCTGAGTATAGACTAGCTACCTCATCTGTAAGATAGCTTTGAAAAGTACAGTGTTTAGCAGAGATGGCTGGGAACTGTTCAACAAAACATTTTTTCATATAGAAAATGCTGATTTGTGAAAAATGAACTTTTCTGGTGAAAATTATCAGTTCTGATGGCCCAAGAGGGAATACTGGTCTGAAAGAAACTCCCACGCTTAGTGGTTAGGGCACTCACCTGTGGCACCTAAAAGCCTAGCCAACTGATTTTGATTACACTTGTGGTTCAATATTAAAAATGTTCAAGAGGCCAAATACCCAAGTTTAGCCCATTTACAGTCTTAAATGGAAAGGAATATAGTAGAAAAAGGAGGGATGCATACAAGGGAAATGGGGTCTTGATGAAATGTCTACAAGGTGGATCAGTGCTGGGTCCAGAACTAGTCAATATTTTTCATTAAAGACTTAAATAATGGAGTGGAGAGCCTCTTTATAAAATTTAAGGATGACACCAAGCTTGGAGGGGTTGCAAGTACTTTGAAGGATATGATTAGAATTCAAGACAACCTTAACAAGTTAGAGAAATGATCTCAAATCAGCAAGATGAAATTCAAAAACAAACAAGTGCAAAGTTCTACATTGATGAAGGGAAAAAAAAAAATCAAATGCACAACTACAAAATGGGGAATAACTGGCTTTGGCACGGGAAAATAGGAAACCTGTCAAAGGCAAGATGTACCAGGACAAAGAAAATGTAAGTTCGGAGGTACCTTCACAGGTAACTTTTGGATATTACATTCCAAACAAGAGAAATAAGGAAAGGTACACCATTGTACCAGAAAAACGAGGCAAAAAGCAGATTGGTAAAATTTAGTCATAGGGGGGAAGGGGGAGGGGGAAGATGTACAGCATGCTTTTAGCTAGGATATAAAATATGTGTGTGGGGGGGGCTTATTTTAGAGCAAATCTTCTGTGTGCTGAGAGAAACAGCTTCCTGGAGGGAGTGGTATGGAATAAAAAAAAAAATGTAGAGCTGGCAGAGACCAGTGGCACATCAGCCCAAGCTTCTTTTCTCATGGCATTCAGCTCAGTCCTGGGCAGCCCTGCTGGGTGTGTCCTTGCAGCATGTGGTCTTATTGTGAGAGGGGGAATATGCAGGTGAGGCATAAGAGAGCAAACTGCCTGGAAAAAAAAAAAGAGCGAGCGCGAGAGAGAGAAGAGTACGAATGACTGGGGCAGGGCATAACACTAGGAGGCACAGGATGAGACACATGGCCACCTATCCAAAAAGGAGTTCCAAACTGTTCTATCAGCACTATCTTGTGACACCTTCAAATGAGGCACACATTCGCACCAAGTTTGCAGAGCTTGCTGTTGCAATACTTACCTATCTCACGGGTAAGGCAGATTAAATGTTCTGAAACCACAACATCCTAAGAATTTTAATTAAATGCACTAGCCATTTGGACATAATGCCTTTCACCATCTCCGACTATCCAGACAACCATCATCCACACCTTTGTTACCTTTATCCATGACTACCATTACGGACTGTAGAGCTACTGCTGAAGTCCACCTGGGAGATCCAATTAGTGCAGAACACAGATTGCAACCACCAGCTTGTTCATAGCAAACATGAACATCTAGCATTTATCTACACTGGCTCAGTTTGTTTCAAGGTGATGATTTTTAAGCCCCAAATGATTTGGGGTGCAGTTACCCCCCTACCTCTTAAGATTGGCTGGGAAACATTTGTTGCCAGAACCTATGTTTGAATACTTTGTCACTAGTTCTAATCTTGTTTACACCAGTAAAAAAGCCTGTGCATTCTGCAGAGTGACTCCTGATTTACACTTTTATGTGAAAGAAGAATCAGGCCTTCCATGTCTAGTGGCAGGACTTTTTCACCTGAAGGCCTTGATCTTTGAAATTCTCTCCCCTTGGTAGTCTATCAGAGCCCAAATGTAGTAGCCTTCAGACTACAAAGCAGGACATGAATATTTTATTCAATGGGCAGAGCAACAGCGCTACAGAAATTAGTAAAATAATAATTCACTGTCCACTGATCTATTTAGGTAGCATGAAAAGAATCAAATATGGATAGACATTCTTGATAGCTTTATGGCCTCTTTGACAAAATTCCAAAGATATGTTAAAATCCAATTTACATGGAGTGAGTTTTCAATAAAATTTGCATCGAGGTAAGGAGAAAAGCAGAAAACTGAGTTGTTCAGAAAGACCTCAAATACAAGATTCAAAAGAAGCTAGGGGCAAACATTTGACATGACCTTAGAGACAAAGGGATGTTTTCGAATCAGAGTTTACGCATATCCAGGCTGCCTCAGACAATGCTTTAATGCTAGTACCAGTATAAAAGTTATAAGCAGAGTGCAGCATATATATCTGCATGTATGCTTGCTAAACTTGTAATCTCACTTTTGAATAAATTAGTTAGCACCAATCAGTTAAATCCTAGCAAGAATAAATCACTAGTTTCATGGTTTATTTCCTTTCTCCCACTTGCAATCTATCTTGGATCACACGGGAGGGGGGGGGGGGGAAAAGAGAGGCCAGAAGTGGTATGGTTTCCACCCTCAACTGAATCAAAGGCCACACCCTAGCACACAATATACTCCATAACAAATACATTGGTCATAAACAAGCAAACCCCTCGCACTTACACGGTTATTTGCAGGGGAAGGGAGACTTGCAAACAGCTGCCTCTTGCATAGCTGTGGTCCAGCTCCAATGCCACTTCTCTCTATTCTGTTCAGCAGGCCCTTCCCCAAACAGGTTGATGAACTCCAGGCCAAAGCCATCCTCCAGTGAGTCCCTCTGGCCATGTGGTCTGTTACAGTTCCTCTACTCCCTCTGCCACAAGGGTTTCCTCTGGCTCTATTAGTCCTTCTACCCCCAGTAGAAAAATCAGACTGCTCTGCCTCAAAAGCCCATCAAACATGGCAGTAGGAGGATCCATGTTCAGGGTGGTGCTGCGAAGTTGGTCAAACTCCTCATAGTAGGGACAGGTTGACAGAGAGAGTTTCCAGTCCTGACTTCAGTGTCTTTTGCCTTGTGGTACACACCCTACAGGTTTTCTACTCTATACCTGCACTTAATTGTTATGCAAGACCTTGGTGTGCCTCTGCCCATCTAGCAGTACACTGTGTTGAGGAACACCTGGATGAAGTCTCTATTCCAGAGCTGTTTGAATGAGATGACCTGTGCAGAGATGGAGCAGGCTATGTGGAACAAGGGATTTTAACACCAATCAGGTGTATATAAATGGGTAAGTGGCTTCCAGTGCCTAGAAGGTGAGTAGGTAGAAGAGCAGGAAATACAGCCTCTGGGGAATTCTGAGAAGGCACTGGAGGACTATCTCAACCCAAGCACTGTAACTCAGGCTTTAGCTGCATCCATATTGCAAAATGGGCAGGTTAAAGTCCTCCAGAAAGCAAAACCCAGGATCTAACCTATAACCCCAGCTGGGTAAGCAAATCCAGGTTCAAATATACATAAACCAGAGTAAAAGTTTGTGTGTGGACAGTAGGGGTAAAATAGAGGGTTGGGCTGAAATCCAGGTGAGAGTGTGAGTTAACTCTGTGGTGAAGACCCTAAAGAGAGGGAGCATCATTAGCACATGATGCTCGCTACTTCTTTGAAGGAAAGACAACTTTCCCCACTTTCTGAGTTTTGAGAGTTGAACTTTGTTTTGTTAGTTATGGTTAAACCAATACTCCAATTTGGCACAATTCATTTTTGGATTAAGTTTTAAATGCCTCTTTCGCCTAAACAATTCTAACTTCTGGAGAATGTGTCAAAGTTAGTTTACCTTCTGCCTGACACAAGGTTTTGCTTCCATCACACAGGACTTCACGATTCCTGATCAGGAATTAAAATCTCAGATAGGTGCTGGCTATGATCGGCTATAAACCCCAGGAGGCGCACACATTACTGCCGTTTATGAGAGGGTACTAAGATACTCTAGTAAAAATCTTCAAAACAAAACCACATGTAAAAAAAAGATACTCAAGAAAAGTATTTGTAAGATATCTTTTCTGTAGGAAAAATAAACTAAGTTGTTTACTATAGCACAGCACAGGGCATATTTGCTACCAAGAGTTTTCTTGTTCTTCATGGGTTTTGTAAAAAAATAGATTACAAAAATGAAGCATACTTTTTTACTCCCCACCGCCACTTGTCCCATTCAATCCTTGTAAAAAGGTGGGGATTTAAAAAGGGAGATGAAAGATTTTAATCCCCAGCAAATTTTTCATAAATTCCTCCTCTGCACTCCAAAGAGTCAATACAAAATTCCAGCCTCCCTCCCATTTTCAACAATTACTTTGTCCCACTCTATTCCCCTGTTCAGTTTAGCACATAGTCTGAACAGGTCACTTAGGCCAAAGTTTTCAAACATGACTGAAGTTAGGTATCTAAATCCATAGAGCCAAGCTATGCCATTTGGGAACTGGCCTGAGTGAGGATGGTGCAAGCTACTCCCCAGAGTCCCACTTTGAGCACAAACTGCAGTTGTGACCAGCCCTTGTGAAGGCAACACAATGAAAAGAGACTCCTTGCATGCTCTTCCTCCTTTCTGTACTCCACCCCAATCTCACCACAGCAACATAAGGGCCATTCACTATATGTCCCATTTTTAGCTTGATATTTAAACAAGGTTTTCAAAGGGATTTAGCACCCACAGCTCCCATGGAAGAACAAACAAACAAAACAGGAGCGGAGAGTACTCTCCACCTTCAGAGATCAGGTCTCTTTATTTGGGTGCCTACCTCCAGCACCCAAGTTTGAGAATGTTGGCTTTACCAGCTCTGTGCTTCACTTTATCCATTTCTAAAACACAGATTCCAACCGCTGACCTGAGGTAAAGTGTTCTTTAAAGTACTCTGGGGATCTCATATTTCTGTATACTTGTATAATAAACTAATTGCTGCTGCTGTTCAGAATTAAAACTGACCTGTTCATGCAATGCAAGAGAAGTTTAGTTACTGGTGTTACTAAATCCCATTCCCAAGCTGTTAGAGAGCCAGTCCATTGAAACGATGCCTAGCATAGGGTTACCATCCATCCATATTTCCCCGGACATGTCCGGCTTTTGCGTCTCTAAATAGCCGTCCGGGAGGAATTGGTAACAAGGTTAAAATGTCCGGGGTATTTTTCTCCCTTGCCTCCCTCCCTCCCATGCAGAGTGCAGCTGCTGATAGGGCGGCTGGGCCGATTGACCCGCTCCCATTGGCCTCCAGCAGCCAGAGCCCTCCTCTGCTCCCCCTCCCTCTGTCTGCAGCCCTGTGTAACACACAAACCGACCCACCGGGCAGCGTGTTTTGCAAACGTGGAGCCAGAATGGTAAGGAGAGTCCGGGGGGGGGGGGCAGTCAGGGACCGGGGGAGTGTTGGATGGGTCCCCGGCCTCCACCTGCCACCCCCACTCCATGCATCCCCCCCCCCGTAGGCCCCTCCTCCCTCTCCCTTGTCTGCTTGTACTGTCAGAGCCAGCAGCAACTGCTGTCTGCTGCCCCTGGGTCCTAGTGCCCCCATCCACTAATGGGAAGACAGGCTGCCCTTACCCTGCCCTTCCACCCTAGCCCTGAGCCTCTCCAATGCCCCAAACCCCTCAGCCCCAGCCCTCATCCCCCCACACCCTAATCCTCTGCTCCATCCCTGAGCTCCCTCCTGCATCATGAACCCCTCATCCTCAGACCCACAGCCCTCACCCCTGCATCCCCTCCCAAACCCTCTCCCCCCTTCCCACACACCCCCTCCTGCCCTCAAACTCCCTCCCAAAGCCTGCACCCCCTCCCTTTGCACTGCCTCCCACCCCCAAACTCCATCCCAGAGCCTGCACCCTTCACCCCCTCCTGCACACCCACCCCCCGCCCCAGCCCAGAGCCTGCACCCAAACTCTATCCCAGAACCTGCACCCCTCCTGCACCCTAATCCCCAGCCCAGGACATGCACCCCAGACCTCCTCCCCCCACCCAGCCCCCCTCCCAGAGCCTTAGGCAGGTGGGGAGGGTGGGTTCTGGGCACCACCAAAATTTCTACAACCCTGCCACCCATGCGAGTGGATAAGAGTCGGGGCAGTCAGGGGACAGGTAGGGTCCTGGGGGGGCAGTTAGGGTGGGGGGTTCTCAGCAGGGGGCAGTAAGTGGGAGGGAGTGGATGGGGCAGCCCCCCCCCCCCAGTGTCCTCTTTTTTGATTGTGGAAATATGGTAACCCTAGCCTAGCAAAAAGAGGGAAGTTTGGTTGGCATATCCAGCACCAACAACTCTACTCAGCAGATAGACTGGCAGACTTATTAATACACACTGAATGGCCAAGGAGCCAGTTAGCATTATTAGAAATAAAGGCGGCTAAGATTTTGTCATGGTTATTTTTAGTAAAAGTCACAGACCGGTCACGGGCAATAAACAAAAATTCATGGAGCCCGTGACCTGTCCGTGACTTTTACTAAAAATAACTGGGGGCAGGGCTAAGTAGGGAGGAGGAATGGAGTCCCATGGGCGGGGGAAGGGGGGGTGAAGGGAATGACTGACAGGCTGCTGACAGCTGAAGTGGAAGAAGTCGCACAGGTCCAGTAAAGTCATGGAATCCATGACCTCCAAGACTAAATCATAGCCTTGGAAATAACTAAATAGAAATGGGAGGCAAGGGGAAGGGGAAATGTGGAAAAGTAAGGCCTGAAGCATTAAAGCCTCCTAACCATCACTAGGAAGGCACAGTAAGGAATAGAGCCCACTGCATGGCAATTGTACATTAATGAATGTTCTACACTCACCTGCTCAAATACCCAGTGTATTTAACACTAGGAACTGATGAAGTTTTAAAACCAATATAGGATTGAGCAGTGCACACATACCCATGGAATCTGCTTCATGGTACATTTTAAAGAGTCTTTCCTCTGTACTAAAGATGAATCAAGGACATACTGCCACCGCTTTTGAAATTGAATCTCCCTGATGTTTTCATAACACTACTAATTTGGGGGTGGGGAAAAATTGCGTGGTTTAATTTAGGTTTGGGATTCCTCAGCAATGATGCCTTCCCATAGACCTGACTGGGGGAGGGGGGTGGAAAGGGGAGAAATCTTTTACTAGAGTCCTAAAAATAAAGTGTATTACACACTGTCCTGCTATAGTGCCATTTAACTTGGTGTAACAGATTCATCAACCCAAATATAAACAACTCTAAAAAATTGTGAGGTATTTTGACCAAACAGATGATTTGAAGGGCATGGCAAAGAAGCAATCTGAACAGCTGTCAAAAGGGCAGTCTTTCCACAATGTGGTTAATGTTCCACAAAGTTCCCCATTATGTGCCTGTAAACTGCTTTCCACAACGAGGTACTGCATGGTGATGTATTGTTTTCACATATCCATGCTCACTTACCCTATCATCTACATTAAAAATAACTTCAATAAGGGATATAATTCTCCATGATCAAAGCAAAACTGCAGTAGAGACAAATCCCATGCCCGTTCTTGTAAAACTTTAACGTTAATCTACACAATGCCAAAAATTCATTAATTAATAACTTCTGCATTTGGCTTACCAGCCTACAACATATTTATCTGAAATACATACAGTTTTATCCTTCAGCAATCTGGATTGTCATATCCATAAACTATTCCAGACTGTGCCTGTTAGGAAACGAAACCATCTAGAGTTTTGCTAATGCTTTCCATATTGTGCATATTTCCTTTAAAATAAAGTTTCCTCCAGAACAGATTTCTCCTAACATTTTTTGAGGCAATATTTCCAGAGCTCATAATTCAGCCTAATATCCCACAAATTTAGAGATATAAAAATGAGCTGTTTAGCTATCAGCAAAAGTTCCACTTAGGGAGATTGCAAACAGTAGCTACTGTCAAAGTTATATAGGGTCATGTGTTTTCCTCCTATGTAAAGATACATTGGGAGGTGGGGAGAATCACAAACCTATGTGGGTTTTGATGTGAAACCACTGAATTAGATTCTGCTCATCTATCAACTGCCCTCCATCCTGTACTCACCCTCTACAGAACTAATGAGGTCATGGTAAAGAGTGACACCATAAAAAGCTGTGAAGACCAATGATCCATTTTTAGATGATCTCAAGTCTGCAGCTGCTAAGCAGGTAAACAGAGGGACTGAACCATTTCACCAGGCACCTTCCAGGACCACCCCTGTGATAATGGCAGCATAACTGGTTCATAGCCATGCTGCCCCTGGCTGCCAGGCTGCGCTTGGTGGTCCCTCCCCTGTTGGCTGTAGATTCATTGACTTGAGTTAGACTACTTACATATGTAATTCACTTCATGCACTGAAAGTCTTTGCAGGACTGAGTGCACAGGAGAGTCCAGGTATTTTCCACACGTCAGCTACTTTTCATAACAGAGCGTGGGTAGGGATGGAGTGCCATGAGATGAGTACCCAGCCCCCATGAAGACAGTGGGAGTTTTGCCATAGACTTCAATTTCACCCATAGTGATTAAGAATACCACATAAGGAATGACATGGTGTTAGGTTCAGTAAAGGTTCAGGTTAGAGGATTGCAACCAACCCAAAAATCTCTCACTATTATTATGGGAGAAGATCAACAAGTGCCACAGTTCCCTCTTCCCCCACTCTGTTCTCTTTCTACTCTATTCCCTCTTCCTCCCACTGTCTGCTTCCGCCGTCCACCAATTCCTTCTCGTTGGCCAAAGGTGGCTCAACACCTCCCTTGAAGTCCAGAGAAATACCTGTCCATACCCCAGGGGACACTAATGTTCTCTGTGAAGAGAAAACTGCATCCCACACATCAGAAATCCCAAAACTCCTATCAGAAAACCAGGCTTTTTTCAGGGGCTGATGAAATTAAACTCAAACCATGAATGTGATAAATTTCACAATATTTTATAAATAAATGATTCAACATTTCTTTTTTCATTCTTTCCCCAGTTGATAGATCTGAGCATATAATTCAGGAACAGACACCAGGGGTGAAATTAGGCTGGTATGGCGTACCAGTAAGAAGTGGCCACCGGTACCGGCCCGTACGCAGCTGACGTTTAACATCGCTGCCCCTTTTACCCCCCACTCCCACCCCATTGGTGACCCTGCCAGATGGGAGTGGGGGGAGGGGTAAAAAGGGGCAGCTGCCCCAGGGCCCAGCAATTTAAAAGGGCTCAGGGCTCTCAGCCGCCACCACCACGGAAGCAGCTGGAGCCCTGGGCCCTTTTAAATCGCCGGCAGAGCCCCAGGCGGCACGGGCCAGGCAGCGCGGATGGGCTGGCTGAGGTAGGCTGACCCCAGCCCTGCCCCTTCCACCTGAGGCCCCATCCCTTTTGGGGGCCCAGAGCTGGCACCCGTACCAGTAAGTCGTCTGTGCTACTTTCACCCGATAGACACCTATTGTGGGTGATGTCTAAAATAGAAGTCAATGTTTCATGATTTGCCCAGCCAACTCACTTTTTGCAAAAGGACCCAAATACCATCCTGCTTTCAGAAATTGCTATTGCACCACCTATTGGAAATATAGGTAGAACTGAAAGAGAATCTTGGTCACTTACATAAGAGTTAAAATTATTATTTCCTAGTGTTTGTTTTAATTATCATCAAGTCAAAATGTTTTAAATATATAATTTTAATGTTTGAATGTTTATGTAGAATTTTAGAGAATACATTTGTAAGTTAATGAGTCACCCTAATATGCAAAGTACTGGAAATTGATGGTGATTTGAATAGAACGCTGTAGAACTATGCTGTTTTATGCCATTGTTGGATCTGAACAAAAATGTTAAGCTTCAGTACAAAGCAGATCCATATTGATACGAAGGATTTTGAGCTGCTCTATTTTGTTTCCAAGCACAGAACAGAAAAATGCTGCTTTGCCATCGTTAACTGATAATAGGGGAAAAAACCAAAATAAAATTAAATGGATAAGAAATAAGGTGGCAGCAGTAGACCATAACATTTGTTAACTTATGCATCTTAATATGTATATATTAAAGGTGATGGTTTATAGTTCAAAAGTCTGGTAATTTAAGTGTGCAATCAATGTTGACACACAGCCAAGAGCAGTGAGATGGCAGTTCTAAGCAGTTTAACCTATGGCTAGTATGTTGCTGGGCAAATATGGACTGAGGTTAGTTAAAGGTCACTCCAAAACTGTAAGGAGGGGTCAGCTAGGCCTACTCAGTCCAAAAACATGTGCAGGTCACCATAGATTTAGCAGTTATGATTGGTCCATATTTGTAGACCAATCAGCGAGGGTCTGAAGGTGATTGGAGGATAGGTATGCTAATTGTAGGATTGAAAAATAAGCCAATCAGGCAGAGAGCAGGCAGGCAAAAGTTGGTTGGTTAGGAGCAGGAGAAAATCAGAGAAACCTACAAGAGTAAAGAAGAGCAAGGAAGATGACCCGAAGGAAGAAGCAACTCAATATAACTATCTCCAACCTCCTTTGAGTCAAATTCTGCCCTGATTGACACTCTGATTTTAAGTGGGTTGTACATTTTACATCAGGGTATAATCTGGTGATCTGTAACCTTGACATCAGCTTCTCACCACCTTTAGAACACCTTATGAACATCACTGCCTCTGCTGAAATCCTCAGGCATGTCAAGACTAGAAGAGATGAAGATAATTGCAGCTTCCTCCTCTGTGGCCTTCCCAAGACCCAGCTCCTACAACTGTAGCATGAATAAATAAAATAAATAATAATAATGTGCAGCAGTCTATTTCCGGATTTCTTTTCACACAAAAACATGCAACTGTGTTGTTCCCATGTTCAAATAATTCCATTGGCTACTCATTCATTTCAGGAGACCCCTCTAAACTGCCCAATTCTGAAATTCTCAGAAGCGCGCTCTCTCTCTATTCCCCTCCCAAGTCTCTCTGCTTAACAAGCACTGGCCTCCTCTCCACAACTTCACCAGGACAGCTGTAAGAGCCTTCTCCTTACTATAGTAACGGAGACCATTAATTTTGCCATATAGTTCACATAAGACATGCTGAAGAACATACAGTTGCATTTGCTGGTATTCCCTAGTGTGCTATAGAAATGAAGTGCCTTACCAAGAAAAATAGCTTATTGCAGAAACATCTGCATTAGCTTAACTTGAAATATTTTGCACCAGGGATAAAAATAAAAGTAGGATGCTTGTCAAGTATTTTTAAAATTTTAATCCTCAGATTTACTCCTGTCGTCAGCCTGTAGGATAACTTGAGTTATAGCTTCTGGATTCTAAAATACCTGTCTTGAATTCATTGGCTTTTCTAGTATTCCACAGTATTATTTTTCCACAAAGAATAGATCCATTGAAATGTGACTAAGGTTTACTAATATATACTGTCCTTTCTCCCAAGCATGAACTGAAATCCCTTTTCATTCATATTGCTCATAAAGTGATTAAGAAAGTGATCCTGATAATAGTAGTGTCTTGTTCTGTCGCCAGTTTCCAATCTCCTTCCCTTCAAGCAAGTAGCCATGTCATTTCATTCTTATGTGCCGCCACCATCACCACCTCCTTCTGCTAACTCATATCACTGAATATTTTTTGTTCTCTACTTTTTTTCCTCTTCCCGCAGATAGCATGCTTCAGGCGTCTCTGGTTGTAAGAGACTTTTCCCCGTTATGCTTTTCTTTGGAAACCATCATCATTCCCTGTCTTCTCTTGTGGCATACACTCAGAAGTAAAGGTGGGGAAAATACAAGTCTATTTCCTCCTACCTGGGATAAATTTACAAATGGATGATCTGGAGAACCAAGAGTAACATTGCTTTGGAGCAACAGTGTTTAGTATCATGTTCTGGGTCTTGAGAGTGCAGATATGATTTACCATGCCCTTTGGCAATATCTAAACCTCCTCCATGGGTTACTAAATAGAAGTTAAACTGAACAGAAACCCAGTAAAGTCAACAGGTTCCCCCTCCCCACCCCAGTTCAAATGCCACACTTCCCATTTAATAGACATGCTTACTAAGCATTTTGGATGGGTAATTGGTAACTGAAGGTCCAAAGTATTTATTTTCATTGGTATTCATTTACTTCTCACTTGATGGAGAAGACTCCTATTAACAGGTATTTGATATGGGGATTAGTCTGAACCCTACCTGCGAGAGTCAATCTGAAGTTGTTCTTTTTTCCTTCAGACTGCAGGTCATTTAGATGGCAGACGTTTGCTCAGATGGAAAAAATAGAATCTGAACTATTTTATTTTAATTTTTATCCATATTGCGATCTGGGGGAATACAAGTATCAAAGTGATCTTCAGAAATAAGTAGCTTATTTATATCACTTTGAGGAAGTTCACTCAAGAACCCTCAGAAGCGTTACATTTTAAAATAACAGGAGTACTTGTGGCACCTTAGAGACAATAGAAGATATACAGATTGTCAGACAACTAGAAATTAAAAGCAGCATTGGCAGTTCTAGATTACTTATTCTTACTAGCCAGCCTAGATAAGAGCCTTGGGGAAGAGATATAAAAAGGACCAAATTAATGTTGGAGGGACATTGAACAAGCTATAATTAAAAGTTCTTCCACCCCACCCCACCCCCAAAAAAAGTGGATGGATGGATAAAAAAAAAACTAAGACCTGAAGCCTTTTTAAATCATGTAGGTTATGTCTGATTCTATAACCTGACTGGAATATGTGGACCAAATTAAAGCACAGATTTCAAGTTTCAACATTCTGAATTTTTCTACAAATATGTGTGTCAATTGGGAAAGCTCTCACTAACTGACACAAGCTATCTTTAATCTTTGGATAAAGAATTTCAAATCTATCAGCTTAGCATCATATTATTAAGAATGAAACCATATGTCACCTAATGACTCAGAGGAGATATTGGCATATGGAGTCTTTCACATCTTAGCTGCCAGTTTGAATCCAGCCCATGTCAGTAATGGCCAAAAATTGCTACCATCTGAAGGCTATTTGGTAGCCTATGTGAGATGAGTTGACCATCTCAAGCCAATTTGTAGAATTAGGATGTCTATCACAAAACCATTACCACAGATGGTTCTAATTGGCACACTTGTTGGTGCTCTCAGTGACAGGCCAAGGACTAAACAACCTTTGAGAGTGAGCTATTTTCTCCTTTGTAGAAACTGCAAACAAGGTATGAGATATTGACAGGTCAAAGCCAGAAGTTTGCACTAGTACTGTCCATCCTGTAGCTGTAATATGGGTGACATCTAGAGCTCGGTAAAAATTTTCAGCCAAGATTTTTTAGTTATTTTATTTAATTAGGCAAAAAATGCACATTTGGCAACACCAAAGTGTTTTGCAAATTTTTAGCAGTTTTGCAAATTTGTTTATTTTGGGAGGAAAAAAGCCAAAATTCTGGAAAAAAAACTTGAAATGTTTTGTTTTGATATTCAGAACCACACCGTTTCATTGTTTGGTTCAAGGTGACTATTTTGAAAATTCCTTTAGTTTTTTTTTTTTTTTTTTTTTTTTTAAACTTCAAATGTTTAAAAAAATTCTCAAAATCTAAATACAACATTTCATTTCAGGTCAAATAAAATTGTTTGACCCAAAATGAATTTTAAAAACTTTGATTAATCAAAAAAAAAAAAAGGGGAGGGGGGGAAATTGCCAGTGCCAACTGGAAAAAAAAAAAATCCATAATTTGCTGAGTTCTAGTCACAGTGCTAGACACTGAAGCGGTAAAGTCTTGAACTTTTCACAAGCACAAATATTCATTTCATTCCCCTTTCTTTACAAATAGAAAAGGGAACAATATTACCAGTAGAAAAGATTAAAATGCTAGAACAGCAAGCATAGCAGGATCCAAAAAGTTATCTTATTGTATAATGGGTAAAGAAAATGGTAAGTGGGTAAGAAGCAGTTAACACCTTTTGAAATAGCATTCCTGAAGTAGGAAAGAACTGAGGGAGTAATGTTAATATGTCGATTGCTTTGGTAGAACACCAAAGAAATTCTATAGCCTCTTTGGGGAAAAATTACTGGAAGACCTATCCCAGATGATCAACAGGGAAAATTCTAGAATATGACCGCTCAGTTCTCTTTGCAGAGAAAACGTTATATATGGTATTTGATAGATTTAAAACTCTTAAAAACTGTCTTATGCTGGAAAAATCTGAAGACAGAGGGATGTGCATATGCACTGGCTACTGTAGAACTGGGAAACGTGGAGACCAGGTAGATGAACAAATTAATTTACACTGGGCCTAATCTGGTTTCTAATTAAGTCAATAGGAGCATTGCCATAGAGATGGTCAAGAATGGGTGTATACTGCAGAAGAAACTAGAAGACTACTTTGAGAACAGGGCTATTCTTCCTGAACAGACTTCTTGTATCTCATGAGGTTTGTTTTGTGCTGGCAGCTTTTTTCTGATCACAGCCTGTGGATCAAACATACATACCAGAAAGCAACACTGTTTAGTTAGTCCATTTTGTAGCTATTATAAATCAGTTATAGAAAAATATGTACTGTACAAAACAAGTATTAACCTGACAGTGTCCTTTTAAAAAAAAGACTATAGATATGGTAATAACTAGACTAACGCAGGCCATCTGAATCCTTCTTGTGCTGTCAAGTGTCGCTTGTGGCACAAACAAGGCTCTGCCATCTGTCTATTCTGGACCACTCTTTGCATGTCCTCTATGTGGTTATGTCCCATAAGTTTTCCTTCTCTAAGTAGTGTTTGATGGAGAGATTCTTTCAGTTGGCCCTTTTTGTGGTTTCCTACAGCTGCCCAATGGCACACCTGCCAGGACAAACACTCTGGGGCTTCATTCTTAACACGTCTCAGATACTTCCACCTTTTTAAAACTGGATAGCTTTAGAGATGAAGTTGAACTGTGATGAATCTCGGCATGTGTCATATTCATTCCATTTAATACCTGGCACGTTTAAGGCATTTGCTTTTGAATAATTTAAATAACTAAATGAGTTATATTCATTAATTCAATACATTGCTATATGCTTATTTCCTCTTTGCTACTTACGCTATTTACTATTTGCCTCTCACTTGTGTTAACCACTGAAGTGAGACTCGCCAGTTATATTTAGAACTTTTCTAGTCAGTTGGCATCCCTCTCCCTCTTCCATGCACTGAGGGACACAGAGGTGTGTGTCTGGGTTGCAAACACGACAAGAGACAGTTTAAAGTTTATATATCTTCATTTAAAACATTTTTAAAGAAAATAAAAAACCATGTATATTGTTAGGTTTGGATTAAAAACCACACACAAAACTAAAGTTTGAGCCTAAACTGGCAATAATCTTTAAGAAGAAGAACTACAATACAGGCAGTAAACACAGTAGTCTATAAATAATGATAATCAGACATCTATATTTAAATGGAATAGTGTCCATCTATCTGAACACTTGGCCCTGTACACAATTAAAAACACCGCAAGAGTAACTATCCTGAGTGCAGTTTGAATACCAAACAGGTTTTAAAAGTCAGGGGAAATGGCATCATTCTGGGATAGGTAATTGAGCAGCCTGATGGGTCTGGCTCAGCAGGAGAGTTTTCAAGTAATTGATTTTGGTGTCAAGGGCAGGGGTTTTTGAATTTGAAGTGGTTATGGCAAAAGGAAGACCGACTACTTGGACTGGAGGACTAGCAATAGAGAGCATGCGGTGTGCCTGGAAGAAGGCTTGTCTCCCCTCTGCTGTACTTGAAAAAAGTAAAATATTTCACGGTAATTAAGTAAATGGTTGATAAAATGCACATATCCATCACTGAACAGAAAGAACAGCCTGCCATCCCTCCTTTACAGATGGGTTTGGTTCAATAGTCAGACAGGCTGGGTGTTAATGTCCAATCAGACTTGAACACAAGCGTTCCATCCTGTAAGGTGGATTCCTACATCAAGGTGTGGAAGTGTATCTCACCCGTTTTGAACCTCTGATCAGCAGTGACATTTTTTCCCATTGATACCGATATAAGTTAACTGGTTAATCCTTTTCCAGACTTCATATCAATGACATCCAGTCACTATGTAGACATTAAAGCAGTGGTTCCCAAACTTGTTCTACCGCTTGTACGGGGAAAGCCCCTGGTGGGCCGGACCAGTTTGTGTACCTGCCGCATCCGCAGGTTGGGCCGATCGCGGCTCCCAGTGGCCGTGGTTCACTGCTCCACGCCAAAGGGAGCTGCTGGAAGCGGCGGCCAGTACGTCCGTCAGCCCATGCCGCTTCTAGCAGCTCCCATTGGCCTGGAGCAGCAAACCGTGGCCACTGGGAGCCACGATCGGCCCAACCTGCGGACGCGGCAGGTACACAAACCGGCCCGGCCCACCAGGGGCTTTCCCTGCACAAGCGGCGGAACAAGTTTGGGAACCCCTGCATTAAAGACATGTATTTTAGCCTGAAATTAGACATGTCCTGTTTATACATAGTCAGGAGAGAGGAAAAGTCATTCAGATTCCTGGGTAACACAAGTTAGTGTCAGAAATTCTAGTATCTTGAACTTTTATCTGGACAAAATTGGCCAAAAAGTCAAAATATCAATTCTCCCCCTCCATGGGGTAGAAAGTTCAGAAAAATTCTATTTGGAAATGTCAAAGCACTTTATTTTGGCTAGGTTTGACACTAAACAAAGTCCACCAGAGCTGCCACAGTAGGGAGTTCAGGTGCCTCATGCCCCTGTAGTCTTCTATAAGCTAGCCTCCCTGACTGGACTACATTTCCTATATGGAGTCCGGTGGCACCTTAAAGACTAAGATTTATTTGGGCATAAGCTTTCGTGAGTAAAAAAACCTCACTTCTTCAGATGCATGAAGCAACTTTCACTCCATGCATCTGAAGAAGTGAGGGTTTTTTTAACCCACGAAAGCTTATGCCCAAATAAATCTGTTAGTCTTTAAGGTGCCACCGGACTCCTTGTTGTTTTTGTGGATACAGACTAACACGGCTACCCCCGATACATTTCCTATGATGCACCACAATGGATCAACCATGCAGTGCCTTGTGGGAGAGCCTGGCCCATAGAGAAGAATGGGGACACAAGTAGACTGGAAATATATTTATGCATACAAACAGTAACTTAGGTACATTATGAAAGCTTAAGTACTGTCAAACAAACAAAAAACTTACTTTTATCCCCAGATTCCCTGTCTGGGCTTCACAAATGACCACACACTCTTCCAAGAAAGAGAAAAATCCTGTCCATTCTGATTGCTACATAGGTCAATAAGCTTGATAGGAATGGTGTTGAGGAAACAAAAGTACAGTACACTCAGTATTTACCCCAATGTTGAAAGGAGAAGAGACCAGGGAAGAAAATTTAAGAGATAAGACGACCTGCCCATCACTATATTTCTGAAGCCATACATTTCTTTGTGTGAAGTTGTTCTGCTCAAATTCTGCATTTACCCAGTTTCCTATTTATTAGAGCCTCTAACTTGTGAAATTTTTACCAATTCATACGATGCATCTCTACCAACTTGATCAAGACTTTTTATGCTTTGGAAATGTCCTTTTATATCCTTCTCAGCGTTTCCTCAATTCTAATGAGCCCCAACTCTTATGTTTTTATCATAGACTCTTGAGACATATGCCCTAATATTATTACATTCTGGATACTGGGTATCATCTTTATTGCCCTATGCTGCACCCTTTTCAAGGTAATAAATAGCTTTTTTGTGGCATGGTGATTGGTACAGCACACAATATTCCAGTTAGGAGATCAGAATTTTGTCTCCCTACAGCCTCAAGGGACTTTACACAGATTGAATATAAGCATAATTTGGCCTAGGGAGTCTTATAAAGACCTGGAATAATAGTATGACCTAAACAGTTGGGTCTCCACTCTGTACTAATGTAACCAGGTAAACAACTACAATGACTCTAGTAATGTTTTTGTTGCTTTTATAATTTTACTGTTTAATCACATTTCCAGAGGAAGTTTTCCTTGCTAAAAATAAGTCTGCCTTAAATATTATTTGCTATTAATACTAACTGCTTGAAATACTCCACTGATATAGTGATGGAAGAAGCTGAGTATAAGTACACTATAGATCAAATTATCTACCTGAGATGGTGGGCATTGTGACAAAGTTCCTCCTCTATCTTGGTGGGTCCTGCGCCTATTGGCGGATTTTCTTTCCTCAGAGATTCACCATGTGGGTTGGGGAACAGCCCAAAGACCTTCCCCTCTGGAAGAACCCATAGTCCAGGTCAATTGGGAGGTTTGGGGGGAACCCAGACCCACCCTCTACTCTGGGTTCCAGGCCAGGGCCCTGTGGACTGCAGCTGTCTATAGTGCTTCCTGTAACAGCTGCATGACAGCTACAACTCCCTGGGCTACTTCCCCATGGCCTCCTCCAAACACCTTCCTTATTCTCACCACAGGACCTTCCTCCTGGTGTCTGATAACGCTTGTGCTCCTCAGTCCTCCAGCAGCACACCCTCTTGCTCCCAGCTCCTCACACCACAAACTGAAGTGAGCTCCTTTTTAAAACCCAGGTGCCCTGATTAGCCTGCCTTAATTGATTCTAGCAGCTTCTTCTTAATTGGCTCCAGGTGTCCTAATTAGCCTGCCTGCCTTAACTGGTTCTAGCAGGTTCCTGATTACTCTAGTACAGCCCCTGTTCTGGTCACTCAGGGAACAGAAACCCTGTCTGACCTGGGACTAATACATCACTCTCCCGTAGCCCTCTGGCCTGGAGGGAGGGGACTGCTCCTCCTCCTTCTTCTCTGCTACCTGCTTGCTGGCTGGCTGGCTGCTAGACCCACCCACACCCTTGGTTGCTGCTGCTCCAGCTACAGCCCCTTGGGGGGGGCCTGCTGGCCCACTCCCCAGAGGAGGGGAGGGAGAGACCCCAGCCATTGCTCCTGCTGCTGGGGATGCCACCACCACCTCCACCTGAGAAGGGTCTTTCCTGCTGGCCACCAGACTGCCGCCTGGAGCTGCTGCGTTTGCTGCTGGGGAGCTGCTGGAGCCCTGAGGAGAAGAAGAGGACCATCTGCCAGTGGGGGAGCGCGTAGGAATTCTACAGACCACCGTGGAGGGGGCCCTTACGGACTGAGTAACTTTTGAACTGTGCTCTTGTGGTGGGGATCTAGACTGTGTTTGTGGGGACACAGGGGGTGTGGCGTGGAGCCTGCCCCCTGGTCCATCTGTGTCCCCCCCCGATCCCCACCACCACCATCATCGTTGCCCCCTCCACCCCCCCCCCTGGCTACTCACCATCTGCGTCGAGCTCCTGCCTCTGGGACTCAGCTGCTCACCTAGGCTTGCCACGCCCTGTTGCCACCATTGGGCCTGATACAGCAGCCAGCCTAACCTGCCTTTCCTTTTTGTTACAAGCGCACGTGGGTGCACGTGCCCCCCCTCCTTTGGACTGACCCTCTCCCCCCTGTAGCAAGCCCCCAGCTTTACCCCTGCTACCTACCCATTTGCCCCTTGCAGCCTTTTGCCCCTCCCCTTTGCCCCAGCCCCTTGCTAGCTCCAGTTTGTTTGCCTGCCCCGCCCTTTCCCTTTGCAGCCTTTGTTTGTTTGACCCGCCCCAGCCTCTGAAGCTAGCCCCGTGGTTCCTCTGCCCCACTCCCAGCCTGATTGTTCCCCTTCCCCTGCGGTCAGCTTGCATTGATTAGCCCCTCCCCTCGTGCGCCCATGTCCCCTCCCTTGCGCTTGTGCCCCTTCCCGTTTTAGTTTGACCTTGTCTCACTGCACCCCCCAATGCTGTTATATTCCCCCTTCCTTGGTGCGACTAGAGGAGCCGGAAACCCTCCCCGAGTCAGTGACTGACCCCTAGCCCTTGATAGTCCCGCTCCCATCCAGCCCACCCCTTTTTGGCGCCCTCCTCCCCTGCCTGCAGCCTAGCGGGGAGAAGTGGTCGACCTGCTTCCCCTCTCCCTGCCCCCTCCGGTGTTTGTTCTGCCCCCGTCCTCATTATGGCAGGGGACGAGGCGAGTGGGACCTCTCGGGCAGACCCTGCTGCCCCTCCTCCACCCGCCCCACCATCGTCCCCCCTAGCCTCTACCTCAACCGTCGCTGCCGTGCCACCTGCTAACGCCCCTGCTGGAGCGCCGGCAGCGGCAGATACCGAGGTGACCTCCGCTGCTGCCACGTCCCTCGCTCCCTCTGACTCTGGGGGAGCCCCCCCAGCCGGCAGGAAGGGCCAGGGCACAAAGAAAGGTAAAGGCCCCGCCAAGAAGGCCAGGCCCTCCATGGCGGGGGCTGCCCCCACTGCCACGGCCCCGCCATCGGCCGCGGCGTCCCTCCCTGCTGTTCCTTCCACCAGCTCTGTGGGTGTCCCTCCCTCGACCCCCAGGGCATATGCCCAGGTGGCGGCGGCCCCCCCGCCAGCCGCTACGTCATCTCCCCCATCCACCGCCTCTGCTACCATCTATAGCGGCCGGGGCCCCTTCCCCACCTTGACTAGGAAGCACGGCGTCCGTTGCCTCCTGGTACCCGCCTCGCCCCACGTGGAGACCTACGTGCGGGCGTTGGCAAGGGTGGTGGGGCCCACGGCCATTGTGGCGGCCTCCAAGATGTACGGAAAGGTCGTCTTCTTCCTAGCATCGGAGGCCGCCGCCCAGGAGGCAGTGGAGAAGGGCCTGGCGGTAGGGGGCGTGTACGTCCCCCTGGAGCCGCTAGAAGACCTGGGCGCCCGACTGGTCCTGACTTCTGTCCCTCCCTTCCTTCCAAATGCCGCCCTGTTACCCGCCCTCTCTACCCTGGGAAGGCCGATCTCTGTGGTCAGCCCTCTCCCATTGGGCTGCAAAGACCCCGCCCTCCGTCATGTCCTCTCATTCCGCCGGCAGGTACAGTTACAACTGCCGCCGGCGGCACGTGACGGAGCGGCGCTTGAGGGGTCCTTCTTGGTCCCCTACCAGGGGGCCCGCTACCGGGTGCATTATTCAACGGGGGAGGCCCGGTGCTACCTCTGCCGGGCGATGGGACACGTCCGGAGGGACTGCCCCTTGGCCCGGCACGGAGGGACATCCGAGACCCCCGAGCCCCGGCAGGGCGCCGGCCCCATCATCGCCGGTGCCCCTAGCTACCCGGCGCCCGAAGCCGCCCCTCCTCCTTTCCGGCCCACCAAAGCTCCCGCTCGGGCCCAAGGGGTATCTCCCCCAGTGCGCCTAGACGAGCGGGAGGGCCACGCCTCTGCCTCCTGCGTTCTGGCAGGGCCTATAGAGGAGGGTGAGGTAGGGATACCTCCGGGCATAGAAGAGGGCATGCCCCAGGGAGAATCCTCCCTCCTACATGTTACCCCACCATTACCTCCCCGAGTCCCTAAGCTTTCGTCCTTGCTCCCTGACCCAACACCTGTTAGCCAGCCCCCAGATGATGCCATGGAGGGCTGGTCCTTAGTACAGGGGAAGCGGGGCAAGCGGAAGGCTCGAGCTCCGCTCCTCCCATCTGATGCGGTAGCCCCCCGGAAGACCAGAAAGGGGGGCACCGATGCTGAGCCTTCCGCTTTGCCCCCGGGTGGGTTTTGTCCACCATTACCGGCTAGGGAAGACGTGGCAGCATCGGAGGAAAGCACTACCCCTCCTCCGGTGTCCCTTCCTATGGAAGCCCCTGATGGAGCCCCTCTCGCCCCCTTACAATCTGTAGCCCCTGTATGCACCAAGGCGAGCGTTGCTTTGGGTACAGACGGGGAGAGCCCTGGGGTGGTGGAAGGTGATCTCCCCTCCATTTATGAGGAGATCGAGGCCCTGGGTCTGACCCCGGTTACCCAGGGGGAGGACGACCCTCTGCCAGCGGGCCTCGATCTGAGCGACCTCGCCTCAGCCCCCCTTTCCCCATGTTCCGTCCCCTTACCCACTGCTTCCGCTCCCGCCTCCGAGGAGCCCCTGGACTCTTCCACCAACCCGGCTGCAGATGGCACCCCGCTAGCGGTCGCCGAGCCTCTTGAGGCGACGGCCAGTGCCATGCAACCGGGACCTGAGTCACAAGGAGACTCCCTCATGGCTGAGGGGCAGCCGACCTCCTTCCCGGGTGGGGGCCCCACCGTTGTTTCTCCACCTACAGATGCCGTGGCCTTACCATCTGCCTTGGAGCACGAGCCTGGCATCGCAGAGGGCCCACCTCCCTCCCCGCAAATTCCTGAGCCCATTTGCGGGGTGTTACCCCCCCCACCCAGTGGCCTGGCTGCTGGGACCCCCGATCCCAATATCACCCCTTCCCCTGTCCCTATTCCTGATTCCAGCCCTACCCTTGACACCGACCCTGTCCCTGTCCCCTCCACTTCCCGTGATGCTTTTGCCGCCCCTGGGGCTGTCTCCTTCCTTATCCCAGAGGATGACCCCCAAGGAGCGGCCTTTGTTTTTCCCTGTCCCGACCCACCAGGGGCTGCTAGTTTCCCTCCGCCGCCCCCCAGTGAGCCGGGATCTGAGGCAGGCCACGTGGCGTCGGCCCATCGGACGCCACGTCGAGGGTCTGCCCCCTGTTTGCCCGTCTCGGTGGGCCACGGGGCTGTGACAGGGGCCCCACTGGGGGAAAGCCTTAGATCAGTAACCCCACCCCCCCATACGCTGAGAGAGGAGCTACGGGAGTTCCTTGAGGACGTCCGTGGCTCCGGCAACAAGGTACAGCTTGCACTCCAGCGATGGGGGGATTTTCATCAGATCCTCCGGGCCGCGAGGGCCCTCATGGGGGAGGGTAAGAGGACCGGGAGGCAGGCCGCTGCGGCCTACCAACGGGTCCGCCTCTTCCGTGACTCCTTAATCGCCCACGGGGTAGGTCACGGATTGTTGCGCGGCCCGACGGAGGCCGTGAGCGTCTCTGCCGGCGAGGATCCCCCCCAGCCCTCCTCATGGCACCGATCATCTTTGCAACATTAAACACCCGGGGCTGTAGGATGGGTCTCCGCAGGAGCCAGGTGCTCTCCTTTCTTCGGGAGGGGGGGTACTCTGTGATTTTCCTGCAGGAGACCCATACGGATCCGGCCGCTGAAGCTAGCTGGCGGCTGGAGTGGGGGGACAGAGTCTATTTTAGCCACCTCACAGTTCGTACGGCTGGAGTGGCGACCCTGTTCTCCCCCGACCTACGGCCCGAGGTGCTGGGGGTCGCCGAGGCTGTGCCAGGCCGCCTGCTACACCTCCGGGTCCGCATGGAGGGGCTTGTGGTTAATCTCGTCAACGTTTACGCCCCGACATTGGGCCCGGAGAGGTTGTGTTTTTATCAGCAGGCGTCCGCCTTCCTCGGCACCTTGGATCCTCGCGAGTGCCTGGTCCTGGGCGGGGACTTTAACGCCACCCTTGAGGAACGGGACCGCTCGGGGACCGAGCAGCACCAGGCCGCCGCGGATGTCCTCCGGGAGATCGTCGAACATCACTCCCTGGTGGACGTCTGGCGCGACCACCACCCGGATGACATTTCAACATTCACTTTTGTCCGGGTGGAGGTCCATCGGTCGTACCACTCCCGGTTGGACCGCATCTATATGTCACGCTTCCATCTTTCCCGGGCCCACTCCTCCAGCGTCCGGCCGGCCCCTTTTTCAGATCACCATCTAGCCACCGTGACAGCCTCTCTTTGCGCGGAGAGGCCGGGGCCGGCCTATTGGCATTTTAATAATAGCTTGTTGGAGGATGTGGGCTTTGTGGCGTCCTTCCGGGAGTTCTGGCTGGCCTGGCGAGGGCAGCGGCGTGCCTTTCCCTCGGCGCGGCGGTGGTGGGACCTGGGGAAGGTGCGCGCCCGGCTCTTCTGCCGTGACTACACCCGGGGCGCCAGCCGACGGAGGGATGCGACGATAGGGCAGTTGGAACGGGAGGTCTTAGAGCTGGAGAGGCGTCTGGCTGCCAGCCCCGGTGATCCATCCCTCTGCGGAGCGTGCCGGGAGAAGCGGGAAGAGCTCCGGACCCTCGAGGACCATCGGGCCCGAGGTGCCTTTGTTCGATCCCGCATCCGCCTCCTTCGGGAGATGGATCGCGGCTCCCGCTTCTTCTACGCCCTGGAGAAAAAGAGGGGGGCCAAGAAGCACGTCACCTGCCTTTTAGCAGAGGACGGCACCCCCCTCACGGATCCGGCGGAAATGTGCGGGAGGGCCAGGGCCTTCTACGCGGGCCTTTTCTCCCCGGATCCGACCAATCCTAACGCTTGCAGAATGCTCTGGGATGAACTCCCGACGGTCAGCGCGGGCGACCGAGACTGGCTGGAGCTACCTCTCACTCTGGCCGAGTTCTCGGAAGCCCTCCGTCGCATGCCCACCAATAAATCTCCAGGCATGGACGGGCTGACCGTGGAGTTCTACCGCGTGTTTTGGGATGTCCTCGGCCCAGACCTTGTCACCGTCTGGGCCGAGTCCTTGCAGGGCGGGGTCCTCCCTCTTTCGTGCAGGCGAGCCGTGCTCGCCTTATTGCCGAAGAAGGGGGACCTCCGCGATTTACGGAATTGGCGTCCCATCTCGCTCCTCAGCACGGACTATAAAATCGTAGCAAAGGCCATCTCGCTGCGGCTAGGGTCCGTGCTGGCGGACGTGATCCACCCAGACCAGACCTACACTGTCCCGGGCCGCACCATCTTCGACAACTTGTATCTGGTCCGGGACCTCTTGGAACTCGGGTGTAGGGATGGTCTGTCGTTCGCCCTCCTGTCCCTGGATCAGGAGAAGGCGTTCGACAGGGTGGACCACGGGTATCTCCTGGGCACTCTGCGAGCGTTTGGCTTCGGGCCCCAGTTTGTGAGTTTTCTCCAGGTGCTGTACGCCTCCGCAGAGTGTTTGGTCAGGCTCAACTGGACCCTGACCGAACCGGTCAGCTTCGGGCGAGGAGTACGTCAAGGGTGCCCCCTCTCGGGCCAGCTGTATGCTCTGGCGATCGAGCCCTTCCTCTGTCTCCTCCGTAGGAGGTTGGCAGGGTTGGTGCTGCGGGAGCCGGAGCTGCGGCTGGTCCTGTCGGCGTACGCCGACGACGTGCTCCTCGTGGTCCAGGACCCGGGCGACTTGGTGCGGGTGGAGGCTTGCCAGACCATCTATTCGGCGGCCTCCTCCGCCCGGGTCAACTGGGTCAAGAGCTCTGGCCTGGTGGTAGGGGACGGGTGGCAGGCGAGCTCCCTCCCACCCGCGCTTCAGGCCATCCGGTGGAGCGCGGGTCCGCTGCTCTATCTCGGCGTTTACCTTTCTGCCACACATCCGTCTCCGCCGGAGAACTGGCTAGGTTTAGAGGGCAGGGTGTCGGAGCGGCTCCGGAAATGGAAAGGACTGCTCCGGTGTCTCTCCCTTCGAGGGAGAGCACTGGTGCTCAATCAACTAGTCCTGTCCATGCTCTGGTACCGGCTCAACACCCTGGTCCCGGCCCCGGGCTTCCTGACCACCCTCCGGACGTTGATTCTGGAGTTCTTTTGGTCAGGAATGCACTGGGTCTCTGCGGGGGTTCTCCATCTACCCCTGGAGGAGGGAGGGCAGGGCCTGAAGTGTCTGCATGCTCAGGTCCACGTCTTCCGCCTCCAGGCCCTGCAGAGGCTCCTTTATGGTGCAGGTAGTCCGGCATGGAGCGTATTGGCGCACGCCTTCCTGCGCCGCTTCCGAGGGCTCCGATATGACCGGCAGCTCCTTTGTCTCCATCCGAGAGGTCTTCCGCGAGGCCTCTCCGAGCTGCCGGTCTTCTACCAGGACCTCCTCCGGACCTGGAAACTGTTTTCAGTGACCAGGTCCGTGGCGGCCACCGTGGGGGCAGATCTCCTCGCGGAGCCCCTGCTACACAACCCCCAGCTTCGTGTGCAGGTGGCGGAGTCCCCCATGGTGCGCCAGAGGTTGGTCCTAGCAGAAGTCACCAAAGTCGGAGACCTCCTGGACTACGACCGAGGAGACTGGCTGGATCCCCTGACGCTCGCTCAGCGCATGGGACTCTCCAGACCTCGTACTCCCCGGCGCGTGCTTCAGGAGGTGAGGGCCGCTTTGCCGCCCGCTGCTCGGGACTATCTCGACCGGGTCCTGCGAGAGGGCACGCCCCGCCCACCCTCCACTCCGAGCCCTCCAGACTTTTTCATCGGGCCCTTGCCCCGTGGACCCAACCAGCCCCCTCCCCGTCCATTCGCCATGAGCCGGCTGCACCATTTGCAGCCGGTTCTGTTCCGGACCGCGCCAAGGAAACATCTATACACGCTCGTGCTACATGTTCTTCATGTCCTCACCCTCGCGTCCCGCCCCGATACAAAGTGGCGGGACCTTCTGCCACCTCTGGAGGGTGAGGAGCCCCGGTGGGCCAGCCTTTATTCTGCTCTGATCCCGAAGCCCACCGGGGACATCAGTTGGCGGCTCCTTCACGGAGCCGTAAGCACGGGCGTGTACTTGGCGCGGTTTACCCCTATCCCAGACACCTGCCCCTTTTGCGGCGTGAGGGAGACCCTGGCGCATGTTTACCTAGAGTGCACCAGGCTGCAGCCCCTATTCCGGCTCCTCACAGATATTTTGTTAAGATTTTGGTTGCACTTTTCTCCACACCTTTTTATTTATGCACTCCCTATCCGTCGCCCCACAAAGTTGCGGGACCTCCTGGTCAACCTCCTTCTGGCCTTAGCAAAACTGGCCATCTATAAAACCAGAGTGAGGAGGTTGGCCGATGGAGTTTCCTGTGACTGTGGGGCGTATTTCAGGTCCTCCGTTCTTTCACGTATCCGGGCAGAGTTCCTCTGGGCGACGTCCACTGGCTCCCTTGACGCCTTCGAGGAGCAGTGGGCGCTGTCCGGGGTTCTCTGCTCGGTGTCCCCGTCTGGTTCGCTTCTTTTGACCCTTTGACCTCACTCCTGTCCCTGTTCTTTTATTAGTTGTCCCCCGTAATTTTTTGGTCTCCAGGTCCTGTGGACCCCCCCTTAGGCTGGGGGGGATCCTTTAGCAGTGGGCGGGCTTCGCCCGCCCACTTCCTGGATCCCAATAGGTCTGGTCACTCAGGGAACAGAAACCCTGTCTGACCTGGGACTAATACATCACTCTCCCGTAGCCCTCTGGCCTGGAGGGAGGGGACTGCTCCTCCTCCTTCTTCTCTGCTACCTGCTTGCTGGCTGGCTGGCTGCTAGACCCACCCACACCCTTGGTTGCTGCTGCTCCAGCTACAGCCCCTTGGGGGGGGCCTGCTGGCCCACTCCCCAGAGGAGGGGAGGGAGAGACCCCAGCCATTGCTCCTGCTGCTGGGGATGCCACCACCACCTCCACCTGAGTAGGGTCCTTCCTGCTGGCCACCAGACTGCCGCCTGGAGCTACTGCGTTTGCTGCTGGGGAGCTGCTGGAGCCCTGAGGAGAAGAAGAGGACCATCTGCCAGTGGGGGAGTGCGTAGGAATTCTACAGACCACCGTGGAGGGGGCCCTCCCGGACTGAGTAACTTTTGAACTGTGCTCTTGTGGTGGGGATCTAGACTGTGTTTGTGGGGACACAGGAGGTGTGGCATGGAGCCTGCCCCCTGGTCCATCTGTGTCCCCCCCCGACCCCCACCACCAGCATCATCGTTGCCCCCTCCACCACCCCCACTGGCTACTTACCATCTACCTTGAGCTCCTGCCTCTGGGATTTCAGCTGCTCACCTAGGCTTGCTACGCCCTGTTGCCACCATTGGGCCTGATACAGCAGCCAGCTTCCAAAGACTTTCTTTTTGTTACAAGCGCACGTGGGTGCACGTACCCCCCCCCTTTTGGACTGACCCCCTCCCCCCTGCAGCAAGTCCCCAGCTTTGCCCCTGCTGCCTACCCATTTGCCCCTTGCTGCCTTTTGCCCCTCCCCCTTGCCCCAGCCCCTCGCTAGCTCCAGTTTGTTTGCCTGCCCCGCCCTTTCCCTCTGCAGCCTTTGTTTGACCCGCCCCAGCCTCTGAAGCTAGCCCCGTGGTTCCTCTGCCCCATTTCCCGCCTGGTTGCTCCCTTCCCCCTGCGGTCCCCTTGCCCTGATTAGTCCCTCCCCTCGTGCGCCCATGTCCCCTCCTATGCGCTTGTACCCCTTCCCGTTTTAGTTTGACCTTGTCTCACTGCACCCCCCAATGCTGTTATATTCTTCCTTCCTTGGTGCGACTAGAGGAGCCGGAAACCTTCCCTGAGTCGGTGACTGACCCCTAGCCCTTGATAGCCCCCCATCCACCCCCTTTTTTTTTTTTTGGCGCCCTCCTTCCCTGCCTGCAGCCTAGCGGGGAGAAGTGGCCGACCTGCTTCCCCTCTCCCTGCCCCCTCCGGTGTTTGTTCTGCCCCCGTCCTCATTATGGCAGGGGACGAGGCGAGTGGGACCTCTCGGGCAGACCCTACTGCCCCTCCTCCACCCACCCCACCATCGTCCCCCCTAGCCTCTACCTCAACCGCCGCTGCCGTGCCACCTGCTAACGCCCCTGCTGGAGCGCCGGCAGCGGCAGATACCGAGGTGACCTCCGCTGCTGCCACGTCCCTCGCTCCCTCCGACTCTGGGGGAGCCCCCCCAGCCGGCAGGAAGGGCCAGGGCACAAAGAAAGGTAAAGGCCCTGCCAAGAAGGCCAGGCCCTCCATGGCGGGGGCTGCCCCCACTGCCACGGCCCCGCCATCGGCCGCGGCATCCCTCCCTGCTGTTCCCTCCACCAGCTCTGTAGGTGTCCCTCCCCCGGCCCCCAGGGCATATGCCCAGGTAGCGGCGGCCCCCCCGCCTGCCGCTGCATCATCATCTCAATCAACCACTGCCTCTGCTACCATCTATAGTGGCCGGGGCCCCTTCCCCACCTTGACTAGGAAGCACGGCGTCCGTTGCCTCCTGGTACCCGCCTCGCCCCACGTGGAAACCTACGTGCGGGCGTTGGCGAGGGTGGTGGGGCCCACGGCCATTGTGGCGGCCTCCAAGATGTACGGAAAGGTCGTCTTCTTCCTAGCATCGGAGGCCGCCGCCCAGGAGGCGGTGGAGAAGGGCCTGGCGGTGGGGGGCGTATTCGTCCCCCTGGAGCCGCTAGAAGACCTAGGCGCCCGACTGGTCCTGACTTCTGTCCCTCCCTTCCTTCCTAATGCCGCCCTGTTACCTGCCCTCTCTACCCTGGGGAGGCCGATCTCCGTGGTCAGCCCTCTCCCGTTGGGCTGCAAAGACCCCGCCCTCCGTCATGTCCTCTCGTTCCGCCGGCAGGTACAGTTACAACTGCCGCCGGCGGCATGTGACGGTGAGGCGCTCGAGGGGTCCTTCTTGGTCCCCTACCAGGGGGCCCGCTACCGGGTGCATTATTCAACGGGGGAGGCCCGGTGCTACCTCTGCCGGGCGATGTGGCACGTCCGGA
The DNA here is from genome assembly GCF_028017835.1 of Emys orbicularis. Taxonomy (NCBI): domain Eukaryota; kingdom Metazoa; phylum Chordata; order Testudines; family Emydidae; genus Emys; species Emys orbicularis. The sequence continues at coordinate 87,920,810 of NC_088688.1, forward strand.
GGGACTGCCCCTTGGCCCGGCACGGAGGGGCATCCGGGACCCCCGAGCCCCGGCAGGGCGCCGGCCCCGTCATCACCGGCACCCCTGGCTGCCCGGCGCCCGAAGCCGCCCCTCCTCCTTTCCGGCCCAACAACGCTCCCGCTCGGGCCCAAGGGGTATCTCCCCTAGTGTGCCCAGACGAGCGGGAGGGCCCCGCCTCTGCCGCCTGCGATCTGGCGGGGCCTGTGGAGGAGGGTGAGGTAGGGATACCGCCGGGCATAGAAAAGGGCATGCCCCAGGGTGGCTCCTCCCTCCTACATGCTGCCCCACCATTGCCTCCCCGAGTCCCTGAGCCTTCGTCCTTGCTCCCTGACCCGACCCCTGTTAGCCAACCCCCGGATGATGCCATGGAGGGCTGGTCCTTAGTACAGGGGAAGCGGGGCAAGCGGAAGGCTCGAGCTCCGCTCCTCCCACCTGATGCGGTAGCCCTCCGGAAGACCAGGAAGGGGGGCACCGATGCCGAGCCTTCCGCTTTGCCCCCTGCCGATTCCAATTCAATGGTGCCGGCTGGGGATGCCGTGGCAGCACTGGAAGGTAATATCGCCCCTCCTCCGGAGTCCCTTCCTATGGAAGCCCCTGCTGAGGCTCCTCTCGTCCCCTTACAATCTGAAGCCCCTGCAAGCACCAAGGCGAGCGTCGCTTTGGGTGCTGGCGGGGAGAACCCTGGGGTGGTGGAAGGTGATCTCCCCTCCATTTATGAGGAGATCGAGGCCCTGGGTCTGACCCCGGTTACCCAGGGGGAGGACGACCCTCTGCCAGTGGGCCTCGATTTGAACGACCTCGCCTCGGCCCCCCTTTCCCCGTGTTCCGTCCCCTTATCCACTGCCTCCGTTCCCGCCTCCGAAGAGCCCCTGGACTCTTCCACCAACCAGGCCGCAGATGGCACCCTCCTAGCAGCCGCCGAGCCTCTTGAGGCGACGGCCAGTGCCACGCAGCCGGGACCCGAGTCGCCAGGGGACTCCCTTGTGGCTGAGGGGCAGCCAACCTCCTTCCCGGGTGGGGGCCCCATTGTTGATTTTCCACCTACAGATGCCGTGGCCTTACCATCTGCCTTTGAGCACGAGCCCGGCATCGCCGAGGGCCCACCTCCCTCCCCGCAAATCCCTGAGCCCATTTGCGGGGTGTTACCCCCCCACACCCAGTGGCCTGGCTGCTGGGACCCCCGATCCCAATATCGCCCCTTCCCCTGTCCCTATTCCTGATTCCAGCCCTACCCCTGACACTGACCCCGTCCCTGTCCCCTCCACTTCCCGTGATGCTTTTGCCGCCCCTGGGGCTGTCTCCTTCCTTATCCCAGAGGATGACCCCCAAGGAGCGGCCTTTGTTTTTCCCTGTCCCGACCCACCAGGGGCTGCTATTTTCTCTCCGCCGCCCCCCATTGAGCCAGGATCTGAGGCGGGCCACGTGGCGTCGGCCCATCGGACGCCACGTCGAGGGTCTACCCCCTGCTTGCCCGTCTCGGTGGGCCACGGGGCTGTGACAGGGGCCCCACTGGGGGAAAGCCATAGATCAGTGGCCCCACCCCCCCATACGCTGAGAGAGGAGCTACGGGAGTTCCTTGAGGACGTCCGTGGCTCCGGCAACAAGGTACAGCTTGCACTCCAGCGATGGGGGGATTTTCATCAGATCCTCCGGGCCGCGAGGGCCCTCATGGGGGAGGGTAAGAGGACCGGGAGGCAGGCCGCTGCGGCCTACCAACGGGTCCGCCTCTTCCGTGACTCCTTAATCGCCCACGGGGTAGGTCACGGATTGTTGCGTGGCCCGACGGAGGCCGTGAGCATCTCTGCCGGCGAGGATCCCCCCCAGCCCTCCTCATGGCACCGATCATCTTTGCAACATTAAACACCCGGGGCTGTAGGATGGGTCTCCGCAGGAGCCAGGTGCTCTCCTTTCTTCGGGAGGGGGGGTACTCTGTGATTTTTCCTGCAGGAGACCCATACGGATCCGGCCGCTGAAGCTAGCTGGCGGCTGGAGTGGGGGGACAGGGTCTATTTTAGCCACCTCACAGTTCGTACGGCTGGAGTGGCGACCCTGTTCTCCCCCGACCTACGGCCCGAGGTGCTGGGGGTTGCCGAGGCTGTGCCAGGCCGCCTGCTACACCTCCGGGTCCGCATGGAAGGGCTTGTGGTTAATCTCGTCAACGTTTACGCCCCGACATTGGGCCCGGAGAGGTTGTGTTTTTATCAGCAGGCGTCCACCTTCCTCGGCACCTTGGATCCTCGCGAGTGCCTGGTCCTGGGCGGGGACTTTAACGCCACCCTTGAGGAACGGGACCGCTCGGAGACCGAGCAGCACCAGGCCGCCGCGGACGTCCTCCGGGAGATCGTCGAACATCACTCCCTGGTGGACGTCTGGCACGACCACCACCCGGATGACGTTTCGACATTCACTTTTGTCCGGGTGGAGGTCCATCGGTCGTACCACTCCCGGTTGGACCGCATCTATATGTCACGCTTCCATCTTTCCCGGGCCCACTCCTTCAGCGTCCGGCCGGCCCCTTTTTCAGATCACCATCTAGCCACCGTGACAGCCTCTCTCTGCGCGGAGAGGCCGGGGCCGGCCTATTGGCACTTTAATAATAGCTTGTTGGAGGATGTGGACTTCGTGGCGTCCTTCCGGGAGTTCTGGCTGGCCTGGCGAGGGCAGCGGCGTGCCTTTCCCTCGGCGCGGCGGTGGTGGGACCTGGGGAAGGTGCGTGCCCGGCTCTTCTGCCGTGACTACACCCGGGGCGCCAGCCGACGGAGGGATGCGGCGATAGGGCAGTTGGAACGGGAGGTCTTAGAGCTGGAGAGGCGTCTGGCCGCCAGCCCCGGTGATCCATCCCTCTGCGGAGCGTGCTGGGAGAAGCGGGAAGAGCTCCGGACCCTCGAGGACCATCGGGCCCGAGGTGCCTTTGTTCGATCCCGCATCCGCCTCCTTCGGGAGATGGATCGCGGCTCCCGCTTCTTCTATGCCCTGGAGAAAAAGAGGGGGGCCAAGAAGCACGTCACCTGCCTTCTAGCAGAGGACGGCACCCCCCTCACGGATCCGGCGGAAATGTGCGGGAGGGCCAGGGCCTTCTACGCAGGCCTTTTCTCCCCGGATCCGACCGATCCTAACGCTTGCAGAATGCTCTGGGATGAACTCCCAACGGTCAGCGTGGGCGACTGAGACTGGCTGGAGCTGCCTCTCACTTTGGCCGAGTTCTCGGAAGCCCTCCACTGCATGCCCACCAATAAATCTCCGGGCATGGACGGGCTGACCGTGGAGTTCTACCGCGTGTTTTGGGACGTCCTCAGCCCGGACCTTGTCACCGTCTGGGCCGAGTCCTTGCAGGGCGGGGTCCTCCCTCTTTCGTGCAGGCGAGCTGTGCTCGCCTTATTGCCGAAGAAGGGGGACCTCCGTGATTTACGGAATTGGCGTCCCATCTCGCTCCTCAGCACGGACTATAAAATCGTAATGAAGGCTATCTCGCTGCGGCTAGGGTCCGTGCTGGCGGACATGATCCACCCAGACCAGACCTACACCGTCCCGGGCCGCACCATCTTCGACAACTTGTATCTGGTCCGGGACCTCTTGGAACTCGGGTGTAGGGATGGTCTGTCGTTCGCCCTCCTGTCCCTGGATCAGGAGAAGGCATTCGACAGGGTGGACCACGGGTATCTCTTGGGCACTCTGCGAGCGTTTGGCTTCGGGCCCCAGTTTGTGGGTTTTCTCCAGGTGCTGTACGCCTCCACAGAGTGTTTGGTCAGGCTCAACTGGACCCTGACCGAACCGGTCAGCTTCGGGCGAGGAGTACGTCAAGGGTGCCCCCTCTCAGGCCAGCTGTATGCTCTGGCGATCGAGCCCTTCCTCTGTCTCCTCCGTAGGAGGTTGGCAGGGTTGGTGCTGCGGGAGCCGGAGCTGCGGCTGGTCCTGTCAGCGTACACCGACGACGTGCTCCTCGTGGTCCAGGACCCGGGCGACTTGGTGCGGGTGGAGGCTTGCCAGACCATCTATTCGGCGGCCTCCTCCGCCCGGGTCAACTGGGTCAAGAGCTCTGGCCTGGTGGTAGGGGACGGGTGGCAGGCGAGCTCCCTCCCACCCGCGCTTCAGGCCATCCGGTGGAGCGCGGGTCCGCTGCTCTATCTCGGCATTTACCTTTCTGCCACGCATCCGTCTCCGCCGGAGAACTGGCTAGGTTTAGAGGGCAGGGTGTCGGAGCGGCTCCGGAAATGGACAGGACTGCTCCGGTGTCTCTCCCTTCGAGGGAGAGCACTGGTGCTCAATCAACTAGTCCTGTCCATGCTCTGGTACCGGCTCAACACCCTGGTCCCGGCCCCGGGCTTCCTGACCACCCTCCGGACGTTGATTCTGGAGTTCTTTTGGTCAAGACTGCACTGGGTCTCTGCGGGGGTTCTCCATCTACCCCTGGAGGAGGGAGGGCAGGGCCTGAAGTGTCTGCACGCTCAGGTCCACGTCTTCTGCCTCCAGGACCTGCAGAGGCTCCTTTATGGTGCAGGTAGTCCGGCATGGAGCGTATTGGCGCACGCCTTCCTGCGCCGCTTCCGAGGGCTCCGATATGACCGGCAGCTCCTTTGTCTCCATCCGAGAGGTCTTCCGCGAGGCCTCTCTGAGCTGCCGGTCTTCTACCAGGACCTCCTCCGGACCTGGAAACTGTTTTCAGTGACCAGGTCCGTGGCGGCCACCGTGGGGGCCGATCTCCTCGCGGAGCCCCTGCTACACAACCCCCAGCTTCGTGTGCAGGTGGCGGAGTCCCCCATGGTGCGCCAGAGGTTGGTCCTGGCAGAAGTCACCAAAGTCGGAGACCTCCTGGACTACGACCGGGGAGACTGGCTGGATCCCCTGACGCTCGCTCAGCGCATGGGGCTCTCCAGACCTCGTACTCCCCGGCGCGTACTTCAGGAGGTGAGGGCCGCTTTGCCGCCCGCTGCTCGGGACTATCTCGACCGGGTCCTGCAAGAGGGCACGCCCCGCCCACCCTCCACTCCGAGCCCTCCAGACCTTTTCATCGGGCCCCTGCCCCGTGGACCCAACCAGCCCCCTCCCCGTCCATTTGCCATGAGCCGGCTGCACCATCTGCAGCCGGTTCTGTTCCGCACCGCGCCAAGGAAACATCTATACATGCTCGTGCTTCATGTTCTTCATGTCCTCACCCTCGCGTCCCGCCCCGATACGAAGTGGCGGGACCTTCTGCCACCTCTGGAGGGTGAGGAGCCCCAGTGGGCCAGCCTTTATTCTGTTCTGATCCCAAAGCCCACCGGGGACATCAGTTGGCGGCTCCTTCACGGAGCCGTGAGCATGGGCGTGTACTTGGCACAGTTTACCCCTATCCCAGACACCTGCCCCTTTTGCGGCGTGAGGGAGACCCTGGCGCATGTTTACCTGGAGTGCGCCAGGCTGCAGCCCCTATTCCGGCTCCTCACGGATATTTTGTTAAGATTTTGGTTGCACTTTTCTCCTCACCTTTTTATTTATGCACTCCCTATCCGTTGCCCCACAAAGTCGCGGGACCTCCTGGTCAACCTCCTTCTGGCCCTAGCGAAACTGGCCATCTATAAAACCAGAGTGAGGAGGTTGGCCGATGGAGTTTCCTGTGACTGTGGGGCATATTTCAGGTCCTCCGTTCTTTCATGTATCCGGGCAGAGTTCCTCTGGGCGGCGTCCACTGGCTCCCTTGACGCCTTTGAGGAGCAGTGGGCACTGTCCGGGGTTCTCTGCTTGGTGTCCCCATCTGGTTCGCTTCGTTTGACCCTTTGACCTCACTCCTGTCCCTGTTCTTTTATTAGTTGTCCCCCATAATTTTTTGGTCTCCAGGTCCTGTGGACCCCCCCTTAGGCTGGGGGGAATCCTTTAGCAGTGGACTACGCCCGCCCACTTCCTGGATCCCAATAGGTCTGGTCACTCAGGGAACAGAAAACTACTCATCCAGTGACCAGTATATTTGCCCTCTACCAGACTCCTGTACCCCACTGGTCTGGGTCTGTCACAGCATATTAAGATCACTTGAACTTCCTTTGCATGATCATTCTGCTAAACATACTAGCTGTGCTGCTGACTGCAGCATTTTGAAAGACACTTGAAATTGCTGTTTAAAAATAAAAAAACAACATATTGCATCATTGAGTATGCAGGAAATGAAATGTGTTACCTCTTATCAATTTCAAATTAGGTTCAGCACAACTGTCTGAAGTGAGCACACCTAGCAATAGTTTACATTTGTCTCCCCAGTAAGCTTTTTAATCAAAAGTAATCTGGTGTTAAGCATATTGAAAAGCCTTTCATTAGCCAGGGATGGGTTTGATTTATTCATATGCTGTGCAACATATGTTGCTTATACTGTGGTCTACAGCAAATAAGTGTTTCAGTTTCTGATTGATGTTTTGGCATGCTGCCTGTTTTCAATTTTTCATTGTGCAAGGCAGGTATTACAGTCTCTGTGGTTGCTGGCTTTCAGTGTTGCATGGGCCTCTTAACATTATAGAAGACACACCCTTTGAGGGGGAAAAAAGACTTTAGGTGGCAATCCCACACTTCTAAACAGAAGGAGAATGGTCAGGAAAGGCAGTACAGCAGGACTGGGCTCTGTTACGCACTTCCGTGGGCATCTCATTTTGGGCCAGATTTCTAAAAGTATTTTGGAAATCCCAGTAGATGCCTATCAGCATCTTTAAGTGCTGAAATCCCCTTCAGTGGGAGTTAGGCACTTAGTGAGATTTTCAAAAGTACCTAGGCACCTATCTGCATCTTCAGGTACCTAAATGCCTTTACAAATCTGGTCCTCAAGTTCTGTGCCTCAGTTTCCCCATCTGTAAAATGGAGAAAATAATGGTTTCTTTCTCCCATCTGTCTTACCTGGTTTGTAAGCTCTTTGGGGAATTTAATATGTGTATATATAGGTAAAAGCCAGGCTCCATTTAAATCAATGGGAGTTTTGTCAGGGCTCTGGTGTTGGTGCGGTTCTCTAGGTCAGTGGTTTTCAAACTTTTTTTCTGGGGACCCAGTTGAAGAAACTTGTTGATGCCCACGATCCAATGGAGCTGGGGACAAGGGGATTTGGAGGGGCTCAGGGCTGTGGTACAGGGGTGAGGGCTGTAGGGTGGGGCCAGGAATGAGGGGTTCAGGGGGGGTGCTGGGCTGGGGCAATGGGTTGGGATGCAGGAGGGGGGCAGGGCTGTGGGCTGGCAGTGCAAATTCTGGGGTGGGGCCAGGGATGAGGGGCTTGGGGTGCAGGAAGGGGTTCCAGGTTTGGGGGGGGGCTCAGGGTTTGGGATTAGGGCACAGACTTACCTCCGGCAGCTCCCAGTCAGTGGTGCAGAGGCAGGCTTTCTGCCTGTCCTGGCGCCGCAGACTGCACTGCTCCCTGGAAGTGGCCAGCAGCAGGTTTGGCTTCTAGGCGGAGGCGCGCAAGTGGCTCTGCGTGACTCTCGCCTGCAGGCACCACCCCCTCCAGTTCCCATTGGCCGGAGCCGGTGCTCAGGGTGGGGGCAGTGCACCAAGCCCCGTGCCCCCCCCCCCAGGAGCTCAGGGTGGGGGCAGTGCATGGAGCCCCGTGCGCCCCCCCCCCCCACCTAGGAGCCGGACCCACTACTGTCTGCTTCCGGGGCGCAGCGTGGTGTCAGAAAAGGTAGACACTAGCTTGCCTTAGCTGGGCAGCACCACCGACAGGACTTCTAACGTCCCGGTCGGTGGTGCTGACCAGAGCCAGGCGACCCAGCGCCTTACATGCCGCAACCTAGTAGTGGATCACGACCCACAGTTTGAAAAACACTGCTCTAGGTGGTACCATAATAATACTAATTAAAACCGCTTCATATTTTTATGCTTATCAAGTCACCAGTCAAACAAGTATAAACATGCATTCTTGATTAGAAAACTCACCAAGACACAGTTTAACTTACAATGAAAGGTGGATATTTGAAATACCTTCTGTGGGTATGTTGAGTGCCTTTCACAAGTCAGAAACTGAAAGGTAGATGCTTTGATGCATTGTAAAACTCCCATGCATTGTATAAACTCATTATGTGCAGAGTACAATCAAGCAGAGTAAGAGCATAATGTGACTTGTTCCTTACCTTGCCAAAATGGGTAGAGTGAGCTCAGCTACATGCCAGATGCACAAATGAAGTCTTTACAGATGTGTGTACAGTTTTTGAGCAGCTTTAGGCATCTGGAAGCTAGAGTCATCATTGAATAAACAATGATACTACTTGGTATCTAGAAAGCACCTTAAAGCATTAGCTAAAATACTCCTAATATCTAAGTGAGGTTGGGAAGTAAACTTAGATGTCCCAATTTCACAGAGGGGGAAATGGGCAGAGAAGTGATGTGATTTGCCAAGGCTACACAGCCTATCAGTTGCAGAGTCGGGATTAGAGTTTAAGAACATCTAACTCTGTATCTACTACCTATTTCTACAGGCCAAGCTATCTATATAATAGTCAAAGTACTAGTAATAATTCACATCAGCTGCTAAAATGCCTCTAGAGGTATAAATTGAAATCTAGGATGTGGACTTGGGAGGAAGAAGGGGAGGCAGTTGACCCACAGGAATACAGGAGCAAGGCCATTTTTTAACAGTGCTGAAGAATGCACTTGAGAGGAGTATACAGCATCCACAAAATTTTGCATCTATGTTAAAATATTAGACATGACAAATGCACAGGAGACACGTTAGCCCTGGCATCCTTAACAAGTGTCCTTGTGATTTCAAGGGAAGGAATAGAAGCTGAGTTTCTTCTCTGCCTCCTCCATCTCCCAGCCCACACTCCCTTCCTATATTACCCCTCCTTCTTTCTCCTTCCCACCTGCTGATCTACCTTGCTTCTTTGACTCCACACTCAAGAGGGTGCTTGCCATTCTGGGTTATAGAAAATAGAGAGTTCCTACCTGTGAAAAAGTGGGCCAGATTGCTGTGCTGGGGAAAGCCTTCCTGATAACAGAGCTTCCCTTCTGCCCAGCCCAGGACCCTAGAGACCTCCCCAAGCCCTAGGGGATGTGCAGCTGTTTACAGATGTGCAGCTGTTTACAATTTGCATGTGCGGGCATGCTCAAGTTCTGCTTTGAACGGAGATGGAATTGAACTGGAGAAGAGTATGATCTAACAGACAAGATTCACTTGGAACCTTTATTCCTTCCCTTCACTGAAAGTAATAATCAACTGAATTACTAATAACGACAATCACTTGTATTTGAGATACAGGCTCATCTGTGTCAATGACATGATACCTTTTGTTCATACAAGTATTATAGTGATAAAGAAAAGCGATTACATTTAATTAATTTTACACATTAATTTGGCAATATTAAAACATTGTAGCATTAAACTAAATATCAAGATTTAGGGAATTCACAGCTTTGCCACATGGAACATTTTTATATTCTATTCTGTCTACAAACTTTAAAGTGCATCTATACATTTATCCAATTAAATGAGATGGAAACCTAATCTTAACAAACAGCACCATCTAGTGGAGTCCGTTTCTAGCTAGTATACTGCAAAGACCTCAAGGAGTGTTTATTTAAGAACAAACCTGTTATAGCCGATAGTTAAATGATATTTTATTTTCCTGTTAATATTTAGTAGCCTTAACAAAATTAAGTACAAATGATCTTCTGGGGCACATATGCAACATAATGTCTTGAATATGGATTGCACAAATAGTTGAGAATTTTAGTACTTAGCTCAGTTGGGTCTAGGCCTGGATAGCTCAGGGGATTAAGATACAAAACCTATACACCATAGTTTTGAATCACAAGTAAAAATAATCCAGGTTATTCAGTGGCATATGTGAAATGGGTCCAGTTCCTAGTTGACTGAGTTTCACATCATAAATCCACAACAAGTGGCACTGTCAAACACTGACTGGAGACTGAACTACTGTTAAGCATACAGAGGTTGTCCCTTCAGATTATGGTTGAATGAAATTGGTGGGTCAGTGAGGGGAAAGCCTGAAGTGCTGCTGCTTATGCTAGATTAGCTGCCCGGATACAGACTGAGGGCTTCGTTTTACAGCCCTGTCAATCCAACAGCTTTCCCCAGTGCCAAAATTACTTTAAAAATTAAGAATTTTAGTACTAAGAACTATGGAGGTGTTTTTCTTGAGATCAATGAGTGCCTGAGGGAAAAGTCATACAATCACGGAGTTTAAGGCCAGCAGAGCATCTAGCCTGACCTCCTGTATAGCACAGACCACCAGAATCACCCAGCATCCACACACTAAACCCAACAACCAAAGTTAGGCCAAAGTATTACAGCCCTCAGGAGACTACACTACAATGTGCCACAGGCAGAGAATAGGAGGGACCAAAGTGCACCAATACCTGAGGTCTCTGCAGTGGTAGGGAAATGATTAAGTGAGATATACCCAGATAATCCTGGCAAGTGACCCGCACCCACATACTGTAAAGGCCAATTCCTTACCGACCCCACATAATGGCAATCAGCTAGACCCTGAGCAAATGAACAAGAACCAGCCAGCCAAGTACCTTAGAGAAAGAATGCTCAGTGCCACCTCAAAGCCCTGGCCCTCCCCATCCAATGTCCTATGTCTGGCCATGGCCATCCCTGATGCTTCAGAAGGCAATGATAAAAAACCTAAACAGAATATGTTACTCTTCTTGACCCCTGTAAGTGGTCAGCTGAAATCCTGAAGCATGAGCTTTTAGGAACATAAAATATAAACTTGAAGTGAGCCCCAGGGCTATTGAGCCTGCCCCCCTACCTTTACAAGCAACCCCGCCATACAATCCCATTCATAAATGCATCCAGCTCTCTCAAAACTAATTAAGTTGCTTGCCCCCACAAATCCTATTGGGAGGCTGATTCCAGAACTTCCCTCCCTCCCCTGATGGTTGGAAACCTTCTTCTAATTTCCAGCATTAATTTATTCATGGCTAGTTTATACCCATTTGTTCTTGTGCCAACTTTGTGCTTTATCTTAAATAGCTCTTCACCTTCCCTCGTATTTATAAACAGCAATATCACATCTCAGCCTTCATTTTGTTAGGCTGAACAAAGCAAGCTCTTCCAGTCTGCTCTCATAAGATAGGCCCACCATTCCTCTGATCAGCTTAGCAGCTCTTCTCGACACCTGTTCTAGTTTGAATTCACCTTTCTTGACCAGAATTGTACACAGTATTCCAAATGAGATCTTACCAATGCCTTGTAAAATAGCATTAATACCAGCAGCAATCATAACATCAGAGGGAAAAAGTGGCATCTGTAATGTTTCTTATTCTTTGCATTGTTCTTCTTCAGAGTAATTTCAGTCTATTGCCATTTAATTTAAGATACCCAATCTTCTATAGAGCTGATCAATAGACAAGGCAGGTATTCATCCTACTCCAAGAATCTGTAGGGATGAATGGAAATGCCATGAAATGGCTCAGAGCCCTCCCCCTCCCCTTCTATCTAACCCAGAGGGTATTATGGACAACTGTTCCTCTACTTCCAAAGAGTTAGTCCTCTCCTCAACATTATTTAGCATCTTTCTGTGCAATTCAGAGAGCTAGGAAGTCAACAGGAGCTGAAATGGCAGCAATACAGTGATGACACCCAGCTCTACAGCTCTTTAATGTCAGAGTTAAAAGGCATAATCTCCCAGCTTTCACAGTGCTTAGCCAAAAATCAATATCTGGATTAAGAACTGGCTAAAGCTGAACGCGGAGAAGATTAAGTTGACAGGCAGTAGTAGTGAGAAGCTAAATTGGTAGGAATGATGATCAACCACCACCTCCAGGGTCTCTAAACTGGTGACATTTCAGGACCAGGGATACATGTGCTCCTCTGGCTGAGTGCTGGACATGTGGCCACACCGGGAGGAGAAGAGAAGGCTGATGCCTCAGACCTGCTATGTGGGGAAATGGCATTCAGAAATGTATGATGTGATGTTTCTTTACAAGCCACAACCAGCCATGCACTGGGCACAGACAGCCATTTGATCTGCAAGGTGATGGCATCAGAGGTGGCAAGAAGCAACATCTGTACCAAGAAGTGGCAAGAAGCAGTAGCAGGATGGGGGTGATGAACAGTAGCAGCATCAAGGGTGGTTGAGCAGCAGCAGTGCCAGAGAAGATGATGACAAGCGGCAACACCAGAGCAGGGGGAAGGGGACACAGCAGCAGGAAATGGTGGTGAAGGAGAACTTGCATGTTGCCAATAGCACCAGAGTGAGCATTTACTCAGTGCTAGGCTGATGGTCTCATGAAAGGGAGTAGGACTGTTGAGCACCATGACATGGACTTCTGAGAGAACATGCAACTGCTGACCAGTCACAGATGGAAAGCATGTCCAATCCTTTATTATTGAATTCAACCAAGCTCCTGTCCTAAACAGACATCTAGTGGCTATTATATTACCTTTGAAACAAAAGTCTTTCCTTTTATCATTTTAAAATTTGCTGGCTTTCAATTTGTTCAGATTTCCCCTTTTTCTTACTTTATGGGAAAGGGTATATGGGAGAGTGAGTTTTCCCTCTCTAAAACAAGGTTTGACTAATGTATTTTCATTAAAGCTTGCTCTGCAAAGACAATGCCACTTTGGGGGAAGGAGCTAATTTCTGTTTTGTCTCCTTTTCACAGAGTTTACTCACCACTGGGGAACCACCTTGTGGCTGCATCTGGGGATTAGCTCTGCCCAGTCAGATGCCTTCCTTTGCTCAGCAGTGCCACAGCCCCTCTTGCTCTCCAGGAATCTCGGGGGCACCTCTTCATGGCTTCACCCTCCAGCCAGGTCACTAAAGGTCATAACAGAGTCTCACTGGACCAGCTGTTCAGGTACCATCCCAGGCAGTCCTCCAACTCAAGACTGTGCCACTTTCTCAGTGGCTGGTAGTAGGAAAACCCAGGCTGGCCAGCTACTCCAGGTTCCAACCCAGAGATCCTACAGTCATCAGCCAAGGTCTGCACCATCTCAACTCTTGCTGCCATTTCCCTGTTCTTCTTCCAGCTCCAACCTCTGCAGCATTCTTGCTCCCCCACCCCTCTGAGTAAACCCCTTCCCTCAGGATCAGGATCACAGAGCTTCTGCTTCACCAGACCCAGAAAGTGACTACACCCCTCCACACTTCTTCTCTCACGTCTTGCCATATAGAAGCCACTGCTTACTCCTGCCCAGAAGAGCTACATTTTCAGTCAAGACTAAATTTTCCCCCAGGTGCAGCCTACCAGATAAAACAGCCCTTTCTGAGACACCTTAACCCCTTTAGGGATAATGTAGAGTGAATACCTTATCACAGTCAGACATGATCATCAAAATCATCACCTCCGCTCTAATTTCAGAATCTTTACTGGTCATGATAAATAAGACAGACATAACACAGCTTGAGTTTCAGATCCCTGTTAGAATTTGCAGGACTGGAAGTTAGAAAAAATTACTGAAATTTAGCACACAGGGATGTCACTAAAAGAACAAATATGGTGCCCTATAATGTCAGTGATACAGAGTCAAGTGTTGGACATACTGTAGTGATAGGAGCTAGAAAAATAGATTACATAAATAATTCTCTTTTCTAACTACAGTATACATGAGATAACATATTTCTCTGGTTCCAAAAAGCTATGTCTAAAAATACTAACCTCTTTGCATTGTTCACAGAGCTTTTTCTTATGACCATCGTAGGTTATGTTGATAGATTAGATTAGTCATTGACAACAATTGTATGCAGTGTTATTGTAGCTGTGTTGGTCCCAGGATATTAGAGAGACAAGGTGGGTGAGGTAATATCTTTTATTGGACCAACTTCTGTTGGTGAGAGAGACAAGCTTTTGAGCTTTTGAGCTTCTCTCTCAGCAACAGAAGTTGGTCCAATAAAAGATATTATCTCACCCACCTCGTCTCTGTAATTGACAACAACTGGCATTCAAGTTTTCTTCCTATGTACAGCCAATTCCAGAATTGTTTTGTGCCCTTGAATTGTAGAGGCCACAAAATATAAAGATTCTTGGCTCTTGCACAGCTAAATAATTATCACTTATTCTGGCAACAAATATACAAAGGGTAAAAATCACATGTCCTAATCACATTTGTACACATATTAATTTCCTCAGAATACAACTCAGCTTCAATTTAACCTTGAAACTCATACAGCTGCAAGAGGCAATTATATAAGTAGGATATAAAACTGAACAAGTCAGAACACAGTAAAAACCCTGAAAAAGTTTCACATACTCAGAAAAAGTAATAAGCAAAACTGATTTATTAAGCTACCTGACATACAGGGTTGTATTTTACTGTAGCTATATTGTGTAAGCTAAAATATTACTGTACATTATTGCAATGAAATGAGTTTAGATGTCCTGGAGCCAGTGTCCTGTGCTACCACACAAGAGCTCTGTGTTTGATTCCAGGTTCTGGTTATTATTATTTATAACTGTAGTGCATAGGATCCCAAACCGAGATTGGGAGCTCCATTGTGCTATGAAACATAGCAAGAGACAGTCTCTCACTTTCTGGACTAGTAGGGGTTGAGAGCACCGTATGAACATAGATTATACTAGCATCTCAACACTGTTACCTAGGAGTCTAACAATATAACGGGTAAACCATCTGTGTGTGAGAGAGAGGAAAAAAGTGGATGGGGGGTGGTTACTTTTAGATCAGGTCTCTCTGACTCCAGAAAATATTGAAAGGATTCTGTTTGGAAATCAGAGGAGGTTGGTGCTCAGCCCCACTCCCTTTTCCATGGCTTCCTAACAAGCATCTCAGTAAAGTGTGTTTATTTAAAATCAGCAAATTGAATTGAGATTGTTGTACAAGCACCCCTATAGGCCTGTAATAACAGTAAGCACAAACCATCACCAGAGCATGGCAGCCAGAAACAGAGAGTGGATCTAATCTGCCTTCAGCTACACTGGTATAAATCCAGAGTAACCCCCATGAAAAATAGTGGAATTCCTCCAAATTTATACCAGTGTAACTGACGGCAGATTTGGCCCAGCTTGTTCAGTGGCTGCCAGGGTCTAAAATAAACATGCAGTGATGCACAGATGTGCACTGGAGTTTGAAAAACATGCTCTGTCTTTTTTGAAAGCATGCACCATGAATATTAACAACCCTCTGCCATTGCTGCCAACAGCACTATGTTCTCTGTTCCATACAGCATTCTTCAGAATTCTAATGACAAGTTAAATTCTAACATAGAACAGCCAGGTAAAGGTTCAGGGAGCAGTAACAAGCTATGGTGTCTAAGGGGTAAAAGACTCTTCCATCAATTTACATATTCCTTTCTTTTTTTGGTCTGGGAAGCCAAAATAATTTTTTCCAACAGACCACATCTTATATCTAAATTGATCCATTTTTATCAGCATTAGAGGTTTTGGCGAAGGATTCTGATTGCCAAACTGTGAAGTTTCCTCAGCTCTATTTTTCCTCTTGGGGAAAGGGAAAGGCTGCTTGCTGTCCCACTACCCTTGTAAAAGAATGGGTCAGCCAAATGGTCATAAAGACAATATATGCATGGTGTCGCATGAAAACTAGAATCTGCAACTCCCCTGGTGGCCACAATTTTCTAGTGACCTTACAAATGTGTTGTGAATGTCTTTGCAATTGGATTTCAAGGCAGGAAAGGGATAAAATGATGTTTTAGAGTAAATGTTTAGACAGCAGGGTAGTGGTAAGAGAGTACTGTGGTGATGTGACAAAGGATTGTTTGAATGACTAGAAAGTGTGCACAATGCCCTACATCCCTACCACTCATCCACTAATTAATCTATTTTTTTACTTAGGTCTTCCTGAAATATATCATATCTAATACTTTATAATAAACTAAGAGATATGAGAGGACTCCATTTCTCAAGAATTCACCACAGCTTCCAATTTATCATTTTGCAACAATGATAAAATTTAACTATAGTTTGTGATTATTTATCTGCTTGAAAGAGCTCATTTTTTAATAGCAATCATCTTAGATCGGGGTGGGCAAACTATGGCCCACGGGCTGCATCTGACCTGGCAGCCATTTTAATCCGGCCCTCGAGCTCCCGCTGGGGAGTGGAGTCTGAGGCTTGCCGTGCTCCGATGCTCCGCGCAGCTCCCGGAAGCAGTGGCATGTCCCCCTTCCAGCTCCTACACGTAGGGGCAGCCAGGGGCCTCTGCTCCGCACGCTGCCCCAAGCACTGCCCCCGCAGCTGTCTGTGGACGGGGTGGCGTGCAGCAGAGCCACCTGGCCGCGCCTCTGCATAGGAGCCAGAGGGGGGGACATGCCGCTGCTTCCGGGAGCCATTTGAGGTAAGCGCCGCCTGGAGCCTGCACCCCTGAGCCACCCCCCCCCCCCCGGCACCTCAACCCCCTGCCCAAGCCCTGATCCCCCTTCCACCCTCCAAACCCCTCAGTCTCAGCCCAGAGCACCCTCCTGCACCCCAAACCCCTCATCCCCAGCCCCACCCCAGAGCCCACACACCCAGACAGAGCCCTCACCACAACTCCTGCCCCAGCCCGGAGCCCCTTCCCGCACCCTGAAATCCTAATTTCTGGCCCTAACCCAGAGCCCCCAGCCAGAGCTCTCACCCCCTCCTACATCCCAACCCCAATTTTGTGAGCATTCATGGCCCGCCATCCAATTTCCATACTCAGATGTAGTCCTCGGGCCAAAAAGTTTGCCCACCCCTGTCTTAGATGGTAGCAAATTAAAGCTAATACTATCTAGTCTGTTCTTTGTTAGAGATGGTGCCTTCTGTTACTGTGGCCTGTGCTCCTGAAGGCATATGCCATGGACCGTCATTTCAATGAGTCCCAATGTACATTTAAACCCTTGTTAAATATTCATTTCTAACTGTCACTTTTCAGTGAATATTTGCTTGAATAAGCAATCATAAAATGTATTTTATTTCTGTTGCACTGAAGAATAACTTAGGGATGCTTGCTTGAAAGGTAAATGCCACTGCACTGAAAGATCAAAAGTAGACTCTGGAACAGCAAACATTTTAACACTCTAAGGATGCCGGGATTTAGGATCCCCCAACTGCACAAGACCATACACGTAGACAACAATGGAGTATTCAGCACAACTTATTCCTTATCAGTTCAAATTCTTCTCTATCTTGAAGAAAGTCAGTGTACCTTGGCAAAGCTGTAATTGTCCGAGTGATGGACTGACGCCCCAACAGTTGGAGGTATACTCAGATTTTGAACACCTGGGGGTAGCCAAATCCAGGGGCTCAATTTGGACCCATCTCTAAGTTATTGATTATGAGCTATTTGCAAGAAGAAATAAAGCTGCTTTCTAGAATGAACTTCTAGATTTCTGCAGACTTCTAACAGAGTGCAGTGCTCTGTCCATTGGGATGATGTAACCTGCTCCCCACCCACCTCTCCCCCATAGTATGCTGCACCCAGTCCACAGACCAGTGTAGAGGGGAAGCCGGGCCATGGCCCTACCTCCTCCCCATCTCCTCTGAGGTGATATGTTTCCCTGGGAGCACTCCGAGAGAATATCCCTGTGCTCCCGCAAGTGCAAAGACCGTGTGTGTGTGCGTGCACGCGCACGTGTGTGTGTATGAAAGAGATCCACTGAATTCTTCCCTGCCCCTGAGTTCTCATTCAAGGGCCAGGGGACTTTCTAATCCCAAGAGATGATGGATCAACGTGGTTTCTTAAAAGGAACATAAGGTTGCCAGTTAATTATCCTTGATGTTCTTCCTCATTGGGTTTATAGCTCCCTTTTTCCCAATGAGGACAGTGAGGGCCGGGAGGGTTTGGAATTATTATTATTTATGCAGAGTATTACCACAACACTAAATTAACCATAAATTCCTTTAAGTCCAAAGGCCAAATGGTATTTTATATAGTTGCTGTAAACATACCTAAAAAGGCTAAATAATAACCAATTTACTACATCCAAACAGTAACAAAACATTTATAAGCATTTGATCAAGATATTTACAAATGGGTTAAACCCCAGCGGTTCTTAGAGCCATATTGGTCAGCTCCAACGAGGTCAAGCAGGTGTTAGCAACACCCTTTAAGAATTTACTTCTTTATACCCTTTAACAAACAAGTGATGTCACTGCCATTTACTGACTTCAGTTAAAAATCAATTATTAATAAAATCCTTATTTCCAGTCTTAATCCAGATAAGATTTACAAGATTTACTTTCTTCCCAAGACCATTCCTCCCTGTCTCTTCCCCTCCTTCTTGCTGACCAACAGTTTTTCCATTGCACCTGGGTTGACATAAGCTTTAACATTGGTATGTGAGTTGGGAAGAGCCATATTGGCTCATTTTAAGACAGATTATTTTTGTCTTATTTAAAACCATCTGCAGTCAGATGTTCAGAGGCCTTATTTTTAGAAACTTTCCCTTATCCCATTAGTTATTCTTTAAACCAGAAGTCCTCTCTATTTTATTCCTCCTGGCCTTATTATTTTCAAGGCCTTCCCTTCTACTTGCTAGTCAGGGCCTTTCTTTACAACACAAACACATATATATTTCCTTCACCAATTCTAACCAAAGCTAACCCTAATTCTTTAATTTCATATTTATCCTGAAGGGGGGTTATTAATTCTTTTTATAAATGCATATTTATGCTAATAAACTCGCCTGTATGAGTAATTTTACGACTCTAAGACTCATTTTAAAAGATACATTATTTTACCTAATACTCATAATACCTTTTTGGGAAATTATAAGCATGCAAAACATCCCAAGGGGAAAAGAGCTCATCTCTTACGAACAGCTCCTGTCAGAAACCTTGCAGCATTCTACTATGATAACATATTGCAAATAAAAAAGAAAGAAAGGTGAGATAGAAATGGAAGTTAATGATGCACACGGAAATTGTCATAGAAAACAGAAATTGGAATAAGAAAAAGCAGAGATGGTCTTTTGTTGAAGGACCATCTTAAAAATAAACCCGAATGCTGTTAGCTTCAACTGACTGATTCTGGGAAAACAGACTTAAGAACATATAAGCAACGGTGTGCTGTGCTTCTATGACACCAAGTGGTTAACCTGCAAACTTGCATGCTAGTTATTATTCTGTGCTCCTGCACGTTAAGAATGTGTTGATAATGATTTCTATAAAATTGGAGGTTAATATTATAATAATACCTTGTCCTTATAGAGTACTTTACAGCAACAGATCTCAAAGTGCTTTACAAAGGAGAGAAGCATCATTTGCCCCATTTTTTATAGATTGGGAAACTAAGGCATAGAGTGGGGAAGTGAGTTAGCCACGGTCACCCCGTAGGCCAGTGACACAGCTCGGCATAGAGCCGAGGTCTTGTGAATCCCAGCCCAGTGTTCTAGCCACTAGGCAATACTGCTTCCCCAGCCTCGTAGCTGCCCCTGTCTGTCTCCCCAGATACCTGGGACCAAAGTTCTCTCTTCCAATAGACAGCCACCAAACAACAATTGTGGTTCTTATGCTTATTCACTCCCTTTCACCCTTCAAAGGGGTGTTCACTTATTTGTACTCAAGAGAGTGTTCACTTTGGAGAGCAAAATCAATAGATTAAAAAGGAACAATCTCTTAGGAATCACACAAGCAGTCTGTGGCTACAATAAACACCCCATCCAGTTGTTTTTAAAAATAGCTCACAAAACAAGAGATTTTGTTTAAAATCTGTTTAAAATTAAAAGCTTTAAACCAAAATGACAGTTTCTCACAGTGGGACACAAATGGAAATGGAAAGATTAAGTCCAGGGCCTTGAACTGGCCCTGGAAGTGAAACGGAAGCCATGGAGGACTTGGGTGATGTGTTCTCTGTTTTTTTCTGCTAAGGAGGTGAACTATAGCATTCTACTGGTAATTTCTGTGTCCACCATTAACCCCAGATATAATGAGTTACTGTACTCCTGTGTTGATATAATGAACACAGATCACAGTGATCAAATTTTCATCCTAAAGAAATAGGCATGATTACCTAGCAAGCTGGATCTGAAAGAAACATTTCTGACTCCAAATGCTAGCTCAGTGCCCTGGATTTGTGAAAAGTCAAGTAAGACTGCGTTGCCTTAGGCAGGCGGAGGGTAGATACCGTCAATGGAGGTCAACCTCATGGCTGGATCCTTGAAGTATTTCTCTTCTCACCAGTATGACTGCAGTCCTGTCTGCATCGATTGTGGCTGCTCTCTGTCAAGTTGCTCATCTCTAGCAGGCAGTGGGACACCTTAGTGGAGTTGATTTCAAACGGATTAGATTTTGTTGTTACCAAATAAGAAATGCAATTGTCCTGCCTGAGATTTTTCAGTTATAAGTGTTTCCTAGAATGTGAAATGTAAATGTGACTCTAGGTGAAACAAACCGAAATATAGCAAAGGGCACAGTTAGCCAGTTAGGTATTGGCTAATACTGGGTGTCATGTGGACCCGCATCACTCAAGTGAGAGTTTGTGCTTCAGTGAGGCACAATCATTCTTCAAACAGCCTGGTGTGTAGGGCAATTGTGCCTGTTCCCTTCAGCAGGCTGGGGGTGCGGGGGGGAGTCATGGTCCCACCTCAAACCTGCCCCTATCAACTCCCTCTGAGGCAAGATGCAGCCCCAGGTACACAATCAGTAGACTCTGCACTCCCCAAAGCGCAGGGACTGAAACTGGCATTTGGGGAGGCTCCATACACCCCAGTGCACTCCCCGACAGGAGGCCAGTCTCACTCTAGGCCTAAGAGTTTCATAAACTATTATTTGCTCAGCAATGTTACTACATGTTGTAATCCTCCAGAAGAATGTAAACTGTATGTTAGGTAACTTACCTGGTGGAGTCTCTTCCTTCCTTCCTAGGCAGCAAACATCACTGACATCTAGCACCATTTATCAAAAGCAGTCTCAGTATTAAACTAATATCCCACAGTGTCAGGGTGAATGCAATCACTGGAACTCCTGTCTTTCAGGTGAGATTTAAAACAACCTGAGATCCTGAGCACTTGTGCTAATCAAAGATCCCCAGGCACTTTAGATGAGGGCAGCAAAGTTAGCCCTGAAGTTTTGGCTAAATTACTTCTTTGCAATTGCATTCCATCATCCTAAATGAATACTGTATTGTCCTTTACTTCCCAGTTCCCATTGTACATTTCGGTGTAAAATTCATGTGCACTATTAAACAGCTGACATGTGCCATCCCAGAGGTGGCTTCAGCAGCGAGTGGTTTGTAAAATGCTATGGGAGGGAAAGCATAATGTAAATATAGCAGTTGTAGTAGTAAAAGGGCCTTATTCAACCTTTGCATTTATTCAACCTTGAGTAGGTAGTCCTGAGACTATGGGCCCCATTCATTGAGCATGAGTGGAGAGAAGCCAAATGTGGCAGAACTAACTGGAGGTATTTGAAAGAGAGGGACTGCAGCATTGCTAACACCAAACACTCAAACATCATGAGTCAGTCCCCCTGTCCCTTGCCCCCCCAATGATATTTTTAAAAATAATACATGTTGGGTTCTTTATTTGCCTTCTGTTTTTGAGTCTTGAACCTGTACTTGGGTCACATTTTCAAAAAATGTCCATAACCAGGAGGGCTAGCAATATATTTTCTCATTTAATGGGTTGTGATTTTCAGGTGATACTTGTCCCCAGGAGCTGGGGCTTTAAGTGAAATACCAGATCACAAACCTCACAATAAAATCTTGAGAACTAGCAGCACGGTGACTGCTGTGTCCACAACATGCTTCCTCTCCATCCCCTCCATTCTATAGAAGCCTTTCCATGTGAGTTTCATATTGTCAATGCTCCATGCAAATTTGGGAGCAGATGTTGATGGAGTCAGGGAGTGGCTGTATTTTACAGCATGCTCCCATCTACATCCCATGAATGTCCAAGAGGGAGTTAATACACACTAACAGGAACATGTGCACAGAAAATGGGGGATTTCATTCCTGCAACATGTCGCCCCCTTCATTCTGACTGTACAAAACCCCTCTGGGGGATGCCATGGGATACCAGCTCCTCAAAACCTGAGGTGTGGGTAGCAAGGTTCTTCTTATCCCAGAATCTGTAGGGGAAATCACTGAAATCCTTCCGACAGGTTTTCCCCTCTGCAATGGGGAATCTTCCTTTGTTGCAGGGGGCATTCCATAATACTGGCTCAGCAACCCAACTATAAATCCCCTTTTCCCCCATTCTCTTCTTCTGGAACTGGAGTCAGTTAAATAACTCCATCTATAAGATAAAAACGGTCAGAATCTTCCCAGAAAGAACAGCCTATATCAGCCCAGGTTAGATAAAACAATTTGCTGTAAAAGTACATAGGAGAAAAACATGCCGAAACAAAAGAGAGATTTGTTTAAGTGACCTGCAAAATTGCTATGAAAAGCTGAATGTAGAGTAACTATTCCAAAAAACTATTCCTGAATAACTTCATGTGTGGACACTCTTTTTCTGGAATAAGTGTGTCCTGTTCCAGTTTAGCTTAATCCACTCTGAAAGTAAATTTAAATAAGTTGGATTCAAATAAAAGTGTCCACACATAGAGTTATTCTGGAATAGTTATTGCACTTTAAATTTACACCCTAGCTTTCAGACTGTAGACAAGCCCTTAGTTACCAAGTTAGAAAATAGATGGCTACTGTGATTTAACTTGTACTTAGGCATGTCTACACAGAGACACTAGGAAAGTAAAAACAAATGAAATAAAGGTGTGAATTTAAAGCACAGTGAACTATTGTAAACCCCTGTATGGATGATCTCTCTCAGTCAGAAGTAAAATAGTCTTAGGCTAGGTCTACACTACCCGCCTGAATCGGCGGGTAGAAATCGATCTCTCGGGGATCGAATTATCGCGTCTCGTCGGGACGCGACAATCGATCCCCGAATCGACGCGCTTACTCCACCAGCGGAGGTAGGAGTAAGCGCCATCGACGGGGAGCCGCGGAGGTCGATTTTGCCGACGTCCTCACAGCGGGGTAAGTCGGCTCCGATACGCCGAATTCAGCTACGCTATTCGCGTAGCTGAATTTGCGTATCTTAAATCGACCCCCCCCTGTAGTGAAGACCTGCCCTTAGTTCACTTTAGCTTTAAATTCACAAAGGCTGGAGGATCTGGCCTCATGCATTATATTTATAGTATGTCTATGTTTAAATAAGAAATCTTCCTTCCGTTCTTCCGCTTCCTTCATAATTGCATTATTTGCTTCAACAAGGTTGTTAATCTGCTTCAAAAGATACTATTTAACTTCTTAATGAAGATGAATTATTTATATAGTTCCACATTTTGCCCTATTTCTCAGTACTTTCATTAATCTTTCTTCTTGATACATATATTTCTATTAGAATTTGTAGTTTTATGTACACACACAATGCTAACAGATAAAAGGGGGAAATGCAGTAAATG
Source organism: Emys orbicularis (assembly GCF_028017835.1). Taxonomy (NCBI): domain Eukaryota; kingdom Metazoa; phylum Chordata; order Testudines; family Emydidae; genus Emys; species Emys orbicularis. The sequence goes on from NC_088688.1 coordinate 87,944,087, forward strand.
CAAGTAAAATGTACATTTCTAAGTACCGGGAATCATGAATAAAAATGCATTAACATATCAGTGGTAACACACTCCTCCATAATTGAAGTGTCTGTGAGTGATCCAGTGTTATGTTTGCAAATTGGTAAAAAATTCATTTATATTTGCTATCCTAACTCACATATTGTTGTTTTATTATGCCATGGTTCTTTATATATAGTCAACTCATACAACAACCTTCCATGCCTACATCCAATGATTTCATACATGAAGAAGAACAGAAAACTAAAACTAAAAGAAGAAAAGAAAATTACAAGAGAATCACCAGGCTGATCCCACCCTGTATCATATCACTTCCACCCTGCAAAAAGCCCTGTTAGAATCTGCTTGCATTTTTCCTGCTATGCCTTTATAAACTTATTTCCATAAAGACTTACATTTTGTTGCCTTTAAATTGTTTCATATATCAAAATTTTATACAAAGCAATCTCTGCCATTTTTCCATATCAGCCTTTGACACTGAGATCATATAATTTCTCCCTCTGAGTAGAATTACTCTGTTGGCACAAGAAAGAAAAACTGATATCCACTGTTTAAAAATTCTTGTTGGAACCTTCGGCACTTATGCCTTGGTTCTGCAATGAATGCCTCATAGACACCCACAGCAAGCCCCATTGACTTCTGTAGGGTTCTGCTTATACAACATAATTTGCAGGATTCGGGCCTTTAGTAGTTTTATAACAAAATTATCTGTGCCAATGCTGGCTACCCTTTAATTCTGCCAAGTAAAATTCTGAAAAGAAGTAATAAGTTATCTGTGTTAATTCAAACTATATGGAATCCCATTGAAATCAGTTGGAGATCCACACAGAATTTGAACATACCTTGCCACATCTCCAGCAATCACTACTTTCCACTAATCCAACTCATACTCACATAGCCTCTCTTGAGTGGCTGCAGACTCTGTTGCTGCTCTGAGATGGGAAGTCCCTCTAGCGCCAGGTGGGAAATGGAGGCAGGGCAATCTATAGGGCTTCTCCAATGTGTATCCCTGTATCACCCCCAGTCTCTCTGCTAATGGTTCAGGCTACCTAACAATTCTGGGATGGGGAGACCATCACCTATAGGCGCCCATTTTTATTTCATACAGTTCATGACTAGATAATTCAAGTGACTGGTAATAGAAGAGAAAATCTTTCACCTTTAGGCCACTACTTTTATTATTCATCAGGAAGGGAACAAAAGTGAAAACTATACCGTTTATAGTCCTGAGGTAAGCACATATATTACCCCATGCAAACATGTAATCAAGAAAGTTAATGGGGCAACATATTTTATTCATTTTCATTAGGGAATATACATGTGTATAGTCTCACAGGTCTGTAGTCATTAAAGGTAGAAAAAAATCCCTGCTAGACTGGACACTGGCAAAAATTCCACCGACTACAGTAGGAATGGAATTGGATCCTAAATTAATCCCCCAGCAAAGACAGGACAGAAGACATCTCTTATATTAAATTGATGTTACCCTTGCACATAAATTAAATTTTAAAAGGTCTTTTTCAAAGCATTGATCTGTGCTAAAGTTAGCAAGAGCTTATGACCTCGAGCTACTGTATTATACCATTCACTGGCCCCAGGAAGAGAATTCCTAAACCATAGCCAAACATCATAGCTGCTATAACTAGTGGAGCCACCCTGACTGAATCCATTACACCCATCTCTCCTTTATACACAGAAAATATGAATATGAAGAAAAATAGAGAAATTACTTTCTCTGGTATGCTCTTCCAGTGTAGCCACAGGCAACATAGTATTGAGGGAAAGCTGGCTTCAGATTACTTTGCTGTGAGCAAAATACTTTCTCTCTATTGAAAATAATTATGATGCTTAACCTTTTTAGAAATGTATTATGTGTTTGGATAATCAGACACCAATATAGGAGCATTAAATAACAGGGCTAAATTCAAGCTAAAATAAGTATGTCATAACCAATCCCCTTCTACTCTCCTGCTTCACCTCATAATCCTTTAATTTAACTTACATTACAATTTAATTTTTCAGAATATTTAGCTTACTTTCTAAATCCCTTAATGCTAACAAGACACACGACAAACTATTCAGTCACTTTGTATTTATGTTGTATCCCTTTCCTCATGCATTGTCTCTATTTAGCCTATTTAAATAATTTCTTTGGGGAGGGAAACTTGATTTCTTATAATTCTTTCGACACCATACATACCAGTGGCACTAGCTAAAAAAAAGTTAAATGGTTTCTCATCATGTAATTTACTGGTTTCCTTGATTCAACAGCATCTTCTCCTTTACATCTAGCTGGTCACCTCTGCTTCTCATTTAGAGCATATGGGGTGGGTAGCTCCATAACGGAAAGGAAGGGGAAATTGTGAGCTCTGATTAAGTGCATTGAAGGCTCTGCTTATACCGCCAGGTAGTATTTACATGGTGCACATTTTGCTTGATATTGCTATGTTTAGTTTTGCTGTGAAGTCTGTAGTTACCCGTAGAGTAACTACCACCAGTGTTAACGTTGTGAAACCAAATACAAACAAGATCCATGGGGAAAAAAATATAACTATGATTGTTACCCTTTAAGAAAAAGATATTTTAATAGTGTTAAAATTATTGGTGCAAAGGAGGAGGTGACTAATTCTTTTTATATATAAACACTCTCACTATGAGCCCAGTCATGTAGCCCTTATTCTCATGAACAGTCCCAAATAAATCAATGAAGTAAGAATGAAACTCATCAAAATAAAGGTTGCAAGTTCAAACAGCTTATCTGAAAATTGTTGGGTAGGGACTGAAAATGTAGCATCTCCTCAGGGATAATAAACGGAAAACTATATCAGGAGATAAGAATACTTTCTATCTGGGAGAGAGAGAGAGATGAAGCAGCTAGCTGCAAAGTGACCTTTTGAAGGCTAAAGCTGACTCCCTCTGCCAGTTTTAAAGGGCCAGTTCCCAGAACAACATGCTGGCAAGAAGCTTCTATAACAGGACAACAGGGGAGAGTTAATAAGGAACAGATAATCATAAGGGGAGAACCACTTGGAAAAGGGATTGTAGATGCACATCATTTTTGTACCATAGGAGAAAGTATTTTGTTACCATAATTTAAGAAATTATCATTCCAAGTGTACTTTTAAATACTTAAGAAGCACATATATCTGTTGTATCAGTAACGTCACATCAAAATGTACAGCTACAGCAAATGTAGGTTTTTCATTTACTTAATTGCTCTTCCCGATTTTTATTAAAGACACTGTTAACAGAAGTCACTTAACTGTTATTTAGATAATTACTTTCGTATTTAGTATGAGATGATATTTTTAAATCTAGGACTCCTAAGGCAGATCCACAAAGTTACTTAGGCACCTAAACCCCAGACGTAGGTGCTTTAGTCTTGGGTTTATGTACCTAAGTTCCAGTTTCGACTCCACTGTGATCCACAAAACTCCCACTGAACCCTGTAAGGGCCTAAACTCACTTGGTGCCTAAGTTTTCAGGGTAAAAGTTTCCTAAGTGCCTATGTATCTGCCTCTGGGCATGTGCACTACTGCCTCCTTCTAGGTGTCTGATCACCTATCTCCCTGCCTAAACCCCAGAGCCATTCACATACCAGGGGAAGATGGGCGTTTGTCCATCTAAATCACATGCAGGGCCCTGTCTGGTAGGCATGCTCAGAGGCCACCTACCGGAGCAGGTCCCACTCAGATTTCAGCTACCACAAAAGGAGAAGGCAGTGTTGCCATCCACCTTGTAATTTTTAGCTCAGCAGTTAGAGCACTTGCCTGTGATGTGGGAAACCCAGATTCAGTTCCCTCTCTCTGCCAGTGGGGGAGAAAGTATTTGATCAGGGTCTCTCACACCATGTAAGTAGGGCTCCCACATCGTAGGTAAGTGTCCTAACCAGTAGGCTAAAAGTTATAAGGTGGGCACTACCACCACTGACATTCTTGTGTGGAGCAGGACAGATGTCTAACTCATTCCTGGAAGAAACACCTTAGGCACCTAAGCCACCTGACTCCAGGCGAGAGGTTCACATTCATGGATTGCTAAGCAGAGATAGGTGCCTTCTGCAGCCTGGAGTTAGATGCCTATGTCTGAGAGAGTGGCAGGGTTTAGGACACACCCTTTTGTTGGCATCTCCCATTGGCTACCTGAGGTAGCTCCTCACTTAGCATGCTGGCTTTTGTGGATCACATTCTAAGGCATATGTCTCCCTGTTTGTTGCCCAGGAAGCCTAGGTGCCTAACTCAGTTTTGTGGATTGGAGGGTGTTCCCGTGATTTTTTTCCCCCCTTAAAGTTAGAGACCGTTGTGACAGGTTGGATCACAGAAACCCCCTTGGGAGCTGCCACCCGATGTGCAAAGACTACCCCTGCTTCTGTTTTCCCTGCCAGCTCAGGACTCCAGCACCCTGTCTTGCTGAGCCAGACACTCCCGTCTGCTCCAACACAGACCCAGGGTCTGAATCACTTGTCCCAGAGCTGCAAGTTTACCTGAAACAGCTCACAGAAGTGTGCTTGTCTTTAGCACTCAGATGCCTAACTCCCAATGGGGTCTAAACCCAGATAAATCCGTTTTACCCTGCATAAAGCTTATGCAGGGCAAACTCATAAATTGTTCGCCCTCTATAACACTGATAGAGAGATACGCACAGTTGTTTGTTCCCCCAGGTATTAATACATACTCTGAGTAAATTACTAAATAAAAAGTGATTTTATTAAATACAGAAAGTAGGATTTAAGTGGTTCCAAGTAGTAACAGACAGAACAAAGTAAGTCACCAAGCAAAATAAAATAAAATGCGCAAATATATGTCTAATCAAACTGAATACAGATAATCTCACCCTCAGAGATGCTTCAGTAAGCTTTTTCTCAGACTGGACACCTTCCAGGCCTGGGCACAATTCTTTCCCCTGGTACAGCTCTTGTTGCAGCTCAGGTGATAGCTAGGGGATTCTTCATGATGGCTCCTCCTCCCCTTTGTTCTGTTCCACCCCTTTATATATCTTTTGCATAAGGCGGGAACCCTTTGTCCCTCTGGGTTTCCACCCCCCCTCACTGGAAAAGCACCAGGTTAAAGATGGATTCCAGTTCAGGTGACGTGATCACAGGTCACTGCAAGACTTTATTGCCCACTTGCCAGCACACACATATACAGGAAGACTCACAGGTAAACACAGCCATCTGCAGACAATGGTCCTGGTTAATGGGAGTCATCAAGATTCCAAACCATCATTAATGGCCCACACTTTACATAATTACAATAGGCCCTCAGAGTAATATTTTATATTTCTAGTTTTAGATACAAGAGTGGTACATTTATACAAATTGGATGATCACACTCAGTAGATTATGAGCTTTGTAATGATACCTTACAAGAGACCTTTTGCATGAAGCATATCCCAGTTACGTTATATTCACTTATTACCATATTTTTCTAAAACTATCCCAGTTACATTATATTCACTTAATATCATGTTTTTATAAAACCATATAGGCTGCACAACGTCACAACCGTGATGTGCACCGTTGCAACACCTAAGTCCTTTTGTGGACACCATCGCTCTTATCTCTCTTCTACTGATAAGTAATAGTAATAAACTTATCAACTATTTCTAGGGCCTGGTCTACACTACATGGTTAAGTCGACACAAGGCAGCTTACGTCAACCTAGCTGTAGATGTGTTTACGCTTACATTTCAGTCCCGCTGATGTAACTGCCCTGCTACGGTGACTTAATAACACTACCTTCCTGAGCGGCATAGAGTCACAATCAATGTATTTAGGTCAACACAATGTCAGTGTAGACACTGCATTACTTACATCGACTGTTAATGGTCTCTAGGAGGTGTCCCACAATGCCCCACCCTGACTGCTCTGGTCACCATTGTGAACTCTGTTGCTCAGGGACCAGGTGGATAGGAAGCTGCCCCTCTCCTTTAAAGCCCCACGAATTTTTGAAATTCCTTTTCCTAGTTGCTTGGCTTGGCAAGAACACCTAGCAACTCTCCATTGTGTGCAACTGCCCAGCTGACTATGCCAGCTACATGCTGCAGATGTGCTCCTGCCTGAAGTACAAAGGAGGTGTTGGATCTCTTGGGTTTGTGGGGAGAAGAAGCTGTGCAGGCACAGCTCCGATCCAGCCACAGAAATTTTGACATCTATGAGCAGATTGCTCGGTGCATGAAGCAGAAAGGCTACAAGAAGGAGCAGCAACAGTGCCAGTTGAAAGCCAAGGAGCTGCAGCAAGGAGTAAAGGAGCTGTGTACCAGAAGGCAAGGGAGGACAACAATCAATTTGGTGCAGAGTTGCAGACCTGCTGCTTTTACATGAGCTGCATGCCATCCTTGGTGGAGACCCCACCACGCCCCCAAGCGCTATGTGGATACTTAAGAGGAGCCCAAGTCACAAGCCCCTGCCATGAACAGCAAGGAGGAGGAGTACGGGGGACAGGCGACCAGAGGATCCAGCTGCAAAGCAAGCCAGGACATGTTTTTGACTCTATCGCAGTCCAGCCAGTCCCCACAGTAGAGCATGGCTGAGCCTGATGCAGGGGAAGGAACCTCTGGTAAGTATGCAGTTTGCTTTGAAATTACAAGGATGGAGCCCCCAAAGTAGCAGGACACATCTGTTGATTTACTCTTTTTTACTTGTGCTGGAAGAGATAGTGAAACAACCAAGAGAGGTAACGTTGCTATCTGCTTTTCATTCTCCTCCAGAGTTAGGCAGAGGGGGCCACGCAGAGCAGTTTATGTGCACCGGGATGTCGCCTGAATCCTCTGTAGACATCTTGATGAAACTTTCATGGAGGTAATCTGCAATCCTCTGCCAAAGGTTTCTGGGAAGGGCTGCCTTATTTCTTCTGCCAGGGTAGGATGCTTTCTCACACACTCAGCAATTATTTTAGTAGGCACCATTGCAGCACACAGGCTAGCAGCATATGGCCCTGGGGAGCATCAAGACGCCAGCAGCAACTGTGCTTTCTCTGCCTCTGTTAATCCCAGGAGTTACATATCAACTAAAATCACCCCCGCCTGTGGAAAATGGGGTCAGTATTCAGTTCCATTCAGTAGCGTACCTAGCGGGGTGCAGGGGAAGCAGCCGCTTCCCCTCACCCCTTTTCCCAAAAGCGGCGCCTTTCCAAAGGCGGCCGCCGGCCAGAGGAGTAAGGGGGGGGCGCAGGCTGGCCGCCCACAGCACGGCCGGAGGAGCGAGGGGGGGCGCAGGCTGGCCGCCCACAGCACGGCCAGAGGAGCGAGGGAGGAGTACAGGCTGGCTGCCCGCAGCACGGCCGGCAGCCATGGGGGGGCGGCGGGCACGCGGCCGAAGGAGTAGGGGGGCGCAGCATGCAGCCCGGCCCCATAGCCGCGGCCGGAGGAGCGAGGGAGGGCACAGGCTGGCCGCCCGCAGCACGGCCAGAGGAGCGGGGGGGGGGGGGTGCAGCATGGTGGCCGGAGGAGCGGGGGGAGGGGCGGTCAGCGGTGCAGCCGGAGGAGGATCCAAGGGGGGGCACCTTTTTTAGGTTTGCTCCCCTTCCTCTTAAAAGCTGGCTACGCCACTGGTTCCATTGCCCTATAAATATATATTCATGCCTGTGAACTATCCCCAACAATCCCTCATTTCCCCAGCTCCCCCTCCACCGGGCCATATTCCCCATGGCTGGTGGTGTGACTGGCACTGCGCTGCATCGATCCCCAGGATAAGCGAGAATGCAGTGCTTACAGCTTGTGGGGATCAAGGGGAGTGAGTTCAATATCCTACATTTTATTTCTGTCCTGAATACACTGGCAATGGTACCTCTGTGTGCTGTATCTTCAGCTGCTGGTATTGTGGCCTTGAAGGTCTCCCCTTCAACACATTCAGAATGCCTGAGCCAGATAAGGAGGAGAAAGAAAAGTACTTGGGATGACATGTTCCAGGAGATTTGCCATTTTAGATTTGGTGCTGGTGAGTAGTGAGGACCTTGTTGAGGAAATGGTTGTAGGGGACAACCTTGGCTCGAGTGACCATGAGCTAATTCGGTTTAAACTAAATGGAAGGATTAACAGAAATAAAACTGTGACTAAGGTTTACGATTTCAAAAAGGCCAACTTTAATAAATTAAGGCAACTACTTAGGGAAGTGGATTGGGCTAACATACTTAGAGAGCTAAAGGCAGATGAGGCCTGGGATTATTTCAAGCTGAAGTTGCACGAGCTGTCCGAGGCCTGTATCCCGAGAAAGGGGAAAAGGTTAGTAGGCAGGAGAATTAGACCTAGCTGGATGAGCGGGCGTCTCAAAGGGGCGATTAAGAAAAAACAGAAAGCGTACAAAGAATGGAAGAGAGGAGAGATCGGCAAGGAAACCTACCTTATTGAGGTCAGAGCATGTAGGGATGCGGTGAGAAAGGCCAAAAGCCGTGTAGAGTTGGACCTCGCGAGGGGAATTAAATCCAATAGTAAGAGGTTTTATAGCCATATAAATAGGAAGAAAACAAAGAAAGAGGAAGTGGGACCGCTGAAGCATGTAGATGGAGTGGAGATTAAGGATAATCTAGGCATGGCACAATATCTAAATGAATATTTTGCATCGGTCTTTAATAAGGCTAATGAAGGGCTTAGGAATAGAGGGAGCGGGACAGAGAGGAATAAAGGAGGGGAGATTGACATTACAGTATCAGAGGTGGAAGCCAAACTCGACCAGCTAAATGGGACTAAATCGGGCGGACTGGATGATCTTCATCCTAGAATATTGAAGGAGCTGGCGCAAGAAATTGCAAGCCCCTTGGCGATAATTTTTAATAAATCTGTAAACTCGGGGGTGGTACCAATGGACTGGAAAATAGCTAATGTGGTTCCTATTTTCAAGAAGGGGAAAAAAAGTGACCCGGGTAACTACAGGCCTGTTAGTTTAACTTCTGTAGTATGCAAGGTCTTGGAAAAAATTTTGAAGGAAAAAGTAGTTAAGGACCTTGAGGTGAATGGCAATTGGGACAAATTACAACATGGGTTTACGAAAGGAAGATCGTGCCAAACCAACTTGATCTCCTTCTTTGAGAAAGTACCAGACCTTCTAGATAAAGGAAATGCGGTGGATCTAATTTACCTCGATTTTAGTAAAGCGTTTGATACTGTGCCGCACGAGGAATTATTGGTTAAATTAGAAAAGATGGGGATCGATATGAAAATCCAGAGGTGGATAAAGAACTGGTTAAAGGGGAGACTGCAGCAGGTAGTACTGAAAGGTGAACTGTCGGGTTGGAGGGAGGTCACCAGTGGGGTTCCTCAAGGTTCGGTTTTGGGTCCGATTTTATTTAATCTATTCATTACTGACCTCGGAACCGAATGTAGGAGTGGGCTGATAAAGTTTGCGGATGACACAAAGTTGGGAGGTATTGCCAATTCGGAGAAGGATTGGGATATTCTGCAGGGAGACTTGGATGACCTTGTAAATTGGAGTAACAATAATAGGATGAGATTTAATAGTGAGAAGTGTAAGGTGATGCATTTAGGGATGACTAACAAGAATTTTAGTTATAAGTTAGGGACGCATAGGTTGGAAGTGACGGAGGAGGAGAAGGACCTCGGAGTCCTGGTTGATCGCAGGATGACTATGAGTCGGCAATGTGACGTGGCTGTGAAAAAAGCTAATGCGATCTTGGGATGCGTTAGGCGAGGTATTTCTAGTAGGGACAGGGAGGTGCTGCTTCCGTTATACAAGGCGCTGGTGAGACCTCATTTGGAGTACTGTGTGCAGTTCTGGTCTCCTATGTTTAAAAAGGATGAACTCAAACTGGAACGGGTACAGAGAAGGGCCACTAGGATGATCCGAGGAATGGAAAACCTTTCCTATGAAAGGAGACTCGAGGAGCTCGGTTTGTTTAGCCTAACCAAAAGAAGGCTGAGGGGGGATATGATTGCTCTCTTTAAATATATCAAAGGGATTAATACCAAGGAGGGAGAGGAATTATTTCAGCTCAGTAGTAATGTGGACACGAGAACGAATGGATATAAACTGGCCGTGGGGAAGTTTAGGCTTGAAATTAGACGAAGGTTTCTAACCGTCAGAGGGGTGAAATTTTGGAACAGCCTTCCGAGGGAAACGGTGGGGGCGAAAGACCTCTCTGGCTTCAAGATTAGGCTTGATAAGTTTATGGAGGGAATGGTTTGATGGGATAACGTGATTTTAGTCAATTAGGCATTAACGTGCCATCGCGGGTAAAATGAGGGTCCGGCTGTAGAATCTTGCCTGTATGCTCGGGGTTCTACTGATCGCCATATTTGGGGTCGGGAAGGAATTTTCCTCCAGGGTAGATTGGCAGAGGCCCTGGAGGTTTTTCGCCTTCCTCCGCAGCATAGGGCAGGGGTCGCAGGCTGGAAGATTCTGTTGTGGGTGGGTCAGCTTTTGTGGCCTGCATCATGCGGGAGGTCAGACTAGATGACCATATTGGTCCCTTCTGACCTTAAAGTCTATGAGTCTATGAGTCTATGAGATCCTGCAAGCCAGTGCTGAATCAGAGAAGGAGCACAGGGCCTGGACAATCACCCTTGCAGACAGCATGGAGAAGGATAGGGTGGAGAGGAGAAAGGCGCAGGAAAAGGATAGGGACATCCAGCAGGAGATGGTTGCGCTTCTCAGACAGCAAACAAAGATGCTGCAGACTCCAGTGGACCTGCAAATTCAACAAACCTATGCTCGCCTCCCTCTGCAGCCCATAGAGAACTCTATATCGGGACCTCCCTATACGCGCTCTCAACATTCCATGTGGCATCAGAGGTCGGTGCACTACCCCTGGCACTCCACCCACAGGGACATTAAAGAAAATAACAGCTTCACATACACTGACCTGTGAAAGACACAGTTGGTGTATGTTTTCCTGAAATGGAAATGACTGTTCTTTCCCCTTCATAAGTTCTGTTCCCTTAATTTATTAAGTTTTATTAAGTTCTACATGTTTTTTTTATGATCCTGGTTCATATTACATAATAAAATTCTATATTTTGGAACATAATTCATCCTTATTAGTTCACAACATATTCTGACTGGTAATGATCTGGTCTCATAGCGATCAATTTCCTGTTGCTGCACTGTGTCACAGAACCCATAAAACAATATTAATAGGTGCATTGACAATGTTATGTTCCTACATACACAGCAATCATTACAAGATTCATTCTGAACCACAAAAGAGAAAGGCCAGGTAGAGCATGTGACCCAGGGTGCCTGCGGCAGCCCTCACTGAAAATGCCAAGGGCAGGGCAGGCTGCAAAAAGGAGAGCAGATTCTCCCAAATACTGGTGGTTAACATTGAAGTACACTCACCAACCAGTCACAGACTGTGCTTCTGATCCCCCACACTGGTTATCAAGAAGCAAAAAAAGAAAAAAAGAAAAGAAATCACAGACCCCTCTTTATTGCATTCCAGTTTATAATAATAATATATGGAGATATCCTATCTCCTAGAACTGGAAGGGACCTTGAAAGGTCATTGAGTCCAGCCCCCTGCCTTCACTAGCAAGACCAAGTACTGATTTTGCCCCAGATCCCTAAGTGGCCCCCTCAAGGATTGAACTCACAACCCTGAGTTTAGCAGGCTAATGCTCAAACCACTGAGCTATCCTCTGGCTCCAAATCAGCACCTAGGATTCAGTTCAATGAGAGTTATTTAAAAAACTCCTCACATATACAAAATGTTCTTCTGAACCCCAAAGGTCAGCCACATTACCAGGTCAATATAAGTTTGGATCTTACCCAAAATACCACGCTGCCAGCCAATCCTTTAGTGTATAAAACTAAAGGTTTATTATGAAGAAAAAAGAAAGAACAGAAGAGAGTTGTTAAATGATAAAGCATTCAGATACATACAGAGACTTCAAAGTCCATATATCAGATTCTTAGCAGTACTAGTGAGTTTTCTGGCTTGAAAGTCCCTCTGGAATACACCCACAGCTTGGATGGGTCATTCAGTCCTTTGTTCAGAGCTTCAGTTTGTAGAAAAATTCCTCCAGAGGTAAGAAGCAGGATTGAAGACAAAATGGAGATGATATAGTTGCCTTTTATATTCTTTTGCCATGTGGCTTATACTTCCTTTGTCCCAAATACAAACTGACAGCACATGGCATGGAAGCCTTAGAGTTCTCTGTCCACAGGCATACCACATGCCTTGCTGACTCATAAGATGTCTTCCCTGGTTCCTTTCAATGGGTTCATTGGACAGCTGATGACCCGGATGGGCCATCAAACAGGCTAGGCACTGCTGATGCCAATCTGTCTGGGGGCGTCACCCAGAAACACAACACAAGTTTGGAAATACAGATATACCCTACATATCTATATCTCATAATACAAAGGTGATACAAACATATAAGCAAGATAATCATACCTGGCAAATTATAACATTTTTGCAGATACCTCACACGGCATATCTGGTCGGATTCCTTGCAATTTTATAATATCAGTATCACCAATATCATAAAGTGTCTCCCAGATTCCATACAACATCACAGAGAATACTACAGTAACATACGTTACTCTGGCTCACTATTAAAATGTTCTTTCAAAGCTTCTCTGAGCTCTGAACTGAGCTCTTCTAATAGCCATAGTATCTGGCTGTTCAAATTCAGCAGAGAGCCACTCCACCTCCACCCTCCACCCCAGTAGAAATGTTTCCCCCTTTACTTCACAGATATTATGCAGGACACAGCAGGCAGCTATAACCATTGGGATATTTTTTTCATAGACGTCCAGTCTCGTATGTAGACAATGCCAGCGAGCCTTCAATTGACCAAAGGTACATACAATTGTCATCTACACCTGCTAAGCCTGTAGTTAAAGTGCTCCTTGGTGCTGTCAAGGTAGCCGGTGTATGGCTTCATCAGCCACAGGAGCAAGGGGCAGGCATTTCAACATTCCCAATGGTGATCCACCAGTCCGGAAAGAAAGTCCCTGCTTGCAGCTTTCTGATCAGTCTTGTGTTCCTAAAGATGCACCCTCCCTGACCAGCCCATATTGCTGTTGGTAAAGCATCCCTGGTGATACACCAGTGCTTGCATTACCATAGAAAAGTAGCCCTTTCTGTTGATGTACTCTGTGGCAAGGTAGTCTGGTGCTACAATAGGAATATGTATGCCATCTATCGCCCCTCCGCAGTTCAGGAAGCCCATTGCTGCAAAACCATCCACTATGTCCTGCACATTGCCCAGAGTCACTGTGTTGCATAGCAGGAGGCGATAAATGGCCCTGCAAACTTGCATCACAACAGCCCCCATGGTGGATTTCCCAACTCCAAATTGATTCTCAGCTGACCGGTAGCAATCTGGCATTGCAAGTTTCCACCACTCGCTTCTCAGCTGTTGGTGTGGATCTCATTTTGGCGTCCCTGTGTTGGGACTGGATTGGGGTGAGTTCGGCACACCGATCCAGGAATGTGGCCTTGCACATCCAAAAGTTCTGCAGCCACCGCTCATCATCCAAAGCTTCATGACAATGAAATCCCACAAGTTAGTGCTCATTTCTCAGGCCCAGAACTGGCACTCCACCATCTGCAGCAGCTCCATGAATGCCACCAACAACCTTGAATTGTTTCTTTCTGTGTCCCACAGCACTCTAGCCCCCAATAAATCATCATGTTTCTCGTGGCTCTTTTTGCTGCTCTGCAAATACTGCAGGATCAGGCACCTCATGATCACAATACTCATCACAGGAATGCAGAGCTGTGCATGATCCATGCTTCTGTCACAGATGGCGAGCAGCAGGGAGGGAGGCATGGGCTTGTGGGGATTTTGAAAAGAGGCATGAAATATTATGGGATGTGGATGAAGTTATGGGATGGAGAACACTGCATTAGGGGAAGTTGAACTGATGTTCCCAGCCACCCCTGCAGGACTTGTTTTCACCGTATGAGGCATTGCAAAAACTTCACAAAGCACCCTGCGCTGGATGGCGGTGAGTTGCACGGTGGGATAGCTACCCAGGATGCACTGCATTCTGCATCAATACAAGCACTTCTGGTGAGCACACGCACCGCTGACACAAGAAGCAGTGTGGACATGAACAAGTGATATAATAACTGCAGCGGTTGTATGCCAGCGTAACTTAGGTCAACATAATTTTGTAGTATAGACATGGTCTCGGTGAAGTCCCAGATAACATATGTTGGACTAAAGTGGAAATAATGTTGCCTTGCAAACAAGCATATACTACATTAAGTGGATGCACTATTGTTACTATTATAGGGAGTGGTGATCTCTCTTAACACACTATTCAGCTGATACAAATGAAATATTCAGGTTACATATTTACATTGTTTCATTAGCCACTCTAGAATAGGTATGTTGTTCTACATCTGTGTGATGTTAGTTATTCTCTTTTCTCATGAATTCAGGAATCTGAATCTCCTATCCAAGGTGCAACACAATTCAACTGTTAATTCAGTATTTTTCATAAGTCACTCTGTGAAAAAGTGTCCCTCTTTGGACATCAGTGATCTCTTTTCCTTTAATTAATATGTGTAAAAACTTGTATAATTTGTATGGAAATGTGGGGGATTGGCATATCTTTTGAATTATATTTTGGGATAAAAACAGAAGCACAGATGTCAATGTGCTAATTATCCATTCTGCTTAGCTTTTAAAATGTGTTTCAAATTTAGGACAACATAGTGTACATCAATATGGCAAGTTGTACCTTTTAATATTATTAACATTTCTGCATGTAAAAGGTGGAAGGTGAAAAGAAAGGGGGAAAATGGGGGAGGGGGGTAGAGAGAAGGAGAATGACTCTAATCAAATCCATATTGGAATGCTCTATTGCATTTAGTGAACCAGTGCTCTTAGATAACCATTGTTCCAGTAGACCGGGAACTGACCTGAAGTCAATAGACCTGGATTCTGTTTTCAGTTTTGCCACTGAAGCCAATGGCACTTAAACCAATGTTTAAAGTTAAGCACATAGTGGGATGGTTTTCTGGATCAGGGCCTGAAGCTACATTTTCAAAAGTGGCTGCTATTTTGTGAAAACATCAGCATTAAACTTTCTCTACTTGTTTCCCACTCTGTAAAACCTGAGATGATTATTATTTATATTACAATAGCATTTAGGAGCCTCAATCAAGGGTCAGGGCCTCATGCTAAGTGCTGTACAATTACCTTCCTTTGTAAAGTGCTTTGAAAACTGCTCTCTATTAGTATTATTTTGTTAAATCTAAGCATTTAGGATCTAATATATACAAACTGGTAAGTGAACAGAAAAACTCAGACATAGTTCTGAGAACTGTTTTGGGGGCATATGACACAAGGCCTTTCCCAATCATAATAGAACATCATTTTTCAAAATATTCAGAAATCCTCAATAGGTTTGAGATCACAGGCCATATAAATAAAAATAATTCAGAGAGTATTTTGGATTGTAACATAACTTCTAAAAATGTACCTTTTGGTAAATTATGTATAATAAATGCCAAAACAACAGGAGACTCTAATGTACCTTATGTGGGCTCCAAAGTCTTTTTGGTAAAGTTTTAACAGAATTGGATTGATATTCCAAATGGAGAGTCAAACTGAGCCACCTCATCATAGATAAATATATCTACTCAGTAAAAAGAGTGAGATGACTTTGAAGGTAGCTGACTGGATTTTTTTACAGGTCTATATGTACTATAAAACTAGATGTCCTCCTGAGGTGCCTTCCAACCCTGATATTCTATGATAAAAAAACGGAAGTTCTCAAGTTTGCTCACTTCCCTTTTAAAAATTCTGTAGTAGTATCCTGTAGTAAAGATCCCAAACCCTGCAGTTTAAAATAATAGTAGGAGTGCAGCATTTGGCGGATGCTGCTGGAGAAGCCTGTCGTGTTTTTTCATTGTAAGGGTAACAAAGCATTTCTAATCTCTTTTAGGTGCAGAGATTTCTGGGAAGCATCTTTTTAGGCACCAGCCTCTTCAACTCCTCCTCAAATGAAGTGAAGCGACTGCTGGTGTGGAGTGTTTAGCAGCTGACCCTGCTGCGCTTGGAAGTGGATCTGCTCCAGAAAGGAAAGCGAGATGATGCCCTCCCACCAGCATGGGCACGTCATCTCACAGCCTCCTCTGCCGCTGCCTGCCCTTCCGCTGCTTCTTTCCGGGGCCCGGCCCAGCCAGCAGCAGAGAGCAAACCCCGCCATGGTGAATCTCCCAGCAGCCCCGATCACACAGCAAATCGCTAGCCGAGATCAAGCGCGGCTCAGCGACCAGGAGCCGGGTGAGCTGCGAGACACCGCCCGGCGCCTGCTGGTGGACGGAGACGGGCAGAGGATCCCGTTCGGGGCCCTGTTCCGGGAGCACAGAGCCATCGTGGTGTTCGTGCGGGTGAGGGGGGAGCCGCTTTTTGTGTCGTCCCACCCGCTTGTGCAAGCGGCTCTTGCGTAGCGGGACACCGCTGTTTAATAACTTGCTCCCTCACGCGAAAGGGTCCTTAAAATGGGCTGGGACGGGTGGCGAGACAAGCGAACACATTGCGCAACAAGCACCCTGTTTGCACGGGTCCCCCCGAGCTGTTTGTGAAATTGACACGCGCTTTTCACTCCACGATGAGGGAGGGGGAGAGAACTTTGATTTCAAGTGCTTGTTGAAATAAGACCGATTCCCCAGCTGAGAAGCACTGGCCCTCTCTGATTGTCCTAGTGACCCCAATGCCTATTAGCGAGAGCCCACACCAAGATCCCAGCGCCCTCAAACTTTGATAAAACTTGGATCCCCATCCGAATTTGGCAGCTGGGTCTCTTTAATAAGCGCTACTCCTTTCTACCTCCAGTTTCTAAACACACCCTCCCAACCGAGGTCTCTGGGTTCTGTCTGAAGTCCCTTGTTGCTTCATTGCCACGCGATTGTGTTGGTTTCTGATATCTCCTCCTGGCTATGTTACCTTTTCAGCATTTCTTATGTTACACCTGCAAAGAATATGTAGAAGATCTGGCAAAAATTCCCAAGAATTTGTTACAAGTAAGTCAGATGCCCTTAACCTGTCTGTGTTCGCGTGTGTTTGGGGAGACAGGAGTAGTAGGGTTCACCCGCATCTGTAATTCCTTACATGACGTTTGATGACCGGAAGCCCATGGGGAAGCGAGTAGCGTCTTCACACATTGCTGCAACAATTGCTCTGTTATACCT
This sequence comes from Emys orbicularis, assembly GCF_028017835.1. Taxonomy (NCBI): domain Eukaryota; kingdom Metazoa; phylum Chordata; order Testudines; family Emydidae; genus Emys; species Emys orbicularis. The sequence continues at coordinate 87,961,216 of NC_088688.1, forward strand.
GCCCGTGAGAATTTAGAAGGAATTTGTTGTTGTACCATACAGCATTACATCTTGTTGTTTGGGGTTTTTCTGCTTTCCTAAAGAACTAAGTACCCAGTTCCCGTTGGTGAGTAGGGCATACGATGGCGATTCGCCTGCTAAATTAAAAAGCTCAGTCTGCCTCTTTCTATTCTGCTGATTGAAGCTATGTCACATTTTGCTCCCAGCATCAGCATATGGCTGGTGAGAAAGGCTGAGATCCTCAGGGACAACGAACTCCAGATGGAGCAGGACCTTGAGGACTTTTAAAGTGAGAGGGGGTGCACTTTCCCTTTGGACATAAGCAGGTTTTTGCTAAAGCGCTGAATTAATCATATTTAATAGGATTTTTTTAAAAAAACTAGCTGCTCAGATAAAAATAACAGAATTATATTCTTCTGTATTTTCAGGAATAATTACGTCATCATCTATGGGATGACTTGTTTTGTCAACCAGCTAAGTTATTCAAATTGTTTATGGAAGGAGTACAGTGGTAGAGGATATTAATAACCCTTAGTTCCATGAGCGATTTGTTTGAATGCATTGCTGAGTGAAAGGAGTCTAAATTAATTAACACTATGGGCCAAGGTTTTAGACACAATTCCTGATGTTACACCTCCAAAAAATGTACCTAACAGTGAATGTGAATGTATTTTGCATACAGAAATGTGTATTTGTGCATGCAAATCAGTTAGACACTCTAATATGCAAATAATACAGGTGCAAATACAATTTTTCAGATGCAGACATGTGAGTGTGAAGTTTTGCAAGTAAAAAATTGTAAGCAGTTTTGAAGCCAGATGAAAATTTAATCCTATACATGCAACAGAAAATAAAACAGATATTCATCTGTAGGTTAAAAAAAAGCTGCCTACCAACATTACTTTTTAAAAAATTAATGGAAATGTAGCCCTGTTAATTAATATAGGTTTTTGATATTGAGAAATAGTCAAATTTTACATGTAGAATAACTAATACCTTTTGTATCCTGTGCCCCCAGATCATTAAGCTAAAATACAGATATTTCTATTATTGTTTTGCTGATATGCATAAAAAAATTCACTCCTTATTAATAGTTTTTATATCTATATTCTGTATTTTTTTTCTAGGATGCAAAAGTGAGACTGATAGTTATTGGACAGTCATCTCACCATCACATTAAGGTAAATAAAATACTCAGTGAGGTAAATGATATATTGTATTATGCTTGTAACAAGTTCATCTAGTTAATTAGGGGTTGGATTTCCGAGTCAGTGATTTTAATTGACTTCAAGTGGAGCTGTCGTTGCTCACCTTAAAAACAGGCCCTTATTACTTTTCATGAAGCAATTCTAATTGTAGTATAGTGGGGGAAATCTTACGTTCAAATCCTGCAAATTTTGTTCAGGCAAAACTCCCACTGATTTCAGTGGAAGTTTTGTTTGAGTCAGAACTTCACGATTTGGCCCTTAGTGTTGGTTGGGCTTAATATGAAGAATTCAGAGGGTTTCAAAATCAGTATTTTTCATATTTTTTTACTAAACATTCAAATTTAATATAATTATTTTATGTACGTACGTATCTTGTAGCCGTTTTGTAGTTTGACAGGGTATCCCCATGAAATCTATGTCGATCCAGAGAGGGAGATTTATAAAATACTTGGCATGAAAAAAGGTGAAGCAGCCACAACATCAGGTAGGAACCATGTTCTTCCCTTGATTTCTTTCACAGAAAACTTCATTTAAAATGCTCTGTCGGCATAACAATAATAGATTAATGTACATGCTAGTGTGCTACTCTACAACAACAATGCCGACCGTTTTACTGCATTATTCTAAAGGAGCTTTCCGGTCATTGGGAGAGGCTCACTATGGGCTTGATCCTGCTCTCATTGAGTTCAGTGGTGCAGGATGAAGCCCTCGTTTAAGATCTGATTAATCTAGTGCATTACGTTTAAAATGCCAGGAGTTTACATAAAAGCAGAGAAGGCTGGAAGCCTGCAGGAAACATGAGGTCCAACATCAATAGAGCAGTCTATAGATCAGGAATTGGCAACCTTTGGCACATGGCCTGTCAAGGAAATCCGCTGGCAGGCCGGAACGGTTTGTTTACTGCAGCGTCCGCAGGTTCGGCTGATCGCAGCTCCCGCTGGCCACGGTTGGCCATTCCAGGCCAATGGGGGCTGCGGGAAGTGGCATGGGCTGAGGGATGTGCTGGCCGCCACTTCCTGCAGTCCCTATTGGCCTGGAACGGCCAACCGTGGCCAGTGGGAGCTGCAATCGGCTGAACCTGCAGACGCTGCAGGTAAACAAACCGGCCCGGCCCGCCAGCGGATTTCCCTGACAGGCCGCATGTCAAAGGTTGCCGATCCCTGCTATAGATTATTAGTTTTAAGACAGAAGAGAAATGAGCCTGTTAAATCCATTGATATGTCTATTCTTAGTAATATATCCAATAATGGGGAAATACAGACTCTAATTGCCTGATTTTGATCTCACCCTATTTTTGCATGGGTGTAACTTCATTAACATTGGTGGTTACATCTGATTTACATAGGTGCAAATGAGATCCGAATCAGGACCTTATTATAATAGAGTTGACTTCCTTTATACAGTAGACTAGTCTCTGACTGCCAGACGCTGGGACTGGATGATAGGGGATGGATCGCTTGATAATTGCCCTGTTCTTTTCATTCCCTTTGAAGCATCTGGCATTAGCCACTACCAGAAGACAGTATACTGGGCTAGATGGACCACTGGTCTGACCCAGTATGGCCATCTTCTGATCTTTTTGTGTGTGTCTGTTTTAACAGCTGTAAAGTAATGTATATGTCTAGGTAATAATATTTTGTTATCTAGATTTCTGTTATGACACTGATGAAATTATCTAGTAATATTTTAATCTATTTTAGATAAAATGTATTTTGTTGTAAGATATCCTCTGATGTTTTAGTGCAGAGCCCACATGTGAAATCAAACTTGCTGTCAGGAAGTATCAGAAGTATGTGGAGAGCAATGACTGGCCCTACTTTTGATTTTCAGGGAGATCCAGCTCAACAGGGGGGGACTTTGATTTTAGGCCCAGGTAAGCATATTTGTTTTATTTTAAAATAATCTTCCCCTCCCCCAGCTGTTTCTTATTACACTTCCGAGAGTCCTCTTCTTCCCTGGTAGAGCCATGAGGATTCCCAAAGAGAAATATAGTCTGTGCTTGTTTATGGTTCTGCTATGTAAATAAAGTCTGTAAGTGTCATTGCATAGTTCCCCCTCCTACAAAGACCTGAACTGTTCCTGTTGAAGCCAGTGAGAGTTTTGCCTTTGACTTCAGTAGGAAAAGGATTGGGCCTAAGTTTTGCTTGTTGACATCTTGGCATCAGTCTATACTCTGCCATTACATTGGATTCTAGGTATTTTATTTGATGTGTTTTTAAGAAAGCAACAAAACATGAATGGTGGTTATCATGATAACATCATTCTCTTGAGGTACTAGGAAGCAGAAAAGTACAGGTCTAATTCAACCACTTACCTTGTCATGCCTTGTTGCTGTAATATTTTTTTTAAATGATAAAAATATACATGCTGTGATTAAAAAACAGAATGTTATGTAAATTCATGTAGTTAGTGCACAGTTTTAGACAAATTGCTGGAAAATCAGGATGCTTCCTTAATCCAATTAGCTGTTATAATAAAGCAGTATTTTATGCAACTATTACCATTTTTATTCTCATTCTGTTCCAGGTAGCAAAGTCCACTTTGTGCACCTTGATAAAAATAGGTTGGATCATGCTCCCATTAGCACAGTTTTGCAGCTTGCAGGAGTTAAAACGGTAAATTTCACAAACAAACATCAAATTATTGACATTTGACTTGCCAGAAAAAACAGATTACAAATTAAACTTGATACAAGAAGACAAAAAATACTCCAGAGAATTGCCATGGATGTCATGTTTTATGTTCTTATATAACAGCTGATAATACATACTGGATCTCAAAGCACAAAGTAAATTGCATTGTGCTGAAGATGCAGATGAAGTCACACTTGCAACATATAGAAGAAAGCAATAATTAAGATATAACCTGCCTTTCCACAAAATAATTCCTATTTGCTCTTTTCTGTCTCAAAAAATTCTTGCTAATACAATTTAAAAATCTTGATTCAATATGAAGCATTAAGCTACTTGAAAACAAAACTCTAATATATCACTTTGTTCAGAAGGAAAAGCTTGGAGTTTTTGCCATTCAGTAGGTCATATATTTTTTTCACTGGTGGCTTGAAACTTTCAGCATTATGTGAATTTCATGAAATAAACTATCAAAAAAGCAAGTGTGAACAACAGGAAGCTGACACAAGATTATGCCTGTTCCTGTATTTGGCTTTAAAGAGGCACACCAAAACATGTTTCTATAGTTCTAAATAAATGTTTGAATTACAAGCTCCATTGTTTGCAATTACTTTTTTTTTCTGGTTTGCCACATCTAAATGGTAGCTTTTTAAAAACAAGGCAGTGATGAGTTTTAAATGTATTCCCAATCAGATTGTCAGTTTTAAAATAGGTTAAATTTAGGCTCTAAATTGAATAATAGTATTCCCTTTAACAGGGCAAAATCTCCATTAGTACGTGCAGCAGGAGGTCCTTGCAAAAATATTGCTGGTTATTTTAATCAAAGCAGCAGAGGTAGTAGCAGAATAGCATTTATCAGATGGATGTTTAGAATCTTCCTACAATGTCTGCTTATTTTCAGAATCCATTGCTTTCATTCGTATAGATCATGTCCTTTTTCATCTATGAACCATGTTTTACCTATTTAAAAATGAAACTGCAAATTATTTATGGATGAGCATGTGCTCATTCTCCCCTGCAATTTCTGAACCTTGTTCTCTGCTGTAAATTGCTCCTGTTCGTGCATATCTTACATGTCACATGCAAAATCTCTCTGTAGATTTAAGCCTCCAAAACAAAATGCAGTTGTACAAAGCATGGCCTGCTCCTGCATCCATTAAGGTTGTTGTCAGTCCCAGAATAAACTCTTCAGAGTTCTGTCCATTAAAATATGTTTGAAATTAAACAAAATGTTCAGTGACTGAAAATGCAAAGCTTACATTAAAAAAAATAATGATTAATGAGCAACCCAATAGCCACAATAGGATTTCATCTCCTAGGATGTGAGGGTTTTTGTTTGTTTGTTTTCAATTACCATTGTTTATAGTAACTAGTTCAAATGTTTAAAGAGATACTGTCAATTTGAAAATCTTGTCCTTGAATCACTCTTCTAGCCAAGCTGAACTTGCTACAGGAGAAGCAAGGGTGATTATGCACTAAATTTGAGCTCCTTTGATCCTAGAGCTATCCAGGGGCCTATCTGGCACTCAGTGTAAAATGTCCCCACAGTCTCAGGAGCCATCCTGGCAACAAGGGGATCACCAGGCTGGAACTCAAACTCCCTTGTCCTTGGCAATGTTTCCTACACCCAGCCGGGAGAGGGTGTTTCTTTCGTTCTGTGCCACCCAGGGATTCTACTATTGGGTTTCCAGATGCTTCACAGTCCCAGAACATCTAAAAGCAGCTGTTGCAGACGCAGGAATTAGATCCCATATTTGCTAATCAAACACACTTCTGCCTATCTTTGCCTGATACTTTAGATTATTAAAAGAGAAGGAATGTTAAATATCCAGTTTCCTAGTCACCATTTATGCCCTCTATTTTCTTTTGGCATCATCATTCAATGAAACTGAATGTAGTTTCACTTTTCTTTATATTTATTTTCACTTTCAGGTTCTTAGAACTGTAATGTTTTGGTTTGCAAACAATGAAGGGAAATTTTGAGGGGGTTCTTGTAACAGGTGCTTTCAATAATTCTTTAAAAAAGAATTCTGAAAACATTTCTATTGGTCTTAAGTTTCACTGTTTTTACAAAAGTTTAAAATTGAACTACAACTAAGCTGACAGTGTCCCTTTAAAGTGGGTTTACTGTTTGTAAAATATGCTAGTTTGATAGCACTGGAGATTGAAATTAATCCTTACAATTATGGTACAGCTGGCTATAACAATGTCGAATTCCCCACATTATCTCATCGGTGTCCTTTAATCCTGATTTGGAAGGATCATCTTTAAGTCAGTCTCCGTGTCCGTTCAGTCCTTTGCCTCTCTACTGAGACTACACCAAAGTAATCAGCGAGGGCCAAGTTCAGTGGTTGTTAAGTAGACACTAGTTTACTAGAAACTGAACTGCAACTACCAAACTGGTTTCAACTAAAAAGAATAACTACCAAACAGCCATCAAATAAATTTTTGTCACTATTGAAATAGGCCAGATTCCAAACAGTGACTGAGGGTTGACTGGCTTAACATCCCATTATTAATGTCCCGAGCAATCCAGTTCACCAAGAACCAACCATTTTTTGTTAATTTCAGTGCAGTGGCACAAATTCAATTTCTGTAAGAAATCAAATGCCATTAACAGCGTTTGTTTGGCCTTCAGAATAAAGAACCATAGGTTTAACAGCAGTATTAAAGTTCAGCATGCTAGTAATCATTATTATGGTGTCATAGGGTACGTCTATACTTACCTCCGGGTCTGGCGGTAAGCAATCGATCTTCTGGGATCAATCCCGGAAGTGCTCGCCGTCGACGCCGGTACTCCTGCTCCGCAAGAGGAGTACGCGGAGTCGACGGGGGAGCCTGCCTGCCGCGTCTGGACCCGCTGTAAGTTCGAACTAAGGTACTTCGACTTCAGCTACGTTATTAACGTAGCTGAAGTTGCGTATCTTAGTTTGAAGTGGGGGGTTAGTGTGGACCAGGCCATAGACATCTTTGTCTATGAGGGGGACATCTTAAAAGAGGCCTTAATCAAGCATCTAATAAATTTTGTGCCTGAAGTCAAATGCAGAGGAACATGACAGCATTTACACATCTAATTACATGATTCATGAGTGCAATCAATTAGAAACCTATATTCTATATGCACTGTTGTTGTAGCTATGTTGGTCCCAGGATATTAGACAGACAAGGTGGGTGAAGTAATACAGTAACTCTTCCCTTAACATTGTAGTTATGTTCCTGAAAAATGAGACTTTAAGCAAAACAATGTTAAGTGAATCCAATTTCCCCATAAGAATTAATGTAAATAGGGGGGGTTAGGTTCCAGGTAAATTTTTTTCACCAGACAAAAGACTATATATATATAGTCAGGGAATGCCTTACTGCTAAATGATGAACTAGCAATCGGCTGAGCCCTCAAGGGTTAACACGTTCTTAATGTAGCCTCACACTCTACAAGGCAGCACGAATGGAGGGAGGGGGGACAGTATGGCAGACAGAGTCAGAGAGACACACCGTGTGTGAGAGAAAGAGATAGACATTGCCCCTTTAAGTACGCTCACCCCACTCTAAGTACACTGCCTTTTTAAATAGATCAGCAAGTTGAGACAGCAGCTCCTGCCAGCAAGCTCCCTCCGTCCTGACCCCTGTCATGTCTCCCCCCTGCTCTATGGAGATGGGGGTAAGTGGGGTGCAGGAGCGGGGGGAGGGGGACACCCTGACGTTAGCCCCCTTCTGCCCCCCCCCCCGCACAGCAAGCAGGAGGCTCCGGAGAGCAGCTCCAAGGCAGAGGGCAGGAGCAGCACATGGCAGTGGGGGGAGGGACAGCTGAACTGCCAGCAATTGATAGCCTGTTGGGCGGCTGCCGCACAGGGAACTTAGGGGAGTGGGGAGCTGATACGGGGGCTGGCAGTCCACCCTGGATCCAAGCCCCCACCAGCTAGCTCCAACAGGCTGCTCTTCCTGCAAGCAGTGGACAAAGCAGGCGGCTGCCAAACAACGTTATAAGGGAGCATTGCACAATTTTAAATGAGCATGTTCCCTAATTGATCAGCAACGTAACAACCAAACAACGTTAACCAGGATGACTTTAAGTGAGGAATTACTATATCTCTTATTGAACCAAATTCTGTTTATTATTTTCTCAGGGGAAAGCGCATATGCAGTCTCCCACTACTACAAGTTATGCAGTTGAGTTTCCTGCAATTGGGGGAATCTCAGGGGTCAGCACACCTGGACTGCAATGGATGAGCCTCACCTTGGGAAAACCACCTCATGATCATAGTATCTTCTGTATCAAACTTTTGAGCTACACAGAGCTCTGCTTCAGGTCTGGGAAAGGTACGAAGAGTGTCACAGCTAAATACAAGATTGAACAGATAGTTTAGGATAAATAGTGCATATTTTAAGTGCACCATTTAAGGCAAAGTGGCCCTTTAATACCCCTGTTAACAACCCCCCAACCTCTCCAAGCTCATTATCAGAAGCAAGCCCCCAACGGACCAGGACACAACAACTCAAAGCAACACCAGACCCTGCCAGAACAACAGATGCAAAGCCTGCAAATATTTTTCCACTGCTACTATGATCAACATCCCCCACAACACACCTTTCAAGATCCACAGGTCCTACATGTGCCTATCACAACTATGGTGGTGTACCTCATCCAGTGCACTAAATGTCCCAATAACAACTATGTGGGTGAAACCAGATAATCAGTACACTCTCGAATGAACTCACACAGGAAAATAATAAAAGACAAAGCACCATGTCACCTGTGGGTGAACACTTTTAACAGTGCAGTCACTCTATATCTGACCTCTCAGTCCTCATCCTCACAGGAAATCTGCACAACACTTTCAAAGGATGAGCCTGAGAGTTTAAATTCATAACTTTGCTAGATACTAAAAATCATGGCTTAATAAAGACACTGGATTTATGGCTTATTACAACACTCTGTAACCCACTAACCCCCTTTTTGTCAAAAGAATATAAGAACGGCCATACTGGGTCAGACCAATGGTCCATCTAGCCCAGTATCCAGTCTTCCAACAGTGGCCAATGCCAGATGCTTCAATGGGAATTAACAGAACAGGGCAATTATCAAGTGATCCATCCCCTGTGGTCCAGTCCCAACAGATCTGTGACTACATGGGTGTTAACAGGCCATTTCACCTTGAATGGTATGTTAGTTCTATCTTGTGTTTAGCTGTGATGCTCTGCCTACACTTACAAGCTTACAGCTGCACAGCCGTACCATTATAAGAGTGCTCATGTAGCCGCATTAGGCTGATGGGAGAGAGCTCTCCATCAACATAATAAAACCAGCTCAATGAGTGGCAGTGGCTATATCAGCAGGAGAGCGTCTCCTGCCCACGTAGCACTGTGCACATGAATGTTTATGCTGGCAAAATTTATGTCACACCCCTGAGCAGCAAAAGTTTTGCCAACGTAAGTGCTAATGTAGACATGGCCTTAGTCCTTTCCCAGACCTGCAGAAGAGCTCTGTGCAGCATGAAAGCTTGTCTCTCTCAAGAACAGAAATTGGTCCCATAAATTACCTCAACCCACCAGGTCTAAATTCTTCATTTGTGCTTAAAGAACATTCTTTCATATAAGTGCAGAAAGCTGAATGAGACTGCCTTTGAATAAGGTTGTCACCTCCCTGGTTTTTAAATGGGTTACCTGGTCTCCCAGTCTCCATCCCATTTCCCAAAATTATAAACTTCCTCCACTAGACACCACCTTCCAATTCTCCCAACATTACAGGAGTGCTACCACACTTCCCTCACATTGCTAGTCTGCTTCTGCTGTGCCTCCGTGTCTTTTGATTGATATCCTGCTTGCTTGGAGGAATCCAAGAGTGATGGTATGAGAATGAAGGAGAGAGATTGCAGACGGAGGACAGAGGAGTAATGAAAACAGGCAAATGATGTGAGAAGTTGGAACTGACATGAGGAGCCAGAGAGCTACCAGATGAGAACTAGAGACCAAGGAGAGAAAACAACCATCAGAAAGAGAAGGAAGTCCATACAGCTTAGGATAAAGTTGTGAGTTGTTGGGACGTGCAATGATGGGGCTAAAATTTAGTTTGAAAAGGTGACAATTTTACTTTTGGAACCCATAATCCTTGCTCTTAACCAGCTAGTTTCATCCTTACAGAGGGATGCAAAGTACTTCTACCTCCTGCTGGCCTGGCGGGTAAGGAACTTGAGTCAGAAATCAAACCCTTACATGGTAGAGCACAGCATAACCATAGAGTCAGCATGCTGCCTTGTGAAAAAAAGACTTATTAATTCAAACCTTTGATATTTAAAAACTCTAAACTAGTACAGAAATTCTAAAATAGTATGAAAAAAAAAGACAATAAGAGTAGGACTGAAAGAACTAATTCAAGCTTCAATTCTACATTTTGTGTGTGTGTGAGTGACCAACTGCATCCACACAGAGTCTCACTGACTTCATTGGAGCTCTGTGCAGGCATAGCAATCTGCCCATGCTGTTACCCTAAAATTTTAGATGCCAATGATGTTAGCCTACAATGGCACTTTTCATTTAACCAAAGGGTAGCAAGACTGTGGCCCGCCCTAAAGGAAATGCCAGGGTGTTACCAAGGGGCTTGTGTCTGACCTGCAGAGGGCGCCTCAGAGCAAGCTAGTCTTGCTAACCCCTGAAAGGACACAGATACAGCCTTCCGCTCAAGGATGAACACACAAGCAGTAATTCTTCAAAAACAAAAGAATTATTTATTTATTTATTTATTTATTTAAAGGAAATAAGTGGTTACAATGTATTTAATGAAGCAAGACAGATTATCTAGAACATAGTAAAAATGCAATAAAATTACATTTAAAACATCTTATAATTAAAGCAGCACAGGGAAATAAAGACACAGACTGCTTACAATATTTGACACCCCACACAAAGAATACAGTAGCTTCCATGTAACATGCACATAGATATTCCCATATACACAAGGGCTTTTAGTGATACAATTTAACTCCATACTTAATACAATGTGGTATACGCAACCTCTATATACCCATAAGAAAAACCATTACAGTATTCACAAAATAAAAATAAAACATTTACTTAACATCAACATTGACTCTTAACATTAAACATTCTGTAAATGCTGGCCAATTGGCTACAAGATGGGTAGGGGAGATCTCACTCAAGACGCAGGCATCCAGCTTTATTTACAGACACAGCCATACACTCTTAAATTATAGATATAAAGAAGATCAGACTTACACTTCTTATTCAAAAGTTTCCCTCTGACTCATCTAATTGGTCCTTCTGCTCTGTCTGATTTCCTGAACTATGGGCTCCACAGCTGCGCTGTCGCTCTGTCAGGCCACAGATGCAGTGGCGGTTGCTGCTGGCAAGGTAGCTGCTAGCAGGCAGTTGTTCATTGCCACGGCAACCTTAGAATTCTGCTGCTGCTTTGTCAAGTAGCTGCTTTTCAGGATGTTCAGTTCTTCTTTTCAGGCAACTTCCATTCTTAAGCAAAGCCTCAAACCCACTTCTTTTCAACCTGTTAGTTGAAAGCATGCTACACCTAATCCACTACAGACTTGCTGTCAGCCTTATATACTGGTTGCTCTCTCAAGGTCAGCTCCTCTCAGCCAATCAGCTGCTAGCTTTTTCCAGCTCCTCCGCATGACGTCATACCTATTCTTGGGTAGGAAAGCTCCTCCCTCTGAAGCCATCTTGGATTCTAGATGTTTTTAAGCTCCTCCCTCTGACGGCATCTTGGATTCTAGATGTTTTTAAGCACCTCCCTCTGACGCCATCTTGTTTGCTAGAACTTTCCACTACCTAAATTTAAACTATTATCCTTGTCTCTGCCATTTTGCCCAGCCATGTTGTATTTTCTAAATTTAAACTATCAGTTTCTACTTAATTAGATCCATAATCTTAAAACTAATTATTGTTTTATGCAAACCAAAGTGTCCTAATACTATCACCACCTTAATTGTATCAATTGGGAGAAGTGAGTTTTACGGCATTTTCAACCCCCTTCCGAGGCTTTTCTGTAAGCCTCTATTAAGAAGTTGCAAGGTATTTCAGAACACTCAAAGCAAAATTCTCTCATTATAGCGACCAATGAATGGCAAGACTGGGGCCCATGTTAGTAATGTGAAATGTACAAAATCTGATCATACGTTTATGTCTTGTACTAGTTCAACATTAATTTAAAAAACTCAGACAGTGAATAGTGAAAAAAACAGCAGGAGACAGTCACCTCATACCCAGCAGATGGCAGAATACACTCAGAAAAAGGTTCCATAGTCCATCAGATGGGAGGGGGGAAAAGGCTCTGCTTTTCAAAAACTGCACTTAAATTGTCTAACCATATGTCACAGGGTGGCTAGCCCCTGTGATTAAAGCAGTCCATTGCCCCTGTGCCTGAAGAGATGCTCCTAGTTGAGCCAATTAAGGGGGTGGGACAACACCTGTGCTATAAAGAGTCTAACGATGGCTCGGTAAGGACAGAGCTCGAAGGGGGAAGGATTGCATTGAAGTTGTAGGGAGAGAGGGTCTCCTCTAGTGGTTCCTAAAGGTGGGAGTTGGGGCTAGGTAAGAAGATCCAGCTGTAAGTTTTGTTTTTCCTTTGGGAAAAGGCAAAGAAGGCACCCAGGCCCTGCATTCTCTGCAGGGGCTCAAACAGTAGGAAGGGACAGCACCTCAGGGAGGAGGGGTTGTGCCCATCTTAAGGCTGGATGGAGCCCAGTTTAAGGATGGGTGGAAGATTTTGGTTTTGTGTTTGCTTTTCTGGAACTTTTTGTTAATAAAAATCAGACCCCAAGATGGGATGTGATCGGATTACAAAGACAGTGTGGAGTTGGTTTCAGGAGCCCTGAAGAAGAGAAAAACAGAGGAGGGCACTGTGGAGACACCTCTGGCCACCACTGAGTGCTTATTTGGCAGCTACTGTGTTACACTGCACTTCTGTTTTATTTTTTTTAGCCATTTTAAATGACAGATTTATTTCAAAGTACCACAGAGGACAAGAAGCATGCATGGAAAAATAACTATTTTCAACTATGTTGAGTCTTCGTTTTCAAAATTTAAATTTTAAAACCACAATTTTTAAACATTATTTGTTGAAAATAGAGATATATTTGAAAGTCTCTCTTTTTAGAAAGAGGTTCACTTAATGATGAGGTAGTAGGCAGAAGATAGCTGCAACTCCCGATCAACAAAGTGTGGCCTTTACTCTCAGCTGCATGCTGCAAGAATCACAGAGGAAGCTTTCTTCACTTTGGGCCCAATTCTAAAAGATCCTGAGTATCCTCAACCCTCGCCAAGCTCACTTCTGATGCCCTTGCTTACACTGACTAGTACCTTACGCTGAAGGTAGGCTCATTAAAACTAGTGGTATTATTCAAGGAATAAGAGCAGCAGAATAAGTCCCCCATACCTGAGTCATCCCACTGCAGTCAAATCATGTGTGTAAGTGTTTGTAGGATCAGGCCCATAAATCAGGATCTGATTATGGCTTTGCTAGCAATTTTAAATGAGCTCATAAACCTGCCAGTTCAACCCTCCCATGATATTACCATAATCTTTTAAGGTAGACATGCCATTACACATAATGGACCAAACTCACCAGGGACTGCAGTTAGACTGGAAGACCTAGTATTGTTTTTATAAAAGATCTGATAGTGAACTCCTTCTACCAGTTGTTATAAGAATTATTGCCTGAAGGGAATTAGAAAATATACAATGTATATAATATAGTGAGTGTCCCTGCCTAAACCCACAGCAGCAAGGCATGGAGAGCAAACAGAAAATGCTGTTGAAGACAAGGGAAGATAATAAGCAAACATTCCCTGGAAAACTGCTATTTGAGAGAGTTGTTTTATTGGTCATTGTTCTGATCTTCTGAATCAGCTGAAAGTACTAAAAATGCCTATGCTCTTTATACTACATCTTAAAATGTTAATACCATTACAGCTGAGCTGCACCTCCGTTGAATGCCTACCAAATATGCTTACATTTATTCCCAGTGTAGATAGGGCCTTAGGGACTGGAGGCAGAGTGTGTGTTGCATTTCTAGTTCACTCTCTCTGGCAGTCTGTGAGACCCTGAGTATTTTTGCTTTTAGGTAGGGTGACCAGACAGCAAATATGAAAAATCGGGACAGAGTGTAGGGGGTAATAGGTGCCCATATAAGAAAAAGCCCTGAATATGGGGACTGTCCCTATAAAATTGGGACATCTGGTCACCCTACTTTTAGGACAGGAAGCCAAGCCTATCTTCTTGGTCAACCATCTGTTTGCCTGGACCACTGCTATGTAGGGGTTTCTTTTATGGTAGACTGGGGTCGCTGCTTGCACTGTCTATTGTGGAAAATTTAATTTTATACTTTCCAACCAGTGGAGCAATCAAGTTCTCCAAAAATTGAAGAATGTGCAAGACACTAGGCCAACACCTAAAGCATCAATATACAAGTCTCTGGAAAGCACAACTCAAAAACAACCATGCTACATTGCTTCAGATCCCTGCACAGAACTATCACACCAGCTGACTACCTCAGCATACTAAAATGTGCAAACTTTAGGCAGGCTTTATCAAATACAAAATCATTAATCATAAACTAGAGGTGGAAACAGGAAGACACAAAATAGACTTCAAACCCAGAGAGATGCAGCGCAACCAGTCTGATGGAGAGGAGACTGAGATGGAGGGACACTCCATCAGTGAATTTAAATTTAATTTTAAATTTACTACAATGTCCAAAATACAATAGGGTGCAAAAAAGATATTTCTTCAAAACACTAAAAATGATTAAAGGTTTTAATGTAAAAGCAATGAGAGAAAACTGTCTAAACCTAGGAGAATGGAGAGAGACAGCAGAGATGGCATCACGGTACGTAGCAGCCTGTCTCTTGATTGAGAATGGACAGAAATGACAAATGGAGACAGGAAAATATATCACACATACACTGTGAAGCCTTATCCTGGGCAAAGTATACCTTCCTCTGACAGCTACCTGAGGAATTTGTCCCTTCCTTATGCTTTGGCAACACTTGTTTTGGTTCTCATGCCAATAAAATATTATTAAATGGAATTGAATTGCTTACTCTTAATGTATGGTAATAGGTATATTACAATTAAAAATAAATCTAAAATATTCTATTCTGAAAAAGTCCATTTTATGTAGAAACAGATGTTCTTTTCATAATAGCAAGTTCCTTCCCCTACATTGCTGTGTGATAAACTGTGTGCCAGTTGGCTGGCACTCTCCGCCCCCAGAGTATGTGTAGTCTGTGACTCTATTTGGAATTCTTTGGTATGTAAAGTGCTATATAAACATAAAACATTATCTAGGGCACTCTAAGAAGAGAGGATAAAATGGTTTTGTATGTGAGTGTGGATGTATTAGAGGTTATTATTAATCTTTCTTTCTTTCTTTCTTTCTTTCTTTCTTTCTTTCTTTCTTTCTTTCTTTCTTTCTTTCTTTCTTTGAATTGTAGTAGCACCCCATTCATTGACCAGGACCCTAGTGTACTAGGTACCGTACAAATACAGAATGAAAAGGCAGTCTCTATTCCAAAAAGCTTACATGGGTGTGTTGTGGGTATATGAATGTGTAAAATGAAGGGCCAGACCTAGACCAAATGGCGCCCCCAGCGAGAAGCGTCTTCGTTGCCCCCCCCCTTTGTTATACTTTTGAATAATTTACAGCACCTTGAGCCCAGCCCCCCTCAAGACCAGCACCCACGCGGTTGCATGGGTTGCCTGCCCCTAAATCCAGCCCTGGTAAAATGTGTGTGTGGCATGCTGGGCATGAATGGGTGTGCATATGGGGCAGTATAGAGAGACTGAATAGGTGTGGGGGGGATATCTGTGTATGAAGTCACAAGTATGTGGTGCTGGAACAATCTGTATAGCAGCAGGGGTACTGAGAGCCATTGAACCAAACTGTAAACCCCATATATGATGGAAACTACTTCAAGCCAACTCCATAACCCCTAGTTCCAGCACCTGTGAAGACATGTGAGAGATATGTGAAGTTATATTTTATATGGGGCAGGGCGTATCTGTGGTGTATGTAGGCTTGTATGGGGGTGGAAGGAATAGATGTATGGGTGTACATGGACGTTGTATATGCAATGGTGTAAGGAAAGGGTGTATTTCAGTGTGTACTGTGATGTTTATATGTATAAGCGATAGGGTGATTATATGTCCTGTTTTGGCTGGGACAGTCCCTTTTTTAAGCCCTGTCCTGGCTATCCTGACTTTTTTTGGCAAAAGTGGGCATTTGTCCGGTTTGTTCTTGCCAACTTGATCAGTTGGCAAGAGCAAACAGGACAAATGCCCACTATTGTCAAAAAGTGGGGTGCAGAGGAACGAGCAGGAGGGTGAGCGGAGATGCCAGCCCCCCCTGGGGGCTGGGAGGAGGCAGGGCTTATGCGGAAAGCAGGTAGGGCTTGAGCGAGCAGCGACGCCAGCCCCAGCCTTTGGGAAATATGGTCACCCCAATAAGGGAGCATAAGGTGGTGCATAGAGGTCTGTGTGGGGATATACGAAGGTGAAGGAACTTTTTATTATGTGCGTATGGTGCTTGGCACAATGGCTTTGGAGCCTCTGGGCAGCCCAATAACAGAAATAATATAGACCAACATGTAGGGGGTGTTTGTGTGTGGATGTATGTGTAGAAGGGTGAAGCGGCACACAGCAGGGTGTGCTGGTGCAGGAGGCAGGTGCATGGAGCCATATGGACACGGTGGATGCAGGCACGTGGGAGGGTCACACAGCCCTTTGCCCCTAGCATACCCGTAATGAGCATTTACCAATATGACGTCACTTTACCCGACGCGAGCTGGTCACGATGACGTCACACCCCGCCCACCCAATCAGACGCGCAGGGAGGGGGCGCGGAGCACCCCCGCTGCGGGGAGGTGGCCGAGAAGCGTCAGCCGCTGCTGGCTCGGGGCCCTCCCCTCAGGCAGCCCGAGCCCCGGCGAGCGGCTCAGCGCGGCGGGGATGAGCCCGGCTGCCTCGCACCCCCCGTAACGGCGCCGCCGCCGCCATGAAGCGGAAGAACTGGGCCGGGGCCCGGCGACACTCGGCCCCGGCGCCGCCGGCCGTGAAGAAAACTCGGAGCGCGGCGGCTGCAGCCGCGGGGGTGGAAGAGGAGCCGCCCCCGTCCGGGCCGGAGAGCTGCATGGAAATCACCGGTGAGCGGGGGTGCTGGGGGCGGGAGGCACCTGCGCCCGGCTTGCCTTGCCCGTGCAGGCATCACTGACGCCGTGTGTGCGATGGGCAGCGGTAGCGTCAGTCCGGGGGCAGCAGCGGGGTCTGTGTGGCGGGATTTACGGAACTTGCTCGTCCCGCTCCACTGGAGGGAAGGCACCAGCCAGCTCTTCCCTCTCACCAGGCTTCAAAATAATGGGTCAGAGCAAAACCCTTCTCCCTGCGTCCACTTGCCTCTCGTAGCAGCCTCCGCCCCCGCCGGGCTTCGCTGTGCACGTTACAAGTTGCTGTCAAACTTTGTGGGAGCCGCCACGTCGTGTGACAACTTCCATGGGTTTTGTTTTAAACGCTAGCCCCAGAGCGGAGGGGGCATCGCTGGTGGTTCACGGGTCTCCCTGAAAGCGCAGAGAAAATATGTAGGTCTCCCGTGGCCTGAAATGCCTCTGCAGAGTGTCTGCCGTTTAAAAACCATTAGCAGAATGCGTTAAACATGCATAGGAGTGGCCTACTCACCCTGTCTTGCAGTACTGACTTTAATTTTGGGCTTAACAAAGAGTCAGGTGTAAAATATTCAGCCTGAAATTCCTGGTTTTGCTTTTCCTGAGTCCTAAATGAAAGGAGTGCCTGCAAGAAAAGGAAACCTTCTCTTTCATCTCCTGCTTCTTGCTGCTGCTTTTCTTCTTCCCCTTCCCACCCTCCTCTCTTGTTCCTCAGGGCAGCTTCCAGTACAGGGAAACAATGCTTTGTTGGCTTTTGCCGACTCACTTAATAAATGCTTGCCTGATTGGCTGTTGTGGATACAATAATTGTTTTACACAAATTTCAATTTTAGATGTTTTTACCATAGCAGAAAAAATGCAGACAAAAGTCTCTAATTTAGCATTCTTATCCACATCACAGAAGTCCAGAAAGGACTACTTTTAAAGGGTGGCACTAGAAAACAGCTGTCTTGCACTATTTTACAGTACTGATGGAAAAGAAGAATGGAAATATAGTTCAACCGGTCAACCCTCTTAGTCTTCTGTGTGAACATATGGTGTGGTCTGTGATATACAGGAGATCAGACTAGAACAGTGGTTCTCAAACTTTTTGTAGTAGCAACTCCTTTCAGACAGCAAGCCTCTGAGTGCGACCCTCCCCTTATAAATTAAAAACACTTTTTTTATATATTTAATGCTATTTTAAATGCTAAATTTATAACCAAATTGTTTAAAATAAATCTAACTTTTCTCACCACTTTTAAATTAAGACTAAAACACATTTTTTATCAAATTATTATGAGCAGAAATTTTTTTTTTTTAAAATAGTTACTATTTAATACTGGGAGCGGGGCGCGAAGAAACTTTGTCAGTATCACTTTTCACAGCAGACTTAGCGCCCCACTGCCACCCTTACTTCTGAGCTGCTCTGCCTTCAGAGCTGGGAGGCTGTGAAAAATGATATTAACAAACATACAAATATCATTTTCTATAGCAGACTTACTAGTGCTCTGTGTTTTCCCCCTAAGGCAGTGGTGGGCAACCTGCGGCTCTCAGGCTGCACGCTGCCTGTCAGGGTAATCTGCTGGCAGGCCACGAGACAGTGTTTACATTGACCGTCCGCAGGCACGGCCGCCCACACCTCCCAGTGGCTGCGGTTCGCCGTTCCTGGCCAATGGGAGCTGCGGGAAGTGGCAGCCAGCACATCCCTGTGGCTCATGCCGCTTCCCGCAGCTCCCATTGGCCAGGAATGGTGAACTGCGGCCACTGAGAGCTGCGGGGCGGCCGTGCCTGTGGACGGTCAATGTACACACTGTCCCACGACCCGCCAGTGGATTACCCTGACAGGGCCACAGGTTGCCCACCACTGCTCTAAGGTATGCGCCTCTGCAGCTGCACAAGAAAGCATTAAGAGCGGCACACCTAATTAGTGGAGCGGGGCAGGTGCGCAGCCACGGGTAGGCCTGTACCCTGGAGAGGATGTGTAAGGTGAGGTGGGGGGGAATAGAGGGTGGGTGGGGACAGTGGTGGATGGGAAGCTTGGGGCATGCAGGGCTAGGGCGAGGAGAGATGCCTCTCCTCCCCCCTCCCCCAGGCCCAGGACTGCAGCGGGGAGAGATGCCTTTCCCCACTGCCGCCTGCTCACTCTTTCTGCAGTAGAACCACACCAGTTTGGCTGGGTTATACAGAAGGGTAACAGGATTTGGTGCCTTGACGTGTTCAGTATATCTAGATGCATAGGAAAAGATTCAATGTTGTCCTATTCAATTACTGACAAAGCCATGATCTGATTCCCTAGCAGAAAGTATTATAATATAATCTTGCAAATTAGAAAACAGGCTTTTACAATTCACATGCTAAATGGCAGTTATCTACATAGCTCTTGTAACAGAAATGATACAAGGCCCTGTATTACTTTTTAGCAAAAATTAATAGATAATATTTAGATTAGTGAGAATGAATACATAGCAAGGTCAACTTCAGATGCAGCTTCAGCAACCCTTTAGTAGAAGGGTACAGAAAGCTGCTTAAGTATGACCAGCAATTTAGGTTTTTTGTTTGTATTGGTGGCGCACATCTGCACATTATCTCAATATTGGTGCTGGACATAACAAAATTCATTCCGCGCGTGGATGAAAAAAATTAGAGGGAACATTTCTAGTGTCCCATTTCCACCCTTACTTCTGGGCTGCTGCTGGTCGCAGGCGTTGCCTTCAGAGCTGAGTTGCCGGAGAGTGGCAGCTGCTGGCGAGGCTCCCATCACTGCCAGCAGCAGCACAGAACTGCAGAAGTAAGCGTGGCAATGCCATACCATGCCACTCCTATTTCTGCCTAAAGTTTGACCTTTGTGCTGGGATGGGGGCTAAGGCAAATTTTAGGGTGACTATAGCCCTTGCAAACCCCCCTAGAGCTGCCCCGCCTGGGTGTCTAACTGTTAAATTATAATTTTTGTTTTTGCTGATCCCAGTGTTCTGATTGGTTTGCAGTTTAATGCAGCTCTTCAACTGCTGGGTTGCTCTTTTCTAGTTTAAAGGGATGTTTGAACTCTAGTTAGTTTAAATTTTTTTTAATACAGTTGGGTATTGTAGGTGCCCTTCAGTCTCCTTGCCACCTTTTCAGAATGATATGATTTATTTAAAAAACAAACACAAAACCCTTTCCTCTTCCTGTGTGAAAGACCCATGCAAATAGGAAACTGTCTATAGAAGAGAGTGAAACTGAGAATACACAAAGTAAACAAACTGGAAAAAAAAATTCTGTTATAGTGATGTGTAGGTGGTACCTGTAACAATTGCTGGTTTAAAAAAAATAGATTGAAGTGGTTTTTTTCCCCAATTAGTTGACGGTTTCCTTTAAATTAAAACAAAGCTAGAAATGATGTGTCAAGGTTCACACAATTTTATTATGGAAAAACATATAACATTTTGGGGACAGGGCCTGGTGGACTGAGTATATAAACTCAAACTGTGCCAGACTCCCATTTTAAAACAAACCAAACAAATGGTGTTGTAAAGGAAAGTAATCCAAAATAGTCCAATCTAAAATAAAAATATTGTTAGGTCTTGTCTACACAAGGAAATTTACTGATACAAATACACCTCTGTAGTTACACTGGTATAACTCCCTGTGTGGACACTTGTATTCCAGAATACTAGTGTCTTTTTCCCCAGCGTTTTTTATATTGCCTCCAAAGTGACATAAACTTAATTGGAAAACGCACTTTAATTCTGGAATAATAGTGTCCACACAGGGAGTTTTAGCATAATAGTTCTGCTGGTAAATTCCCCATGTAGACAACTGTTAGCAACTAGACAACTAGCATTCCTACCATTTCACATGGCATCACAATGCACAACCCTTAGTTCATCTAACTAAAGACACAGAAGACGTAAAGCCCCAATCCTGCAAATACACACACTGGTAAATGGGACTCTGTCCAGGCTAACAAATATGCTCGAAAGCATCTATTTGCAAAATCAGTGCCAAAATACTTTGCACATTGTATGTTGCCTTCTCCTTCTCTCCTAATGCAACAGCTTTAAACAAACCTAAATATTTTAAAATCCTTGTAATCTGGGGGTGTAACAAATCATGGTGGTCTGATGTCGCATGCATGGATTACAAATTCTGTTGTGCATTATATTTGGGTGTTTAATACTACAATCTACTTTTTGTCAGTATAAGCTTCAGTAAGTATTCTTTTAAAAAATTATTTCTCATACTCAGTTTTGCTTTTTTTCCATGGCAGTCCTAACATCTTTTGAGATGTTTTACTCTGGTGGTGTAAAAAAAGGCCCTGGCTGGGAAAACACTGCAGATTTCCCCATATTCCTGTGAATGCATGGTAGGTACATGCCACATTCCAGGAATAACATCAGGGATGCAGGAAAATGATTGACTAAAGAATACAATTCCTTAAAGTTTCTATTGTGCTATATTACAGTGGATTTCAAATTTCATCATTTTTTTCTTCAACTAATGCATGACACTCAGATAATGTGAATTTTATTTGCCAAAACTGAACAAACTCATCTCCACTTATTAGATATAATCTCCCATGTCTTTACAAATGATAGCTATATACAATGCAAAGAAATTGTAGAGGTTTTATTTAAGATGGGAAGGCAGTTTTTGATTTCCTATCTTTGGTATGTATGTTCTGTACAGTTCTCTAACTTTACATGAGAAATAAGATTCTAAACCATGTTGTGTTGCATTGTAACCTTCCAACAAAATTATTTAGACTTTTGGCAATAATTGCAATTTGCAAAAAGACTGTAATACTTTGGAGTAGGGCTGTCGAGCAATTTCAGAAATTGTGATTAATCGTGCTGTTAAACAATAATAGAATACCATTTATTTAAATATTTTTTGATTTTTCTACATTTTCAAAAATATTGATTTCAATTACAACACAGAATACAAAGTGTACAGTGCTCACTTTATTTATTTTTGATTACAAATATTTGCACTGTAAAAAACAAAAGAAATAGTATTTTTCAGTTCACCGCATTATGAATTCTACATTTGTAAGTTCAGCTTTCATGATAAAGAAATTGCACTACTGTACTTGTAGTGCAATTTCTTTATCCTGAAAGTTGAACTTACAAATGTAGAATTATGTAGAATAAAAAAAAACTGCATTCAAAAATAAAATCATATAAAACTTTAGAGCAGGGGTCGGCAACCTACGGCACGTGTGCCAAATACAGCACGCAAGCCGATTTTGAGTGGCACGCTGCCTGCCCGGTGAGAGGAGGAGGAGGAGGGGCGGAGGGGCCGGAAAGCGCCACGCTGGGGGAAGAAGCGGGGGAGAAGGGAAGCTTGGCTGCCGCAGGACCAAGCTTCTGCCTCCGCAGGGGAGAGCGGTGGGGGGGGTCCCGGCCCCTAGCCCCACTCAGCCCCCCCACCCACCGCTCTCCCCTGTGGGGGCAGGATGCAGAAGCTTGGTCCTGCGGCAGCCAAGCTTCCCCCCCCCCCCGTTTCTTCCCACAGCTTGGTGCGTTCCGGCCCCTCCTCCTCCTCCCCCTCCCTCTCCCTGCCGGCGATGGCCCTTGAGAGGGGGAGGGGGAGCGGAGCAGAGTCGAGGGGCAGCGTGCTCGCTGCTCCGTAGAGGAGGCAGAGAGAGGTAGGGACGGGCCTTGGGGAAGGGGGTGGAACAGGGCATATCCCTCCCAGCCCCCTGCCATGAGCCGCTCAGGGTAGGGGGCTGGGAGCACCCCCACGAGCCGAGCACCCCAGCCTTCTGCCCTGCACCCCCCCACCCAACACACACCCATCCCTCTGCCCTGCACCCCCACAGCCCCATCCCTCTGCCCTGAACCCCCACACACACACCCAGCCTTCTGCCCTGCACCTCCACACACACCCCAGCCCTCTGCCCTGACCTCCCCCCAACACCCAGCCTTCTGCCCTGCACCTCCACACACACCCCAGCCCTCCTCCCTGACCTCAAGTCGCCCCCAACACCCAGCCTTCTGCCCTGCACCTCCATACACACCCCAGCCCTCTGCCCTGACCTCCCCCCCAACACCCAGCCTTCTGCCCTGCACCTCCACACACACCCCAGCCCTCTGCCCTGACCTCCCCTCAACACCCAGCCTTCTGCCCTGCATCCCCACACCCCCCCCAGCCCTCTGCCCTGACCTCGAGTCGCCCCACACCCCCAGCCTTCTGCCCTGAACCCCCCACATCCCCACTGCCCTCTGCCCTGACCTCTGAACCCCCCCACACACACCCAGCCTTCTGCCCTGCACCCTCTGCCCCCCCCCCCCCAGGTCTGGGGTCCCGGCTGCCGGCCCCTTGCCAGCCGGCGTCTCGGCCACAGGCCCTGCTCAGCCCGCTGCAGGCCTAGGTGAACAGAACCCCAGGCTGGAAGCTGGCTGAGCAGGCTGGCGGCGTAAGATCAGCATTTTAATTTAATTTTAAATGAAGCTTCTTAAACATTTTGAAAACCTTGTTTACTTTACTTACAACAATAGTTTAGTTATATAATATAGACTTAGAGAGAGACACCTTCTAAAAAAACATTAACATGTATTACCGGCACGCGAAACCTTAAATTAAAGTGAATAAATGAAGACTCGGCACACCACTTGTGAAAGGTTGCCTACCCCTGCTTTAGAGCCTACAAGTCAACTCAGTCCTACTTCATCCAATCACTCAGACGAGTTTGGTTACAATTTGCAGGAGATAATGCTGCCTGCTTCTTGTTAATAATATCACCTGAAAGTGAGAACAGGCGTTCGCATGGCACTGTTGTAGCCGGTGTCACAAAATATTTACATGCCAGATGCACTAAAGATTCATATGTCCTTTCATGCTTCAGCCACCATTCCAGAGAACATGCGTCCATGCTGAAGATGGGTTCTGCTTGATAACGATCCAAAACAGAGCGGCCTGATGCATGTTCGTTTTCATCATCTGAGTCAGATGCCACCTGCAGAAAGTTGATTTTCTTTTGTGGTGGTTCGGGTTCTGTAGTTTCTGCATCTGAGTATTGCTCTTTTAAGACTTTTGAAAGCATGCTCAACACCTCTTCCCTCTCAGATTTTGGATGGCACTTCAGATTCTTAAACCTTGGGTCGAGTGCTGTAGAATTCTCACGTTGGTATCTTCTTTGCATTTTGTCAAATCTGATATGAAAGTGTTTTTAAGACAAACGTGCTGGGTCATCATCCGAGACTGCTATAACATGAAATATGTGGCAGAATGTGGGTAAAACAGAACAAGAGACATACAATTGTCCCCCAAGGAGTTCAGTCACAAATTTAATTAACATATTATTTTTTTAACCAGCGTCATCAGCATGGAAGCATGTTCTCTGGGATGGTGACCGAAGCATGAAGATGCATACAAATGTTTAGCATATCTGGCACGTAAATACCTTGCGATGCCGGCTACAAAAGTGCTATGCGAACGCCTGTTCTCACTTTCAGTTGACATTGTAAATAAGAAGCAGGCAGCAGTATCTCCCATAAATGTAAACAAACTTATTTGTCTTAGTGATTGGCTGAACAAGAAGTAGGACTGAGTGGACTTGTGGACTCTAAAGTTTTACATTGTTTTGTTTTTGAGTGCAGTTATGTAACAAAAAATCTACATTTGTAAGTTACACTTTCACGATAGAGATTGCGCTACAGTACTTGTATGAGGTGAATTGAAAAATATATTTCTTTTGTTTATCATTTTTATATTTTTATTACAAATATTGGCACTGTAAAGTGAGCACTGTACACTTTGTATTCTGTCTAATAGAAATCGATACATTTGAAAATGTAGAAAAACATCCAAAAATATTTAATAAATTTCAATTGGTATTCTATTGTTTAATAGTGTGATTAATTGCGATTATTTTTGTTAATCACATGAGTTAACTGTGATTAATCGACAGCCCTGCTTTGGAATCCTTTTATTTAGGATGGTGTACATTTTTTTTTTACATTGAGAAATTCATTTCTACAGAGAAGTACTGTAGGGTCTGCAATATGCTCATGCTTTAATTCTGACTCTTTTTACTTAAGCTGTCACTTGGAATTTAGATGAAATATTCTGTTGGCTTAATATATGCCTTGATGATTTCTTTTTAAACAACGTAATTTACAATTCCGTCTTGATATTGTGGCATTATGGAGAAAACAAAATTTTCTGGAACGATAGGAACTTTTTTTTTTTAATTGAGATTTGTGTTTTTCAGACTGTTGTTGTTTGTAAACATTTTTCAGTGAGTTTTCATTATAAATCTCTCTCATTACAGGAGAAGTATGTAATCCTTTATCAGCATGACCTCATTTTCTTATGACTCTTTCAAAATCTTCCTTGGTTTGAGAAACTGGTTAAGGCTTTTGTTGTCTAATCCAGTGCTGAAAGCGTGGGAACTCTGTTCTTTCAGATTTACATGTCTACATTACATGGGAGCAGCAGAGAACAGGGTCTATATATTATTTTAGGGAAAGTAGGGCCATGATTGTGGAACAGATATGATCATTCTGGGGAAAAAACCCTATTTATTTTCAAATGATGTCTTTAACTTTATATTTAATTTTAACCTGTGTTCTCATACTCTTGTTCAGAAAGTATGCTGATACTTGGTTTCTATCATGGTCACTAGTTTTATCATTTCTTGGCTTTGATTTCTGCAGTGATGAGTGAGTTCTTTATAAAATGAATGATTGAAAAACTTCAGTTTTATGTACACCTCTACCCTGATATAACGCGACCTGATATAACACGAATTCGGATATAACGCGGTAAAGCAGCGCTCCGGCGGATCAAAGCAAGTTCGATATAATGCGGTTTCACCTATAACGCGGTAAGATTTTTTGGCTCCCGAGGACCGCGTTATATCGGGGTAGAGGTGTATATTACTTTGGCATCACATAGTGTTATACCTGTATGTTATCTATTGCATCTTTTTGATAACTGCTAGGTTTAGAAAGAATTGTTTGGATTCTCTGAACCTTTACTTTTAATAAATATTGTTTACATAACTCAGATCTATAAAACACTTACCTAGTAGTACAGCAAATTACTCTATGTTCTTTATTATTTGGCATATGCAGTGCAATCAAGCCAACCCAAACCATTCTTATCAACAGTGTTCAAGGCATGAAGACTTCCAGGATAATAATATTCTTTATAATTCAGTATGAGCAAGACCATTTCAGATTCAAATAATTTAAGTTTTGTTGAAGTCTGTAATATCTTTTTATATAAATGCAGTCTCTTATGCGTTTATCTTCTGAGGGACTTGTTAGCTGCCTTACCATCAAGTTCAAGAACTTACACTTGTTCTTTTGACAAAATGAATCTTCACTCTTCAGACACCAGAATAGTCTCTCTGGTAAGAACGGGTGTGTTTACTTGCTGTCTGATATTAAAGTGCTGCTGTGTATTAGCTGCCTTTTGAATTCAAAGTTCTGTCTATAAAGACTTTGACTTGCAGAGCCCTAGAGACATCAGGATTGTTGTGGGTGATGGAAAGGAGGATATTTTTAGGAGGTGCTATTCATTCCTTTTCCAGAATCCGGTAAATAAGATCATGAAGCTGAAGGTATCCTGCTGATACCCTGCATAGATATTTTCACAGCTTATTGCCTGCTTGTAGAGACAAGAAATACTTCCTTCTGTGAGGCAACCAGCCCTACTCTTCCATCCCTCTGACACAGGATTAGCAAGCTCCCCTTAGCTTCTTCCAGTGTAAAATTAAGCTTTGATTTTCATCACTATAACTTTCTTTTCTATTGAAATAATGTATATGAAAAATAGTTTTCAAATGTGTTGTAAATAAAACAAAATGCGTGGCTTTTAACTTTAAGATGCACAACTTTTATTTAAATAAGTGGAAGAAAACATAAGTCCTTCTCCTGCAATCAGGACCCTTACAGAGCCCCACTGACTTAATTTCAGTTGTAATCATTTCATAGTGTGTATAATAGTGCTGTTTAAAACTGTAACAGGTTAATACTTGGTTATCGTAAAACAGAGCCAGAAATGCTTTTGAGGAAACCTGAATAAAATAGTTCTATTGAGTAGTTTCTCATCCTCCTCACACTGTCATTGAGGCCAAAATACTCAGCATTGTAGTGAAATAGCAATCTGAGTAGGCAAAAGTAAATAACCTAATTCTGTTCTGAAATTACTTAATTTTATATTCCTTTCTTAAATTTCCCAGTAGGGAATACCTTAAAAATATGGAGTTTATTTGCAGTTTTATTGCAGATCAGTTGTTGTGAGTACTGACAGCTTCTCTAGGTGATGGCATTTAATACACACAGGCTTTATTTTTAGGCTGATGTGTAAATTAAGAATATTAAGCTTGCATTTCTTAAATGTATTCAGCTGTTCTGAATATAGCAACAATTAAAATGATCCAAAGAGAGCAATGAATAATAAAGGGGTAATAGCCATTTAATAGTCCATGCATATTGTTCACCCATAATCTGAATTCCATTAAACTGAGTAAGTGTGAAATGGGATTCAGATTTTGGGTGAACAATATACACGGACTATTAAGCTGCTGTTTCTACTTTGTTTTGCACTACTATTAGATGATTTTAATTATTTGAAACATAAAAATCTGTGTTTTAAACAAATCATTGAGTCCTTTTCTTGAATGGACATAAAGGGGAAAAGCTAAGCCAGCCAAATACTCTATTTTTTTTATAGGTTGTCAGAAGCTGCTTACACTGTGTTCAGTAAGAAAAACAGCATTTGTAACGCCAATATTAGAGACTCTCCAGTCAGTCTTTCTTTTGGAATTGTTTGTGGTATGAACACAAAGTTTAGAATTAACATATTATGCGTTAGTTTAGGCTTAACACTCGAAATGACTCCATTTAAATAAGATAAAAAGTCCCCCCCCCTCCTTTAAGGGTAGACTGGACCTTCATTGTACATTAACTTTTGCTGGCATAGCTATGTCAGTCAGGGTAACTTATTTTTCCCTCATCCCTGACTGACTTAGCTATGCGAGCAACTTCCTAGATGCAGTTATACCAGTAAAAAAGTTGTATAGCTTATTTAATTCAGGAAACTAGTAGTATAAGTTATACCTGCAAAAGCACTCTTTTATTGGTATAAATTGTATCTTCCCCAAAATTGACATTTAGCATAAGTTATGGAAGATGTAAGTACTTTAAAAGAATGTGATCAACATTTGACAGTGGATTTTTTTTCCAGGCTAACCTAAGGGTTTGTTTCATAAGAACATAAGAATGGCCATACTGGGTTGGACCAAAGGTCCATCTAGCCCAGTATCCTGTCTTCCGACAGTGGCCAATGCCAGGTGCCCCAGAGGGAATGAACAGAACAGGTAATCATCAAGTGATCCATCCACTGTCACCCATTCCCAGCTTCTGGCAAACAGAGGCTAGGGACACCATCCCTGTCTATCCTGGTGAATAGCCATTGATTCTCCATGAATTTATTTCTTTTTTGAACCCTGTTATAGTCTTGGCCTTCACAGCATCCTCTGGTAAGGAGTTCCACAGGTTGACTGTGCGTTGTGTGAAAAAATACTTCCTTTGGTTTGTTTTAAACCTGCTGCCTATTAATTTTATTTGGTGTCCCTTAGTTCTTGTGTTTCAAAATGAAAGACCCACATTTTCAAACACAGATGCCTAAAGTTAGGCTCATTAGTTCATATTTATAGACCTAAACAAGTTATTTGATTTTCAGAAATGCCAAATCACTTATTTAGGGTGGGATTTTCAAAGAGGCCTAAGAGAGTTAGGCACCTAATGCTCACTGACTTTCTGCAGGATTTGGACACCTAACTCCTATAGGCTCCCTTTAAAAACTTATCCTTATTTTCTAAATACATACTCCAAGAACCTAATTTAAAACACCTGTTTTTTGGAAAATTTTGTCTGGAAGCTTCTATTTTGCTTGAGGAAATCCTACATTAATTCTTTTTTGTTGGTTGTTAGTGTGGTTGGTTGGTGGCTGTTGTGTTTTTTTAGGGTTGTTTTTTTTTTTAAATAAATTCGTTCTTTATGCATCAATAAATTGAACTGATTAATCTAGAAACAAATGTATGAGAGAACGAGTGGATATAAGAGAACGGAGGTTGTTTCAGTCTAATCAATAAGTTTTTGGCTGTAGTGCCAACTAAGCTTTGCAAACTAATTGAATGAAACATTATGTTGTACTAGTCAAGAATTCTAACAATGTCTGTGGATTATCATCATGAATGAGAAAACTAAATCCTTTGGATTTTGTAGTTTTAAAATAAGTTCTAAAGCTGAGTGAAACAGATACTCTGCAAAGTTTTAGTGCAATTGTAAAATATTCTTTTAAGCATTGATTAATACCTGTGAGATTAGTATGCAAACATATGGGTCTGAGCACTGCAAAAAATCTTGGCTGAGTGAAACAAATCCTGATAAAACCCGTTACTTTACTGCAATTCAGTTATGAAGCAAAAGTTATTAAACTACACTAAACATTTGGCCTGCACGTGCAAGAGTGGCAAAACTTGTATTGTGCATCACATCTTCATATTCTTTCTCCTCGAGTGTACACACTTTTTGGGTGACATTTTCAAAAGAGACATCATCACATCGAGCTTTTGTGAATCCTGCTAGATGCCTATTGCATCTTTAGGCACTTAAATATATATTTTAATCTGGCCCATAGGCTCCTAAATCACATGGATATTTTTGAACATTTTAACTCTTTTGGCTTGAAGATGTCAAAAAATGACTTGTCATTTATATATGGCCAGTGTTTAAAAATGCATATGCTATTCTGGAATAGTGCTTTGCTGCACATTTGTGCATTTCACAATTTCACTTGAGGATCAAAAATACTGGGGCTAACTTTGTACTCTCGGGTCAAATGTTGGCTTATACGTTCCTTTAGTAGTACAGTTTCACAACACAGCTAAAGATTTCAAGATTTTAATGAGGCTACAGTAAATGAAGATTTTTATCTCAAGATGTAATAAGTGAATGAGCAGAATCTTTGAGGAAGGGAGAATACAAGAGAAGTAGTGTAATTTATGAAAAATTATGCATTTACACTTATTTAGAGATCTATTTTAATATTGCAATAAATCTGTCAATTTCATGCACTTTAACACAGCACTAAATAAATTCCATCATTCGGGCTCAAATTTTATCTGTATGTTATAGAATTTTACAGTGTTGTTTTTCCAAAGAAAAAAAGTATTGGTATACTGCTGCAAGTTACAGTTTTTATGGCCTGATTACCAGCAGCAATGCAACATACAGCTGCTACTTACTAAAAATTTGAAGTTCATTTTGATACTATTATAGCACCAATATAAAACAAATTCAGATATGAATTAGTGGCAATTGCATGTTGCCTGTTTTTAAAATAACCATACAAATGTGAAAAAAGATGTAGGCATGCATATTTTTATTTTTAAATAGATGCTACTCACGTAATTCTCAGGGATTTCTTTTTTGTGTATTGGCACACCATACTTTTTAGAATGGGCGAAAATTTACAGGGGTTAAACTCAAAATAACTATGGCATCAAACTACTGAACTCCAACTCGTTAGTCAATTCCATCCGCCGCCGCTCCGCTTAAAGCCCCTTCGTGCTTTAACTCTTGCATTTTGTTTTTCTATTTCTCCTTTTCAACCTGCCCCGCCCCTTCTCCCAATTCCGACATGGCTCTTCCCTTTCACTTTTCCTTCCACTCTTCTGGGAGTGTAGTTTAGTCCTGCCACTCCCAGAAAAAGTTAGGAACTGGAGCAACTCTTCCTCTCTAGTATGGGGAACGGGCAGGTCTTTTTGTAACCTGTCGATGCTGCTCCTTCAGGTGGCCACTGAAGAGCAACGTGAGGCACAAAGCCCACCCTCAAACCAAGGAATTGGGGTTTTCTTGTTTCTTTTTGGACACTCGTCACTGTTTTGAGCGGAGCGAAAATGGTTTATGAGTAGCTTAATGGCTTTAACAATAGCCGCACCTTTGTTGTGTTTGCAAGGCCCTGGGCTTAAGGATTTTGAGCGCACCGCTTGCAGGGAACACTAGAGGGGCCACGCCACACTGGTACGTGCGCTGCAGGCAGATGCCCAGTTGGCAGCGCGGTGGTTGATTAAGGGGCTATAGTCACACCGTACAGTGTGGGAACACAGGCCCTCGTTTAAAAATAACACTCAAGGAGCGCGCTGCTGTCCTGCGCTGGGAAGAGGACAGCGCTCCCTGGGCACTAACGCAGTCCCTTCTAAGCACCAGCCGCCCGGGTGCCGGAGGCGCCTTGCGAGGCCGGGCGGTCTCCCCTCCAGCCGCAGCCCGCGGGGTGGGGCTTCCCCTGGTGAGTTGTTTTCTCCGTACGCGGAGAGGAGCGGCTCGGGCCCTGCTGTGCCCCACTGGCTGCGCCGCCTGCCGGCCAATGGCTGCTGCGATTGGGAGGACTCGCTGGCGAGCTCTGCGCTCACCGCCTGCGGGGGCAGCGATTGCCGAGGCTTGCGCGCCGCGCTCTGGTTTTCTCCCCAGCTAGGGCTGGGATTTGTCTTGTGGGCGCATCAGGCTCATTCGGGCCCGAGGACGCTTCTGTTTGAATGCCCGTAAGGAAGCTTCCGGAGCTGGAAAGTGTCTCTCGAGGAAGGGGACAGATGCGGGCCGAGCCCGCCAGCTGCTGGCGACCCACTTCTGGTCGTGGTGCCTGCTGAAGGAGCGCGGGAGGCGGGCTGGCCAGCGGGGCCCAGGGCAGACACCCCGGGGCTCACGCTGCATCTGGATGCGCCTCGAGACGAGGCTGCCCTTTAATCTTTAAAACTCTGCGGGGAGTGGCGCTTTCGTTTCCTCCGCGCTGTCAGACTCCAGTGACAAACGCAGCGGGTTGTTTGCGGGCTCGGTAACCTTGTGGGGGCTGGCCCCCTTTTCAGTGTTTGTAAGCGATGAGCGTCAGAAAGGAATCTCGCCCCTCTGTGGAGTTCATCAAAGGTGAGCAACTTAAAATGCCAGTTTAAGTGATTTTTTTGTTTTTGGTTTGTTAAAGAAACAAGTTTTCAAAACTCGTTTTGTAATCGTGCATGTGAACAAGGAGATCATGACGATGGCATCGTCATAACTTTTACTGCACCGCTTTTGTAGCGTTCGCTTCTTTGAAACAAAACGCGTTTTCTTTTGTTTGAACTATTATGAATTAATGTAATGTGGATTTGGGAGGCAGTAAACAGCAGCTGTCTGTAACTTCTTGGCCTTTTCAGCCTGTTTATATTTTACCTAAGCTAGTTAAAAGTTAATACAAGTAAATCACGTATTGCGTAACAAATGCATGTGCATTGTCAAACAAAGAAATCTCACAGGAAGAATCCAAACTTGAGACCTTCTTTTTCTATTTGTCGTTTATCAAATTTTACTGTGCTTTCCTTTCCTCTTTTGGTAACTTTTACACTCTCCTCCCATCTTCACCAGCACACCCCAATAGACTGAAAATATCTTGTTTTAGGTTCCTATAATAAGAAGTGTCCAGGTCATGTTTTTGTGTGTGTGTGTGGCCTGTTGGTTGGTTCTCTGATTTCAAAGGAGAACCAGGTTTGCACCTCTCTGAACTGCAGTAGTCAATAGACATACATATATATGTGTGTAAACACACACAAAGCCTTCCAAACCGGTTATGGGAGGGCAGTCTGGTTATCCTCTGAACAACTTGTTTACTGGAGGGAAACCATAGAGAGCTTTTGACTAAATAACAAGTAAGTTTTAAACTGTTTGGTAACCAAAACGTAGGCTTTGAGCTTAATCATTGTCTTCCTTGTTGCCTAGCACCTGAAAAATAATGCCCTCTAATCTGGAAACCCTGAAAGGAAAATTTGATACTAAATTGTGACCATTTAAAGTATTACATTTAAGAACATCATTTCAAGTTTTCTGTGGAAATTTGTAATGTTAAGGGTAGTATTAGTTTAAAATCTCTTGCATTTCAGGTCGCCTTTATTTTGCAATTCTCTGCCAAAAACCAAAGAGTGGTGTTGCAAATACACACTATTTCTGCATAGATGATGAACTTGTATACGAGAAGTAAGTACAGTCCTTATTCTTGTATTCTACAGAACATTGCAGTAAATTGGTAAGAAAAGCACTAATAAGCAAGTGATGTAATTCTTAGTCTGTTTTTATTAGTGGTAGTTAAAACTTCTATACCGATTATAGAAGTTTATGTATGGAGTTTATTCTCAAAACTAGTGTACTAGTCCCCGCTAATTTCACTTGCAATGGGAGCTTATATGTGAGAGGGCCTGGTGGCTCCCCACCAATTTCTGTCTTGAAAAATTTCAGAAACTTTGTTTCTTACTTATACCTTATTCCTACTGGAAGATATCGGAATACTTTACAACAAGATAAAAAAAATTTAGAAGCATTAACTGAAATATTTAGCCAGAAGGGATGTTTCTAGTTGCCCAAATACCAGGGGTAAAATATCTAAACTTCCTAGAATAATAGATGGGTCAAAACCTGGCAGTTGCTGACTCAGCACTTCATGACCCCGGCATAGATACATTAAGTACTCTGCAGTGAACTGCATAGGTCTTTCAGATAAGTCCTTGACATTTTTTTTTATTATTTATTTTATGACATCCTGCATGGATATTAAAGAGCCCTTAGTACTTTTGAAAAAAATAAGGATATCTTTAGTTAAAAATTTCTATGCTCACCTTACTCAGGTTGTGGTGATTTGTTCGTTTTCTGTATTTCAGTGAGGCTCTGTATACACTAGAGTGTTAGAGTGCTTTGAGGATTAATGAGTAATATATATTAATAATATTTTAATGTGAATCTGATAGCTTTTAAACATAGTGCCAGGAGAAGCATTTTGGAATTAGTCAATAACCTTGTTTTTGAAGGCATGCTTTTGCATTGTCGTTAAAATCAAGAGTACCTAATGTGATGCCAAAAAATGTTAGTTTACTGTGAGCTTTCAAAAGTTTGATCACTGCATCATTTCATTGACCTTTTAGGAGGTCTTTTGTGGAGAAGAAAGCAGAATAATTTTAAAAATAACGTTTTAAAAGCTGATGAAAAACTACAGAACTATACTTATGGTATGCAAGATGGCAATTTCAAGAAGTTTTGTACCTAGTATAATGTGTGCATTAATTATTAGTTTTCATTTGGTGCATGTGGATTTCTTTAAAATTATTTCTACAAAACATGTACAAGCAAAATGTTTTCTTTCTTTCCCTCCCCACAAGCTTCTACGCAGATTTTGGACCTCTCAATCTGGCAATGGTTTACAGATATTGTTGCAAGCTAAATAAGAAATTAAAGGTAAAAACTGTTTTGTACCAAATAGATATAAAATATTGGAATTAGCCCATTTGTAAAAATGGTGAGGTGAAAAAATGTTCCTTGTTTGAGAAATATCTTCAAATTGCTATGTGGATTTCCACTCAGGCTTGTGTTTTGGATGTGTACACTAAACTGTATGCAGTATACATTTGTGTTCTCAGATTTGACCAGATTATATTTTCAGGCGGGTGTGTGGGGGTGTGTGGGGTGGAGTGAAGAGACAGAGAGTGAGGGATGTAAGAGGAGAACTATTTGCCTTTAGGATATAGTAGTTCTACAGTAATTATTGTGAAAGTGCAATTTCCCAAGTATTGGTGCTGTTAGAAACAACTAGAAGAACTCTTAGTGGGCAAAGGTCTCTTTCAGTAGAAGGCCCCCTCCTCTGGAATTCAGTCTCCTTGGAAATCTGCCAAGGTCTAGTGAGTTTCAGGGCTCAATGAGAGACACATTGATTTGATTTGGCTTCTGTTTGATTTGTTTTAGTTTGATTTTTTTTTATTTTTTGGTCTTCACAACATTTCTGTAGGGAGCCACATTTGCTTTTTAAAAATATATTTAGGGCTCACTCCTGCCAGGTGACTGAGCACCCTTACTCCTTCAGTTGAGGTAATTTGCTATCTCTGAGGAGCTCTGTACCTTTCAGAATTGGGCTCTTGGTAGATGTTGTGTTTTATAGTATCTCTATGAATCAAAATAATGAAGCCTTATATTTTCTATATCAATTCAAGTTATCCAATGCAAGTTTGTCAACCTCTAACAGAGGTTGGAGTACAAAATGTGTTAGGAAAATAAAAATCTTGCTAAAATTCATATGCTCTTTGCTTATTCAAGAGCCCATTAGTCAGATCTTGAAACCCTACATTGAACTGTGAAAACTGGAAGTATGCAATACAATATTTCTTTAACAGAAAATCTCGGCATTTTGTGAATGTTCCTTGCTGTCTACCACTGGTGTCAAGCTGTCTGCTTCAGATTCATTGTGCCATATACACTACAATGTGTAGATTCGGTTAGCTATGACAATTTGCTCTGATTTTGCTTGAAAATTATTCCACAGAAGTTTCCAAATTGTGATTTATTTTTAAATGGGTTGGTTTGTGAGAGCAATATACTTGCATGCTAGATGTTTTAAAGGGATGTTCAGTGCAGAACTCATTCTACACTGATCATAGTGGTATCTGAGTGACTTGTTTCACTTTTAAGCATTGTGGGCTGATAAGAGAAATTGTTCATTTGTAGTGCACATTTAAAACATATTGCCATCGCTTCATTAGTAAGGTTGTAATTTTCTATTGGAAAATCCAGTTTTGTCTCCCCCAAACAAGGTGTATCATGAAGTTGGATGGTGGTTTAGCAAAATTTGAGGTGATTCAAACACAAGTGGTTTCTGATTTAGGACTTTAAAAATATGGATGTAATTCATATTTTGAAGATTATTCTGAGGTTTCTGAGCAAGCTATATCACAGAAATAGCTTGCAGTAAAAATGTAGTCTATTTTGAAAATTTTACCCACAATCTTGTCCAGGACCCTTAGGCTCAGGATTTGTCTTAGCCATCTCCCTTTTGAAAATGGGACTGGGGTGCTTATGAAAATTTTATCTCTAGTGTACAGGACTATGACTGGTAAGTGAAAAATGTTGGAGTAATTTCATATAGCTATTTTGAAATCTCATATGGTTCCTAGTTTTAAAACATTGCTAAAGGTCTGATACTCTATAGAACCCTCCTTCGCAGTGCATAGCTTCAAAATATGAACTTGTAATGGGAGTTATTGTGTTATGGCTACTTTTTCTGAATTTATGGTGGAAATCCCAGAATTCCTACCTCACCTGTTGTCATTGCTGGTGTTGCCTCTTGCCTGCCCATATCCTCCAGTAACAGCCACCCAGAGCTGCTGTTTCAGTTTTTATTTCTAGCAGTGTTCATTTTTTCCTTCATTCACTTTCAGGGGTGGGTAGAGGCTGCAGTATAATCTTAATTTCCTAAAATTTCCTTCAGATACCCATTCTAGACTTCGTTGCATTTATCAGCAGTGCCACCAGTAGAAACTGCCAGCATTCTCCATCAGTATGTGAGCCAATACAGTTATCCTTTTCTATGCCCCCAATGTCCGTAAACTTTCCTGGAGTGAGAGTTTTGCTGAAGGGGAGGGAGGAATGTCTCCTCTAGCCAGGCAGTTTAAGAAATACTGGGGAACATGTTTGTGTAGGTGGGAAAAGAGAGAGGAGCAGTGCCTGCTTCTGAGTCATGGGCAATAGCAGCAGAAGGCCTGTCTCAGAAGGTCTGATAGACTTAAATTTTGCCGAAATACTCAGATTCCATTGAATTGAAGAAGCCAGTTTACATTATTCAACTTCTGTTATACTTACTGATTGTAATAGAGCACATACTTGTAACTTCCTAATAAGATTCACAGTATTGCCAGCTCTAAAACCATGAGACAGACAAAAATATTCATGTGACTAGTTTTAAAAAACAAGATTATTTTTTTAAACTTGCATTCGATTTATGGTTTGTTCTCAGATATTTGAAATAGTGGATGGAATTGCCCCTATTTGTGTTTGCATATTTCAGGTTGGAATTCCTGATGTGTAATAAATACAAATTGGGAGACCTCCTTTTCTTTTTAGCTGATAGGTGGGGCTAATCCCTTCCCAAGGTATTGTCCTAGGCTCCCTGCAGCTCCCACTGTCCAATGGGCACTACCCTGTCTCATGCTGTGCATTCTCTGGACTCCCCCTTCCCTTCAGGATATCAGGATTGCTAATTCCAAGTGTTCAAAAATCATGAGTCAGCCCCCCCCCAATCATGAGCTTTTAATGAGTAAATTTGGGGTGGTTTGTTCTTGTTTCCTGGCTTTGAGCCTTTAGGGTTCATGTTTTCAAGGTTTTCCCCATCACCTAGAAACTTTTTTTTTTTTTTAAATGAAAGCTGAGTGTCTAATGTAATTTTTAGACTCAAGGAGCTTTAAGAGAACCCCCTAATATATCCCAAGACTTGCAATTAAAATAGTGTTAGTTAGCAACTCTGAGATATTGCCCATGCCCAGCTCCCTCTCCTTCCCTCTGTCCCCATGTATTGCCCACACACAATTTCCCTCCATATAGGATTTTGACGGTGGGAGAAAGAAAGGAGGAGAGAGTGCAACTGGGCTAAAGCCTACTCCCGACAGGCTGGAGAGAAGGGGATAGGGGGACACACACTCCTTGGATCCTTTCTCCCCCTGCCCATTGCTCACCTTTGCTACGCTAACCGTTGGTGGGTAGGAGCTACCTGTTGGTCCCGATCCAGCTCCCCTTTTCTTTGCCTGTCCTCGTGGACTGCTGCACCTGTGCTCTGCACAGACAGCAAAAGCAGAGAGAAGTCAAGATTCTGAAGGCAGCAGTTAGAGCAGCAGCCTCTGTTGGTGGCAGCTGGGACTTCAGCCTATTGCCTGCAGCTCAGGCTCTCAACAGCTGCCTCTGGTGGATGCAGCCAGAATTTTAGCATGAGTTTCAGCTCAAGTAGAAATTGTGAGCTGCCAGGAACTTGTGAGAAAGCAATATTAATGCTGAAAAATGATGGGACTAATGAGAATGAATTGGTGGCACTGGATACAAATACCACATTAGATGAGAGGAGGAGATTGGGCAGATATGCAGGACAGGAGTTAAGGTTGGTTGTGGAAACATAACTTTGAATTTTTGGAGTTTTTGAAAAATATTTACTTGTGTATGTCTGTTTTAAAATAACTACAACTTTCTAATGTTTCAAGAACAGATATTTAATATCAGTGTTGTAATATTTAAAATAACTGAAGAAAATACCACCAAAAAGAACACAGTAGCTTTTCCCTTCATCATAAAATTACTATTTTTCATAATGAAAAATTATTAGGGCTGTCGATTAATTGCAGTTAACTCACGTGATTAACTCACAAAAATTAATCATGATTAAAAAAAATAATCACAGTTTTAATCACACTGTTAAACAATAGAATACCAATTGCAATTTATTAAATATTTTTAGATGTTTTCTACATTTTCAAATATATTGATTTCACTTACAACACAGAACACACAGTGTACAGAGCTCATTTATATTATTATTTTTATTACAAATATTTGCACTGTAAAAATGATAAACAAGAGAAATAGTATTTTCAATTCACCTCATACAAGTACCATAATGCAATTTCTTTATCGTGAAAGTGCAACTTACAAATGTAGATTTTTTTTTGTTACATAACTGCACTCGAAAACAAAACAATGTAAAACTTTAGAGCGTACATGTCCACTCAGTGCTGCTACTTGTTCAGCCAATCACTAAGACAAACGAGTTTATTTACATTTACGGGAGATAATGCTGCCTGCTTCTTATTTACAATGTCACCTGAAAGTGAGAACAGGCATTTGCATGGCACTTTTGTAGCTGCAATTGCAAGGTATTTACGTGCCAGATATGCTAAACATTCATATGCCCCTTCATGCTTCGGCCACCATTCCAGGGACATGCTTCCATGCAGATGACACTCCTTAAAAAAAAAAAAAAAAGCATTAATTAAATTTGTGACTGAAATCCTTGGGGGAGAATTGTATGTCTCCTGTTTTACCCACTTTCTGCCATATATTTCATGTTATAGCAGTCTCGGATAATGACCCAGCACATGTTTGTTTTAAGAACACTTTCACTACAGATTTGACAAAACGCAAAGAAGGTATTAATGTGAGATTTCTAAAGATAGCTACAGCACTCGGCCCAAGCTTTAAGAATCTGAAGTGCCTTCCAAAATTTGAGAGGGATGAGGTGTTGAGCATGCTTTCAGAAGTCTTAAAAGAGCAGTACTCAGACGCGGAAACTACAGAACTACCACAAAAGAAAATCAACCATCTGCTGGTGGCATCTGACTCAGATGATGAAAATGAACATGCGTCGGTCCGCTCTGCTTTGGATCGTTATCAAGCAGAACCCATCTTCAGCATGGACGCATGTCCTCTGGAATGGTGGTTGAAGCATGAAGGGACATATGAATCTTTAGCGCATCTGGCACGTAAGTATCTTGCGGCACTGGCTACAACAGTGGCATGTGAACGAACGCCTGTTCTCACTTTCAGGTGACACTGTAAACAAGAAGAAGGCACATTATCTCCCGCAAATGTAAACAAACTTGTTTGTCTGAGTGACTGGCTGAACAAGAAGTAGGACTGAGTGGACTTGTAGGCTCTAAAGTTTTACTTTGTTTTATATTTGAATGCAGTGGTTTTTTTTGTACATAATTTTACATTTGTAAGTTGAACTTTCATGATAGATTGCATTACAGTACTTGTATTTTTCAGTTCACCTCATACTATTTCTTTTGTTTTTATAGCACAAATATTTGTAATCAAAAATAAATATAAACTGAGCACTGTACACTTTGTGGTCAGTGTTGTAACTGAAATCAATAGATTTGAAAATGTAGAAAACATCTACAAATATTTAAAAAAATGGTATTCTATTATGGTTTAACAATGCGATTAATCGCCTGACTGCCCTAAAAATTACATTTGAAATTTGTAAAAATGTTCACTCTGCCACACTTATTTTGAATGGCTTAACTTGGTCCAGTGTAACTAGATTTTCAACAGATTTGATGCTTTGTCATCAACCAGTACACTAAAATCCTTATCCTGCCTGGATGCTGAGCACTTCTCAGGATTGAAAATGGAATAACACACTTGATCATATCTTAACCAGAAAGGCATTGCAACCATTGGAATTAATTTTGGAAACCTTATTTCCAATGAGGCCAATTTCTGTGTGTAGTTGGTTGTTCTGCTGCAGTGATTTAAAACTTATTTTTATCAGGCTATGCAGACTTAAGTTCGAAGTGCCAAATTATAACACTGTTGTTCATTTCTTGATGCAGTCATTTACATTGATAAGGAAGAAAATAATTCATTATACTGGGTTTGATCAGAAAAAACAAGCAAATGCTGCATTCCTCATAGGCTCTTACGCAGTAAGTATTTAACCTTTTACTAAAAATTGAATTGCTAAGTTTTGTGTTTTATCATTTTCCCATATGCAGTCCTTAAAATACGAAGAATGATACTTTCCCCCCTTATTTTAAAAAGTGGTGCTGGAGAGGGCTGAGAGTTTGACTTCCTGGTGTTGCTCTTGACATTTTCTTTGCTATAGAGATTACCCAAACTTTTTTTTTCCCCAACAAAGTGATCTATGTGACAGGAAAAGCCCCTAAGAGTTTTTTATTCCTCTGCTGCACAAAAATCTTCTGGGTGGGTACTCACCTGATATAGGTGCACAAATCCTATAGATTCTTTTAAAGTTGCTTAGGTGCATTTTCCAAAAGCACCTTCTGTCTTTTATTCCCAATATTTAATTTTTTAAAAGAAAATTGGCTAATTCTTGATATCTTACCATATTTCATCCTTTTTGTAAAGGCCAAATACCACCAGATGTTTTATTTCCGAGTTTATATGTTGGGAAATGTATCTTCTCCAGACTATCCCTTTGCTGACACAGGCCAGGGATGGAACTTAGGGGAAGGAAGAAAAAGCCTTATGTGGTGTGTTTGGAACGGATATAATATCCAGAGGTGTAGAGGGGGTTGTAGATAGAGTGCCTGAAGATGCACTGTGTCAGGTGCTTGGCCATGAAGGGAAAAACCTAATAACTGATTGCGTTCATATTGCTCAATCTCTGGAAGACTAAGTTTGAGGCAGGAACCTCAGAAATGTGTAGTGAAGGTCTAAAATGCAGAATGTTTGAAATGTAAAGATGCAACAGACTGTAGATTGTTAATATTGTGGTATTTGACTTGTGTTGTACCTTGACTGCACTTGACTCTTTCATTTCTCTTTGAGCATTGACTAAAAGTAAAGAGTGGGGTGAAGGACCTGTGCTCTTCATCTTACTGGTGACTTGAGAGGGAGTTTAGACTCCATACAGCCCTGAGTCATTCCCCTTTAAGAGTTCTGGAGGGCTATAAAGCTCCTGCATTTCTGAGTGTTTCCCTGCTGCTGGTTTGTGTTATGGAGTAGGTCTGTTTCCAGCTCCCCAGGGTCTTCCTGTTGCCTGTTCTGCTGTACTTATAAATGAAGCTTTTGACATTATAAATGTGACTTTTTTTTTTTTTCCAACTGACACCTCCAAGTGTTTAGAAATGTTACGTCGTTATTGCAGCATTCTGAAATTGAATGGAAACCTGCAACATATCTTGCTTCAGCTTAATTGTTTGGAGTCAAGATACTAAAGCAACTGATCGGTCACAGTTTTTAAGCAAGAAAAAAACCCAATCCTTAGAAGTAATTTGGTTACTCTGTAGGCCAAAAAGTAAATGTGGACTGCTTTTATTATAGAATGTTTCTTTTATTTTTGGTCCTGTGTGTAGTACCATGGCATCAGCATAGCTATGGTCATCCTATACAGCACCCAAAATGCAGAAATAATAGTAATCAGTGGCAAAGTAATCCATGATTTCCGTAACTTGTTGTAAACTACCTTTTTAAAATTAACTTTTAACAATCCTGCTTCTGATCATCCATTCAATTTTCCTGCCAGGACACCATAAACCGGAGCAAACGGTTGGAGGGGACTGTTTGTATAAACCTTCATAAATACATAGGGCCATAATTTCTCCTCCCTGTTGGATACTGGTGGAGAGGGCACTGATTACTCCTGATGGAATTCTGCACCAAAAAATTAAAAATTATGCACACAATATTTTAAAATTCTACATATTTTATTTG
Source organism: Emys orbicularis (assembly GCF_028017835.1). NCBI lineage: Eukaryota > Metazoa > Chordata > Testudines > Emydidae > Emys > Emys orbicularis. Next base: position 88,003,218 of record NC_088688.1, read on the forward strand.
TCAGAATAGTACAATATAATCATACCAGTTCAATTATTTTGGTAATTTATTTCAAAATACCTGCTAACAGGTATGTCTGTAACAATATAGACAACAAAAAAGATTCAGGAAATGTTTTTTGACAAATAGATTACTTAGTAGGCATATTAATATATAACTTTGAGTAATAATTCATTTAAACTACAATACAGAAACATATTTCCCGCATACCTCAGAAACAGTACAAAGGCTTGGGGGTAATCGGAGATAACAGAGGAGCTGAGCAAGAGGGAAGTAATTGCTGGGAGTGAACCTGGAGGGTTATTAGGTGTGGGTGGGAGAAGTATGGAACAGGTTTTTTGGGGGGTGGGAGGGATTGTTAGGGAATTGGGGAGCCTCCCCCGTGCAGACCCTGGCTGACCCGTAGTGTCTCCCATTCAGTGAGGCACATCGCCACCCTCATCCCCACTCCCATTCAGCACCCACCCCACTCTGTCCCTGGCACTAGCCCTTTTAAGCCCCAGTCTGTGACCTCCCAGTATCCCCATGTGCCCCACTCTGTCTGTCCCCCCAACCCACCCCCATATATCCCATGCCTTCTCACCTGGCCCGGCAGGCAGGGTGCTGTGAGGAACCCAGCCTCTCCTCCCTATTGGCTGCTGACTGCTATTGCCAGTGAGCTGGCCGCCCTCTGTTCTGGTGCTACTGCAGCCCCTGGTGGACGAAAGGCATAACTGCAATGCCTCTGAGGCAGAATTATTTTTCTCTGCAGAAAATACATCTGGGGGGGGACGTGAATTCTGTGCATGTGCAGTGGCGCAAAATTCCCCTAGGAGTAACAAAGAGAATACTGCCTCTGGGGATATCTCCTTACTCACTAACCCCATAGAAGATCTTCCATGGAGAGCTAGATTTGTGGACTGAGAGGGTTATGTGAAAATCATCCACACCTTGCAGAACTGTACCCCCAAAGGCAGACCTGCCATTAAACTACCCAGACATTTGGACGTGGAGTCCCCCTCAAGTCTTTCTATTGTCTGTAGTGGGAACTGAATCATGCTTTAAGAGAAAAATGGCTTAGAAACTGCCCCAGTATGTATGATACATGTATATTCAGAGAGAGTTATTTAATTTGTAAAATATTCTGTGCTGCTTTTATCTCATTAGGGAAATATATGTATTTAAGCATGTATTGTTTGAGTTAAACTTAAATGGGTTTAAGTAACTAGGCCTCAGTGTTTAGAATAATGTAAGTTCTTGCCTCTGGTAGTCAAGAGTATATTCAGTTATTGGGCAAAATTCTCTAAAGCTCAGTACAGGGAAGTGCAAAATTTAAGTGTGTGTGTGTGTGTGTGTGTGTGTGTATGTGTGTGTATATATATATATATATATATATATATATATATATATATATATATATATATATATATATATATATATTTAAGCTTTCCAGTCCATTGGCCTATCAGTAATGCTTTTCACTGTTCTGTTGAAGATCTGGGTTTAGTTTCTTGCTTTCTAGGCTGTCAAGATTGTGAGTCCTTCATGACATTTTGACTTTTGTCAATTGAGTCGTATTAGATGCCTGAAGGGATCTCATTTCTACAACCCGCTTCTGTTCCAGTTCTGGAAATGTATTGGCCACACTGCACATTGGGGAAGGGAGGAGTTTGGGTGGGAAGCAGAAGAAATTAGATAGGGGAGGAAGTCATCAGAGATGCAACAGTGAAATGAACAGTGCTGTGTTTTTACTCTATGGGATGGAGAAGAATACAAACCAAAATGTGTTAAATTGTTACACCAATTTGCTGTTAAATAAGTCTGTTCGAAAATACAGAAATGAAAAAGGATTTTTTATTCTTCATGAGAAAGATCAAGGTTCTTATTATTTCACACTTCTTGCCAGTTCAGAAGAATAGAATTGAATGAACTGAAGAAGAGCTCTCTGCAGCTCAAAGACTGTCTCTTCTGCCAACATGAGTTGGTCCAGTAAAAAATATTACCTCACCCATCTTATCTCTATTAAACAGAATAGTCATACACTCAGTTACATTGCCAAAATATGCAGCAAGATGGGTTTGTTGTTGGGTCACTGAGCCCTTGTAACTAGGATTTTAAAACTGTTGCAGCTCTCAATTTGGAGGGTTATGGGGAACATTTTTGGGCCCATTTTAAGACTTACTTTTAAGGGAATGATCACACTTGAATGTGTTTAATTTTAAGTAATCTCTTTTTAAGATAAGCCAGATCTCTGTGTGATAAACAATTTTTATTTAGCACATCTACAAAGATTGTCCAGTTTTAGGGAACTGACATTGAATTTTTGCTCTTTTTTAACACTTAGAAAGCTGAATAAAACGTGAGGTGGCACCCCAAGTTTATAATGCAATAAATGTAAAATAATTAGTACTCCTCAGAGCTTGTCTAGGAACAATCAATAGTAAGCATTCACCGATACAGCAGTACTATTAACTTGAAAGCCTCTTGCTTTGAAACCTGTTTGTCCTTAAAGTTGCAATGATCAATAATTGGTTGCATCATGTAATCCTTGTAACTTCCACTTAAGCAAATCAAGGCATACCATAGCAACATTTGTCATTGAGGTGAGGTGAGCTATACTGTTCCTGACTTACTAAACTAATTATGAAAGTCCTAGTTAATTGTTGTGAGGCTGAGAGACTGAGATCAATGATTTGGTTTATGTGCAAAGTTCCAACTCTTTTCTTCACTGTTACGTGTTTTTAATGTTTTAACCCCCATCCCTTCTCATTTAACAACTTTTTTTTCCCTCTAGTTTCCGAATGGGCCATCCAGCCTAAACACTTCTTTTTATATCTACTGCTTTCTTCCAGGTGTGCCTCATGTGCCAGCCAGGCCTAACTCAAGCAGCCAGAGCTCTTCAATGTACATGATCTTAAAGATAAAAAGCAAAGTTTTTGTTTTTAAACAAACTCCTTTAAGATCCCAAATCTATAACAAAATGTAAGTGTATTTCTGTCACTACATTTACTCTGTTAGGGATTTGAAATCTTAATCCCTTTCATTTCTGGTCCTCCCTTGCACTTTTCGGTAATGTCGTAGTCTATTAAATTGTCATCAGAGTGATCAGAATGTACCAGCAGGGATATAAGCTTCTGACCATATGAGATTGGGGTGTACGTAACATGATCAGCAGCACAGAACATGTATCTTACTGAAACCCAAAGGCTGGGGGCTAAAAGTATTTGGTTTAATTATTTAAAAACAAATCCAGCTTTGTGTCATCCTTAAGGCAGAACTGTCTTTATCTGGAAGCAATCTACATTATTTAGGCCTTACTGTTCTACCAAACAGAGATTCTTTGAGATGATCTATAATGTCTCTGTAATGACTTCTTTTGATCCTCACCAGGACTTAGGTGTGGATGGAGAAAGCCTCCTTCTTCCATCTTTGTGTCTATACTCAGATAAACCAAATTTAACCTCCTGGGTTCCAGCCCCTCCTCCCTAACTCCTACCTCCCTTTGCTGCATTAACTTAGTAACAGTGTTTCTTTTCTCAGGCTTGGCACTAATTATGTACTTGGAGGGCAACCCTCCATGGGTACCGCCCCAAGAACTGCTGTAATTCAGGTCACCTTCTCCAGGACTCATCTCTGTACTTTGTCTATTTTCTCATCTTCTTTCTTCAGGGTAAGCAGTGTTTCCTTCACCCATTCTGATCCATAGTGCTATTCTGTTTTTGCAATCTCAATTTGAAAATGCCACACCCAGGAAAAACAGTATTTTGGAGAGAAGGAAGGAGCTGTAGAAGCAATAGCCATTCTGTTTGTGATACTCAGTGCTCAGCTTCTCTTAGTATTTGCGTAGTGATTAATCTTTGGCTAAGGCTATATGGGTGTATGTGGAAAGGAGTTGGCAGCAGTGTATTTTTGGAGGGAGGAAGTATAAGACTCCATTGCTTATCCTTCATGTAAGCAAAATCTGCCTTGAGTCTTGTCTTTCTCCTTCAGAATTTGCCCTTTACAACATTTCCCTACTCTGACTTTTTAAAATAAGTTGTATAAAAACTGTTACCATAACTAGCATTCACAGTAGCAGTTTGATTCCATATCTCTCTCTCTACCAGGCTTTTCCAGTAGCCTTGAAGTTTACTCCCTCTTATACTTACTTGATTGCCCCTTCTTCTTTGGTAGAAGTAAGGTTGCGCAGGATGTGCTTGTACTTAAGACAGTGCTCCCTTCTAGTGTGTCCTCACTAGACTCACCCCAAGAAAGCCATTAGCTGCAATCTTCCCTCCTCACTTGCAAGGCTTTTTAAGGTTCTTCCTTTTTTATGATTAGCACTGAGTTTTTCAGAGATGGGAGGGTTTCTCTACTTGTGAGCTTGTTTTGATCCACTTTAATTTAAAAAACAAAACAAATAACCATTTGTCTTCCATTGGACACAACAAATTTAACTCTGACCTATAGGTTAATTTGATGTATTTTTATCTTGATTCTGCTATCTAAATATTTTCTTGTAAGATATATGATTAGGTGGGAAATATCAGTTAATCTTTCAGCTGTTGAGAATCTTTTTTTGTAAAGTATTTATATATTCTTGAGAAACCGCAATCATCTATGTAATAGAACTGTTCACTATTAATTTATGGTAAAATGTATGCATCTGTGTGGACTTGTATTTGAGGCTGATCAATGTGCTATATAGGTACTGTAGATTCTGTGTTTGTTCAGAAGAGGGTTGTGATGTGTTTATTTGCAGTTTACAGCTGTTAAAATTATTATTTTGGGTAAGTGTTAAAGCTGTTGTGTCATGATGACATACATTTTACACTTCCCACAAGCGCATTTCATTATTTTTTTGGTTTTAATTGCTTGAGTTTTGTAAATGGTGTGATTAATTTACTATCTTAAGTAGATTTTAAAATTTAAGGATTTTTTGTTGGGGGGAGAGTGGAGGTGGAGTTTGAATGTTCAGAGTACTTTATGAGCACTGTTTCATTTCAAATGCTATAAAAGTGTTGTATATCACTAGAATACAGAGTTGGTTTGTTGCAATTTTAACTGTTTTGAATTAGATTTAAATAGACCAATTTTCTGTAAAAGGCAAAGTAGCAGTGTAAAATAACTTATATGGTGACATTACAGAATGAGGTAAAATTCTTCTTTGATAACCCTGTGTACTAAAGTTTAGGATGCCTCCTTCAGATGGAACTTCTTTTCCCTTGCTGTTATTAACCATTTGTCTCATCTCTCTTAATAGTAATATCACTAATCCCATGAAATCTGTATTTAATAATTGAATTGTGGTTTGAACAATCTCTTGGTGATAATCTACAATTTTAACAGGTTCTAGTAAAAGAACTATTCTTTCCTTCATCCCATGGTATATATTGCTACACATAAAGGTCACTTCCTCAATTTCCCTACAGAGCTCATTCTTCTTGACAGGAGAGGGGATAGTCTAGTCTGCATATCCTTACTCTGTTGTGTAATCCAACTGATGTCAATAGGATTATGTACAAGGGTAAGGGTTTGCACGAGCTGTTTGTAGGTATCTGCAGAAAAGTACACTTATTTGGAAAAAAATCTTCTGTTCTCAACTCTTAGCAAACTTGCACCCCAGATGCCATAATTATAAAGGTAGTTAGCTAGGGTGATATTATGCTCCCATTGCTAATTACAAGCATATTATTTATGTATTCTGAGATGAGGATTTTTTTTTTTTATGTATATAAAGCCAACAGGGGAATTTAGGTTATCTAGAACAGTAGTAGTGTTTATATACGTTGATCCATTGATGAAACTGCAATGGATTATTATGGTTGAATGAAAAATGTCTGTTCTGTGTTAATAAGTTAACTAACCGTTACTTACCATATTTAAAAAAAAAAAAAAACTTTAAAAACTGCTTTTCTATAACTGTAACCCCCAGTCTTTTGGAGTGAAACTTTTTTTCTCTGTATGCACACTCACATTTAAAATAAATATAAAATATATGTATTGTACAACTATTGTATTAAAGGTGTTAGATAATGGGATTTTCCTTCTTTTAAAAACAAGTTTTTATTGAGCAACTAGCTGTCATGTGAATGAAAGACTGTTTCCTGGAAAATGAATAGATTGATAACGAGAACAGTTTTCAGAGAAGTTGGACATGTGCAATTTTTGTAGATTGTTTCCCATTTCATTTTTGGTATGATCTTGTATTTTACCAGCAAGATGTATTTGGATATATCACTTGATATAAGCACAGCTCGATTATTTGCAGCCTGTTCTCTTCTTAATACCATCTTTTATTTGTTGCATTAGTGAAATTATAAATTTCACAAAAAGGTCGTGTGTGTATCCAAGATGGAGGGGGGGCTTGCATCTGAAATACTAGAAAATACCCAGGGGTTTTACTAGAAAAAGCTTACATTACGTATCCTAATAAACCAATCTCAACTTCAGTGTCTTTATCCCCGAAAGGCAAACCATCTTCTTTGTTCCTCTCCTTTTTTGGCCTAAGACCTAGTTCCCTGCCTCCTAAATTTGCAAAACATGTTAGGAACTCTGTCTTCATCCTACCCTATTCACCACTCCAACACTTTAATCCTTTTGTTAATCTTGTACTCTGAAATCTCAGATGTACTTCTAATCTTACCGTATGTCTCTTAGGGCAGGTCTACACTACGGGGTTAAGTCAACGTAAGTTGCGCAACTACGACGTAGCTTAGATTGACTTATTGCAGTGTCTACACCGTGCTGGGTTGATGAGAGAAACTCTCCTGTCGACTTACCTTATGCTTCTCGTTCCGGTGGAGTACTGGAGTTGACAGGAAAGCGATCTGTGGTTGATTTAGCGGGTCTTCACTAGAAGTGTCGATCCACGGGAAGTGTAGACATGCCCTTAGTTACCTCTTCTTCCCTTATAGTCACACTTCTCTAGCTCCTTCGCCTCTTCCTTGAAGCAAGTACATGTCTTCTGTCTCCTAAAGAAATCTTCTCTCAAGTTCCCACTTGCCTCAACTGTTGCCCATCTCCCTCTTCCCCTTTGCCTTCAAACTCCTGAAGCAAGTGGTCTTTTCCCATTCACTAATTCTCTTTTCCAGTTCTTTCTTCAGTCCCCTGCACTCTGCTTACCCACTTCACTTCAATGAACCTGCTCTCATTAAACTCTCAAATGACCTCTTCTTGATCAAGTCTCATGGTCACTTGTTCAAGTTCTTAAATTTCTCAGCCATCTTCAGATCTGTTGATCAATCTCTTCCACAATTTCTACACCCTGGTTTCTGAAAATCCCATGTTTCTTTATATCCTATCCTCAGACTCTTCTTCAGTGTTCCCTTTGGGATGCAGCTTCACCCTCTCCCCCATCCCACCCCACCCCATCCTCTCTTGTTGTCAGCATACTTCGGTCTTCTCCTCTGCTTCCTCTACCCTGTGCTTACTCCCATAGATTCAATCAACCACTCTGTGCCAATGATTCACAAACCTATTTTGCTACTTGCACCTTTCATCCTCTGGTTTAGTCTTGCATGTTTGCTTGTGTGGCCAAGATTTTCTCTTGAATGTTCCCTTGCCATCTTAAATTTAGTGTGTCAAAACTTGAGTTTTTCTTCCCTAAACCCTTCCTCTTCCCCTTCCTTTGTCACTGTTTACAGACCATCCTACCTGTACTCCAAGCTTACAATAAGTTCAGCATCATCTTTGTCTATACTCTCCCTTCCCTCCCATCTAGTCGTCGTCATCAAATCTCATTGCTGGTTGTTCGACAATATTTCTGTAATTTGACCATTAGTTAAAATCTGCACTGGCAAGGCACCAGTCTGTACCTCTCTTCACTGTGACTACTATAACCTCCTCCACTGTGCAACTGCAGAGATTTTTTTTTTTTTTTTTTTTAACATGTATAGAATCTCTTCGTAGCCTTCCATCTATGATGTAAAGCAGAGGTAATTGTTTTTTGTCAAGGTATAGTCAATGTCCAGACTCCAGATAAAATAATAAGAATAAAAATAAGTAAATAAAAATTTGGGGGTCCGTTCAAAAACATCTGGCGGTCTGGATTTGGCACATGGTCCACTATTGACTACCCTAGTGTAAATGCTGAGCCTCTCTTCACGTCCTCTAAAGCACCCCATAACATCACACCTACTCACCATATCCTGTACCCAAGTTCTATGCAAGCCACTTTTTACTGATAGGACCATGTAACTCCTTCATCAGCACTTGTCTTTGCAATTTCTTATGTGTCATCTCTTATATCTAGAACAATGGTTTCCAACCTTTGTACACACAAGATCACTTTTTGAATTTAAGTGCAACCCAGGATCTACCCTGCCCCTTCCCTGAGGTCCCATCCTGCTCACTCCATCCCCCTATCACTCGCTTTCCCCCATCCTCCCTCATTTTCACCAAGCTGGGGTTAGGGTTCGGGAGGGGGTGCAGGCTCAGGGCTGGGGCTGAGGGGTTTGGAGTGTGTGTGGGAGGGGACTCTGGGCTGAGCCTGGGGCAGGGGGGGTGTGGGCTCTGGGAGGGAGTTTGGGTGCAAGAGGAGGCTCCAGGCTGGGTCAGAATATTGGGGTACAGGAGGGGGTATGGAGTTCTGGCTCTGGGAGGGGGTTCAGAGCTGGGGTGTGTGGTTGGGGTGTGGAAGGGGGTTCAGGGTGCACGAGGGGGTATGGGTTGTGGGCTCCCACTGGGCAACACTTACCTTGGGTGGCTTCTGGTCGCCTGTACAGCAGGGCTAAGGCAGGCTCCCTGCCTGCCCCTGCCCAACACTGCTCCCAGAAGCGGCCAGCACTCCCCTGCAGCCCCTGGTGGGGGGCACTTGGCTCTGCATGCTGCTCCTGCCTGCAAGCATGGACCCCACAGCTCCCATTGGCTACAGTTCCCCGTTCCCAGCCAATGGGAGCTGCAGGGGCGGTGCTTGCAAGCAGGAGCATCCTGTGTGGAGACCTGTGTCCCTGTCCCTCCTCTCCCCCCAGGGCTGTGGGAGTGTGCTGGCCGCTTCCGGGAGCGGTGTGGGACCAGGGCAGGCAGGGAGCCTGCCTTAGCTCTTCTGCGCTGCCGGACTTTTAGTGGCCGGAGATCATAATCGACTGGTAGAGGCTCCAGGATCAACCAGTCGATCGCAATCTATGGGTTGGTGACCACTGATCTAGAACATTCTCCCTCCTGAAGTTCATCAAGATCATTCCCTGTCTGCACAAGTTCTGAAAAACTCAACTATTCGGTGAAGCTTCCTTCTACAGTGACTTGTGTTCCACACTGATTCACTCTTTAGGTTTTGTCTACCCTGGAAGATGACATCCTGTTACTGTGTACGTGTGTGCAAATATTAGACATGTCAGCCATAAGTGTAGTTAAGGACTGCTGTGCTGAAAGTCATATTCACTGACATAATTTTAAAAACAACTGTCCTTGTCTGTATGCTGAGCGTTAAGATTGTGTGTTTGTGTTTAAAATCATTTTATAACCATTTTACTGCTCAGATCAGGTCTCCATTTAAAACTTTTGCCAGTATAATAATGTTGTTTAAGGGTGTGATGTTTGTTTGTTTGTTTGTTTGTTTGTTTGTTTGTTTGTTTGTTTGTTTGTTTGTTTGTTTGTTTGTTTGTTTGTTTGTTTGTTTGTTTGTTTGTTTGTTTGTTTGTTTGTTTGTTTGTTTGTTTGTTTGTTTGTTTGTTTGTTTGTTTGTTTGTTTTTTAAATAACACTTCTATACTGGCAAAAAAGTGCTTTGGACAGTATAGTTTATTTCATTTGGGCAAATGTACTCTTTTGCCAGTATAAGCTGCATGTGTGCAAGGAGGATAGATGGTATAAGCTGCATTTCTACTTTTTTAGTGTAGACTAGGCACTAGTGTAGGCCCTTACTGTTTGCTTGCACCTCTAGTTGCTATCCTTGTTCTGTGGGGAAGGGAATCTTGTTTTCCTAGTACAGGTGATGGATTGTGGAGTGCTGTGTGCAGCTTTTGGCGCTATGTTAAAGGTTGAGAATAACCTGCATTGTAGTGATGCTGGATGTGTCGTGTCCGTTTTATCAAAACAAGCTTTACTATTCTTGGAATACAGCCAAACCTTTTAATTGATCAGCAATGTTAAATATTTTCCTGTTTATTCTCCTTGCCAGAGAAAAAACAGTAAAAGTCAACACTTTATTTTATGTTTTATGTTATGTCATTTTATGTTATGTTATTTTTGGAACTGTTTCCAGCTTTATTACCAACATGGTTCCCCTCACCCATGATTTTGTTAAACTTCAGATTTGGCTTTACAGCTGTGTAACTGTAATTACAAGGCAATGCCAACTTAAAAAAAAAAAAAGAGAGAGAAAATATGCCTAGAAAAAGTCTTAAACGGTGAGGGAAAATTTTAAGTAGACACTTGTTTACTTTATTTCTGTCTTAAAAACAAACTAAAAATACTGTTGGCAAGAAATTTTGAGGAAAGTGGCTGTTAGTAAAGGAAATGTGAATTTGTCTAATTTGAATGATTTTAAAGTACTTAGTTTAATGTTTGTCAGTTGTGCAAATTAAAAAACAAAGACTTAGGAAGTAATTTAAAATGTTAAAACATGATCTCAACAATTTAAACATTTAAGATTTATACTTCAGTAAAGTACAGTGTTCTTATATAAAGCTTTTTTTCTTTATATTTAATAACATAGTGGTTCTAATGAGAGATGGCAAATGTCAGTCACAAGGGCTACTGTAAACTCTCTGGCCCCATCTTACAGTTGGAAACTGACCCATTGCTGACAACTCCTGTCAACAATAGGTGCCCTTTAACCAGTGCTGAAAATGGTGTAATAGCTAGTATAAATAGGGCAAAATTGTTTTCAGCACAGTTGCAGAAAGGCTGACTGATGAAAAAACAATTTATAGTACTGGTTCAAGAGAAACCATTGCTGACAGTGGCTGGCAGCTAGGGAGCGATCTCCTGGTGCAGACAGCTTTTTAGACATAATCTGTAATGAACTGGGGTTTTGTGAAGCTGGCATCCTTTCCTGATTTCTTTTAACAGTAAAATGTTTTCAGTAATTAATACTAGATATATTTTGCCCTCATTATGTTCTTGGGGTTTCTTACCTTCTATTACATTTTAGGCTGCTATACTCTTCTTTTTTTGGTGGCATCTGGATTTAATTAATGGACACTGCTTAACCTAGTGTTTGTTCAGGTTGTGCAGTGAAGGCGATGCAAGATTTGGAATACTGTGATCTCCTACAGCTCCAACGTTAGAAGGATCAACATTCCCCCTTATTACTGTATAGCAGCTTTGCTGGTGCCCTAGAGGTTTTATGTTCTCTTATATTTCTTTTAAATTTTAATCACTTTAAAGTTTGTACAAAATTGTCCATGAAGAATATGTTACAGAGAATTACAGCAAAAATGTTGTATATTTAGTACAATAGTGTCACAAAAGCACTTTCGCTGGGATTTGAAACTCAACACAAATCCTGATGTCTATGCAGTGCATGCTATGATTCATACTCTTACATTGATAATGGCCAGTATGTTATATAATATATGCTTTGCTTCTGTCTATCACATAATTGTTTGCTTATATTCTTTTATTCTTGATGCTGTGCTTATAGGAAAAAGACGTTCTCAAGCATATGGTATTTTTTATGGCATTTAGTTTAATATTTTACAATAAACATTGAAAGTTATTAATAGGTAGCTTAAAGTTACCATTAAAAATATTTTCTTTCCTTCTTCCAAAAATAGATAATATACTTAAGAGAATCACCCGAAGATGTGTACAGGCTCTTATTGGCTGGAAACGTATCTTATCTTCCTTTCAGGTAAATATAAAAATGTTAGAATTCTGTGTGTCATGATCACTGAACGGTGTTCAGAGGCACTGAGTTTGGGTCGCTTGCCTATGGCTGCTGCACATCTCAACATATTTGGCAGTCTCTGATGAAAACAAGGTCAGATAGTGGAGTGACAGGGATATTGCAGGTCAGTACTGAAGTGTGCTGGCAAACGTACAGTATATGAGGAAGCTTACATAACTATTTACTTTCATTAGCTTTTTTCCCCTTTGAATTCACACTAAAAAGAGAGATTGGAACAGTTAATGATAACGAATTCTAAATTAATACCATTAGTCACCCAGTCTGAATTCTCTTAAACTCATACTAAAATATCTATTTATATAAATACTTTGTGGTGACTGCAATAATTTTGACACATCTTTTCTGTCACTTGCTGAACACACTCCCCTAAAATAAATGCTTTATTATGTAGTACTTTTTTGTGTAAAATGAAATTTTTACCAATGAGGAAACATCTAAAAATAAATAAATAAAAATAAAAAGGTTGCTTCATGGTTGCTTCACCTCTGAGGGGATATAATTTTAGGTATTCCAGACTACAGACTTCTTGTTGCCACTCTGTTTTTATCCAGTAGATAAACAAGGTTGATAGGTCCTGACCATGAACAATTTTGTAAAGTTCTCCTAAGAACTAAAACAGTAAGGCTTTCAAAAGTTAGATAAAACTATCCAATAATCAAACAGGCTTTCATAAAATGCAGGAAGTTAAAGGGAGAACCAAAAAACTCCAGTTTACTATCTAGACATGTAGATTTATAGTGTGATCCGTTCACTCCTGACTCTAAAAGCAAGTGAGCATTTCTTATCAGAGCAACTGTCTCATGTCTTTCTCCCTTTCTTGGGAGCATCAAGATTTTTTGTAATGTCTTGGTTTTCTGGCATGCTCCCTTTCCCTTATCAACAGTAGTAGGCCTTTGGGAGCTGTTTTTGCCTGTTTTCAGAGTTCCAATAAATGACAGTAATAGGACTCTTCTTGAGGAATAACTCTCTACCAAACTCTTCTCTCTCTCCTCCCCACCCTTTTTTTACTGTGGTTTTTGCCCTCCCAGCAGATCATGCATCTGTTTCTGGGAGTAACTTGTTAGAGTGCATAGAGTAAATTCAGTGTTTATGAAAGTTGTTCGATAGACTTGGTGACATTGAATAGTGACATTATTTATCCATAAAATATGTCTTACACAAGCAGTGGAACCAGTGCAAGGTTCTCCAAGCTATGACAATGTGCACTGGGATTGAGAGGCGTTCAGCCTTCATACCTATTGAATCCTCCATGCGTCAGAGGCTGTCAAGAAGAGTGGTGATGTCAGTTGTGATTAGTATTGCAGAGAAACTTGTAGAAGGGGCCACCTAATCCTTTTTTTTTTTTTGGTCTCATCCTCTGGTCACCTAAGATAGGTTTTACTATAGTTACATAGTGCTACAGATACATATGGTGACTTAAAGCCCTATAGAAAGACCAGGTCCTTGGTCTGAGGTGCTTCCAATCTAAATTGGATGACAGTGAAAAACAGACTGTGCTGGGGATGAGCGCATAGAAAAAAAGCAATTGCAGTAGACAAATGGTAATGTATTATATTTCAAGGGAAGTTGATCATGTTCGTTTTTAGAATTTATTTTAATATGTTTTTTTTAAATCTCTCTATTCTAATACCTTATTTAGAACATCTAAACAGAGTTTAGTGATGGAAAAATGAGTTAATTCACACCACTGACTTTTATTGTTTGTTTATATTGCAGTAGTACCTAGAGGCCTTAACCGTGGTCCCATGGTGTTAGGTACACACACGTGTATGACAAAAATGGACCTTGCCCCAAAAAGCTTATAACCTAAGCTGCAAAGAGATTTGGAGGAGTGTGAGGTTGTTTATCATGTAAGAGGGGGACCTTCCACAAGGGTAAAGGTGGTATGATGAGAAGCATAACGTTTGAGACTAAAGAGATCATTTAGGGAGAAAGGAATGAGGAGGACATGAGGGGGAATGAGAGGAGGTGAGTTCTGGCAGCAGCATAGCTATGTACAGCCTTTGGGATGAAATCCAGGCCCCATTAAAGTAAAGACAAAACTCCCACTGAGCTCTGTGGGACCAGGAGTTTGCCCAGGGTTTTCAAGCCTGATGCAACTAGGAGGAGGAAGTCACTGAAGAGAATTATGAGTTGAGATGGTGCTTTAGGGTCCTGTTGTTTTTAGATTATGTCCATGCTGACTATTCATTAGCCAGTGAGAGAGGAATTGCTTTTTGCAATCAGATGAGTTACTTATGGTCTTTCATAATAGAGGAATTTATATTAAAGTCTTAGAGAAATTCTCTGTATCCTATTGTCAGTTTCCTGAATGAGTTCCTTTTCTTTCTATTACTTCCCTTTCCCCTTCCTCCCCCTTTCACACTAACTCATTAGAGGAGGGGAGAGTGCAGAGAGAGTAGATGCAGCCAGATCTCTGAAATTCTCACTTTTTTGTCATTTTTAGTCAGAACATTATAACAAAGTGTCTCTTGTTACACATTTAAAAAAACCCTAAACCAGACACTACTTCACTCTAATGCCTCAAACAGCACAGTTGCTGGTGAGAGTAGTGGGTGATAAATCTGTAGCAACAATGAGGGATAGACATGACCATAGAGAGTGCTAGGGTGAAGAGAGACTTTAAATCAGTGACACTCCAAATATGTAATCCCATAGTGCAGCATGAAGTGGACAATTTAAAGTGCTTCTTTCCATGCTCTGACAGCAATGGAGGAGAGAGGGGAGGAAGTGTTGTGTGCCACTATAAATTGCCATTGACAGTATAATTGCTGGCTTTCTAAAATGTTTTAAACCCAACAGTTATTCTACTAAAATATATAATCCAGAAATTCAGAGACTTTTTTTTTTTTTTTAATACAATAGGGAATAGGGTTTTCCTACCTTAGATCAGTTCTAAGTTCGTGGTTTCATCAGTTTCATTGAGTCATTTCTTTCTCAGTAACTGACATAGTACCAAGAACATTCTATTCCTACATTAAGATGATTTAAGAAGAATGGCAGGAAAAAGAGCTATAATGAAAACCAGACTGTTATTTTTAAGCATAGTCCAGCTAAATATTTGAAAGCTCTAAGTATAGGAAAATTCTCTTTTAAATATTACTATAGCTATTTCTTTAATCTTTTGGTTAGAAAAGTTAAACTGCCATATATGTAATTACTTAAATAGGGAATGTTGGTGTTAGAAGTAATTTGAGTCTTATCCAGCCACATGTGCAGTGTTTTTGTCAGATTCCAAAAATCTTACAGTACACAAGGAATCACAGTATACAAACTATTTTCTAAAAAACTTTTATTTTCAAACAAGATAAACATCTTTCAGGAAGTGGTGTTGTCCAAATTCACTAAACTTTGCCAAAGTCTTTTATTCCCAACAAAAACTGAAAGTGGCAGTTCTGTTGAAAAAAAGGTGGCTAAAATAAACTTAATGTTGGATCGTCTAAGTGTTTTAACATAAGATACCAGTAAAGCAATAAAAAATAAGTTAAAACTTAAATCAATAAACTTCAAGATTGGAAAACAGTAGAGTATTTTAAAGTAACTAATAATCAAATCTTTTTACTGCGTGCTCTTGAGAAAATAACATTTTAATTCATTTAGTCTTGGATCTGCATGAGGGAACTCCTGCGGTTTTGCTTATGAAACTAGAAATGCTGTCGGCTGTCAAAATTGATTTCACATGTTTGTGTTACAGGGATGCTTCATTTGGTACTTGCAGTTTTCATCTAACATTGCTTGACAGCTTTCATGCAATAAATAAGGTAAGAAAAATAATTTTTTTTTTGTTTTATTTTTGTCAGCTAATTATAATACAGCCAAAATTTGCTCATGAAACTAAGGGCCTAATTATTAGACCTTCGTCACAGCAATGTGTCTGACTCTGCCTAGTCTATATATCTTGTATAGTAATTGAGCTCCTGTGACTGATATCTGGGGAATCCAATGAGCATGTCTAGGTGGGGTCTGGCACCCTAATATAGAGCAAGTTCTTCCCTGGATGGGAGTTACCTAGGGAAAATCTTAGCAGGAGCCATGGAGTCAGATGGGCAAAGCTGTTCAGGCCAGTCATTTTACCTCTAACATCCTGATATTAATGTGGAAATTGGTAAGTTGTTGGACCAAACAGCCCTCCATGACTGGTCTTCCAAACAGTCAGCATAGTTAATATTATAAAGGGGTTGTGTGTAACTTAATGATAACTGTAGGAAGGAGCCTGCATTACTCCGTGGCCTTATTATTTCAACATTTGTTTCTGAACTTGAAAGACAAAATACTTGAATCAGGTAACTGGTTGCCAGGCCCCTTCATTCCTTCTGCACCACTAATTTAGTCATCCAAGGGTTTATTGCAACTCTGAATATATCTACACTGGGGGGGCAGGGAGAAGAAGTTGTGGCAGCGATCCTCAGAACCCTGGTCAGCTGACTCGGGCTCGTGGTATAGGGCTAAAAATAGCAGTATAGGTATTCCCGCTCGGGTTCTGAAACCTGTCAGAGGGATTTTATTTAGGGACCAAGCTGCAGCCCCAGCAGGACTGTCTGCATTGCTATTTTTAGTCCATAGAACAAGCCTGGTGAGCCTGAATTAGTTGACTGGGGTTCTGAGACTTGTTGCCATGAATGATTCTGTGGCCTGGTTCTGGTTTTATTTTTAAGTGAAATCAGAAAAGAGTGGGCTTGCTTATTTATCCTTAATTGTATTGATGTGTATATATAACATGGATACAGGAATGGAGGGATTTGTTTTGGACCAAGACTGAATGCTAAATATTTTCCACAACTCCAGCATTTTCACAAGTGTTAAAATGTTTATGAATTCAATTGAGTTCAGTCCAATTAATGGAGTTAGTATAATGAGGAAATGTTACTCTGGCACAGTGGTGAAAAAGAGATCACAGAATCATAGGACTGAAAGGAACCTTGAGAGTCCAGTATAAGGGGTATACAGAAATTTAAAATGGTGATGCATTTTGTCTTTTGATGAAAGTTCTTTTTGTTAAAAGTTGTATTGTGGATTTTAGGCTTTGCGATATGGCTTCCTGGATTTCAGTGCTTTTGATGTAAATGAATATGAGCATTATGAGGTAAGTGTGTGGCCTGGGGATAAACACTGAACCGTGACTTAGAAAACCTGGGGTCTATTCCTGTCCTGCTGGGTTACCTGAGGCAAGTTATTTCCCCTCTGTGCCTCAGTTACCCCATTTTTAAAATAGGAATAATGATATTTATGTTCTTTTGAGATGCTAAAGTGTATTGAGATCTACTGATGGATTATAAGCACTAGATGGTGGTAGTGTTACTATAAATGCTAAGACAGTTTTTTTGTGATATGCACTGTTGCTTTTGTTGCTGTCAGTTCCATTTCTGCTTTTAAAAGAGCTATTACCATACATCTTTATTTAAGGATCTAAGAGAGCAAGACAGGTAATTTAAGCTTAAACACGGGGGAGTTAGAAGGCTGCATTTGTGACTGTAGGCTCAAGAGATGAAAGAGCATAGGAAGTAAAGTGGAGTTAAGGTATCTGGAAAGAGGTAGTTAGTTAAAGATACTTTTTTTTTTTTCCACATCTGATTTTTATCCATTGTAGGATGATGATAAACTTCAGTTCCAACGTCACTTCTCATAGGCAGGATCTGCTCTTGGAGAAGTTAATGAGCAACTTGAACAAATTCAAGTATAGCTAATCACTAGACCAGTTGGCATTCATTTAAAAGAAACTTACGTGGGAAGTAATAGAGAGATGACAGAAGTGCAGCACCATTATCCCTTTAAAAAAAGTAATAATTGATCTTGGGAATTCCAAACCCATGAAATTCACCTCAGTTTATGGGAAATTCCTTGTGTGTAACTGTACAGCTAAAGTACTACAAGACTTGGATAAATATACTCTTTTAAAGGCAAAGCAGCACGGCATCTATACAGAAAACTCAGGACTTGTTGGAGTTGCATGAAGTAATTACTAATATAGTAGATAAAGGTGAAATGGGACAATTTACAAAAGCTTTTTAAAAAAAAAAAATCCAAGTGTGGCTCTATTTTGGGGGGACTTAATTGCATCACTTGAAGTTTGTTTTAGAAAGAAAAACGCTGGAGAGGTTGAGAGCATTTGGCATTTTATTGATGAAGCAAAGGGCAGACTAGAAAGGTGCTTACACCGACAGGGCTTGTATTTGGCTTTGTACTTTTGAAGCAAATATAGCAGGGGTGGGCAAACATTTTGGCCCAAGGGCCACATCTGGGTATGGAAAATGTATGGCGGGCCATGAATGCTCACAAAATTGGGGTTGGGGTGCAGGAGGGAGTGAGGGCTCTGGCTGGGGGTGTGGGCTCTGGGGTGGGGTCAGAAATGAGGGGTTCAGGGAGCAGGAGGGTGCTGTGGGCTGGGGCAGGGTGTTGGGGGGTGAGGGCTCCAGCTGGGGGTGCAGGCTCTGGGGTGGGGCTGGGGTTGAGGGGTTTGGGGTGCAGGAGGGTGCTCTGGACTGGGATCTAGGGGTTCAGAGGGTGGGAGAGCGATCAGGGCTGGGGCAGGGGATTGGGGCGTGGTGGGGCTTGAGGGGTGCAGGCTCCGGGTTGCACTTACCTCAAGCAGCTCCCGGAAGCAGCGGCATGTCCCCCTTCTGGGTCCTACCCGGGGGCACGGCCAGGCGGCTCTGCGTGCTGCCCTGTTCACAGGTGCCGCCCCCGCAGCTCCCATTGACCGCAGTTCCTGGCCAATGGGATCTGTGGGGGCAGCGCGTGGAGGCCCCTGGCTGCCCCTAAACATAGAAGCTGGAGAGGGGACATGTTGCTGCTTCTGGGAGCCACAGCAGGCATGCGTGGAGTGGCCACCGATCTCGCTCCCCGGCAGGAGCGGGGAAGCCCCAGAGCCCACTCCCCAGCGGGAACTCGAGGATTAAATCGGCTGGCGGGCTGGATGTGGCCTGCGGGCCGTAGTTTGCCCACTCCTGAAATATAGGGATAATGGTAAATCATGCATTTTCTCTTAACAGAAAGCAGAAAATGGGGATTTTAACTGGATAATACCAAACAAATTCATTGCCTTCAGTGGACCTCATTCAAGAAGTAAAACTGAAAATGGTATGCTTTGGGGACACAAACCCATATGCTACTACTATGTATTTGATTGATTGTTATGAGTAACAGCAACTTTATCATTTTAAAAAAAATTGTTCCTCCAATGGTATGTTTTTCTTAGCTTTTTGGGGGGTGGGGTGGGGAGGAGGAACACTTGGCGATAAAAAAGCTCAAGACTTCCTTTAGCTCTATTTGAATTAGACTGTTTAAAAATTCACTGACTGAAAATGGAATTTTTCTATTGGACATAACTTTAAAATAAGGTATTTTACATGTTGTTTGTTTTTTCATTTGGATGTGCAATTTTCATGACTAGTTCCTTTGTTTCTACCTACAGGTTATCCCCACCATGCTCCTGAGGCCTATTTCCCATATTTCAGAAGACACAAGGTTACTACCATAATACGTCTTAACAGAAAAATGTATGATGCCAAACGATTTGCAGATGCTGGTTTTGAGCATTATGACCTCTTCTTTGCTGATGGAAGCATACCTAGTGATACTATAGTCAAAACATTCCTAAATATTTGTGAAAATGCTGAAGGTGTTATAGCAGTTCATTGCAAAGGTATGTTATGTGCACAGTTCATATTACAAGGTGGAGTTGATAGTAAAGCCTATAGTTAAGTTTACCTGACACTTTGCATCATAAGCCCTTATTTCCAATTGATTATAAGTTAGCCAAACTGTAACCATTTTGGCTCATGTTCTCTGCTTCAGCTGATTTTGTTGGTTTGTTTTGGCAAATCTTTTCAGCTGCTTATGAGATTTGCAAGCCTATTTTTCCCTGGTGTCAATGTTAACACTTCTTTTTCCAACCATCTCTTTGAAGAGCTTTAGCATCTCCATGCTTTTCAGCAGAAACTATAAATTTGGCAGAGTGTTAGTCCTAAGTGCCATGGAGATGGCTGCTTTTATTTTCTTTAGTAGCTAGCCAAATCTGGCTAAATGATAAGACTTTTAAAATAAACATTTGCACAGATTTAATAAAGCTTTTTAGAGGTTTGCTGACAAAATACCTGAACATTCCATTTGCACTGAACATTCTCTGCTCTACGGAGCTCCTACATAACAACTGCACTGAGCATGTCCCCAGACCCTATTCAGCCTTCTACAAGGTAGACATAGGGTATGTCTACACTACGAAATTAGGTCGAATTTATAGAAGCCGGTTTTATAGATACCGGTTTTATACAGTCGATTGTGTGTGTCCCCACATAAAATGCTCTAAGTGCATGAAGTCGGCGGACCGCGTCCACAGTACCGAGGCTAGCGTCGACTTCCGGAGCATTGCACTGTGGGTAGCTATTCCACAGTTCCCGCAGTCTCCGCCGCCCATTGGAATTCTGGGTTGAGATCCCAATGCCTGATGATGCAAAACAGTGTCGCGGGGGGTTCTGGGTACATGTCGTCAGGCTCCTCCCCCTCCATCAGAGCAACGGCAGACAATCGATTCGCGCCTTTTTACCTGGGTTACCTGTGCAGACAACATACCACGGCAAGCATGGAGCCTGCTCAGCTCAGCTCACCGTCACCATATGTCATCTGGGTGCCGGCAGACGTGGTACTGCATTGCTACACAGCAGCAGCTAATTGCCTTTTGGCAGTAGATGGTGTATTACGACTGGTATCCGTCATCGTCGTATTCCAGTTCGATCAGAGGCACCTGGGCAGACATGCTTTGTCTCCTGGAGACTCAGTCCTGCCGGCAGTCCTGTTGAACCATCTTGACGATGATGGCTAGCAGTCGTAGTACAGTATCTTCTGCCAAGCACCCAGAAGATGCTGAGGGCTATCAGTCATGCTGCACCGTCTGCTGCCAGCTTAAGATGTAAAAAATAGATGGACCAGATTTGTTCTGTATTCATTTGCTTCCCCCTCCCTCTGTGAAATCAACGGCCTGCTAAACCCAGGGTTTTGAGTTAAATCTTTGGGGGGGGCCATTCTGTGTGACAGTTGTTTGTGTTTCTCCCTGATGCACAGCCACCTTTGTTGATTTTAATTCCCTGTACCTGTACGCCATGTCGGCAGTCGCCCCTCCCTCCCTCCGTAAGTTTCGCGCCTTTTTTCAGACCAGACACCATAGCACTGGGATCATGGAGCCCGCTCAGATCACCGAGGCAATTATGAACACTATGAACACCACGCACATTGTCCTGGAGTATATGCAGAGCCAGGACATGCCAAAGCAAAACCAGGACCAGCCGAGGAGGCAATTGCAGCGCGGCGACGAGAGTGATGAGGAAATTGACATGGACATAGACCTCTCACAAAGTACGGGCCCCAGCAATGTGCAAATCATGGTGTTACTGGGGCAGGTTCATGGCGTGGAACGCCGATTCTGGGCCCGGGAAACAAGCACAGACCGGTGGGACTGCATCGTGTTGCAGGTGTGGGGCGATTCCCAGTGGCTGCGAAACTTTCGCATGCGTAAGGGCACTTTCATGGAACTTTGTGACTTGCTTTCCCCTGCCCTGAAGCACCAGAATACCAGGATGAGAGCAGCCCTCACAGTTGAGAAGCGAGTGGCGATAGCCCTGTGGAAGCTTGCAACGCCAGACAGCTACCGGTCAGTTGGGAATCAATTTGGAGTGGGCAAATCTACTGTGGGGGCTGCTGTGATCCAAGTAGCCAACGCAATCAAAGACCTGCTGATATCAAGGGTAGTGACTCTGGGAAACGTGAAGGTCATAGTGGATGGCTTTGCTGCAATGGGATTCCCAAACTGTGGTGGGGCGATAGACGGAACCCATATCCCTATCTTGGCACGGGAGCACCAAGCCACCGAGTACATAAACCGCAAGGGGTACTTTTCAATGCTGCTGCAAGCCCTGGTGGATCACAAGGGACGTTTCACCAACATCAACGTGGGATGGCCGGGAAAGGTACATGATGCTCGCGTCTTCAGGCACTCTGGTCTGTTTCGAAAGCTGGAGGAAGGGACTTTCTTCCCGGACCAGAAAATAACCGTTGGGGATGTTGAAATGCCTATTGTTATCCTTGGGGACCCAGCCTACCCCTTAATGCCATGGCTCATGAAGCCGTACACAGGCAGCCTGGACAGTAGTCAGGACCTGTTTAACTATAGGCTGAGCAAGTGCCGAATGGTGGTGGAATGTGCATTTGGACGTTTAAAAGCGCGCTGGCGTAGCTTACTGACTCGGATAGACCTCAGCGAAACCAATATCCCCATTGTTATTGCTGCTTGCTGTGCACTCCACAATATCTGTGAGAGTAAGGGGGAGACATTTATGGTGGGGTGGGAGGTTGAGGGAAATCGCCTGGCCGCTGATTACGCGCAGCCAGACACCAGGGCGGTTAGAAGAGTACAGCAGGGCGCGGTGCGCATCAGAGAAGCTTTGAAAACCAGTTTTGTGACTGGCCAGGCTACGGTGTGAAACTTCTGTTTGTTTCTCCTTGATGACCCCCCCCCTCCCCCCGGTTCACTCTACTTCCCTGTAAACTAACCACCCTCCCCTCCCGCCTTCGAGCACCGCTTGCAGAGGCAATAAAGTCATTGTTACTTCTCATTCATGCATTCTTCATTAATTCATCAAACAACTAGGGGGATAATTGCCAAGGTAGCCTGGGACGGGTGGGGGAGGAGGGAAGGAAAAGGACACACTGCACTTTAAAACTTTAACACTTATTGAAGGCCAGCCTTCCGATGCTCGGGCAATCATCTGGGGTGGAGTGACTGGGTGGCCGGAGGCCCCCGCACCGTGTTCTTGGGCATCTGGGTGAGGAGGCTATGGAACTTGGGGAGGAGGGCTGTTGGTTACACAGGGGCTGTAGCGGCGGTCTCTGCTCGTGCTGCCTTTCCTGCAGCTCAACCATACGCTGGAGCATATCAGTTTGATGCTCCAGCAGCCGGAGCATTGACTCTTGCCTTCTGTCTGCAAGCTGACGCCACCTATCATCTTCAGCCCGCCACTTGCTTTGTTCAGCCCGCGATTCATCCCGCCACCTCTCCTCTCGTTCATATTGTGCTTTTTTGCACTCTGACATTGACTGCCTCCACGCATTCTGATGTGCTCTTTCAGCGTGGGAGGACATCTGGAGCTCTGTGAACATATCATCCCGAGTCTGCCGTTTTCTCCTTCTAATCTTCGCTAGCCTCTGCGAAGGAGAAACATTTGCAGCTGGTGGAGGAGAAGGGAGAGGTGGTTAAAAAAGACACATTTTAGAGAACAATGGGTACACTCTTTCACGTTAAATTTTGCTGTTCACATTACACAGCACATGTGCTTTCGTTACAAGGTCGCATTTTTCCTCTTATATTGAGGGCCTGCCGGTTTGGTGTGAGAGATCACTCACGCAGTGCCAGGCAACAGAATTCGGCTTGCAGGCAGCCATTGTAAGCCACAGTCTTTTGGCTTTTTTAACCTTCTTAACATGTGGGAATGGTTTCAAACAGTAGCGCCCTCATTTCCCATATCAAGGACCCATTGGGTTGGCCATTTAAAATGGGTTTGCAATGTAAAAGGAGGGGCTGGGGTTTCCGGGTTAATATGCAGCACAAACCCAACTACCCCTTCCCCCCACACACACACCCAATTCTCTGGGATGATCACTTCACCCCTCCCCCCCACCGCGTGGCTAACAGCGGGGAATATTTCTGTTCAGCAGAGCAGGAACGGGCACCTCTGAATGTCCCCTTAATAAAATTGCCCCATTTCAACCAGGTGACCGTGAATGATATCACTCTCCTGAGGATAACAAAGAGCGATAAGGAATGGATGTTGTCTGCATGCCAGCAAATACCGGGACCATACGCTGCCATGCTTTGTTATGCAATGATTCCAGACTACGTGCTACTGGCCTGGCGTGGTAAAGTGTCCTACCATGGCGGACGGGATAAGGCAGCCCTCCCCAGAAACCTTTTGCAAAGGCTTTGGGAGTACATGAAGGAGAGCTTTCTGGAGATGTCCCTGGAGGATTTCCGCTCCATCCCCATACACGTTAACAGACTTTTCCAGTAGCTGTACTGGCCGCGATTGCCAGGGCAAATTAATCATTAATCATTAAACACACTTGCTTTTAAACCATGTGTAATATTTACAAAGGTACACTCACCAGAGTTCCCTTGTGTGCCCTCAGGGTCTGGGAGCATGCCTTGGGTGAGTTCGGGGGTTACGGGTTCCAGGTCCAGGGTGATAAACATATCCTGGCTGTTGGGGAAACCGGTTTCTCCGCTTCCTTGCTGTGAGCTATCTTCATTGTCTTCATCATCATCATCATCATCTTCTGCGTACCCCGAACCCGCTTCCCTGTTGCGTGTTTCTCCATTGACGGAGTCAAAGCACACGGTTGGGGTAGTGGTGGCTGCACCCCCTAGAATGGCATGCAGCTCCGCATAGAAGCGGCATGTTTGCGGCTCTGCCCCAGACCTTCCATTTGCCTCTCTGGCTTTGTGGTAGGCTTGCCGTAGCGCCTTAATTTTCACGCGGCACTGCTTGCGTCCCTGTTATGGCCTCTGTCCTTCATGGCCTTTGAGACTTTTTCTAATATTTTGCCATTTCGTTTACTGCTACGGAGTTCAGCTAGCACTGATTCATCTCCCCATATGGCGAGCAGATCCCGTACCTCCTGTTCTGTCCATGCTGGAGCTCTTTTGCGATCCTGGGACTCCATCATGGTTACCTGTGCTGATGAGCTCTGCGTGGTCACCTGTGCTCTCCACGCTGGGCAAACAGGAAATGAAATTCAAAAGTTCGCGGGGCTTTTCCTGTCTACCTGGGCAGTGCATCTGAGTTGAGAGTGCTGTCCAGGGCGGTCACAATGAAGCACTGTGGGATAGCTCCCGGAGGCCAATAACGTCGAATTCCGTCCACACTACCCCAAATCCGACCTGCAAAGGCCGATTTTAGCGCTAATCCCCTTGTCGGAGGTGGAGTAAAGAAACCGGTTTAAAGGGCCGTTTAAGTCAAAAGAAAGGGCTTCGTCGTGTGGACGTGTCCAGGCTTAATTCGATTTAACTCTGCTAAAGTCGACCTAAACTCATAGTGTAGACCAGGCCATAGATGCCCAGATGACACACAAGCACAGCAGAAATCCCTCCTGCCTTCTTTGTCTAAGGAAAGGTGTGCTGGTCTGGAAGCCAGGAGGAGACCTTCTGTTGACTGGAGGTGATAATTTTGTGTATGTCACACAGTGTTCATTATTAAAGAAGGCTTACATCCAACCCTACATTAGGAGCATATTCAAAGCACACATATCTAGGCTTGGAAGACTTACATTTTTATTGGTAAATGTTGATTAACATTGATTTTGCTATACTCAAACTATCAAAAAAATATTTCCATCAATAATGATAGAAATTTACAGATGGGCAAAGTAAGAAAAATGCTGCTTGAGAACTTTAGAATTTGATTTAAGGATTTGATTATGTTTTGACATATGATATTGACAATTGATGTTTTGACAGTTATAAAGCTTTAACTTTTTGAATCTCAGTATATATTGTCATTAAATAATTGTCTAACCCCCTCCCCTATAACTTTGCCCAACTGTAAACATTTAAATTGATAAAAATTGAAAAAAAGATTAAGTATTGTTTTCAGCCATCAAAATTACGAAAAATAGAAATCTAATTCTGTCAAGCCTGTTTATATCAGTGCTGCATGATTTGCCTTGTCTATTAGCTTTTAGGTAGAGCTGAAGATATTGGTGGTGTTCAGTAAATTCCTAAATAGTTTTGGGACTTGATCGCCAAACAGTCTCTCATCCCAGGCAGCAGTTGTGATCAGTCCAGGCACTTACGCTGGAGCCAGTTTCTCTTCCTTCACACCCTTCTTCTCTCTCCTCCTGCCTGGCAAGTTAAATTGGGAGAGGACTATTGACAGGGCATTTTCTGTGAAAGGTTCTCCCTGCCTCTGTTTCCCAGAGACTTGGATTTGTTTATCTTTAGGGCATACTGCAAAGCCTGTCTCTTTTTCCCCCTGAGATCTTGATAAGGGGATGCGTTGGTAGTTATCCTACTTTAAGGCAATTTTTGAGTTCATATACTCTTAGTTGAGTATTTAATATTATGTTCATATGCAGGTTTTATTGGTATATTAAAGTATTTTATGATGCATAGTGCTATAGACAACTGTCTTTATAATTTGTTCCTGTACATAAAAAGCAGCTGACTTTGAAAGGCTTGATTTCAAAAGCATATTTGTGATATACTGAAAAGTCACTTTCTAAACCTAAAATGTGTAATACTTTTATTCAAACAATAAGTTAAATTACAAATATTGGACATAATTTTTGAAAACACTACTCCCCATGTAAGTTTGGCTAGCGATAGATTTAGTAAGATGGGCAATTAAATATTTGTCAATCATAGAAGCAGCAACACAAGTTATTTAGTTTTAGTTCTTAAAAGTTTAGTTAAAACTAAACTCTATGTAAAAATATGTATATAAAAAGAAGCCTCTCTTGTATCTTACACAGCTGGTCTTGGCCGAACTGGCACACTTATAGCCTGTTATATTATGAAGCATTATAGGATGACAGCTGCTGAAACCATTGCTTGGATTAGAATAAATAGACCCGGCTCAGTAATTGGACCACAGCAGCACTTCCTTGTAGAGTAAGTAGACTGTTACTATGTTAGAATTAATAATTTGGAAAACTAATTAAAAACTGTATTTTAATAGAAAAATTAGAAATTAGTTCCTTTAGAAACAAAGCAAGCAACGCTGCTAATTTCTGGAAAGTTATAACATCGTTATCTTTTCCATTCCATAATAGGAAACAGACAGAACTTTGGACAGAAGGAGATATTTTCCGTGCAAAGTTAAAGGGAAATCGCAAAATTGCTGTTACAAAAATCCTCACAGGAGTAGATGATATTTCAATTAATGATGCAAAAAACCGGAGAGCCAACAGAAAAGACTCTGAACTGGTAATCATCCGAATGTTCTGCTGTTGTAAAAGTTTTAACTGCTGTTGAGGACCTCTTAGGACATGGACATAGCCATGGGTACAATAAAGCTCAAGATATCAGATTCTTTTTGTATATTTTGCTATGTTCCTTTTCATACTAAAAGATTTGGGGGCAAAAAGGTATGGACAGCAAGTGTGAAAAATGGAAGTGCACTCTGCAGTTGAAATAGGAGCATCATTGTTATATTTTAAACTTTTTCATTCACTAGGTAAATATTAGAACAGACACAAATCAAGGTTTTGAAGTTTGCAAGTGGAAGTATCCTTGTTCTATTTCAAATGTGCTTTTTTTTTAATTGTTGAAATGCCTTTTCCTACCATGACAGCTGACTTCTATAACACTGTCTGATACCTTTGTTTAGTCACTGGCATCCAGTGTAAAAGGAGATGTGGTGGTCTTTAAAAGCCAAGTATAGGAAAAGATGTGAATGCCAAGAAGGAATAGAAACCAAGATAATACAATATCTAAGCAGCACTGTTGAAAATACTTTCCAATATTTCAAAGTCAGGTGGTATACTGAATGAATAGCTCATGAGTTAATGCTTTGCACATTTAAATGCAGTAACTTTGAGTTCTTCTTTGAGTGATTGTTCATGTCCATTCCAAGCAGGTGTGTGCGTGCCACGTGCACGCCAGCCGGAAGATTTTACCATAGCAGCGTCCGTAGGGTCGGCTCCGGCGCCCCCTGGAGTGGCGCCTTCATGGCGCTGTATATAGGGGCCAGACGACCCCCCACCCCCTCAGTTCCTTCTTACCGCCGGTGACGGCTAGCTGGAACTTCTCTTGCTCTTTAGCAATCGTGGCAGCGTTCTATAGTTCTTGTAAATAGTTTATTAGTTGTTAGTGTTAGATAGTTAGGTATCAGTTGGGGGGTTTTCCCCAACTTTTCGCCGCCCTGCTGGGGCATGCCCGGGTCCCCAGGGTTCAAACTCTGTCGGGACTGCGGGAAGTTTATGCCGAAAAGTGACCCACACTCTTCGTGCTTACGGTGCCTCAGAGAGGCCCATCAAAGGGACAGGTGCACTATCTGCAGGGCTTTTCGCCCCAGGACTCTTAAGGATAGAGAGCAGAGACTTAAAGTCCTCCTAATGGAGGCGGCACTGCGGCCGCAATCGGATCCCAGACCTTCAGAGCCGGCACCCAGCACTTCATCCTCGGTGCGCAGTGCCCCGGCACCGGAGATAAGTCGTGAGGCCAAGGCCCCGAAACCCCGGCACCGGAGAGAGTCGGCGCATAAGAAATCGTCTTCTACAAGACGCCACTCTCCATCGCCGGTGCCGGCTAAAAAGAACAGGCCGCTGACGGAACAATCTCCCCACCGGGACTCTAAAGGTCGGGCGCAGTCCACGAGTGTTACGGGACAACCCGCGCCGCAGACCCATCCGGCCATCCTGTTGACTCCTGCCCCGGAGAGGGCAAGGTCGAGTCCGGAATGGCATAGATCCCTGGACATGATGGAGGAGGTCCGCCTCCCATCGACGCCGGAGGCGTTCGAGGCCGCATCAGACCTCTTGAGCCTTCCGGTGCAGGCGTCGCCGCACCGGTGCAGAGAACCTCCGGCTGCCGCCGAGCCCCAGTATCACTCTAAGGGTAAACCGGCGACTTGCTCACCGCACTCTCCACGCGGCGCCACGTTAGCGGCACCGGCACGAGCACCCCTGCCGGCGACAGTGGGTACCGCTCCTCCGATGTCCTCATATTCAGAGACTTCTGACTCAGAGGCGGACTCCTACTGTTCTAACAGATCGAGGAGCAGACGATCGTCCTCGCGTAGGAGTGCCCAACCGTACCCGCCACAGTGGCATCAACAGCAGGAGTGGCAACCACCTCCACAGTGGCCGTTCTGGACGCCATGGGCCTACCATCAGTCGGTGGGTCAGGCGTACGGGCCCCGCTCACGAACCGCTTCCGTCTCCTCAGCGTCTGCAGCACCGCCGCTAATGCCACCGGCACCGCCGTCTGACAGGAGTGTGCCACAAGGCATTACGGCACCCCCAGGTCAAACAACAGCACCGACAGGGACTTTGCTTCCTTCAGCGCAGGCACCGCCCAGCACTCCTCGGCGTTCGGTGGCGACCCCGGTACCGGCCGCGGTGCCGCATCTTGAGCCCGCACCGGCCGCGCAGCCTGAGTACCGTGTGCCGCAGGCCCTTACAGAGGGAAACGTCGTAGATGAAGGGCAGCTACATGGGACATCTTCCTCTTCATCTCCGGATGAGGCAGTAGCGGGAACTTCTGCTGCTCCGGCTCTAGAGGATAATAGACTCCTCCAACAGCTCCTTACTCGAGCGGCCCAGAGCCTCTCGATACAGACGGAACAGATTGAGGTGGACACTGATCTCGTAATTGATATCCTGACCCCGTCAGGCCCATCTAGAGTAGCCCTACCCCTCATAAAGACCATTGCGGACACAACCCGCACCTTGTGGCAAACCCCAGCCTCATTGGCTCCTACAGCCAAAAAGACAGAGAGGCAGTATTTTGTTCCAACCAAGGGCTATGAATATCTTTACACGCACCCCCCGCCGGACTCCCTAGTGGTGGATGCGGCCAACCAGAGGGAGCGACAGGGTTTTCAGGGATCCACACCTAAAAATAGAGAGGCAAAAAAGTTGGACCTCTTCGGACGCAAGGTCTATTCAACGGGGGGGCCTACAGTTGCGTATTGCCAATTAGGCCATAGTGAGCTGGTATGGACACAACACGTGCTCGGCTTTGTCTAGGTTTATGGACCTCCTCCCGCAGGACTCACGAACCGAGTTCTCGGCCCTTCTTGAGGAGGGCAGATTGATTACTCGAGCTTCCCTCCAGGCAGCCTTGGACGCAGCCGATTCGGCCTTGCGCACGTTGGCTACTGGTCTGGTCATGAGGCGCGGAGCCTGGCTTCAAGTTTCCGGTCTACCTCACGAAGTCCAACAGACTATCCAGGACTTACCCTTTGAAGGGCCCACACTTTTCTCAGAAAAGACGGATAAACGGCTCCATAGCCTAAAGGACTCGCGGACCACCCTCCGTTCTTTAGGCCTACACACCCCTGTTACTCAGCGTAGGCAGTTTAGGCCGCCGCAGGCCCCGCATCCGTACCAACCTCAAAATCGAGGTGATGCCTTGCACAGAAGGCCAAGGACTGGCAGGAGGAGGCAACAACAGCAGCCCTTCGGCCAGTCTTCTACCCAACTAAGGCCTCCACAGGGGCCTAGACCACCATTTTGAGGGCTCGGTCGAGGACGGCCTACCGGTCAGATCTCTGGATCCTCCCAACCTTACCTTTTCATCACGTCTGTCCCCCTTCTATCATGCGTGGGCCCGGATCACGTCAGACGCTTGGGTGCTTCGCACGGTAGAGGAGGGATATTCTATCCAGTTTTCCTCCCTCCCGCCCCACCAGCCCCCCTCCCCGTCCCTCTTCAGGGACCCCTCTCACGAGCAACTTCTCCTTCAAGAAGTTCAGTCCCTCCTTACAGCAGGGGCAGTGGAGGAGGTGCCTCGGGAACTACGGGGCAAGGGCTTCTATTCTCGATATTTCCTAATACCGAAAGTGAAAGGGGGCCTCAGACCTATTCTGGACTTGCGGCGTCTCAACAAGTTTGTCAAGAAGCTCAAGTTCCGCATGGTCTCCCTGTCCTCCATCATTCCTTCCCTGGATCCAGGAGACTGGTATGCCGCCCTCGACTAAAGGATGCATACTTCCATATCGCGATAATCCCTCGGCACAGGCGTTACCTCAGGTTTCTCGTCGGCAACGTTCATCTACAGTTCACGGTTCTACCCTTCGGTCTATCAGCAGCCCCAAGGGTCTTCACGAAGTGCATGGCAGTCGTGGCAGCCTTCCTGCGCAGGCAAGGGATCCAGGTATTTCCTTACCTGGACGATTGGCTCATCAAGGGCAGGACCAAGGCACTCGTGGAGGCTCAGGTGGTCTTCATCAGGCACACCTTCAGCTCACTCGGCCTCTTACTCAACGAGGCCAAGTCCACTCTTTCTCCAACACAAAGAATCGAATTCATAGGAGCACTTCTGGACTCGACACACGCCAGAGCATATCTCTCAGAGGCCAGATTCCGAACTTTATCCAACATCATTCTCGGCCTCCAAAGTTACCCTACCACCACAGTAAGAAGCTGCCTCAAATTACTAGGGCACATGGCAGCATGTACCTATGTCGTGAGACACGCCAGGCTCAGACTGCGCCCTCTCCAATCTTGGTTGGCAGGGGTTTATCGGCCAGTCA
Source organism: Emys orbicularis (assembly GCF_028017835.1). Lineage (NCBI taxonomy): Eukaryota > Metazoa > Chordata > Testudines > Emydidae > Emys > Emys orbicularis. Next base: position 88,034,270 of record NC_088688.1, read on the forward strand.
GGGACTCCCTAGACTCAGTGGTGACGTTACCTCATCCGGTGTTGGACTCCCTCCAATGGTGGCTCGACCCGCGGGTGGTCTGCGCGGGGGTCCCTTTCCTCAAACCGGAGCCCTCCCTGACCCTGGTAACGGACGCGTCGGATCAGGGATGGGGTGCACATCTGGGCCACCTCCGGACCCAAGGTCTTTGGTCGAGGGAGGATCTTTCACTGCACATCAATGTCAGGGCATTACGAGCGGTACGCCTCGCATTCAAGTCCCAGCTGGCAGGCAGGTGCATTTCTGTCCTCACAGACAATACTCCAATGATGTTTTATATCAACAAACAGGGTGGTGCTCGCTCCTCTCCCCTTTGCCAGGAGGCCCAGGCATTATGGGACTTTTGCGTACAGAACGTAATTCACCTGATAGCATCCTACCTCCCCGGCACGCACAACGCGCTCGCGGACACTCTCAGCTACTCGTTCCAGGGTCACGAGTGGTCTATCCGCTGGGATGTAGTTCTCTCAATTTTCCGACTCTGGGGTCATCCCCGGGTGGACTTGTTTGCATCCAACGAGAACAGGAAGTGTCATCAATTCTGCTCCCTCATGGGACGCAGTCAGGGATCCCTATCAGACGCTTTTCTCCTCTCTTGGGCAGACGGGCTTCTTTACGTCTTCCCCCCTATTCCCTTGATTCACAAGGTGATCCTCAAGGCCCGCAGAGATCACGCTTGACTCATCCTCATAGCTCCTGCGTGGCCGCGCCAGCATTGGTACACGTCTCTCCTACACATGTCTACGAGGGTTCCACTCAGGTTGCCCCTACTACCGGACTTGATCACGCAGGATCGCGGTCGCCTCCTTCACCTGAACCTGGAGTCGCTCCACCTTACAGCTTGGATGCTCCATGGCTAAACCCACTGGAGTTACGATGCTCCCATCAGGTCAGACGGGTCCTGTTGAGCAGCAGGAAGCCCTCGACAAGGTCTACGTACTTGGCCAAGTGGAAGCGCTTCTCCCTCTGGGCTACACAATGCAGTCAGGCCCCCTTGCTCGCCCCGATCCCTCTCATCTTGGACTGTTTGCTACATCTGAGACACCTGGGACTAATTCTCTCATCGATTCGAGTACACCTTGCTGCAATCTCCGCATTCCACCCTGGAGAGGGGGGGACCTCAGTGTTTGCAAACCCACTTGTTGGATGATTCCTTAAGGGTCTTGACAGATTGTTCCCGCATATCCGTCAACCTGTCCCTGCTTGGGACCTCAATTTGGTCCTGTCTGTCCTCACGGGGCCCCCATTCGAGCCGCTGGTTTCATGCTCGCTGTTATACCTCTCATATAAGGTCGCGTTCTTGGTGGCTATCACATCAGCACGGAGAGTATCGGAACTCAGAGCTCTGACATCCGAGCCTCCATACACAGTCTTCCACAAGGACAAGGTCCAACTCAGGCCGCAACCTGCGTTCCTACCTAAGGTGGTTTCCCCGTTTCACATGGGTCAAGACATTTTTCTCCCTGTGTTTTATCCCAAACCACACTCCTCGGTTAAGGAGCGCAGGCTGCATTCTCTGGATGTTCGCAGGGCTCTCGCGTTCTATATAGAAAGGACGAGACCCTTCAGGAAGTCGACCCAACTTTTCGTCGCTGTGGCCGACAGTAGGAAGGGGCTCCCGGTCACGTCACAGAGGATCTCGGCTTGGATCAGAACCTGCATCCAGGAGTGCTACAGTCGGGCCAGTGTACCAGCCCCGCCTATCACGGCCCACTCCACAAGAGCGCAGGCCTCTTCAGCTGCGTTCCTGGCCCACATCCCAACACAGGAAATTTGTAGAGCGGCCACCTGGTCCTCAATCCACACCTTTACGGCTCACTACGCCATTACGCACCAAGCCAGGGAGGATGCTGCATTTGGCCGCGCAGTCCTCCAGTCTGCAGTGACCTCCGACCCCACCACCTAGACTTGGGCTTGTGAGTCACCTGCTTGGAATGGACATGAACAATCACTTGAAGAAGAAACGGTTACTCACCTTCTCGTAACGGTTGTTCTTCGAGATGTTGTTCATGTCCATTCCAATACCCACCCTCCTTACCCCTCTGTCGGAGTATCGGCAAGAAGGAACTGAGGGGGTGGGGGGTCGGCTGGCCCCTATATACAGCGCCATGAAGGCGCCACTCCAGGGGGCGCCGGAGCCGACCCTACGGACGCTGCTATGGTAAAATCTTCCGGCTGGCGTGCACGCGGCGCGCACACACCTGCTTGGAATGGACATGAACAACACATCTCGAAGAACAACCGTTACAAGAAGGTGAGTAACTGTTTCTTAGGGAAGATATAATTGTATTTATACAAGTAAATGTGCTTTAATTTACACCTGCAAATTTTGTTCTTGAAGAAGTTAGTGTGTGTGTACATTATAATTTTTAAAATAAAACTACGATATTAATGGGTAAAACTTAAAATCCTTGTCTTATCATTTGTTTACTTATCCAGTACAGTGATGAAGATGATGCAAACTGTGTAACACAAGGTGATAAGCTTCGTGCCCTGAAGAGTAAAAGGCAGGCAAAGGCTGCAACCACAGTTCCACTAACGTAAGTCAACTTTTTGTGTATATAAATACCAAAAGAGAGAGGGGGAAGTGTCTTCCATTTTGCCCATTCTGAACGTTCATTGGAAAGGCTATGCTCACATTGATTAAAGGAAGCATGGATTCACTAATTCACTGTAGGCTTAGTGACTGGTTGATCGTTTTTGTTTTGATTTTTTGGCTAAACAATGGTATTCAACTTTTCTCCTTCTCTTGTCTGTTTCCTCTGTCACCAGAATGACCCACTGCCAGTATATGCTACATGTGCCTACTAGCCTGGTTGTGTATCTGCATGTTCTTGACAGCTCAGTCTGTTAGAACACAAACGCTTCCTTGAATTCAGTATTATGGTATTTAAAAAAATTAGAGGTCATTCTCTCTAAGGTGTAGTGTTTGATCAACTCACTCAATTTGTGTAGTTAATTTATTAAAATAAGTATAAAATAAATATTAGAAGATGAAACTTTCTTTTTTATATGTTTTTTACTTTTAACTCCTATTGTTTTCATCTTTCTGGGGGAAGGTCCTTCCCTAGATGCTGCTAGTTTTATAAGAACTGCTGGTAGTTTCATGTGAGCAGTTCTGCCTAGGCAAGGAGTAGTAAAACTTCAAGAGAACTCTCACTGGATAAGTTCAAAAGGGGATGTATGTACCTATGATGATCCCAAGACACTGATTACAGGCCAAGAAGAGAGCATTGCCCACGGGCTACTTATCAGTTGTCTCTGGTAGACAGTGCAACATCAGCTGCAAGGGAAGCGACATATCTACCTTTGACCTTAGCATCTGTTGCTGACAGTTGCAAGATAGATTGGTTTCCTGGTGCCTTCACATATAGTAAAAGAGAAATACAAGAGCCTCTGCAGCAGCAGGGGAACTCCTTTGCTCCTTTATCAAAATTAGAGAGAGGATAGCCAGGACTGTTACTATCTACTTCATCATTACCTGTTAGATTTCACAGCCACCATGCCTCCTGAGCTCAAGAATAAAGGAAACTTAGTCTCTACCCTGGTTGTCTTTGCACCTAGGAGTTACATTCTGAGACCCATAGCCAGCTGCTTTTTTTTTTTTTTTTTTTTTTTTTTTTAAACTTAGCCTTCCTTTCTTCTGTTTCATATCACCGTGCTGTGGCTGGACTGACAGAAAAATGGTACAAGTTCTACAGAAGACAAACAACATTGTGATCCTTTCTGAATCAGGAGAGCAGAGAGCCAAATAGTAGTAAAAAATATACACTAATCTAACAGTAAAGGAATATATCTTTAAAACACCCAAACTACTCTGTCTTATCAGTGTCCTACGTTTATTTTCCATTACATTACCATGGACAGCTAATTCTGTATACCAAATAAATATTGCTTTGGTGCCTAGATACTGTGGTGATAAGTACCTTTTATAAATGCATAAAAATATAAATATTTTAACTTAAGTGCCCTAGGAAACTAGGTAAATAAAGGATTTTATACAATGAAAATACATCTTAAGCTAACTATAGAATATGTTGTAAATAAAGAAGAAAATCCAAACTACAAAATGTTGCAAAATTAGGTCTACAGCCAGAGTCTTCTGATATAGTTAACTTAAACACAGCCTGCGCCTGGCTCCTTCACACTTCAGTTGCAAGAAAACCACTTTTCTAAAGTCAAATAACATAATAAATAAGCATTATCCCTCTCTCATATAACAAACTACATCTGCAGAATCACCATTGGAATGAGTATTCATTGTATGATACAGAACACATTCATAACCATCATATTGATGCATTAAATGTTTTTTTTTCTTTGCTGGTTTATAGGCTGTTCTATTCAATAAGCTTGTATAAAGAAATTTTTCATAACATGACTGTTTTAATCAAAAATAACTTACTAGGTTGCCTTTCCATAAGATTAACATAAATGAGCTAAAGCTAATAGTATCCTTATGTACTGTGCTTTGTGGTTAGAAGGAAGAAAAATCTCTTAAATCCTTTCTTCTGGGGAGTTTGACTTCCCCCTTCCTAATTCCCGACATCATGTTTGTTGGCTGTACATACTGAAATAATTTTCATCAAGGAGCTAAGTGATATGTAATCAATTTTGTTACTCCCAAAATAACAATACTACAAAAATATTCTCTTGCTATCCTAATCAAGTAGGTTTCAGAGTAGCAGCCGTGTTAGTCTGTATCCGTAAAAAGAACAGGAGTACTTGTGGCACCTTAGAGACTAATAAATTTAATCAAGTAGGGTATCCTTCCAGGTTGAATAGCTATTAGACTTTTTTTAAGTTCAGATTCTCCTACACATAATTAAGCCTCATCATTTGAACAGCAAGGTTATTAATAGGAAGAAAGCAGAATGAGATTTGTATTTCCTTAGTGTAAGACTATCTCAGAGAACAAAACACTTTGTTTACAAAAAGGTAGAATGGGGGGGGAGAGGAATTAAGAGCTAGGGCTGTTATTTTCTTATTAAGGCACAAGGGATTTGTGTGTAATGCTCATTAGAGTTTATCAAAGTTACTTGCATAAATCCTCTATGCCTTGATGAATGGATCCTTTGTATGTGTGTTATAGTTAGAAATATGTTGTACCTGAGGTAACAACCTACTGAATAGTAGTTGTAATTTTGAATGTAGAAAGGCAATTGGCCCTCACCGTCTGAGTATCTTGTATAATTCTGTTTGCTCTGTTAGTAGATGGTTATGGCTTTGATGCTTTGATATTACAACACCATACAACTGTGAAGCAGAAGTAGTGAATCCAGTGGCTCACCGAGACTGTTTAGTTTGACCAGCCTGTATTGCTAATATGGTTGAAGAGAGGGCAACAAATGTTTGTTGCTTTATTAAGCTATTTCAGAATTTGTTTCGCTTTAAAATAGTGCAGTAGACTTTCCTTGGAATTGAAAGCCGTTGTGGGATTATTTCAGGTTCTCAGAAAACCTAGTTTAAGTTGGTCCCAAGTAACACATGGATAAAACTTTCCACATGAAATGGTTGCATGACTGTTGTAACAGTAGAAAGGGAGAAAATGCTTGGCCCAGTTTAAAGGATGATTTGCTTTTTTAAAACTTTTAACTGGCTAAAATGCACCAATAGCATTCCCGTTTGAATTTTTGTTCATCTTTTCCTCCCCCTCCCAACCCTTTCTAGATGGCTCCTAGCTATGCTGGTCTCTACACTGTGTAGCATTGTCATCTGGTGGATTGTTTGTGGCTCCCTTCTTCCCAGCCTGCTATTCAGTCTAGATGGTTTAAGAACATAGTAACCTCAGGACCCCCTGAGAAAGAGCCACTGTGTAAGTGTCCCATTCCATTTCTCTACAATAGTTCACTTTTTCTGTCCAATATATTTCATAACTGCATGCTTTCATATCAGCTTTCTTATTGGCTTTGTTGCAAGGGTAAATTTCATTGTTCTACCTTTTTCTAAGAAAAGATTTCTTGAGTGATTTAAAATAAAGTAATTGTGTGGCTGGCTTGCAATATCTCTTTGAAAGATGCAGAGCAATTACAAGTAGGACAGTTCATAGTTCTGAAGTTTTCTTCTCTGCATGCTACTGCAAATATTCTGAAATATAATTTTAAAAACAAATTACATTGTTTAAAGTGTGCTTTTTGTCCTTTGCCTATCGCATATGCATCTGGAGAGGTTTAGCTCCCATTTCTTGAACTGGCTGTGAAATTGCTTAGTTTCCCCACAGATGAGTTTGCCCATGTTAACTGCTTTAATCCCTGGAGTTGGGATTTTCAATTTCTGGCAATAGATCTGGTTTTGCTAATGGACTACATTGTGTGTACAACAGGACAAAAATCTTTTCTAAAATCTGTCTGCCATGGGTGTAGGCCTGCAATATTTAGTCCAGCCATGCATAATTACAAATTTAGCCCTTTTGTATGATTGAAAAATTGATATTTTATTGAATAAAATTTTGTGACGATAGTCTGTCCTCTCTGTCACTCAGATTGCAGTAGCCATTTCGGTTTCTGCATATTCATGCCTTGAGGTTCCTTTGACTACCTCTTCTGTCAGAATGATCACACTGATAAATAGCTCTTGCCAAAGAAACCTAGTTTTCACTTTGCATTTATGATCTTTTTTGGTGTTTTTTTCCCTTACCCCTAAAAAGACCCCCAAAACCTCAACCTTTTGGATAAGTAAGGTGTATGCATCAGAGAAATTTGCCTGATAAACCCACTGCACATTCCTCTCCTTTTGTGTAAGTCTTGTCACTGTGGAGTTTGCTTGTGCAGAGAACTCTGACCCAGCAAGAATAATTACTCTGGTAGCATACTAGAAACTTCAGTTGCTGCTAGAAAAAGTGGGTCCAAAATGTAATATCCTAGAGTGGTAAGCATAGTTTAAAACAGTCTTCTATGCCTTCATGTTAAATATGAAAGCTAAGCCTTTCAGTCTGCTGCTACTTTGGCTTCACCACAGCACCCAAAAAAGTAAGAATCTACTCTAAAGTTAAGGAAGAAAAATGCCCACGCAATAATCAAAGTCCCTGGAGTGCGGACAATTCTTGATCAGGTGGCACAGCCCTATAACTGGAAAACCTATGATCAAAAAAGAAAGATTTATCTTTTATTAAGGAAGAAAATTCAGACTAAATGTCCATCCACTGAATGAAGAAAATGGTGCCATCCTACTGGTAAAACCCAATTGTCATATTAATCTTAGCTAGCTAAAATCTTTAGTAGTCTACAAAGAAGACTTAGGCAGAGAATAGGCACCCATTTAGGCACCTAAATTAATGTACCTGATTTTCAAAGGTTCTGAATTGAGATTAGTAGGAACTGCTTAGGGTCTCTCAGTACTTTTGAAAACCAAGTCTTTTACTGCCTAAGTATAGATTTAAAAACTGGACTTTAGGCACCTGTTCTTTTAAAACCTTGGTCTTCATTTTCCTATAGCATATAAGAAATCTCTACAAACTCTAGACAGTCCAGAGGAGAGATGCTCCTGTATGTCTCTTCCCAGTGAAGCTTGAAATTAAAATGTTTTCTTACCTTTGCTGATTTCCTGCCTTCGTTTTATGTACATAAGAACGGCCATACTGGGTCAGACCAAAAGGCCATCTAGCCCAGTATCCTGTCTTCCAACAGTGTCCAGTGTTAGGTGCTTCAGAGGGAATGAACAAAACAGGTAATCATCAAGTGATCTATCCCCTGTCGCCCATTCCCACATTAGTTACTAACATTTTAGGGGATTTTTAAAGCACTGACATACTAGTTGATAAAGTGTGAAGTTTGGACTTACCAGCCTTGCTGTTGTTGCATTTATGTCCGGTTTAACAATTCTTTGCTTGTTAAGGTGCTGTGTACCAGCTGGAACAGAAGTAGTGTCTTTGAGTAATGAAGGTACTTCTGTTTAATATAGGGTGCCTTCTGAAAACATGAGGTTCTGGGCAATGGAACAACAAAGTGAAGGTTCCATTACAGATTAATTATAAATGGAGACTCCTTGCACTACAGTACAACTGCTGCTCAAATAGTGTGTCCAAAAGTCTAGAAGGATGTTGATAAATTGGTGATGGTTTAGAGAAGAGTCTTGAGAATGATTAAATTATTGGAACATATGTCTTGTAGTGATAAGGTTAAGGGATGGTTTGTTCACAATATTTAAGTACCTACATGGGGAACAGAAATTTGATAATAGGGGCACTCTTCAATGTAGCAGACAAAAGTGTAACGAGAACCAGTGGTTGGAAGAGTTAAAGTTAGACAAATTCAGACTTGAAATAAGATGCAAACTTTTAAGTGAGAATAATTAATCATTGGACCAACTTACCCAGGGTTGTGGGGATTCTCCAACACTGGCAATTTTCAGATCAAGATTGGATGTTTTTCTAAAAGATATGCTCTAGTTCAACCAGAGCTATTGGACTTGAAGCAGGAGCTGATACCGAGATGTTCTGTGTCATATAGGAGGTCAGACTAGATGCTCAGAAAGGTCCCTTCTGGCCTTAAAATCCATGAATGTGTGAAATAATGGATGTGTGTGTGTGTAATTGAGAGAATTGTACCGTTTCCTATAGTTAAGCCTTAGACCTAGAAGCAGGATTAAGTTTCTTATGGACAGTCATCCTAACTTCATAGTGTCATGGAAGAGCATACGTACTTCAGAGAAGATTCACAACCAACAGATGATCAGAATTGCGAACATATTTGCTTTAATGCTTTTTTTTATATTTGCAAATCTGTATTAACTGCACAAAACATAAAGTAAGTGTTAAGGTTACACAGTTAAAATATAAAAGCCTGGAAAAGCAAAAAGTAAGATTCCTATACTAATGTTAATTTGGCCTCATTATGGATATTTAGTAATATGTTACATTGAGGTTCCTATCAAATTCACAGCCATGAAAAATGCATCATGGAGTGTGAAATCTGGTCTCCTCCTGTGAAATCTGGTCTTGCATGTACTTTTACCCTATAATACACAGATTTTATGGGGGAGACTAGCATTTCTCAAATTGAGGGTCCTGGACCAAAAGGGAGTTGCGGGGTGTGTGTTGCAAGGTTATTTTAGGGGGTCGTGGTATTGCCACCCTTACTTCTGCATTGCCTTTAGAGTTGGGTGGCCGGAGAGCAGCAGCTGTTGGCTGAGTGCCTAGCTAGCAGCCACCGCTCTTCATTTGCCCAGCACTGCTGCCCGCAGCAGCAGCGCAGAAGTAAGGGCAGCAATACCACAATCTACCCTATAATAACCTTGCAACCCCCCTGCAACTCTTTTTTGGGTCAGGATCCCTACAATTACAACACGGTGAAATTTCAGATTTAAATAGCTGAAATCATGAAATCTACAATTTTTTAAATCATATGACTGTCAAATTGGCCAAAATGGACCATGAATTTGGTAGGGCCCTAGTTATATTCCTGCTTTCCTAGCTAAATGTGTACCTGAATTTCTCTGTTTTACATTGTCAAAACCATAAAGTATAAAGAATGTGCAATGTGGCAGAGTTAACATTCAATGTGGGAACATTTACTTAGCTTCCTTAACTTAGCAACCTTGATGTTTCATTAGCCACCTAGTTTTTCTACTTACAGACTGACATTTCTGTAGATGTTCTAATTTTATTTTTGTGTGTGATGGAAAAGAGGAGACTAAGGGGGGATATGATGGAGGTATATAAAATCATGAGTGGTGTGGAAAAAGTGAATAAGGAAAAGTTATTTACTTGTTCCCATAATATAAGAACTAGGGGCCACCAAATGAAATTAATGGGCAGCAGGTTTAAAACAAATAAAAGAAAGTTCTTCGCCCAGCGCACAGTCAACCTGTGGCACTCCTTGCCTGAGGAGGTTGTGAAGGCTAGGACTATAACAGGGTTTAAAAGAGAACTAGATAAATTCATGGAGGTTAAGTCCATTAATGGCTATTAGCCAGGATGGGTAAGGAATGGTGTCCCTAGCCTCTGTTTGTCAGAGGATGGAGATGGATGGCAGGAGAGAGATCACTTGATCATTACCTGTTAGGTTCACTCCCTCTGGGGCACCTGGCATTGGCCACTGTCAGCAGACAGGATACTGGGCTGGATGGATCTTTGGTCTGACCCAGTATGGTCATTTTTATGTTCTTATGGTGAGATTGCTTATGCTGCTTCAATGTTAATATTTAAGCCCTGCTAAGACGAAAACAAGTTTCTCTCACTATTTCCTTTCTGTCCACACAAGCAAGAATAAACCATGTTGTAACATGACTTGGCCATAGACCTATTTAAGAGTGATTATTTTTGTAGGGTAGGCAGGGTCTCTTGTTCCAGTTAGGCTTTGAAGTGATTAGTTTGATGGAGAGGGAATACTAGCATTCGTTGCTGTTAGTATTGGTTGCTTGGAGACAACTTTCTTGCCAAACTGAATTAACAAAGTGGCATCAGATCGGTTCACATTCTAACGATTGTACCACAGCAGTGAAAATACACCATTTATTTTTAATATGAAAGCTTAGAATTTACATAATATTTGATAATGCAATATAAATTACAAAGAGACTTCACATTTTTTGGAATCTGTAAGGTTTTTTTTTACTCCAGAACTGTCTGGGCCATTTTCTTCCATTACTTTGTGTATAGTTATGAGTTGTTGTCGTGAATGTTTGCTTTGGTATTAATAGAGTAGTCTATGTTAATTTCATTCCTCTTCTTTGTATAATTCTGTGGGGAAAGTGGCTGTGTTCAACTTAGTGTGGTCTCCAGGCACCTGTGGTGTACATCCTGTCTGATTCCTAAATCAAAGTTTGGAGACAAAATATCTGCCCTGGAAATTTTTTTTTTTTTTTTTAAACTGTATGTCAATGCTAAGATGTTGCTAACTGACCAGCATTTCTGGTGCCTGCACAAGGGTCAGTCCCTGAGGCAGTGTATAGATTGTGTGGCTTTCACTTTCCACTACACCCAAAGATCCAGACAAGAGAGGATGCTGAAGCATCCATCATCTGCTATCGATGGAGAAGGCTATGGGGCAAATATTCCTGCATCTGCAGAGGAACCATTCTGAGCATGGAACCTCAATGAGATCTGGCGGTGGCTCCAAAGTAGGGGCAGACTGGATCTTTGACCTAACAAACCCCAAGAAAGCAAGGAAGGGTAACTGGAGCTGGATGCGTCTCCTTTTTTGACACTTAAGAGTTTTTCTTTTTCACTATGACATTTCCTTTCAGTCCTATTCACAGAAGTCTTGCAGCGAGGATTCTGGGGGCAAGTGTACAAGAGAGTCCTCTCTACCAAATAATTCTTTGGATCAGAGGGTGTTATTGATGGGGACTAATCAGAGCCAAGGGAGGTCTGGGTAATGTCTTGGTACTGTGTACCTCTGTCTCAGTGATGTCTATATAGATGTTAGCTGCTCTGTTACAATTAAGTGCTGAGACTGTGCAAGGGGATACGTCTTTTGACAGTTGGTAGCAATTCCTCCTCTTTCTCGATCATCTGCTTTAGCAGGGGGCCATCCCCAGTAATACCTCTTGAGGTTTCTGTGACTGTGGGTCCAAGTGATGCCTTAGTTCTGAGAACCTCCAGAGTAAACTTTACTACCGTGTGGAATGGAGTCTGAGATTCATTCTGGGGTTCCTTGGCACAATAAGGCTGTCTCCAGCCTTATTCAGTTCTTCTATCTGGAGAGGTGACATTTACCCTTGCAGTAGTAGGTCTGTTGTTCATCTGCTGAGCCTTTACATTGCGCTGGGTCAGCATTCTTTTCCTCTTTGTAATCTGTCTTCTTTGGGCTCTTCATCCTCTTATCGAACTGCGTCTCCATCTAGAGAAAGGTCTCTTAGCAGTACTAGAAAACATCAAGCTTCAGTCTCTTTGGGCTCACCTCATCCAGACCCATCACAAAGCCTGACTGGCTCCTTCCACGCTGCAGAAGTCAGGCTCCAACTGCAGTTACCTGACTTCTCTGGAGATGAGTCCATGTCTTTGGAGCAGCCTTCTCCATGTTTTTCTCCAGAAGAAAGTGGGGTCTTTCTGTATTACCCTTGGAAACTATTAAAGTTCCTGCAAATATCCTGTAGTCAGCAGACCATTTTAAACACAGAGTTCTCCATGGTAAAAGAAAAATCCCACTGTTTTTGATATTCCAGAAACTCATTACCAGGGAATATGGCCTTATTAATCAGGAATGGGTAGAGTTGGTGAGAGACTTTGGTTGACTCCTGAGTCAATACAGTGAACTTCAAACTGGCCCTTCCAGCTTTATCTGGTTCCTCTTCATGGTTTTAACTAGGGCCCTAGCAAATTCACAGTTCACTTTGGTCAATTTCATGGCCAGAGGGTCTTAAAATTGGTCAGTTTCATGATTTCAGATGTTTACACCTGACATTTCACGGTGTTGTAACTGTGGGAGTCCTGATCCAAAAGGAGATTGTGGGGGAGTCCCAAAGCTGTTGTAGGGGGATTGCAGCATTGCCATACTCACTCCTGTGCTGCCTTCAGAGCCCAGTTCTGAAGGCAGCAGCTGCGGAGTTTCCTGCAGCTGAAGGAGGCTCCCAGAGGTGGAGGTAGGTCCGATCTCCCCAGCACTGGTGAGAGTGCCCCAACCTAGCTGCTAGTTAGTGTCAGTGATGGATTAAGGCTGGGCCCATGGGGCCTGTACCCAGAGGCCATGAACAATTTGAAAAATGGGTGCCTCATCCCTGGCAGGAGCCACAGCAGGAGACACAGGGGCTGAAGCCCCAAGACTGGGCAGGAGCCAGGAGGGGGGGCAGAAGCCCTGAGCCTGGGAGGCCTAGAGCCTGGGCAGGAGCCGTGGGGAGCAGCAGCCCTGAGCCCGGGAACCCTGAGCTCCATTTGGTGGCTACTTAACCTGTTTCTTTCAGGTGTGGCATCAGATCATGTCGGACAGATGGTTCTAGAGATCATTACCACCGGCAAATGCTATACAATAGAATTTCTGTCCATCCCTACCTCAAAACTCCCTTTCCCATCCTTCTTCAAGGATCCCTCTCACAAGAGGACTCTCAGCTGGAGCTGGGAGTCTACCTCTTGTCTATGTGCTATAGAACTGGTCCGTCCACAGCACGGGGGAAGGGCTGTTATTCAAGATACTTCCTCATACCCAAGAAACAGGGATGCTGGAGACCCATTCTGGATCTAAAACAACTGAATATCTTCATCCGCTGATCAAGGTTCAGAATGGTCACCCTGGCCTCTATAATCCCCTCTCGAAACAAAGACAACTGATTTGCAACTCTAGATTTGAAGAATGCCTATACATTCACCCAGCACACAGGAGGTTGCTTTGCTTTACAGTGAGCCTAGACCACTACCAGTACAGAAAGCTTTCCTTCCGTCTCTTGATCGCCCAAGGGTTTTCATGAAGGCGCTATCCATGGTGGCAGCATACCAGCATCACCAGGGCACCCCAGTATTTCCCTACCTCAACAACTGGCTGCTCATAAGTTAGTCATACTGGGAAAGGGGTACAGTTGGCAGCTCTATCACTACTCAGCTTCCTTCAATCCTTGTAGCTCGAAGGAAACCTAGAAATGTCCACTTTCGTTTCTGTGCAAACTATAGACTTTTACTGGAGCAATTTTTGGATTTGATAACAGCCAAAGCATACTTAACCAGGACGGATTGCAAGCTCTGATGGACCTCATCTTCCAGCTTTGACTGAGCCCTGGGAGATCCTAGGCCATATGGTCTCCTATGTGATATCCGTCACAGGACTCCATCTGTGGAATCATCAGGTGTGGCTGCAAACAGTTTATGCTCTGAGTAGAGACAAGCTGGGCAAGCGGGTTTCAGTTCCTCACAATGTTTTCAAGATCTTTGACCTGGTGGGAAAATAGAAGCTGTGGGCATAACTGTTACCTTTGTTCCCCCTCCTCCCATGAAGAAACTAATTGCATATGGCTCCCTGTCGGGCTAGGGAGCACATCTGGATGAACAGGTGGCTCAAGGTTCTTGGACTCGGCAAGATTCAAGCTTCACATGTGTCTCCTCCAACTGCAAGCAGTACTCGAATCTTATGGAAGGCTTTTGCCTTTCATCCATGCCCTACATATTCAGTATGTTGGGCAATATGACTACAGTATAGTACATGAACAAACATGAAGGAGAGCAGATCACCACTCTTTGCATGAAGATGATCAAGCTCTGGAATTGGTATATCTGACACCAGATCACTCTCTTGGCAGTGCACTTCCCAGGAGTAATGAACACTTTGGCAGACAGCCTCAGCAGGCAGTTCCAGAGACCAGGATTGAAAACTTCACAGCTCAGTGATAGAGCATTTTCTGACAGTGGGGATTCCTGTTGTGGGACGTCTTTTTGTGCCAAGAAAACTAAAAATGCCTGGTCTAGTGTTCCCAGGCAGCTCAGGGGTACAATTCCTGAGAAGAGGCATTCCTAGTAAAATGGTCAGAGCCACTAATGTATGCTTTGCCACCCATTCCCTTCTTTTCTCAAGCCTGAGGAAAATCGAGCAGGAAAAAAGCATTGGCCAATCCTAGTGGCTGAGACAGTTTTGGTTCACCAGCTTTCTTCAGATGGCGTCCTGTCCAGCTCTGAACCTGCTGACTTCGGAGAAAGGCAAGACCACTCATCCAAATCCAGCATCGCTCAGTCTAAGCCTGGTATTTGGATGGATGATGAGCTTAGAGAGATCAAGTTCAGAGGCAGAACAAGCCATTCTCAATAATAGCAGGAAAGTCTCTATGATGAAATGGAAGAAATTTTCTATCTGATGTCTGCATCCTCAGATATGTCCAAAGGGCTCAGAGATCCCTACCATTCTGGACTATTTCCTTTATGTTAAAAATGTCTGATTTATCGCTTAGCTCACTGAAAGTGCATTTGGCAATGATTAAGGCCTTCCATTCTGTAGTGAAAAACTGTTTTGGTCTTTATCCACTATGAGGTTTTCAAAAGACCTTGATATAGAACCTTTCCTCCCAGTACTGAAACCTATACCAATTTGAGTCTTCAGTCTCTCATTGTCAGCACTCATTAATCCTCCTTTTGAACCTGTAGTTTCCTGCTCCCTTCATCTGTCTTTGAAGGTGGCCTTTCTGACCACAGTCACCTCCGTCAGAAGCATAGGTGACTTTGGATTCCTTACGGCAGACTCTCCCTACACGGTCTTCCAGAAGTATAAGATTTCTTTGATATTACACCCCAAGTTCATTCCAAAAGTTTCCTCCAAATTCCACTTTAAATTAGGTCATATATCTACCTGTTTTCTACCCAAAACCTCACACCACCAGAAAAGACAGGAAGCTCCATTCTTTGGATGTCTGTTGAGCCTTGGCTTTCTATCTGCAAGACACAACCCTTCAGGAAATCTGACACTGTTTCCTTTACTGAATGGATGAAAGGGGAAGTAATTTCCTCACAGACACTTTACAAATGGATTTCAGATTGCATCCTGCTTTGCTATGAGCTAATGGTGACACCTCCCCCACAAAGTGAGAGAGCCCACTTGACCAGAACCCAGGCTCTCTTAGTAGCTTTTCTTCGGGTTGTCTCCTTTCTGTAGAGCAGCAACATGTGATTGTGTGTGTATCTTTTTGCTAGACATTATGCCCTGGTACAAGCTTTTTCAGCAGATGCGTCCTGCAATCTGTAGTACATCGGGGTCCTCTCACCCTCCTCCTCAATGAGTAGTGCTTTTGAGTCCCCTCATGCGACATATTCATAGGGACCATCACTCGAAGAAGAAATTCATGTTACTTACCTTACAGTAACTGGAGTTATTTAGTGTGTGTGGTCCTTATATGTATTCCACTACCTGTGTGTGTGGTCCCTATATGTATTCCACTACCTGTCCTCCTTCCCCTCTACTTCGGATCCTTTCCTAAAGTGATTTGTGGCGGTGTAGGAGCTGGAGAGGCGGCCTGTCCACGCTGACCCCTTATGCTCTGTGTTCAGAGTGCGCAGACACAGATCAATGGATACTACTAATGAAAAATCTTCTGGTCTCGGGCACATCAAATGCATGTGCACCTCAAGTGAACTACACATAGGGACCACACATCTCAAAGAACTCAAGTTATTGTAAGGTAAAGTATCAGAGGGGTAGCCGTGTTCGTCTGGATCTGTAAAAGGGGGGGAGGGATAGCTCAGTGGTTTGAGCATTGGCCTGCTAAACCCAGGGTTGTGAGTTCAATCCTTGAGGGGGCCACTTAGGGATCTGGGGCAAAAATCAGTACTTGGTCCTGCTAGTGAAGGCAGGGGGCTGGACTCGATGACCTTTCAAGGTTCCTTCCAGTTCTAGGAGATAGGATATCTCCACTAATTTAAAAAGTGACAGAGAGTCCTGTGGCACCTTATAGACTAACAGACGTATTGGAGCATAAGCTTTCATGGGTGAATACCGAAGTGGGTATTCACCCACGAAAGCTTATGCTCCAATACATCTGTTAGTCTATAAGGTGCCACAGGACCTTTTGTAAGGTAAAGTAACCAGAATATGTCTCATGCATAACAATGAACTATTTCACTTCATGGACAAATTTGACTTCTTATAGTTTCAGAATCTAGCTGGCTCTGTGAGGGCAGAGTTCAAATTGAGTGAGAAATGCCTTGCTAAAATAATTTAATTGATGTAATGAGAGGAGAGTCCCTCCTACCCTTCTGTTATATAATTATTATATATTAACTGAGTATCCAAAAGTGTGCTAGGTGCCATATGGAGTAATTTAAAAAAAAAAAGTCTCTCCCATAGTCTAAGCAGAAACATGGTGGGATGTGGCAAGGCAAAATGGAAGAGAGAGGGAAAATGGGGGCTGGCAAAGGGTACAAGTGACTTGATTTTTAAAGAGTGTTTTTTGCCTGTTGCTGCCAGTGACTCTATTGGGAGATGCCGGGTGGTCAGCATTTTTGAAAATCATGCCACAAGTGTGACCCTGCCAGCAGGTAGGGGATCTTGGGGGACAACTACTGCACTGGTGGGGTGCAAAATAAACTTTATTAAGAAAATGTAAAAACGGGGAAAATTCAATAGTGAGGGGTATGGGGTTTGTTAAGGTAGACAATTGGGGAGGGGTTTCTTTTAGTAAATAGGATAGGGGGTTTCAATAGTGGGGTACAATACAGTTGGTAACCAATTAACACTGAAGTATAAATGTAACAGGTAGCTAACAGTTTTTATGTAAAGGGTGTGTCACAGCAGCATATAACCAACTAACAGTTATGGGTAAAATGTGTTAAATAACCAACAACTCTAGGTAAAAATATGTCACAGTGGTGTAAATGTAAAATGTGAGGTGTGTTAGAAAGGAAAAGGGTAACCAATGGGGGTTTATGCTAGACTTTAGTAATACAATTGAGTTTTGGCAGCAGTAGGAGTGGGGTGAGCACGTGGGGGAAGGGATTAAAAGAGAGAGAGAGAAAGGCAGTGGTAGAGGAATGAGGAGCACGTGGTGGAGCGGAGACCAAAGGCAGAGGCGCTGCGGAGGGAGATTTCAACTCAGGGAGACACAGAGAGCAGACAGACTGCAAGTTTAAACAGCAGAGAGACTGCAACGAGTGACTGGGGAGCTCGGGGGGAGACACGGGCAAGCTCGGGGGGGACGGGGGACAGACTTAACCACAATTATACAGAACACAGCAAAATCTTATCTATGATCTAACTTAACCAAGACTACACAAATTAGCAAGTAACAGAACACAGTGCAACAATTTTTTAAACCTAACTTACAGAGCACAATACAAACAATTCTTTAAACCTAACTTAACCACAGCTATGCAAAATGAAATTACAACTTATCTGGACTAAGAACCTGATTCTAATAGGTGCACCTTACACTCCCTGCCACTTCTTTGATTGGGAGGGGGAGCAGTTCCAGAGGGCAGAGTGGTGTGTGCCCAGGGTACAACCCAGGGGGGGCTAGTGGTGGCCGCAGCAGTGGGGTGGCTGCAAGCCGGCAGCCCAGGATACAGTCCAGGAAGGCACAGCCTAGCAGCGGCACAGGCTTATTTCTAGCAGCAAAGGCGCTGCGGAGCCAGAAACAGATTACAGATACAGACCAAGGAGTTAGCTTGAGTCTGTCTGCTGGGGAAACAAGGCCAGCAGCTAGGACAGGGGGAGTTTGCTAGAGGGAGTTCTTACCATTCCACAGGACAGCAGCAAGCACAGAGACAGGAACGGCAGTAGCATCGGAGGATGGAGAGAGGACTCAATTCGCTTACAATAATCAGGAGATCTCCAGGCACAAATTCGTTGTTCGTGGGAGGGGAGTTTAAAAACGGGGGTATGCTCAAAAACAAACGAGAGCGGGGAGAGGGCCCCCCAAAGACCTCTAGGTGATCAGACCAGGTGGCAAAGCAAGGACCTTCTCCGAGGTCTGATCAGAAAATGTCCGGCTTTAAAGGCAAACTCAGGCAGTTTCCCACCAGTACTTTTGATTGGCTCCTCTTGATACAGGGGAGGAGAGAAGGCAGGGAAAGGCTGCAGGTAAGCACAGGCATGCCTGGGCATGTTCTGAGCCACAGGTATGACTCATATGCTTAATTAGTTGGCCACTTCAGGTCTTGCATTTCTGGGCAGCGCCCCCCACACCGAGCCCAGGTCTGAACAAAGGAACCAAACAAAGACGCAAGAAGCCCCCTCCCTAGGCAGAGCAATGGCTCCAGTTAGTCTGTACAAGCCATTCCTATGAATAGGGCTGTGACTTTAGTTAGCACAATGGCCGGGAGGGGCGGCCACACAGGACAAACAGAAAGGAGAGGGGAAAAAAGGAATGCAGCAGGGGGACAGCTGTAACAGACAAAGTGTGGTGTGGTCACTCCCTGTTTTCTAACAGCAAAATACCAGCATTGTCAACTAAAAACTGTCCCTGGTCAACGGTAACAAAGCTTTTTACAGACTGTGTGTTCCAAATGACCATGTTACGGGTTGGAGATTTGGACTCTGATCTTAAGGAGCTGTTGAGAGTTGTGATTCCTTTTGCATCAGTTGAGATGTCATTTGTGGGAAAATAACATTTGTTTCTCTATTAGGCTCTTCGTGTTGCTCTTTTTTTCAGTACACAACACTTAAAATATCAGCTTTTTGTTCACTTCATTTCTACCTTCTCTCCTTCCTCCCAAAAAGGTGGTAATGCTAAAAGAAAAGCACTTTGACAATCTTATTGAATGTAAAATAAGTAAAGTAAAAATAAACTAGTAATACTGCAAGAATTAACTTACTAACAAGGCATTAACAAGGGGAAGTTGTATACCTCAGTCTGCAAAGAACCCTTTTTCAAGAATTTATTTGTGGAGAGCCATATGACACCTATACCGCTATATCTGTTCTTTGTGCTATAGTATTATATCCTCTTATTTTTTTCTGGAAAACTTTCAGGTTATATAATTTTTTTTCCTACTCTTTTCAGAGTAATTCTACAGTCCAGTGTTCAGAAAAGTAAAACGTCTGAACCTAGCATTTCTGGCAGTGCAGACATTAATAAAAGAACTACCAGGTCTGCTGCAAGAAAAAGCAGTTTAAAAAGGTGAGAGTTACTCTTTTGAGCTGGCATGTCCATTGCTGGTGATGGACTTTGTCTGAGGGAATATTAGCCTCCTAGTGACAAGGAATTACATTTTAAAATATTTTATTTATCATGTAATGAGACTGTCTGGAGCTTTGAATCTCTTGTGTCATACATTTCTGAGTGAATTTTGGAAACTGGGAGACTTGTATTGTGGTTATTATGTATGATTTAAGGATTACTGAATTTAGGAGTTTGCTGACTTAATAGTTCCCATCACAATTTCTACAGGTATTGTGAAGAAACCTCTCCAGAAACAAATTTAAAAAAAAATTGGTGAGAAATTGTATATGACAATGTGGTGGAGAGAAGGGTGCAGTGGGGAGTTGAGAAACAGTACAAGTGCAACAAATTAGAAATTCAGATGGCAAAGAACTAACTTCCGTCAAATGTTCATAAATATCTCCTCTGTAACACCCTTCTCTACTCCTGTAAGATCAAATTTATTGTCATCCTTTTTTCTATTGGTCTAACCATCCAATAAGAAAATAAACATTAAAAGTTCCACTCTTTCCAGAAAGTCAAAGAACATGAATGATTGAAGCCAACCATTCAGCATAGAAAAGATCTATTTCCTTGTCTTGTGTGGAAAAGAGGGTATCTTTAATATTGAGGGAAAACACTAGACAATGTTTCACAGTTCTCTTTGGGGAGAGGGACTCCTCCTTTGTCTTGGCAAGGATTAATATGGAAAGAGAAAGCAATATAAAAACTAAGAGGAATTAGACTGACCACTAATGAGATATGAGAAAATAAATCATAGAAGCACACTGGCTTTGTATCACAGAGGTGTAGAAAATGCATAGAGTGTGTGTGTGTGTGTGTGTGTGTGTGTGTGTGTGTGTGTGTATGATAGATACACCTCTACCCCGATATAACGCTGTCCTCGGGAGCCAAAAAATCTTCCCGCGTTATAGGTGAAACCGCATTATATCGAACTTGCTTTGATCCACCAGAGTGCGCAGCCCCACCCCCCCGGAGCGCTGCTTTACCGCGTTATATCCAAATTTGTGTTATATCGGGTCGCGTTATATCAGGGTAGAGGTGTATAGTGTACTGGTAATGAGATTTTTATAATGGGAAAAGGATTCAGAATTTAAAGTAGGTAGTCTGCTCTACAAGCACCTGGAGAATTTAAAAGTGTGGATGGTTTAGAACAAGAGTGTGAGTGCCTTCTTGTGTGTAATCACATGGGTACAAAGTATATTTACTTCTGACAGCTACCACACGAGTTCTTGTATCCATCCATGTGAAAAGCCAGTATGCAGACTTAGACCGTCTCAAGTTGTGCTGGAAATGAGCATGAGGTTCTAGCTCAGATCTGTAGGTTACACAACCATTAATTAGGGGAATTTAAAGCCATCAGTATATATTTTTTCTAGTGCTGTCCTCTTTCACATTCACAGATATCAGTACACTGTGGAAGAGAGATACCAAATGTATATTTCTCTTTTTTGGGAGTGAAACTGACAAGAGGGCTTGCAACTTTCAGTTTGAAAACAAAAGATCTAAGCAAATTAAATCCAAATCACGTATAATCTGTGGCGCTTATGTCATACAGCAGTTTCAAATAGTTTTTGATTCTTGAAAGTGACAATTTTTTGTCTTGTGCTTGTTGTGAATATCTTTTAATTAGTCTATCAATAAATGCTGAAGAGAAGAGCCTTATTTTGTTGGGAGGGAGTGAATCATTAGACTTACAACTAGGACTTATGAGTTGGTGTTTATATGCCATAAATACAAACTTAGTATGTGGTAGAGTTTCATAGAATTTCCTTTTCTCTTCTCTCCCTTCTGCCCTCATCCTTAAAGGGAAATGCAAACTATTTTAAAAATAAACAAACAAAATCAATCCTCTAATGGTTGGTAAAAGATGGAAACGCCGTATCAAATAACCTGCAGGACACTTCTAATGTAACATTGAGAGAATTTTCAGGGTATTATATAGCATTTGATTCATATTAACAAATAGTTAAAAGCTAAAAACAACTTTTTTTAACCTTACCTTAAATACCAGTTTTATGAAACACTATATTTAGTTTTTGCATAATTGTTTGGTTTGATTAGGTCTCCTTGACTGCAATGTTTTTATCAGTACTGATTTCTGTCCATGCTGTCCTCTCTGGTTCTGGTTATTTCTTATATTCTTCATCCCTCTTCTGTTTTTGAGCCTCTTAGCTCTGTAGCTATTTGTCCATTCAGTGACATACTGTTTCAGTTCCTGGAAAGCATCCTTATGAGTAGATCCTCCCTCCTAGAGAACAGCAGGCATTCCCCAGTTCCTTTCTTCTCATTTGTCACAATGAAAAAGACCTTCTGATAAATTATTATATGAAGAAGTGCTGCCACTTCGGAGATATCTTTTACAAACCTGGCATGATGCCTCCTGGCTCTGAGGAAAGACTTGTGCTCTTACAGAAGAGGGATTCCTCAGTTCATAAATGAGCACTAACTTTGTAGAGTCTTTGTAATTTGGCTTTCTGACAGTGCTTCTGAAACTTCTGCCCCAGATTTTTCACTTTAAACTGTATCTGATCATGTTTCTAATACTTAACTTTGAGACCATACTGCTTCAATCAGTTGATGACCAGATCCTGCCATTCAAGATATCTCAAAGCAAAATAGTACCATCCAATAGGGTCACAATTCTGGAGTTCTTAGACATTTTTCCTTCAAAAAAAGGCTGCTTGGTTGTAGTTCATATACGCATCATGTGATTAAATTTATACCCTCTCATGGGCATTATAAAGAATGTCCTCCCTACAATATGGATGTGTTTTTATTTACCTGTAGCCTCTGGAGAAATCTTATATGGAGCCAGTCTAGCACAGAATGAGATGGCTTTTGCAGCTCTCCATTTGGTAAAGCATATGCAGTCAATGGGTGACATCGTGGAGCTTCCATTAGTGTATTCAAAACAAAACAAAAACTGGCTTCCCATCCTTTTTGCCTGAAGTTTATTCAACTTTGTCTTAAAAAAAAAAATATTGGGTCCCCCAAACTGACTGCATTATTCCAATTCAAGCCTAATAAATGCAGGGTAGAGGAGAACAGTTCTGACTTCTATTAATACTGTAGTATTGCTGTTAATCTAACCCAGCATGTCTTTTGTGACACAATATTATTTTATCTATGTAAACTTTATCATCCAGTATAAACCCTTTGATTCTTTGGACATCACTGCCTAGCCAGTACTATTTTATTTGGTGTCTGTGTATTTTAATAGTCTTTCCTATATGACCAGATTTGAGTCCTTCCTCATCCTTCAAAATGTGAAGAAATTGTCAAGTAGTGGGTCCAGAATGACTCATCTCTCAGTAAAACTACAATATTTACTTCAAGTTTTCTGATGAGATTTATGAAGCCATCTCATGATAGTTTAATCAAGCCAATATGTACAATATTCGTGCCTTTTCCTTCAGGTGACACTATATATCTACCATAGTCAATGCCTGGTTGCCTAGAATGAGAGGGGGTATTAGTACATTAACATGGCAGTGTGGATGGGAGAATGTAATGGAACTGCAAGGGATTCATGTTGCAGCCTAGGGTCATGATCTGCTCTGTGACCTTAGGTTAACTGACTTGGTCAATTGGCACCTCACTTTCCCATCGCTAGGACATGGCTGCTGTAGATTGGTCCATAAGTGATAGGTCAGAGTTCAGATTTTACAATGTGCATTTATCAGATCATTTTATGGTGAAATTTTATCCTCTTCTCTCTTCCTTCCAAAATACAGACACTCCTTAAATTCTTATTGTTAATCTATTTAATTGGACCATTTACAGTAGAGGCAACATTTAATAATTATTCCATCTTGAAACAAAAAACTAGAATAATCCTAATACTGAGCACTTAAACTGCTTTTCATCCATTGAACTCAAAGTGCTTTACAGAGGTGGACACAGCATGTGTTAGTATCCCCACTTTACAGACTGGGAAACGGAGGCATGCAGCAAGGCAGTGACTGAGCCAGGAAAAGGACCCCCGTCTCCCAACCCCCGCTACCTTGTAACCTATCCAGTAGGGTCTTGAGAAATTCCAACACCAGCTGCATGAAGTAAAGAAACTAACAGAACCCTCTTCCCTTCAAAATGGATAGAAATTAAGCTATTGTCCCACTCATTACACTGTTAGCGTTCCATGTATTTAACAAGTTCTTGAGCTCCTTTGTTGTTAGCAATTTAGAAGAGAGGAAATAGTGTGTGTAGTGAGGATTTTGGGGGTTCAATGGAATTGGACTATAGGAATCATTATGCCAAGGAATAATTGTGACCTGTTGGCAGGAAAGGGGAAATATATGCAACAATTAATATATAGGTCTCTTAGCTTTTTTTCTCACCAGAGAAGCATGTCATAAAAACGAACAGAGTACACTTAACCCAATATGCTTTCACTATTGAAGGGAGCCATTAAGCAGCATTCTGCTCCCGTGTTGAGATGGAAATGGCATGCAGCACACCAGAGCTTTGTCTGTTTGTGATCTAATTCTAGTTTAAAAAAAATTAATATTTCTTTTCCATTCTTTTCTACTTTTCCCACAGTCTGATACCTCAGAAGGAGAAAAGGAAAAGGAATGCTTTACAGCAAATGCGCTTAATGAAATTATGGTACTTTGAATCATCTGCTTTTTCTTTACAAAGGTTTTTTTCCTACTCTTTGTAATCAGAATAGTAGTCTGTGCTTTCTTTACAATTGATAATTTATTCTCTATAAAAGTATCAAGTCTTTTTTTCTTTACAATTTTTTTCTTTGTAGTATTATGCTTAACTTAGCTTACAGTGGCAGAAATGTTAGAAAGATTTTACGCTTGCTTTGTTTTTTGAATTTCAAATCGGATGGTTTTTATTCCTCATAAATCTGTGTTTTATCATTTCAGTGGTCACTCCATACCAAGGACCAGGACAGTGCTGCGTTAAGTAAAAAGAAGTGACTGAAGAGGATGCTGAGGGGGGGAAAATGGAATATTGCTATGGAACTTAAAAAGTCTTTCCTTTCAAAGAAATTAACTGCAAAATGCAGCTAAGATTTAGCAGTAAAACTCCTCCTAATTTGTAGAAGAAAACAACCTGTTAAGATGCTTGACAAACAGTTCAGCTTTCTAATTCTAAATGTTTTCTCAACTGTTAAAAAAAACCTTGTAAATTTAGACTCAGGTGTAAATATCTAAACTCTCTATTATAAAGAGGGTTTACTAGTGGATATGATGCATGTGTGTAATTGTGATGGCAATCACTTAGCTGCTGGCCACCATAAGAAGTGAAGATGTGGTGGGAGCTTTTAAATATTTAATTCACTGTTGTCCGTCCAAGCTGATCTCAGTCTCCAATACAGAGCAAATCTTGGGAAGGCAAGATTTTATTCTCATAACATTGTACTTTCCTGTTGATTTGGATAGCCTTCCTTCTTTTGTATGTTTTTTTTATGAAGCTGTAATGTTAAATACCCAAACTAATTACTGGACACCAAAGACTGCTTTATTTCAAAGGGTTTTTTTAAACAATTTAACTAAAAGCTGTTAACTGTTTTATTAGTAATAGCTTTTAGTTGCTCAAATTGCTTGAAAACATGGATTTTCCTACCAGAGTTTATAATTTGAAGCAGCACCATCAAATTAGATTACACGGCTAGTTGAAAACTTTTTGCCTACTTGTGCTACAGGTAATACCTAAGGTTCTCAATCTTTCAGACATGGTAATGGTTCCTAAAGTTTATGCATCAGACCATGCTTTATGGTCATTGTCATAGTTTTCCTTGTTTAATCATTTTCTTCCACACTGAGGGGTGGGGGAAATAGGGGCACTTAAAAAAAAAAAAAAAAAAAAAAAAAAAAGAGGAGTTGTGATTGTAAAACCACTGAAATTGGCAGTGGGAAGCAGGTGTAGTCAGTAATTTTTTAAAAATGGTTATTTCAAGGTGGCAGTGCTCGTTTAAACATCCAGGTACTTTTGATTATTAAAAAAAAAAAAAAAAAGCCCTAGATACCTAATTATCTGTTAAATGTCATTGTAATTTTTTAAAGGTGACCTAGGATTTGAAATTTTATTTATTTCCTTTTCAATACCTTCTTCTAAATCAGAAAAGTTTTTCCTCCAGATTTATCCTATTATATTTGAACAGCTTATTTTCCCCCTAGTATCTGTGTTTGCCAACATCACATTTGAAATGTGCACACCCCTCAGAATAGATCTGCTGCTGCATAGCCAACAGTAAAAAGAGGTTTGTTTTTATGAGTTCTATATAAATACATCTGGGGAGCAAGGTTGAAATGTTACTCAGCAGACTTTTTTGTCCTGAAGAAAGACCTACTGTCTTGCAGTGGGAGGGAATGTTCCTACTAAATTTAAACACCCAGGTCTAATTTAATCCCCTTATTAGAGCATTAAAAAATCATCATGGTAATTGAAGGGTGTTCCCTAGATAGTGTAAGTAACAATATGTTGGCTTGACTAGCTTTTGATGCTAAAAGCAGAAGAGTATTAGTCCAGGATATGGTTACTTGTTAAGTTAACAGAAGCACCTCCCAAGTTGTTCTGAAACTTTTAATTATGCAAACTTGAATGTAATGAAGATAGAAGAAAAGGTTCTTCCAGTATAGAATCCAAACCTTGAACAGGTATTTAATATCTTTTTTTAGAAGAAGAAACCCCTTTGATTCATCTGACTTTGCTCCTTTACTTTGTACAGCTGAGACACTCTTGTCTCCAGGGAAATGGTAATCTTTGTGTTTATATTGCCTTTCAGAACAATTGGGAGCGAGGGGCTGAGCCACATCATTTTGGGGACAAGAGCCTTGTTAACCTTGTGAGGGGAGGAGGGACAAAATGAGTCAATGGATTTTTTTTAAAACAATTCCCTCTCTGCTAATACAGCCCCTTTGTTTTTTTTATTTGGGGTAGCGGAGCGCTCTTTACTCTGATCAAGAATTAGAGGCCCTATTGTGCTAGACTGGTGAGTCCAACTTCCACCAGTGACCTAGAAGAGAGAATGTGCAGTTAATGATGAATTGAAAATGTGCTCCCTGAACCATCCCTGTGGATTTTTTTTTTTTTTAAACCGAAGTGTGTGTGTCACCCAGGCCCTGTGGGGGCTGCCTCCCCCATACCTCTCACTTCTGCAGCTGCAGTTCTTGGGTAAGCCTGGAATGCTCTGAGCAGTTGCCTGCCTGAACGTAGGGGAGCACCTAGTAAAGGGTGACTCCCCTCTGCCCCATCCTTTCCAGCAGCTGCCAGGGCAGCCCAAGAGAGTGGGGAGATAAAGACACAGAGACAACACTCAATTAAAACTCCATGATTCTCTACCCTTATCCTGGTCAGAGCCAGCCTAGCAGTTGCTCTTAACTTGTGCCAGCTAACCGTCCCAATGGGACTGTCTGTCTGTTGCGGATAGCTGAACATTCCACACTCTCACCCTTCCCTCCTCCCCCTCTTAGGCCACCTATGCCCTGCTATACTGGCCCCATGCACTCCAGGTGGGTAGAATCCCCAGCAGGGACATTGTGAGGGATTCCACTCCTTTTATTACCTGAGTGATGCAAGGCAAGAGATTTTGCCTCGATCTTTTTCAAAAATAAAATGTTTGCCTCTAAAGCTGAAAGGATTGGACACCACGGTGCTAGGTGCTGTACAGGTAAAAATGTCCTAACTCTGGGGAGGTCACAGTTCTGTTTTTTTTATAAGCCTAAACAGCTGAATGAGGGGAAGGTAGGGTGGTTGGGAGGATTAGATTTTTTTTTTTTTTTTTTTTAAACAATAAGGCTTTTGGACAGTATGTAGTAGTTTTAACTTCCCAGCTGCCTACCCAGTTCTTTGCTTTCTAGGTATTTTCATATTTTGTGTACATGTTTGTGTTTTACCTCAGCACTAGAGTGAAACCGAGGAGTTGTCTGTTGTTGGCAAATAGTGAACTCATTTGTTCAGTTAAAGTCTGCCCAAAAATAATGTAATAGGTATAATTTGCTTATACATATGCACAGGTTGAATTGTTTGTACTGTCCGTTGAACCTGAAAAGAATCAGACTAGGGTTTGTTTGTTTTTAAGAATCACCCCAACATATGAAGTTTTAGCAAACTTTTAAATTACATTTTTAAAAACCAGATGAACTCTCGGACTTTCAATTTTGTATCATTGTTTTAAACATCAAATACTGATTTTAACTGAAAAACAAAGCCCGTCACAAATGTCTATTACATATAGTGAAAGTCTCTAAACAAAGTTTCACAGTTTTGTTAGTATGAAGATTCTGGGCTACCATTTTTCACTTCTGTACATCTGACGGTTGCGGAGAAACGCACAAATGCTACTGCCATTCTGTATTTGAATATTCAAATCAGTATTACTATTTAGTGACCAGCATTACCTCCTCATAGCCTATGTCATTTTAACATTTAGCTCGTATTTTCAATCTGACATTTGCCTTGCTTTTGCACCATACGTACCAAAGTTGTCTACACACAATTCTGAAAGCGAGGGGAGAAAGTGCTTCTTTTCTAAAGACTTGTGAAAGTGTGCCAAATGGAATGTACCTGTAAAACAGGCAGCTGGAGACCTAGAACTTGTGTGTGCTGAGAAGCTAGTTATCCCTGCTGTGATGGATGTATAATTCTGGGTGGGTGGCCCATCAGTTTTTCCCCATCCGCCCTTTTATACTGATTATATATATAATATTAGTGAAATATATATATAATATTAGTGAAATATATATATATATATATATATATATAATATTAGTGAAAATCCTACTTAAAATACATAGTAACTATTGGGTATCTTGGGTCAAGTTGCTGCTTTTCAGCAAAGTGTCAGCAATTTATATTAAAGTTACTCCCAGATCTTGACCTGTTGTTTCAACTGTAAATAGGAAAGTGCTGCAGATGTGCTGCTGTTTTTAAAGACTGGACAAAAACTATGAAGCTAGGATTTGTATAAAATGAGACGCACATTCTAAGTGGAAGAAAAATCAGCAATTATGTAATCAGATTGCTCTGCAATTTTATAATAATGGTTTGCAGACTTTCATTTGTCTTGTGTACAGAGTCTGAAAAGTTCTTTAAAACGTACTGAATAATCAGTGTTGCTCATCCTGATTTTTTTTAAATTGTATATTTCTAATCATATTTTTTTAAATCAGATTGAATGACAGAATGGGAGTTTTATTTTGCTGAAGGTATTTTTAAGATAAAGCTTCATGATGTCTTGTAAACTTAGTTTGATATGCATTTGTCATTTGGAAATCTTGCATATTGTAACTTGTTTTATACAAAATATTGAATAGTAATAATTGTAAATTATGAATTGTGTACAAATAAAACTATTAACCTGATGTTTCTTATTCCCAAAAACCTTGACAATCAGATTAGTCAGAGTCTGCAGTGGTGTGGGTGGCTTCCAACAGTAGATCAACAAATGGTAACATTTTTGTGACTATTCACTGAAATGCATAATATACTAATCATGCCTCCCTGACCAATATAATCAAAGTGCAAAATTGTAAGGGATAACTTTTCATTTACTAAAATGATAAAAACTCTTAATTCTCATGAATTATTCTTGCCTTGTTAAATATGTTTACTCTGTGAAGATGCTTACCTATAGCAAGATTAGAGGAGTGAGATTCAGGAAGCCAGGGTTTTTATTTTTTGACTCAGCTACTGACTTTGCTTTGAGCAAATCACTTAACCTTCTTGTGCATCTTTCCCCACCTGTAAAGTGGGGATAGTACCTACCTTTGTATAGTGCTGCAAGATAAAAATATCAAGTGCAAAGTATATAATATCAAATTTTATTGAAATTATGTTAATACACAAAATGTTGCAAAAAAGGGTCCATTGCAAACTCAAACTGAAAACTTCAAAATTTCACAAAAAAATTGTTTATTGTCCAACTCTAAAATTCTGTATAAACTCAAGTGGTCAAGCTGGGCTAGCCTAAAGTCAACCTTTGCCACTGGTGGTTGCCTCTGTCAAACAACAAAAACACACTAGACTCAGCTAATCTGCAAATTTTTAAAGCTCTGACACACAGCCTCATCCTTCTTCCCAAAAGCATAAATAAACCTTCCTCCCATCCTCCTGATATGTTTCCCATGCATATAACATCATCCTGTTGGCCTTGTACAGCAAAATGCTAATCTTCACTTCTCATCCTTTTCTGCTTTGAAATTGGTTAAAGATAATTATACTCTTATAAATATAAAAGTTTTTCATGACCTGAATAAGCTGCATGCTAGAGAATGAATGAGTCTCACGTCAATAGATATCACTGTGTGTAATTGTTCTAAGCCTGCGTGTCAATCAGTGACGGCTTATCATTGCAAAGACCAACAGTCAAACACGTTTTAAAAAAAAAAATTATATATAGTCCAGATCTGCAGGGAGGAAATGAAAATGACGGGCATCACAAGGGAGAATGTGCTGTCCTATCAAAACCATTTACTCTCAGTTAAGAGTTGGGCACTATGCTGTGTTGTTTTGAAAAAGCAGGGGGGTTATCTCAGGCCCAATGGGATAAAATGTTAATGAAACCTGTGTTTACTGTTACAACACTAAATAGTTAAGCAGGTTTGGGGTTTTGTCAAGTTGCTGGCTCACTTCCACTGTAACCATGACCACTGATCTTTTTAACCTTTTACTAAAGCTGCAGGAAAAAGGAAACAGTGCATTAATGCATTTGAAACAAAATATTAAGTAAGGCTTTGATGTTAACAATATCCTTTATTCCCTTTAGCTGTGACGAGTTTTTAATAAGAAAAATCCCTGTTTGACAGTCTTAAAGCTGGTATTAATTGTACTTTTTGGGGGGAAAGTAGTGAGATGAAATGGGCTGGAGCTACTGTTAGTCCAGTTATCTTTCATTGAAGACAAAACAAACACAAGAGATGAGAAAAGATTAGAAAAAATGCAGCTTCTGTCTTTAGCACTGACTGTATCTTGCAACCTTGCTGCTGGAGAGAGGTGGGCTCAGCTCACTCTTAGCCACTGCGATGTCAAATTTATATCAGCACTGAGCTGTTTATGGCACAGGTTTTAGCTGCCTCACTGGTCAAACTTACAGCAGTGTTGCTAAATGAGGTAAGAGGTGGGGAAGGAAAAGGATGCACAAAGGAGGT
This sequence comes from Emys orbicularis, assembly GCF_028017835.1. Classification (NCBI taxonomy): domain Eukaryota; kingdom Metazoa; phylum Chordata; order Testudines; family Emydidae; genus Emys; species Emys orbicularis. Next base: position 88,064,917 of record NC_088688.1, read on the forward strand.
AGTGGCAGCACATTTCACGTTCCAGATGTTCAGGAGTCAACCAAGGCAGTTGGTGATAGCACTGGTTCCCTCTCTTTGATAGAGTAAGGCCAGCATGCCTTTCAGGATTAGGATGATGAGGGTCCAATGGTGGTGGTGTGTCCCATGAGGTGGCAGATGTGATGGGGAAGCTTGCTCCTTTCAGTCCACCTGTTCCCACTGTGACCCCCCCCATAAACAATGTCCAAGAAGGGGTGACATCACATTAACCCATCAATTGTAAACGTTTCCTCCCGTTGCTACAATCTTTTAGCTCTTTATGGGACCCTAGCAGCACCTCAGTCAGCTTGTGACTTCACTACCAGCCTTGAATATTCTTTATCACCAGTCTTTGAACCTAAACAATCCAGTTTGTACCAGTATATGTGCTTCTGACATTTTCTAACTTTAAAAACAGTTGTGTACCAGGCTGAGTTGGATTTTTCTTACCGTGGTCAAATGAGAGTAGAGGCCTCTGCACCACCGGAGTCACCTCTGGAATTAAAGATTTTGTTTTACCTATAGTTTCTATTTGTCCATATTGCAAAGTCTACACACTTGATGCATCTGAAGTGGCTTTTTTACCCATGAAAGCTTATGCCCAAATAAATCTGTTAGTCTTTAAGGTGCCACCGCACTCCTTGTTTTTCCACACTTAACAGTCTGTGCAGGAAACAGGACAGAATAAAATAGCAAAGGTGATGTGGGTTATCTTTCAGATGCATTAGGAAATCTGTGGTCTTGAGAGGAAAGTGTTTTCCTGATTCCAACCGGTGAGTTTAGCCTGAAGCACAAGGATGGAGAACACTTACCTTTCACCTGCATCTACTAGAGAAAAAATATCTGCCTCAATCATATCCCATACTGGTACATTCCACAGATTAACTGCATGTGCTAGAAAAAGTTGTATCTGTTTTTAAATGACCATTTGTCCCTTGGTTTTGTTTTGTTCTTTCCTGAGTCACCTAGCTTTGGATGCTGTCAGGCAAAGGATGCTGTACTACCTGGACTACTCACTTTAGCAGTTTTTATGCAAATTGTGAAAAGATGACTGGTTGTTTAAGAAAACATGTCAAAACCAGAAACCTTATGTTAATGCCCATCACCTGTCATATAGCTGAGGATACAGTTACTGGAATTTAAATGAAAGGACCCAGCAGGGCCGGCTCTAACTTTTTTGCCGCCCCAGGCAAAAATGAAGAGCGCCGCCCCGCTGTAACAACCCCCCCCCCCCCCCAGTACCGGCACCCCCCCCCAGCGCTGCGCCACTGAACCCCCCCCCCCGAGCGCCGTGCCGCTCAAAACCCCCCCCCAAGCACCGCGCCGGGCCACTCAAACCCCCGCCCCCCCTCCCGAGCGCCGTGCCGCTCAAACCCTTCCCTCTCCCCCCCCCCCGAGCACCGCGCCGGGCCGCCCAAACCCCTGACACCCCCACCCCCACCAGTGCCGCGCCGCCGAAACACCCTCCGTGCTGCCCGGCCGACACAAAACAAAAACACCACGAGCGCCCCCTGCCACTGGCCACCCCTTCTAAGGTGCCGCCCCAAGCACGTGCTTGGTCAGCTGGTGCTTGGAGCCGGCCCTGGAAATCACCTACCATGTATGCAGGAGCGTGGGGAAGTTTGGTGCTTTTTCTCCACCCTCATGGCAACACTTACAGTTCTACTTTGGCACTGTGACAGGATTCTGGTAATTATGGAAAAGCTTCAGCCACTGCAATAAGTTTTCCTGTAGGGTGAATTATTCATATAATGGAGCATTTAAGATTTTTGCTAGGATGGTCTTCCTGCTCAATGGAAACTTGTCCTTGAAAATAACTTCTTCTCCCTCCAACTGGTAGACACTCAAAGGGAAAAGGAACAGAAGATGGGCAGGACTAGCTGTTTTTATTTTTTTCATGGCTATGGCTTCTATATTCAAAAGCATTTGTCCTGTCAGGGAAAACCACCACCTTGGTCATACAGCTCCATCCAACCCAGGGCTTTCTGAAGAGATGGTAAATAAGATTCTTGTAGATCTCACTCCAGTTCTTACTCAGAAGCACCTACCAGACATGCAAAGCATGAGGTGTACACACACACTGAAACACAGGCAAGAAGTCTCACTTTAATTAACTGGTACTGTCTCTTGCAGGGAAAAGCTGCCCAACATTGCCTACTTATTCCATGCCACAGTTTCCAGCTCCCCAGGGTTTTGTCATTCCTGGCATTCATATGGTTCAGGCCTCAAGCTGGGTCACACTGAGTTTAATCTCCCTTTGAGGTTAAGACATTCACATGAAAGTTCCAAGGAAACAAAAAGGTTGTTCTGAGTCATTTTGAAGTGCATTCCATGCTATCTCTACAAGTTGTATTTAAAACTCCAGGTTCCAATTGTGTGTTTGTCACAGAATACATTCGTTAGAGCAAAACTACTATTTCTGTAGCTAACCATACCATGCTTGTCCAGCTCCTGCTCATATGAAAGTGAACCAATTCTTCTGAGGAAAAATTGTTTTCAGCATTACCCAAGCATACTATTTGTAAAGTAGGTTCTTCCTGTCTATGAATATAAATTCTATTTTTCTCCATCCCTTTACCCTCAATGTACCTGTGATACTCTGCTAAGTTTAGATAATGTTCTGGGGGGGAGGGAAATGGAACAAGCTTTCCTACTACAACATGCATCAGTACATTCAAGGTTTGTCTTAAAAGATAAGTCTAAAGATAATGCAGTCAGGTCAGATAAAACTAGTAAGGCTGAAGCAGGATCCCTGTGGATTTTACACACAAGCTTCTATGGTTTACAACAATCGCAGTTAACTGCTCTCCAGTCAGTAGCAGTTTTGGAAAAGGCAAATTGCATTTCCATTTAACAGCTAATCTCCCTTTCTGCTGCTCAGTCTGAAAGTGCAGATGCTGGGTTCCTTATTCTTTCTTGCTCATAGAGACAGGCTCCTTCTTCTGCTCTACTTCCCTAACCAAGGGGAAGTCTTGCTTTGTAGAAGCCTGGCCTTGGAAAGCCCAGAAGGGTGGGAGTGTCTGTCTTGACCAGACCACAGAAAGCTAAATTAACCATCTATTTATTACAGCAGCAGCTAGGGGGCAAAAACAAACTGGAGGAAGAGAGGAGCTCTAGACTCAGTGAATAGAAGAGAAACCACTACCCAAGATTCGTTCCATAGACTCAAACCACCCTTCCCATCATGCACTACTGAAAAGTACTCAGGTAGTATTAAGTGCTGAGACTAACATATATCTGTCAGCTGCAGTTCATTCTCTCATCCTCTCCCCAGCAGCAGAACTGTGCATGCTTTGTAGTATTTTGGTAGGGTTTATGTACATATATTGACTGCTATAAATTGACCTTGCCTTCTCAAATATAAAAGAATGGAGCATCTGTGTAGTCATGAAATGAGCCACAGAATTAAACGATGGCTAAGTCAAGAGGGTTGGATTTTGTTGTTTCTAGACCTTTTGCCACTGTTTGTAAACAGGAAAAAGTATATAATAATTTTGAAAGACAGTCAATGCTGGCAGCAGGAAGGACTTGAACAAATAACTGTTCTCCAGTATCAGAACTGTGGAAGTGGGAATTAAATGAATTAAGCATTAATTTTTCAGGGCTAGGATTTCATTGCACCTTTGGAAAAATAATTTTAAACCTAATGCAATTGTTCTAAGATAGTGAAAAAAATAATTCCAAGTTATATTCATAGCACTTGGGCTTTTGATTTCATTAGATTGCACATGCTAAGCAGATTCAGGCATAATTAGAAGTTTGATGGCAGACCTCAAAGGAAAACCCAGCTGCTGTAAGGAAAGTGGGGTTGATAGAGTAGGTTGAATCTGCCATGCACCCATACTGAACCCATTCCCAGCATGGGAGCAGTGTTGCTGTCTGGAGATGAAAATTCAAGGTCTTGTCTGGGAGTCGTCTCATGATCAGATTCCTATTAGGTATATGCTGCCTGCTTAAAAACTTCCTTGTAGGTACTTACAATATGTCATTTTCTGGCTTGAACCCCCTGATAAAGTTACTGGAGGATGTTAAACAGCTTTCACTGTTGTCGTTAAAACACACCAGTGAAGCAGAAAGTGATCCCAGATCTGTCAATGGATTTTCAGACCCTGCCGCAAGTCCTCCAGTAGAGAAGACCTCAGTCTGTGAGGAAATCTGTTTGGTAGGGAGTGGCAGCTGGCCTTTCACACCTGTTGCATGTGATAAGGAAAAGTCTCCTCCCTAGGCATGTGGAGCAGCTAGTGTTCCCCTTCCACTGGGGGAGGAGTGGGAGCTGGCTGAGGAGTCAGTACTGATCAGGTCTGCAGCTCCACTGTATGTGTAGTAGTCTCAACTCTGCACCAAAACTTGTGTGTTCAAGTGGTTTACAACCTGCATATGAAAGTCTGATCTCAGGCAAAGTTCAGCTGATGTTTCAGAGCTCTAAAGAAAAGATTTTCAACTTTTGAACTCAGGCCCATTTACATTGAGTAACATGACTTTGCTTTTCCAATGGAAAGTGTTGCTGAAACAAGAACACTGGACAAAAGCAGCTAGAAACAGGTCCTGATTGAAGTCACAGACCACACTCCTCTCTTCCACCACTGCAGAGGTGAGTTCTCCTTTCTGTTCCCAGGCTGCTGCCCTGCATCTTCCTCCCCACCACCAAAAAAATAAAAAAAAATAAAGGTTAATTTACCCTCCACTTTTCCCCTGAGGGAAAAAAAAAAAAAAGCCAAGAGAGACAGGAGTTGATTCCACTACCCTTACACAGTGAGATTTGGCCACATTTCAGTCTTCATGCGACTGCATCTTAAAAGCAGAACATTCATCCAGCCCAGATTTTAATGAGCAGCTGCTCAGTGCTAATCAATTAAATGATTTTTAGAAGTAGGGTACTTTATGCCCACTTTGTAAGAGGCAGTAGTCCTCCCCTTTCTGTCCAGAACATTCACAGGCAACCTGACTTGGAGTACAGTTAAACAGGACTGAGGAAGCAATAGAACACACCTCCGCTATCAGTTGTTATCCATTTGGCTGTTAACTGTCTACATGTCTTTTTGCCACATGCTGACAACAATGGCTGGGTAACTAAACAGAGTTTCCTGTGTAGTTTAAGCCTCTTGAAAGTTTCAACAAGCTATTTCATTTGCTAGTTTGAGATGAGGCAGTGTCTTTTGGCTGTAGTATCACTGCACGAGGAATGACAGGATCTCTTAAGAAAAAAATTGGTAGCTGCTCCTGTTGGCCACTAATGAGCCCCTCTTCCCATTTCCTTCCCTTGCAATCAGTGTCCAAACACCAACTCTGCTCCAGTGCAGCTTTAACAATTTATGTCCCTCTTGCAGCTCATATTTAAGCCTTTGCAATAGTTGTGTGGGAAAAAAAGGAAAGAATCACGTAGTACCCAACTTGAGCAGCCACACTCAGATCTCTTATCCTCAGCATTAAAGCAGAGCCCATCTCTTCCTCTACCCACACTCAGCTTCCTCATGAGTGAGTAGACTTGTACCTAAAGTTTTAGAATTTACTTTAATGGGAGCAACTGCCAAAAGCTGGAGTTGCTTCTTAAAGCAAAGTTTTCTACAGCAAGGGATGAACCAAAGATTTCAATTCACACTCAACTCTTCCACATACAAGAAGTTGTGGTTAGGACCTGGCTATTTTACAGTACACAAACAGGATTTCCATTTCTCAGGGTACATCTATACTTACCTCTGTGTCCGGCGGTAAGCAATCGATCTTCTGGGATCGATTTATCGCGTCTTGTCTAGACGCGATAAATCGATCCCGGAAGTGCTCCCCGTCGACGCCAGTACTCCTGCTCCGCGAGAGGAGTACGCGGAGTCGACGGGGGTGCCTGCCTGCCGCATCTGGACCCGCGGTAAGTTCGAACTAAGGTACTTCAACTTCAGCTACGTTAATAATGTAGCTGAAGTTGCGTATCTTAGTTCGAAGTGGGGGGTTAGTGTGGACCAGGCCTCACACTCTACTAAAGGAGGACATTTTAAAAAATTGAAAGTGTAAATGTTCCGCAGAGAAATTTAGTTTAAATTTAGATCCCTCTCCTACAATGTCAAGATTGCTGTTTTCAGTACAAAAACAAACTTTTGGGGTTGGCAAGCAAGATACGGCTGTAAGAGAAATGCAAATCGATATTCAGACTGCAGTAAAGCAGAAGCAGTCACACTTTGCTACTCCAATACCAAGGAACAATGAAGTAAGTGATAAGCACCTCACACCCAAACCAATTAGCAGTTTTCTTTATTTGTCAACTTATGAAAATTGCGGTATAACTGCTTAAAATATGCAAAGGTACATTTCACTCAATGGAGTAGGGAAAGCAGCTTTCAAGTGTCTACAGGGGTTTGCTACAGATTTCCAATAGCAGACCATGTTGTACAGCTTACATTTCACTGTGCTTTCATGGAAAATTCTAAATAATCTTTATATACACATTTTAAACACTGTACTCTTGAACTTTATTGAAATCCCTTGAGTATAATACCATAAGCCTTCACACAGTTATCCCAAAAGGAGGTGCTGGAATCTGTAGCAAGATTCCAGTCCATTGATCTCTCCAGAGCCCCCTTCAATACCACAGAAGTGCAATCATTTCACACAAGAAAAAAAAAAAAATCCATTTTTCCTTCAGACTCAGATGATCCTTTTCCACAGCAACATAAAACTGGTCTCTTCACAGCTACTTTGAGATGCTGTCATTCAGGACAGTTCTTTCAAGCTAAAGCAGGAAAATCCTCAGGGTCATCAGGATTTGGAGCAACGATTTGTGTCTACAAAAGGAGAAAGTAAGTTTAGAAAAATACGCATATCCAGGACACATCTGGAGTCTCCCATCTAACTCAGAACTAGTTCCATTTTATTTATTTGCTAAATTACATTAGAGGCATTTAATGCTTATTTCTAAACTGTTTTGTATCCATCATTATTTTTATGCAGGTACTAGACTTGTACCTGTCACTGTGGTATGGGTATATTTATGGTCTAGGGATAGTGACTGAAGGGGAAGTGACATTTTCCTGATACTTCAGATTCTAGCTACTGGAAAGCTATAGACCAGGGGTAGGCAACCTATGGCACACGTGCCAAAGGCGGCACGCAAGCTGATTTTCAGTGGCACTCTCACTTCCCGGGTCCTGGCCACCGGTCCGGGAGGTCTGCATTTTAATTTAATTTTAAATGAAGCTTCTTAAACATTTTAAAAACCTTATTTACTTTACATACAACAATAGTTTATTTATATATTATAGACTTATAGAAAGAGACCTTCTAAAAACGTTAAAATGTATTACTGGCACGGGAAACCTTAAATTAGAGTGAATAAATGAAGACTCGGCACACCACTTCTGAAAGGTTGCCAACCCCTGCTATAGACAGAGACAGGAAGCAGCTCACCATTAAAAGTGAATGAAGTTATTTTAAACACTGAAAAACTGAGGAGTTAATTTTTAGTTGTATGCAAAATGCTACAGTGATGCACACTTGATTTACTAGGTGTTTTCAGAATGTAGCTTTACCGAACAAAAGCACCAGAGGGATTAATTCCATATCCATTTTAAAGTTCCAAACTTTATCCTTGCTGAACTGAAAGAACCCTGGGGATTTTACTTAATTAAAAAAAAAAAAAAAAATCCTCCATATTTGTTCACCTTCAAGCAGTATAGGGTTGCTACCAGCCCAGGTAGCTCCAGGACTGTCCCTTTTTTGAGGTAGCTCCCCCAGGAAATCTGTATGGTGCTCAGCACACACAGCCAGCTGCCCAGTTTTATGGACTCAGAATCGTTCCAGATGTTTGGTTTTTATACCTCAACGGTAGCAACCCTTGGCAGATACCAACTGTGAAAGAAGCAGTTCTATGAGGAGAATGGTTTTGAGTAGGTTAAATCAGGGAATCAGGGGTTTCTATGGAAAGTGGCAGGTACTATGATCATTAGTAGTTAAATTACTTTTGTTTTGAAACAATTTACCATATCTAGTCATTTATTTAATAGAGGATTGTACCTCCTGCAGGATCAAACATGCAACATTTATTAACTTTACTCTTGGTAGCTAGAGGAAGTATTAGAATCTTATTACACAGTAATTTTGCTTGAAGGCTACAGCCTTTAGTAATGTTAAGTGCAGAGTTATTTCCCTGATTTTATCAGAACTCTTTTCAGAAACCAGAAGTTACTTCTCCTGTACTACTCCTCCTAGCTGTCATAAGAGTGACCTGAACTTTGACCTTTGAATGTGAACTCTTCACAAATAAAAAAGCTATTTGCAATCTGAATTGCAATTTCACCACATATAGCAACATACTATGGACTGAAAGCCTGGTACAGTATTGTAAGCAAACACTAACAAGTCCTCAGCAAAAAAAAATAAAGACCTCGAATTCTCATGTCATTTAGAAATGTATAGCCACAAAATCAAATTACCACCACTTCTGGTCTAGGCCCAGTATCTTCGACTCTTTTGACACGTCCACGACCTCCTCGTGTTCCTCTGGCTCCACGCCCAGGACGAGGAAGATTCCCAAAGTTAATGTCCAGCTGAGAAGTTATATCATTAGCTGCTTTTCGGAAGATGTGGGAGTCATCCTCAAAATCCTCCTTTAACATCTAAAAGTGAATTTATCTGCAATTAGCATGCTGCTCAGAGCTTCAAAAAAAAAGTTACTATATTACAAACCAAGTAGCACACCAGTAAAGTCAGACTTCCTGGATCCCCAGGAGTCCCTAAATTTTGTGTGGCAGTGGGGGTAACAAGGGAGACTATGACAGCTCCTCCATTCTCAGGCTAGTTCTACACTGGCTCGGGTGCAGTTAAGCATAAGCACATAGGAAACTGCTATGCCAGCTCTATACCACCAGAGAACTCCCACACTGAGAAAATTCTCTGTGGCAAGAGCTCAACAGTTCCAGAGGGACCACACAATCTGGCCCAAGGCGTTTACTCATGAGATACCCTCTATGGAAGGGCTGGAAAGGAAGAAGAATGGAACACTGCAATTTACTTAATTGCTACCACTGATCCATTCCGGTATTGGCCTTGCTACAGTTATAGCTCTAGTGTTACTGTAGAGGGCAACAATTTAATTAGCATTAATATAGCTAGTGTACTAAAAGAATATTTTCCATAACAGCCTTTAAAATACACCAGTAGTGCCTGGTACTGCTATAAAGGTACAGCAAATCATATTCCCCATGTACCCATTTTGAAGTCTAATAGATTGCCCATGTTAAGGAATACCTGTACCAGACAAGTCACTACTCCTCTAGGGCCCGTTTCTTGCCATACTAGGGCCCCTTTACTGCCGGCCATAAAGTCTACTCAGGAGTAAAATAAAATTAAAGGCATATTTTTCAGATTCTGTGAAAGACAGGTCCTAAACTCACTAGGCTTGTAATTGGGGGAAGTCTAAAGCCACACTACAGGAACACAGATGTAGGATTGTAAACAGCCTACCAAGTACAATCTGCCCAATAAGTTATCACAGTCCAACAGTGACCAATATAGAATTTTAGTTATAAGCTGGGGACGCATCGGTTGGAAGTGACGGAGGAGGAGAAGGACCTCGGAGTCCTGGTTGATCGCAGGATGACTATGAGTCGGCAATGTGACGTGGCCGTGAAAAAAGCTAATGCGGTCTTGGGATGCATTAGGCGAGGTATTTCTAGTAGGGATAAGGAGGTGCTGCTTCCGTTATACAAGGCACTGGTGAGACCTCATTTGGAGTACTGTGTGCAGTTCTGGTCTCCCATGTTTAAAAAGGATGAACTCAAACTGGAACGGGTACAGAGAAGGGCCACTAGGATGATCAGAGGAATGGAAAACCTGTCGTATGAAAGGAGACTCGAGGAGCTCGGTTTGTTTACCCTAACCAAAAGGAGGCTGAGGGGGGATATGATTGCTCTCTTTAAATATATCAGAGGGATAAATACCAGGGAGGGAGAGGAATTATTTCAGCTTAGTACTAATGGGGACACGAGAACAAATGGATATAAACTGGCCGTCGGGAAGTTTAGGCTTGAAATTAGACGACGGTTTCTAACCGTCAGAGGGGTGAAGTTCTGGAACAGCCTTCCGAGGGAAACGGTGGGGGCGAAAGACCTCTCTGGCTTTAAGATTAAGCTTGATAAGTTTATGGAGGGGATGGTTTGATGGGATAACATGATTTTAGTCAATAACGTGCCATCGCTGGTAATTAGTATCAATGGTCAATGTGGGTCTGGCTGGAGAATCTTGCCGGCATGCTCGGGGTTCTGCTGATCGCCATATTGGGGTCGGGAAGGAATTTTCCTCCAGGGTAGATTGGCAGAGGCCCTGGAGGTTTTTCGCCTTCCTCCGCAGCATGGGGCAGGGGTCGCTTGCTGGAGGATTCTCTGCGACTTGAAGTCTTTAAATCATGATTTGGGGACTTCAATAGCTGAGTCAAGGGAGAGAATTATTCCAGGAGTGGGTGGGTCAGATTTTGTGGCCTGCATCATGCGGGAGGTCAGACTAGATGATCATAATGGTCCCTTCTGACCTTAAAGTCTATGAGTCTATATGCTAAATCAATTTTTTATTCAGATTCTTGGTGGGTAAGGCTCCCAGTCAAGGATCAAGCCCCCACCATCATGCCAGATACTGAACAGACACAGCGACTTCCCTTCCCTGAAAAGCTTACAGTCTAAGTAAGTCTAGGCAAGAATCTACGGTAGAAATCTGGTTCCACTGACATCAATGGGGCCAAGATTTCACCCTACAACTTTAGTTATAACAGTGTAGTGGCTCTGAACAGAACAAGAGTTATGGAAAATAAAACAAGCTCTCCTGGATCTCTAAGAAGCAGAACCATAGTCCTCATAAAAATCATTCAGATGTGCTCAAGTGGTTCAGCGATCGTGACCAGATTCAGGACAACTTGGTATGCTGATGCTGGGAAACTGAATTTCCAGTATACACAGATAAAAATTCATTAGTAAAGCAACAAGTAAGCTAAACACCAGGTGTATCAAAAAGTGATTCAAAGTTAAAATATAAAACATTTAGTAAATGGAGTTCACTTGTGCCTACAATTCAGTTAACAGAATTGTACATAAGGTGGCATAGGCAAGACGACAGACTTCAATCTCCTAAAACTTAGCCATAAAGTAAGCAGAACTGAAACTTTACTTGGGCTAATACTACTTGATATGTCAAGTGTTCCATGCTCATAATACAAAAGGGATGCCTGGAGACTGAACAAAATGAATCTGATGGGGTTTTTGCACACGATTACAGGAGCTTGAAATATGAATATTTATTTCCAGTTTGTTCAGAATCAGGTAGGAGCCAGTGTCTTAACCCTGGGTGAAAGCAGAATTTAGAGAATACTAAAGCAATGCTTACATCATCTCTATACTTTGACTTGTGAATCACCACTGCTTTGGAAGGAACAGTGGATTCTGGCTTCCGGATGTTGAATTCAGGCTTTGGTCGACTCTGTTGCTGCAGATTTTTCCACTCATCTAACGTCATTTCTTGAGCTACTTCTTCCACTGGCTCCCCTTCAGCAACTCTAAAGGTTTATAGTTGTAAAGTAAAAACCATTAGCTTGTTACATTCCAGGAAGAACAAAAAAACCTAAAGTAAGACTACTTTGCTAAATACAGTATTTTGAATGCTTCAGATTCTCTGCCATCTCTGAATTGTATTTGAAGAGCTTCAATACTACAGAATACACACCTGAAGCATAGACCCATTTACTTTTCATAATTTCTCATGCTATATTTGAAACCAATCATTAACTACTGCCGTGTCTAACTTCCCTTATCATGAAAAGGTTTGGCATAGCTGGGACAGCTAACAAGGGTCAAGGAACATGAACTCCAGATTAAGCCAGTCTGGCTTTTGATCTGGTATAGCATAGACCCTGCAGTTTTGCTGGTGGAGCTACTCCTAGCAATAAGTTCAGACCAACATGTCAGCAGGTTTGGACACCACTGACCACAAGGTTTTGTTGGCCAGTCCTGCTGACTGACAAGACTAGACAGACTCATGCTTCAGAGAATCACACTTCTCGGGAGATCCCAGGACGTTGTTTTGGGTAATCACAGGATTCTACTTTGTTTAGCCCTTTTTTAAAAATGTGTATAGGAGACCGAGGGAAGAGATATAATTTGGGCTGTGTAGTCATCAATATGCATGTAACATGCAGCTCTGATGTCAGACCCAGATGATGTGGTTCATTAACTGGCCAAGAAAGGCATGGATGAGATCAAGCTGGCTAAACGTCAATCAGGTTGAAGACTGACAATGCTGGTATGTCCCAGGAAGCATATAAAGTAGGACAGACTGACAAAAAGCAAGCATACCCAGGGCAGACAAAGTTCCTAATCTGAAAGGCTTCTATATCTGATCGTTTGTAGATTCCCCAGAGTGAGATGGTGGTGTCCGAAAGCCCCTTTCTATCAACACTTGGCTACACTTCCCACAATCTTTAAGATGCAGACCATGCCACAATCCAGACTGGTACAGCTAACTATTACAATATGCTCCATACGTGACTACCACTGAAGGGCACCTGGAAGCTATAGCTAGTGCATTGTTATGTGGTGGTAGCTGCAGAGAGCTCATCATCTTAGTTTTTGGTTGTAATTCAAGGTGTTGATATAAATGTGGTTTGGGTCATGACCATCTGAGAAGCTGTTTTTTCCCCACAATGCATTGCCACAATGGTAGAGATTAATTGAAGTGTTTTACGAACAAGTTTTGAATGTCCTAAAGCTTGTTAGGCCATTTTATGGTGAAAGGCTCTCAAGATCTGCACTTTGCTTCTCTTGTTGGCCTCAAGCACAACACTTTTAATCATTAGGGTTTGGCTTAGAATAGATTTACTTCATTTTGTACTTTGTAAATAGAAATTTGAAACATGAAAGGGGGAACAGTTTTATCTTGGAGGCATGAGGAGTCAGAACTAACTTCAGCAGCATATTATGTATTTGTTTTTAGATTATAGGAGTGCGTTCAATGAACATCTGATAACCGTAAATTTAGAGATTGTGCCTATTAGATTATCAGAGAAAGGGCTTACTCCTTCTTTCAACCTGATCCTGCAGTAGAAGTCATAATGTTGACAGATCTGTCTCCATAGTAACAGTGTGTGTCACTTTACTGCAGGATCTAGCAGGAGAAACTTGGTAGAAGGAGAAAGCACTTAACTGAATATCAAGATAATATAGGAAAAACAAGCAAAGGAAAAATTTTAATTTGGGCTCTCAGACTGAAGACCTTTTAAAATAAGGTTTCCTAAAACAAGTAAATCATCACTTAATAGTCATAAAAGAATTACATAAACCCATCTCTTGGCATGTCTCAATACTCTTGTCTAGGAACTTCGCAAATTATGTTCAGTTTACACAAGCCAAAAGTTGAGGGTAGTTAAAACAGTTTTGGATGGAGTGCTGAGAATGAGGATTTAACGGTGACCCTGGGACAATAAGTAGTATGGAGAAAGATTATATGGTGTGTTCACTATGTTGAAGAGGGATCTGATGGGAATCTATATAAAGGTACACTACCTTCAGGAAAGCAAGGAATGGAGAAGGAAGCCAATAAGAGTAAGTATTAGGATTCTTCCTGAATTCTTTTTGTATTTCAAAAATGCTACAGATTATAGTACAACAGGCGGAGATTCTACTACTTAAGTGCAAATGGCCAATCTGAAGACTAAGTGCTGAAGACTGGAAAGCAATGAGGGAGCTGTGAGATTTAACTGATATACATCTGTATCAAAGCTGACCACATGCCAACTGCCCAAGAAGTGCATGGGGATATACATTCTAGAGATTTTCCGGAAAGAAGATAAAGTCACTTAGGCAGCCTGAGTGGATCCTTTATTTGAAGTATAGGTTTTATCTGGCAAGTAACAAGCAGGTTCACATGAGGATCTAAAATTCTGAGACCAAGGGCTTAACAAAAGACCCGAAGAAAATAATTTCAATTTGGATTTAAGATAGTGATATCATTGTGGCAAACTACATTGTGCACACTAAAGGTCTACTGAAAGGATGTTCATACTGTTACTTCATTCTCCTGCTCTCCACTCCTACCCATTTATTTTATCCAGCTGTTGAATGTTTTCATTAACTAAAGTTATAAGCTTCTGAGTTCAGGGATTGACCATTTACAACGTTTGCACAATACCTTGCAGAGTCCCCGACTGGGGCCTCATTGCAGGACAGTAATAAAATAAGTTTGTAATTCGATTAGTTTGTTATCCCTGTATACATTTAAGAGGCTTTTAGTAATGCTGCACATTGCTTTTCAATTCTGCTTCAGTTTCTCTTTTCTATTTTTTTTTTATATAGCCCTTTACTAAGCATTAGTTTAAAGTATCTTTTCCTCTTGGTTGCAGAGAGATTGCTTTGTTTGAATGAACAGGAATATACAGAAGGGGTTGGAGCTGGAATCACAAACATATCTGCCTCATAGCACATTACCAGTTCTAAAAGTAGCCAGGGACAAACCTTAAGAGCTGGTAAACACTAAACATGGGTTAGTTTGGTGACAGCAAACACTTTATTTACTTTACCTTCAACTGAAAAGATTCAACCTACATTGTGTAACTAGCTGATGGAGGGTGGGCGGGAAAATCAGAAAACCACAGCAACAATACATTTTAGTGCCAAAATTAAGGTTAAAATTAAGACAATTAGCCAAAGGGTTAAGAAAAAAGGTTAATCAAGCTAATAAGTGATTCCAGAAGACCAACAACGCTGGTAGGTGAGACAATCAACACTATCAGTTTTGCAAACAAAACTGAGAAATATATTGAATGAAATGCTAATGAGGATTTGGTTAAACCTATAGATTAGCTGTATAGAGCTATTAAAATGGTAGCCAGATCAGCAAACTAGATGATGGAAATTGGAGGTTTCCTAAAGAAAGAATGATCAGAAGGAAATGTAGAACCAATAGTGGTAATTAGCTGTGAATTTATTAGGTGCCAGAGAACTGAAAAAAGACAGATTTAATACCAAGAGTAAGTAGATGATCAAGGAAATAAGTCTAATGTCAATAAGAGGTAAAATAAGAAAATAGAGGAATATATCTGTAAATATTACTAGCTACTACTCAAAAAATGCTTTAACATCCTAAACCAATTGTGCAGACAAGCCCCATAGAAGTCTTCCAGGTAATTATAAAAATGGGAATATAAAGACAATTGGGACCAGTACTGTTTTTATAGTTTAATATATTAATTACATCCTGGAACATGTTCATACTACAGCATGCATATAGCCTATGTTAGGGGAGGCTGCAAACAAAAAGAAGCTAGAAAGGAATCTAAACAATTCAAAAATATGGGCAAATAGAACTAAGATAAGGTTACACTTAGATAAATACAAGAAACTATGCTGCCTGGCACCAATATAAAAATGAAAGCTGAAGAACGGTAACATGGACAAGAATCTAGTGATAATGGCAGAAAAGTTATATACAGGCTTGCAGTGCAATACTATTAAAAGCCTCCCAGGTTATTAAATCCAATACCAGGAAAGTAACAATAGTTCTACAGCCTCACAAATGCTATACCCAATTTCTGGAGTCTTTTTCCTAAAAGGATCAGTTCTAATAAACTGAGAAGGGAGGGAATGACTAAATAGTTAGAGCTTTCAGATGACACTTGAAACCAAGTGCCTGACTACAAGTGGTTATTAAAAGGCAGCTGGAATCACTGAACTCTAAGAAGTCAAAATTAACTATTTAAGTCTGGGAAGATTAAAGCTATTTTGGGGCCCCTGTTGAGTTGCCTGACCAGGAGGCCTCTGTTGCTACTGCACTACCTGCCAACAGACTGCAATTCTGGAAGGCAGGGCCTCCAAGAGGAAGGGGAGCATTAGGCACACAGGAGCACCAAAACAAGTCATTTTAAACAGACTAAAACTAGTATTCTATTCAACTAACCCCTGCTTCTGAACAGCAAAGGTCATAAATAAAGATACTGTCCCAGTCTGACTTTATGCAAGAGTGTAGGTGTTAGCAGATGTTCTGAATAAATTCAATCCCTAATTATATATTCTGCCTCTATTAGATATGGTATTTACTCGCTCTTCTGAAGTGTGGGCGCATTGTGCTACTATCTTCCACCAGAGGTAGTCACAGTGAAGCCCATATATTTAATAAGTATTTAGTTTTCACACAGCTTTGAGAATTCTCAGGATGAGAGTCATTTACATTGATGTAAGATACTATACGATTATGTGCCTTTCACAGAACCTTTGTATATACTGCTGTCTTCCAGATTGCTGTGGACTTCTCCTACATCTAAACTTTCATCGAGGAGGAAAGTTTCTAGCCTTCCTGTCTGCAACAAAAGCCTTAGCAGGGTAAGAAAATACAGAGCTATCTTATTGATTCTGCAGAGAATAGTCTGTTGCTATTTCAGAGTGATAAGCTTACACATTTAATAGTTTCATAATTAAAAGCCAACCGGATTTGCCCACTACAGTTGGATGTACTTTTCATGTCTTTATGTTCAATAGAAAACTGAGGTTAGAACACATGTACTTACACAGAAAGAGCTAGGACAGCTGAATTTGATTTTGATTTCAACTACCATAAAGAGGAAAATTATGTGAGACTCTGAAATATGACCCAGGATACTCAAGTAAAAAGGCTTAACCGCTAGTTTTAATATTTAGCTCTGTTAAAGTGTATAGTAGTGCATACATACGAGTTAAGTTCTATGTAGATTACCTGCACTGCCCACATAATTTAAGTCTGCTGAAAACTAAGTTTCTGGAAACTCAACATTCCTAACTTAAGTTTGTCCAAGAGACCCTCCTCACCTCCAGTTACTTTAAACCACTGAGTAACCCAAATATGTTAATTGCATAGTTGAAAAATTAGGTCAACTTAGAATCTTTTAAAATAGCTCCAACTTGAACATGGATGTACATAAATCGTAGTGAAGTGGCTGGCAATAACTAGATGCCTTCAACTTTTGTCTAATGGCTGACCCAAACACAGTCAGTTAGATAGTGATATTCTTTCCAACTTCAAACGTAAAGGAAAGTTGGATGAAATATTACTCCTTACTTCGATGTCACCACCCCTTCATTACAAGTTATTTGTGTTGGTAGTGTTCAAGTTGGAGATATTTAAAAACAGTTGAGTTGATCTAATTTTTAACTTGATAATTAAGATCTTTTGAAGCAAAATTAATTTTCACATTTGGACACTAGTCAGAACCAACGACTGAGTATCGGGATGCAAACATCTCAATTTACCTTAGCTTTAACAATACAACACAACACTCTTTCCAAGCAGTCATTTTTTAAAAATTGGGTTTGGAGGAGGAAGGCCACTCTTGCCCCATATGAATCTCAAGGGAGAAGTTCCTGTTGTATCGGAGACACCCCTGATTGACTGATGCATACGGGAATTTTTTGTTAATGTATTTCAATCATGTTATCACTATATGGTTCCACAGGTACCTTGATGAGGGGTTGTTTTACAAGTAAAATGTCTGTTGTAATATATCTAAAAATAAACTGGGAACTACAACACCATTATATCATTTATATTCCTTATAGGGTTTAAGAATAACTTAGAGAGCACTCTCTCTCATTTAAATACAAGTTTATATGTTACAGAATTTTATCATCTAAGTTACTGACCTAGAGGGTTTTTTTTTTTTTTTTTTTTTTTTTTTTAAACAGGTTAATATTGCCACTACTTCGAATTAGTATGTATGTATTGTAGCATCTGAAGGCCTCAACTGAGATTGGAGCCCCATTTTGCCAGGAAACAACTTTTTTTGTAGGTATATATTTCCATTTTAAAATATTTATATAGTGCCAAATGTCTGTTAAGTGCTTTACAGACACATTGAAAGGCATGGTCTTGGAATCTCTCCCCACACGAATCAAGAATATTGGCACTGGCCAGTTATTTTGTTTGCATTTTAGAATTAAGATATTCAAGACAGACTGTACTTGGTCAGAGGTTCTCCTTCAGGTGCCCCTTGGTGATCCTCTGTTTCTGCAGTCTCTTCCACAGGAGCAGTCTGTTCCATCTCACTGCAAAATAGAAAGAAAGGGAAGGAAAACCAAAAAACCAAAAAAACAAAAAACACACACACACACACACATACCATACCTAGGTCATACTGAAAGCTTACAGTTCAATAAACCCCATTCTTTGTAAATGTGCATATTTCATGACCAACTGAAGATAGTACCCTTTCTGGAATTGTATAGATGAATTCTATCAGAACTTGTCTGTGATCATAAGAGTTCCCAATCTACTGTTCACCCAAAAACCACAACAAAACCATTAAATGAGACTAGTTTAGTGTGCTAGTAATAAAGGATTATACAGTGGGAAGCACTGGAAATCCTTGGCTGGAGGAAGTGGTATCCACAAATATGTGAAAGTCAAAAGTGTGCATGTTCAGGATACGAGAAAATTCCACAGCAATCAGACCTAATGCATTTACATGAATTTTCTAGAATCATATACATCTGCCTCAACATCTTGCGGCCCTGATTTCCACAAGTTAGTTGTGTGCTGTGTAATATGTTGTATGTCCTAATAAGCTTTAAATTTTATTTTTAAGTTTCAATAGGTGTTCCCTTGTTTTATGAGAAAAGGTAAACTAGAAATACCCAACTGACCTTCTCTATACCATTTCATATGCCTAATTTCATTTTTATTGACTTTCAACAGCACTTGGAATGCCCAGATGACCTACATGCTTTTGAAAGAGACACAATGTAGGTGAGGTAGCATCTTTTATTGGACCAATTTCTATTGATGGAAGGTACAAACTTTTGAAAATTTTACCCTAAGCCTTTAAGATTACCTAACTGATTTATTATAAGTTATAACTAACTATCTCCCATTTTTAACCCTTGAAAAACTTGTTATTTTAAGTTCAAATTACCAAAATATGCCTTTGTGAGCTATTAAGTTGTTTATATATAAAGACGTAGCACGTTACACGTTATTTAGACAATGCAATAGTAAGAATAGAATTTAATGGCCATTACAGAGACTGCTATAAATTAGAAGTTTTGCCTCCCTTCTCCCCAGGGTAAACCAGCTCAGGACCACCCAGATAAGCAACTTAGTCCTGGAGGAAAGCTGGCTTATGAATAATATTTAGCTGAAATAGCAGCACATCTCCAGCTGTGTCAAGGGGTAGAAAAGGTGGCTTATGGTCCTGTTTCCAGTTCGAGGCGATTTCAAACAGAACCAGATAAAGAGTACAGAACAATTTTTAAGACCTAGATACTTGTTAGAGTTGTAGAATTTTCCTTAAAATTGACACAGGCCAGTCACAGTGCCCACCATTTACTACACAAGCCCATCATTTACTAAAATAGGAAAGCCAATTATATTTCACTCTAGTCAAAAGGATGACTTGACCTTAGGCAAATATATACTTAGAAGCCTGCCATAAATGAAGAATCTCCTTCAGGCTAGGATCTATTCAGTAAGCTTGAGCAAAAGGGCCATAACAGTTAAAGACAGGGTGAATGGATAAAGCTTGAAATAAAGGCAACTGTGACCAAACATATTACTTTACAGAAATCGTTATAAACTAGAATAGGCACAAATTTGCATGTACCTCAGATCATCTTTAACTGTTCCCCAGTTGTGAGCTCCACTTCCACCCCTTTTGTCTTCTGTTCTGATTCCTCTAGAGACAGAAACAGTATTCTTCAAATTAAGAAATTCATCCCTCATTGATGTACCAAACCAAAAGCAGTATTAAATTGTTGAATATACTCCTTTCCCACTCCAACCCTTCAAAAAGATATTGAAATGTTTGAGGTATGTGTTTGTTATCAATATATTAGATGAGAGCAGTAGGTACACAAAGCACTTACGTTTTATCACTCCCACTCTGTCTTTCAAATTCCCGTTTCCCTCTTTGGTCATAGCCATTAAGACTTCTGTTCGTCCCACCACCTCTTCCTCGGCTTCGCATTCCACCTCTTCCTCCCCCACGACCTCGCATTGGTCTTTCCCGGTCAAATCTGTCAACTGGCCTGAAAGACAAGGAAGATTTCTAGTTAGACTATTTCTTCATAAAAGTTAGTAGGGGAAAATCTGGTGTTATAGGGATGCTTTAGTGCAGTTGTCATAATAGATGAATTATTATACTCACTCACTATTACTAGAAGTTTTTAGATCACATCTTACGCTAAACTGATCTTATGCCCAGACTGGTGCTCTTTGTCAGCATTAAAAACAGACAGAAGCTAAATGTGAGCAGAATTTTAGGTCTGCATTCTTTTATCCTTATGTCAGTAATAGTGACTATTAATTGTTTGCTTTTTTTCTAAATATGCCAAACATCTAAAAGCATTTTATTAGGCACTATTACTGCCCTCATATGTTAGATTTGCATGTAGCAGGGTGTAAGCGTTGGATTTTTTAAAGTCAGACTATCATGAGAAATAATTAACAAAACAGTTTCAACCCCATGAGTACAAGAAACTCAAGAGTTGTTCTAGTACAACCACAGAAAGCAAGACTGACTTATCTGAGTTCACTAACCAAGCAGCATACAGCATGGTCAGGAGTAGATCTGGTTTATTAACTAATGTGGGTATAAGTAGGGCCCCCCCATGTACTCTTGTAATTGTAGAATTGGGTGAAAAATCCACCCCTATCTGCAGGGTTATACTCCATAATCTCAGCTTTCATTTAATTTTTTTTAAGTTTCTAACCATTATGGCTATGAAAATAACCTTGAAAATGTGACTCATGCTTAACCGATAACCATCTGTGTCTGTGAGCTGCCCCATTCATCTCACTCAGGGCCCCTGGACTGACTCTGTGCAATCTGGCATTCCCCCCCTCCCCCCCAAGATACCACAGAATTCAACAGTTTTTACTGCAGCATGTGTTACTTTGCTGCAGCCAGGCAACCCACATTGTTTTCTGTCTCCCTGCCCTGCTGGGATCTGCCTGAAACTACCTCTTGCTCTGCATGTTTCCCCACAAGGGGGAACTGCATTACAGTGCATGCTCTTCACATTTCTTTTTGGGGAGAGAAGGAAAGAGGGGTGGTGGTGAAAAGGAGGCACAGCTTTCAGCCAAGGAGCAGGGGTAACAAGAAATGCAGGTTGCACAGCTAGGCAACTTAGAGGATAGAGCAGCAACGGAGACCCAGGGTACTGAGAAATGAATTGCTGAAGCTGACAACAAGCTCCCCACCCACCTAGTACTTGTGTGGCAGGAAGGATATTCTGAGCTTGACTGCCCAGACAACACTAACCACTGAAGCCCAGAGAGATGGGCTGTCTTGGGTGGGAGGGGGCAGCACACATGGGCAGGGGAGAAGGGGATCACAAACAGCCATTGCTGAAAACAAGCATTGACAAGTTGTACATCTATTATTTTTAGCTACGAGCTAGTTGTATACAGTTGGGCAGAGGTATTTCATGGAGATACAATAAGTGAGCATTGCCACAGAATTTAAGGGTTAATGGAATTTGGTCCTATTTTGCTTCAGAGTCTATGGGGCCTAGATTTACAATTACTTAAAATCTGGTTGGTGATGTTAATACCCATATGCAGAAGTCATGAAACATTAAGTTCTATATGGCAGACACTGAACCCAGACCTTTAAACCAATTGCTTAACTACCAAAAAAGCTTGTATTATTCCATTAGAAATGTAACTGACATGAAGACACCAGACCCATACAACATTCTGACTACAGTATAATTTACTTGAGAACTGATAGATTTTTTGTCATATCAGTCTTTATACAGCCAAAACTAGGCTACCACACTACTAGGTGTTAACTAAATAGTAGTCCATCAAAGCCTCTCAGGACATCAAACCCTTCATTGCGGGCCACCTTGCATCTTCTTAGAAATACATACTTTTCTACTGTGAACTCCACTTGTCTCTCCTTTTCATAGGGACGGTATTCCCTGAAGGAAGGTCTCCATTCGGCTTTGTCTTGTTTTACCTCCGTTCCCCTGTTATCATTCCATCCTTGTTGTTCTCCCCTTTTAGGAGCTCGCTTCTGACCTGCAAACAAAAAAATTGTGAAGAGTCTAAACATAAGCAACATGAATAGATTTAGTTGCAATTACCGGACTACTGGCTCAAAAGAGATGACTATGCCACCATATAGTCCTCTAGTTTTGCACTTCTACCAAGTTACTATAGGCTGAGCTGATAGGCAACCTTGACCACAGGTGGTGCTAACACTTCCTACTATCAAAGACCATATTTTCTGCTGCTTATAACTCCAAACTTTAGCCATTCAGGCTGAAATTACCATGCCAGGCATCTGCCCCAGGCTGAAAATTCTGGAATGTTTCGGCTAACATAGTGCAGCCATTTCAGAAAACAAGATTAGGAAAAATACCTCATTTTGCTCATGTTAAAAAAAAAATGTTATAGGAACTCTGTCTCCCTCTGTGGTCACCCAGACAGCAAGATGTCAGAACAGCCTGACTGGAACACAGAGGGATGAGGAATGGGCAGAGGGGAAGCGAGGCTGCCGCAGGAGCCAGAGGATGGGGAACAGGAGTCAGGGAGCTGGATGTAAATAGGAGCAGAGGGGGACAAAAACAGGCAGATTTATACCCCTTAGAACATATTCCACCACAACCTGGAATTGAACCCAGGAGTCCTCAGTGTCTACATTCCTCTACCATCAGTAAACAGATGTGAAACCCACTGACAAAGAGTCATCCCTTTCTAGTGGTGGTCCATAGAGAGTGACAATTACTACTGCTGTATGCAGTGTTGTTGTTGCCATACCAGTCCCAGGATATTAGAGACACAAGATGGGTGAGGTATTATCTTTTATTGGAACAACTGCTATTGGTGTGAAAGACAAGTTTTCGAGCTTACACAGAGCTGAAGCGGAAACTGTGTGAAAGCTTCTCTCTCGCGCCAACAGCAGTTGGTCCAAGCAAAGATATTACCTCACCCAACTTGACTCTAATTCAGGGGTTGGCAACCTTTCAGAAGTGGTGTGCCGAGTCTTCATTTATTCACTCTAATTTAAGATTTTGCGTGCCAGTAATACATTTTAACGTTTTTAGAAGGGCTCTTTCTATAAGCCTATAATATATAGCTAAACTATTGTTGTAAAGTAAATAAGGTTTTTAAAATGTTTAAGAAGCTTCACTTATAATTAAATTAAAATGCAGAGCCTCCCGGACTGGTGGCTAGGACCTGGGCAGTGTGAGTGCCACTGAAAATCAGCTCACGTGCCGCCTTCGGCACGTGTGCCATAGGTTGCCTACCCCTGCTCTAATTATACGGCTATCAGTTACTCCGTTAGTTTAAATGGAAGAAGTCTGTGCAATGGACCTAACCTGCTGATGAAACATGTGGGTGTAATTATGATGCCATATGTCAAGGCTGATTCCCCACTCTGGCACTTCGAGTGCAGAGGGTGGGGGCCTGCAAGGAAGTTAAAAATTAATACTGGCCACTCCAGGCTTGTATTAAACTCCCAAGCTTTTTTCGGACCTTGGCTTGGTAAACACTGCCACCACCCAAATGCAAAAAAAAAAAAAAAAAAAAAAAAAGCCCTTTGAACCTAAGGAGGAGCACTTGGGAATTCCTCCCTGTGGGGTACCCTCAAGCCCTTTCACACACACCCTCCGGGGAAGAGCTAAGAAAGAAATCAAAGGAAATTAGCTGTGCCTACCAGCTAATCAAACACCACACACAAACCTCTTAGGACACCAAAAATCCAATCCTGTTCTTAAGAAAGGTAAATTTTATTAAAAACAAGAAAGAAAACAAACATCTGGAACTTAGGCTTTTGCTAGATTTTAAAAGAGCAATTCCAAAAATCAAGCACTCAAAATAGCTTTCTTGGGGGTTCAGCTTAAAGGTTACAAGCAAAACAAAAGCATCTGGGGTTAGCACAGAGGAGTCCACAAGCCAATAAGAAATAAAAGAAATAACCCTAATTGCATCTTTTTAGATATTCCCTAATTTTACTTACATATCTGAGGCTCCAGATAAGTAGGTTCAACGTATGAATTGATAATCTATAATCATACCTGGCTTAAAGCTGGTTACAGCATTACTGCCCGTGTCCCTGCAGCCCAAGAACAACAGACAAAGGGAAAGTTTCTTTCCCAATTTTAAAAAGTTCTACCTTCCCATTGGCACTTTTGGTCAGGTGCCCACTTTATTTATTTATTACATTACAGCTGGGGGATTTTTTAACCCTTTACAGGTAAAGCAAGTAAAGAACAGCTACCAAGAGGGATTTTACAGCTAACTGGCTGGCTGTCCATCAAAGGGAGCTATCCCCCCCTTTATTTATCACACCATACTATTAAAAAAAAAAACTTTTTTTTCTAAATTAGGAAATTACACAAAAATTACGTATGAGAGTATGTAAAGGTTGCAAAGCCAAGCACTCAGGAAATGCCAGAATTGAGGTTGCCCATGCAATCAATTTGCTCCCCTTTTATGTAAGCACCACGATACAGTCTTTAAATTACATGATCCCATACTATTTTTCTCATAGGACCCCTGCCTTACTCAGTGCACAGAATGCTCTGGAAATGAATAAGGCTGTTGTATATAGTATCATTGCCTCAATTGTTGCAGAAGTTGGAAGGTGTGTAGTGAATGAGGCAGGGGATCACAGAAAGCAAGAAAGGATGGTCTTGTAGTTAATGCCACCTTGGAGAACTGAATTCTATCCCTGCCTCTGCCATTGAATTCCAATGGGTTAATTGGCAAATCACTTCAACCAAACTTTTTACAGTTAGCTACTAGTGGTGTCTTTTTTTGAGTGCCCAAAATGTGACCGAAGGCCCAGATACACAGATGTGTTGAGCACACAAATGCAACTGAAGTCAATGGAAGATGAGTTCTGAACATATGAAGAGCTATACAAACCCTAAGTAATCTTAAAACAAACCAGAGCACAGGTGTCTCAAGGTGAGCATCCAAAATTAGTGGTCACTTGGCAATTTTGGCCTCTGTGCTTCAGTTCCCTCATCTATAAAATGAAGGTAATACCACCACTGAATTTAACCTGGATGTTGTGAGGATGAATTCCTTAATCTTTATGAAGCACTCAGACACCATGAGGAGAGCTGTGAAACATGGCCAGAAAGGGTTAAGCAGCTCACAGGCTAATTAACCCAGGTTCAACCTTTAGAAGAGTATGTAAATGGTAAATTAGGGCCATTCCACTTTGGATAGACTTTGAAATGCAAACCTGTATTGTTAGAGAATTAGAAGTGACATTAATTGTATGTGTTTACTTATATCTTGTTAGATGTTAGCCATGTAAACAGACAGTTCCTGTCTATTACTATAGCTATTGATTCAGAGATCAAAAGGGAATATTAACATTTAGATGAATCTTGGGTGAAAATGTCTATATGTCTGTTTGAAGTTTGTAGTAAACTGTATATGAACTGCTTAATGAATAATTTACCTTATGTTAATCCATGTAGTTAATTATCGGTGATGTTTAGGAAATAGAAGGTTACATCAAAAGCCTATTGTTCAAGAGGCTGCTAGAAAACTATATAAAAGACTCTTGGGACCTGATCCTTTGATCTCAGATCTTGAGGCTTTATGCAGGGGAAGCTTGAGTCCATAAGACAGACGTTCAGTCCCACCTCGATAGCCATGAATATGAACATTGTACTATAACCTATGGTCTAATTCTGAAATAATTCTTTGCAACTACAAAGCTCACCATCTCTACTATGAAACTGATATCAGAACTGTACTCATGTCTGTATGTATATTGAGCTTTTAACCAATATTCACTCACTTTTTTTCTTTTAAAATAATTTTTAGTTTAGTTAATAAGAATTGGCTGTAAGCACGTATTCATTATTTTGGGAGATAATATGTATTAGTAGAACTTTCATATTTGACTTGGCTGCTTGGGAGGGAGCCCAAAAACTGGACTGCTTTTAAGGGAACTGTGTTTTGACTTCTGGGTAATTAGTAAGGTATTATAGAAGCTGTTTTGTGCTGGCTTGATAAATCTAAGTATTGGAATATACACTAGCTTTGGGGATTGCTGCCCCATTCTTTGCAGTTGGCCCCAATTGACTAACCTCACTGTGGCCACCCCCGGGACCCTGATCACCAGGGCACTATAGAAACACACATGGAAAATAATGGGTTCAGTGTAGGGTTTGCATGACAAGTGTTAAACAACACCTGGAGACACTCAATGAATGAAGCAGGGGTCCTGTGGAAAAGGTCAGATATGATCACGTAATTCAGGACTTTCACAACACATGCACAGGAGGGGCTTGAATTAAAGTTCCACAGGCAACATCATCATCAATTGTGGCTTATTTAAGCTATTCACATATCCCTCACTAACTTCCACTCTCTCACTTTTGGGCAGCTAATGTATGCCACAGAAATTTATGGGATTCTGGGAGTTCACTCAACCTTCCATAAAGGAAATATAATGCAGGTTACTACACTGAAAATTACTAACCCAACTTAAATTGAAAACTCCAAACAGGTTAGCCTTAGAGCAAACATTTTATGTAGTATCTTTCCTACAGAATTGGAAACTAAAGCAATTTAAAAACTGTATATAAATCATTCTGCCCATTACTGAAGTGCAGCCAACAGATTATACACAACATTATATAAAACAGTAAGTGAAGAACACTATTGATTTGAAACCAAAGGGGAAAATGTAGATAAGCAGAATATATTTAGTAATGTTGGAATGTGGCCAGAAGCTGAGGTTAACATCCCTAATCTAGTCCAAATTGGTTGCTAACGTTACATAAGACAAGTGATCAGAGCCACACTATTACGTCCCATCTAACAGAGCAATTCCATCATCAAACTTAACACAGGGCCCTAAAAATGTGATTATGATCATATAAATTGCCCCGTCCATATATCTCAATTTGCCACAAAAATGAAAACGGATTCTTAAACAGTTAAAAACTTAGCACAACTAAAAAAATCTCTAGCTTTGTGTTATGAAGGTTAGCTTTCAAAATGCTAACTGATGTTGTGATATTTGCATGAGCATGTAGGCAGATCAAAACTAGCTGTGAATGGGGTCAGCTGCCCCATTCATCCCACTGGGCTGTTGACATTGAAGCCGAATGATAAGACTGTCAACACTTAGCTTTTTCACTGCTGACCATTTTTGAAGAAATGTCAAGCTAACACACTTCACTGCTGTTGCATGTAGTAACAGATATTGAAAATGAGTAGCAGGGCAGCTAGTTGCTGTCATGACATTACGGTAAAAAAAAAAAAAAAAGGGAATTAAAAACCCACTGTCTAAAGCCTCAAATGCCTTGTGGTTATCAAAACACAAAACCAACATCCACACTTAATAGGTGTTCCAACCCCTTCCCATCCAAATATTCCCTACTCAGTTGCCAAAACACCCAGCTATCATACCTCTCTCCCCTTGGTACTCAAGACTTGAGTGCCGTTTATTTTAAATATAAAAATCTATGGCACACAAAATTGAAAGTTTTGGGAAAGCTCAAAATACAATGAATTTAAACATCAAAGCAAGGTTACTGTCCTGATTGACTAGAATTGAGAAGGGTGGATGGTGCTCTAGAATTCAAAGGTCACTGACATAAGATATGGCACCACACAGGACATTAATTCATTAATGACTCAGGAAGAAGTACAGTTGTAACCAACAGATTTGTTTTTCATTTTTCCCTTAAAAAGGATAGGAAATTGCATTAAAAAGAGAACTATTTTTGATATCTATTTCATACAATAAACACAGTGAACTAAATGGAGATAGACTTCCACCTTGTGATCTTGTGCTTTCAATATGCCAGCATTCTGTAACGGAATCACCTACAGCTGTTTCCCCCTGTACAACCTCATGCCTATATATCTGGAATAATTATATTGAAGTTAGTCATAAAAAAAAAAAAGACTGGTTTTCACAGCTACCATCATGATCTTCGATTCTTCAAAACATTCAGTGTCTTACTACCCACTAAAATGGTGGATGATAATACAATTAATCTTTTAGCAATCAGGGAAGATGTCTAAACTACACCATCTCCAAAGTGTACATGCTAAAGATAGGAAGCAATCACCTAAAATGTTCATAATAGGCTTAGAGACAAACTGAACAGAGCTTTTTATTACTGCAGGATCAGCAACTTTTATTTGCCTGGACTGGTAGAGAATGCAAGCTCTGCATTTCACTGGGCCCTTTCAATAAATTGCTGGCAAATGCAATTTGATCACTGTTTTAAGAATGGGTGAGCTGAACTAACATCAAGAGACAATTACAAAAGCTATAATACCTACATTTCATACCCCTCCCCTTGCCCTATCACCACACACAAAAAACAGCTCAAGGACCAAAGAACAAGGCATTTGCAAACAGTAAACATCCACCACTATTCTGAAAGAATAAGGAAGCACCAGAAGCTTGGTAGTCTGAAGAATAGAGATCTATTTTTTAAATAAAGGTTAGATCAATTAACTACTGACAATGGTACTGCTCTTCTTATTGTGTCATCTAATTAACAACAAAGCCTAGAGAGAGAGTATTCTGGATTCAAAAAGATTTAATATTAAGCTGTGCAAGGCCAACACCTAACAGACAACTGGACTTGTGACTTCCATTTGCTTTACGAACCGCTCGCTTTCAGGTGAGCTCCACGATTAAGTGGGAACTCACTTAGGAATAAAGGTTGAGAACCAGTCAAGACAAAGAAAAAAAGGCAGCTGATTTACAGTAGTATGCAAATACAACAAAACCTCCATTCAAACCACACAAAAAAATTATATTGAAGAATATTACATAGAACTTTTGAGCAGAGCCTGACAGAGGGACAGTTTTACTAGTTGAAGGTCTGAAGTCACAGGATGTCTAGACGAGTGAAATTCAAATCTTGCTGAAAAAATGCTGAATGTTTATATTCAGATTTTACATGTTGCAAGGAACAGCTCTTAACTAGCAATTTTTTTCTAGTCAACCTACATAACAAAATAATTTAGATCAAGCTACTATAATGAAAATTGCACAGTAGTACTTTAACCCTAATACCAGAATCAGTCTTGGCTGTTCAAGTACTTAAACTTTTAATTTGCAAAGAGTCTAGTAACAAGTCCCTTGAAGTCTATTACAAGCCAATTCAAGAAAACCTCACTTATCTTTAAAATAAAGCTGTACCCTTCAACACATGTGGGGATCATTAGAAAACTCTACAGTTTTGCCAAATTCAGCCTGTAAGGAGTTTAACAAGCTCTTGCGTATTCTTTTCTGCCAAATTGGTGATACTCTGGCTCCTGTACTGGGTCCGGCAGTAGGCTTTCAGTCAAACCACATCCAGGCAAGGCTCCAAAGAATTCTAATTGCCTATTAGGGACAAGTTTAGATTTTTGGTAGTTTATCATGAACCCTAATATTAGGAACACCCCAATGTTGATATAGATCAGTCATCCAAAACTCTTCAGAGTAGTGTCCTTAATCAGTCAATTGTTCAAGACAGACATCATATACCCTTCCTGCCTATGCAGATATGCTTGATTGTAGTTGTGGCTTTTGTGAAAACATATGAAGCCAACACTCTCCCAGAAGACAAGTCACAAAATTGGTAGCAATGTTCCTCAACTGCAAATCAGATTATGGCTGTATATATGCTCATAGAAATACTTTCTGAGCACTGAAATTAAGTCCAGAGCGCATAGTCAGCTGCCTTGTTCTACAAGAGGCATGGCCACTCTCAGGGTGACCATCTTCAATTTCTCTTTAACAACATACTGATTTAGTTCCCTGAAATCTAGGGTGGGCCAGAGATCTTTTGTCATTTTGATTAGCAGGAAGTATCTGGATCAACTAATCACACACACCCTGCAGGGGAAGAGGAAGCCCTGTCCCTCCCCAGCCTGTCCAGACTAGCAACTAGGAGCCCACAGCTGGGGCTTTCCCAGCAGTTTGGGGGAAGATCAGACCCACCTCTGAGAAGCTTCTTCAGCTGCAGGAAGCTCAGTGGAAAGAGGAAGTCCCATCTCTCTCCAGCCCGGCCAGGATTTGTAGCTGGAGCCCCTGCACAGTAGGAGCCCCCAGCTGCATGGGGGAGATCAGACCCACCTCCACGAGCCTCTTCCAGCTGCAGGATTCTCCATGGCTGCTGACTTCAGAGTCCAGCTCTGAAGGCAGTGCAGAAATGATGGTGGCAATCCTGCAACCCCCCCTACAATAGCTTTGTGACCCCCTCACTACTCATTTTTGGGTTGGGACCCCACAGTTATATCATCATGAAATTTCAGATGTAAACATCTGAAAACATTAAATTGACTGATTTTAAAACCCTCTGACCGTGAAATTGACCCTGATTTTGGTAGGGCCCTAACTTTTAGCTTCATGGCAGCCTTGCACAGGACTAGTTGTGAAGAGGCATCCCCTTTTGTTACTTGTACATGAACGACTGAGGGAGAGAGCCTAGAGCAGGGGTGGGCACACTTTTTGGCCCGAGGGCCACACTGGGGTGGCAAAACTGTATGGAGGACTAGGTAGGGAAGGGTGTGCCTCCCCAAACAGCCTGGCCCCCACTCCCACCCCCCGACTGCCCCTCTCAGAATCCCCAACCCATCCAACCCCCCCCCCGCTCCTTGTCCCCTAACCGCCCCCTCCCAGGACCCCTGCCCTGACTGCCTCCTGGGACCTCACTCCCATCCAAACCCCCTGCTCCCAGACCCCTGACTGCCCCCCTGACCCCTATCCACACCTCCACTCCCTGATAGCCCCCCCCAGGACCCCACGCCTATCCAACCCCCCCGTTCCCCGTCCCCTATCCACACGCCCGCCCCCTGACAGGCCCCCCAGACTCCCATGCTTATCCAACTCCCCACCCCCTGTTCCCCATCATGACTGCCCCCCAAACCTCCACCCCTTATCCAACCCCCTGACCATGCCGCTCAGAGCAGCATGTCTGGCAACCGCGCCACCCGGCTGGAGCCAGACACGCTGCTCTGCAGGAGCGCGCAACCCTGCTGCCCTGAGTGCTGCCTGCATGGCGGCGTGGCTGCGGAGGAGGGGGGACAGCAGGAGAGGGGCCTGGGGTAGCCTCCCCAGCTGGGAGATCAGGGGCTGGGCAGGACGGTCCCATGGGCCGGATGTGGCCCGCGGGCCGTAGTTTGCCCACCTTTGGTCTAGAGGCTACAATGCAGAAACCGAGTAGTGGGGTGCTGCTAGCCACTCCTCAGTAACTCCTCCCTCTTTGGAAGAGACTGTCTCATCCTGTGACCTGAAGAGCAGTACCAATGACCACAAATGCCTTGCAGAGCCTTCAGCTCTGAAGATCACATTACCAGCTACTTTGATAGAAAAGCTGCCCTGCCAGATTTAACAGAGAAGAGTTGGGCCTGCACTGTTTAAGCAGCTCTAGTACCAAATCTTAGCACTCAGCAGTCTTGACCAACTCAAAGTTTTAACTTTAAGGAATTACCCTTCAAAGTAGTCAAAGCCAGCCTGGTGCCATTCTTACTGTAATCTCCCTGAGGTTTTACTGATGCTTCTTCGGTGCTCAGGGTGACATTGGCCCCCAGAGCATTTTGGTCAATTTCAAGGCAGACAATGCAACAAACATGGGTCTTCAGCACAATGCTGCCACAGACAGGGTTTGAAGTTGCAGAATGGCTCTCCTTCCTCATTTGATGTCATACTTGAAAAGAAAACAACTGAAAAGAGGGATTTGTTGTTTATCCTTGACTGGAATTATGCTACAGCACCAATGCAGGCATGAAACAAACAGATCTGAGCTCACAAAGCAGGTGCTGCTGTGCTCTTCAAAAGTCTAAGTCAGCTCTCTAGCACCTCAGGTGTGGGGAGACTGCAAAACACTAAACTGGCCAAACACGCTGAAGGACTGAGAAGACAAGCACCACACAGAACCACCCCATGGTGTTCAGTTTACTAACCCCTCAAAGTAAATCAACTACTACTATAGTGCTCCAAAATATAAAGAATCCATTGCAATATCTAGAACCAGATATACAATATTTACATTTGCACAGCTCATTTTGTACTGGAAACAAATCACAGCCTTGGCAAGCCTGTATCTAAAGTTGTTCTACACATAAGGTGTAAGGTGCTCAGGTACTACAGTATTGAAAGCAATATAAGCATCTATATATAAAAAAATAGTGAACTTTCAGATGCAGACTGTCCTGGCAGGAGTTCTGCAACACTGGACTTAAAAACAGAAGTGACATCCTGGCTCCATTAAGCTGTTCATGTTCAACTGATGTTATATAACTGCAGTCTGATTATAGGATCCACAAATGCTTATCAACTTTGTTATTTAGTAACACTAGCCCTCTTCTTCTAAATCACTTTACAGATATCAGGAGTTTCTCTTTACTAAATTAGTTCCTTAAATCAGTGAGCTGTGTTTGTTTCATCAGCATCCAGGCTCGCCTCCAAAATGCTAAAAAGTAAAGACAACCTAAATAATGCTCAATCGCAATGTCACCACTCTCCTAAATTATTCTGGCTCATGCACTTGAAACTGTGTTACCTCTACTTATTTTAGTTTCAGTGCTATTAGAGTAGTTTCACTACATTTCTACCAGAAGCACTCTCGCCTTCAACAAAGAGTGGACTTACTTACAAAATGTAAAGGGTTTAAGTCACGCCACCACAGTTTAGTCTGTGCATCTGATTATCTGCTATCTGAACAATTTTTGTGTTCAGAACAATAAAAACATTAAAAGCATAAACTCAATTGTACACAGATTTTAGTTCACCTACTGCTGAACAACGGTATAACTTCATTTCTAACCTCATTGTTTTAATGCTGAACCAAGATAATCACTGGATCATGTATTTTGACTTAAATGTAGCCTCTTTAAAGTCACAACCAGCTGATCCCCAAGTTCTTCAGTTCTCAAACATCAAGAGATGATTGGAGGAGAAAAGCCTGGGGAAAATAAGATAAGAGACAGCAAGGGAGGGAGAGGCCAGTCCTGTGGTTCGTGTCAGGCAGGGCTGGAAGTCAGGCGGTGTGTTGTGGGCAGCTCGCCAGACTCACTAGGTGACCTGGGCCCAGTCACTTGTCCGCGTCCTCCCGTTCCGCACACAGGCTTCCTGCCTACCTGCAATCGCTGAACCCGGCAACGCGCTGAACCGTTCTCGCAAGGCCAATGGCCAAGCGCTTCCCACCCTCTGCTGGCCAGCGCTGCACCCTAGGCTCACAGCTACTCTGGGAGAGACTCCCCGCGTTCAGCTAGACACCGCCCAGCACAGGGCCAGGCGGTAACCGCTGCCGGCCCCAGCCCTGAGCAGCAGGAACCCGCCGCTCCGCCCGCCCATGCACGCACTCTCGCGCGTCCTGGCCCCCTGCCCAGCCGGCCCCCAGTGCTCTCCTACCCCCCACAGGGAAGAGTTCAACTGCCTCCCGCCGGCCGCGGTGTGCGCGGACCGGGCCGGGCCGCTCCCCGTACCGGGCTGCGGCGGGGCTCCGGAGGCCGCGGGGCTCTCGGGCTGCAGGACCTTGCGCTCTTTCTGGGACTCTCTCTTGCCGGCGGCGGGGCCGGGTCTCTGGCCGGGGCCGGGTTTCCTGCCGCCAGCGGCCGCCGCGGCCTCATCACGCTTCCTGCGCTGCTGTTGGCGGCGCTCGGCCTCGCGGAGGACGTCGAAGGGGTCGGACTCATCGTCCAGCAGCTGGTGGAAGCGGTTGGCGACCGCGCAGCCGAAGCTCTCCTGCATGGCGGCGGACACCGGGCTCCCCAGCGCCCCCTTCATCATCGCCGCGGCCGCCCCGCCACCTCCGGGCGGCGGCAGCTGCGGGCGCTACCAGTGCGCGGGGCGAAACCAACCCGCGCGGCAGGGAAGGAACAGGGGACGGGCAGAGCCGGGCCCGGCTCAGCAGGGCCCAGACAACCACGCCATCGCCGCTCGACCCCTCCCTACACCTCTGAGAGCGCCAATGACCAACCAAAGCACAGGCACCCCTCGCGGTCCACATCACAACCAATCAAAGCATTCAGCCGCGCCCCCGCCGAGCTCAGACAACCAATACCAGCCACGGCAAGCTCTAGCAACCAATCAACACATTTGGTCCAACCTGCTGCGTGCGGTGAAAGCCAATCAAATCCGTAGGATGCCACCAGTCAATCACACGCCAGCGACCAATGAAGTTTAGCGACTATGTCGTCGCTGCAGGTAATTTTGCCTCAGCTGCTCCCCGCCTGCGTAGTGCATTTAACCATTTTACCACCGTGGTAAATCGTCATTAATTATTTATGACGTTGTTAATTATTCATGAGCAGATGTGGCCGGAAGGAGCTGGGGCTGGTCTGAGCACAGCCTGTTTGTGGTTGGTTGGGGGTGCATAGCAGGGAGGGGCTTTCTGTGGCCCTACCTCTAAGGCATGGTGTACAGTACACCTAAAACCTAGGTCAATCTAGCTGCCACTCTCAGGGCTATGAAAAATTTTGCTCCTAAGGCAGCCTAGCCCCCTCGTAGATGAAGCTAGGTACAATGAAGAATTCTTGCATCCACCTACTACCACCTCTGGATGGGGTGGTTCTACTACTGCAACAGAAAATCCCTTCCATCTAGGGTGACCAGATGTCCCGATTTTATAGGGACAGTCCCGATTTTGGGGTCTTTTTCTTATATAGGCTCCTATTACCCCCCACCCCCGTCCCTATTTTTCACATTTGTTGTCTGGTCACCCTACTTCCATCCATCTCTGAAATAAGGGTCTGCATCACAGCGGAGCACCACAGCTGGGCCACTGACACTGTTGTTGTAGTGAGGGCCAGATTTCCAATTAGGCACAGTAGGCACGTGCCTAGAGGCACCTAAAAGTTAAAAATGGGTTAAAAGTTTCAATTATTATGAAAAACACAAAGGTCAGCTGTAGGCAGAGGGGGTGCTGAAGATGTTGTACCTAAGGGCGCATAAGGTGTAAACCTGGCCCTGCTTGTAGTGCAAACATACCCTCAGTAATAATAATTAGTCTGCTAATAAACTGGTACAAGGTTGATGCTGCTCATCTTGCAGTACATTATACCCAGTTGTATAGAAACTCTTTCCTTAACCTTTGTATTAGATAATTTTAATATTAGCTTTAATTAAAGAAATTATTCCCGTAAGATGCCATAGGTAAAGGGGGGGTGTCACCTTTGCAAAGGTCAAAACAGAAGACTCCAGGGCACCCTTTCACATTAACTAATGAAATAGTACACATTAATTGAAGTCAATGAAGTTCTGTCCGATCAGGCTAGGGCTGAATTTGGCTGTAAAATATTTGCTATTCCTTTTCACTTATGCCTATTAAAGATTACGGTGCCAGCAAAATGCAGCAGAGTGTAAAGCACAGGCATATGCAATGCATTACTTGATTAGTTTTTCTTTACACAACAATCCCAGCAAGCTGGCAAATGTGCAGACCCAATGAATGAGAAAATAATGCTATTACTACTCAAGAAATCAGTCGTTTTGGTTAAAGGATGGTTGGGGGAAGCAGAGAAAAATAGAATGCCTAAAAGTTGTTTCTAGAAAGTCTAAAGGCTTCTGGTTGAAGTCTTCTGGATATCTTTACACAGTCAAGTTAAATTGAGTATAAAACTGAAGGGCTGAAAATAGACGTTAAAAGGAAGAAATAGGGATTCCTGATAAATATCCTGGGAGGCTGACCAAAATAGTGTTTTTCCCACCTTTCTTGTGAGGAACACACACGGCTTGACTTGGGCTAGGTAATGCCAGATTGGCAACCTAGTTGGCAACCTAGACTGACATCTCAGAATTGCTTTCTTTAAGGGGTTGTCTACATAGAGAAATTAACCCTACTAGCTACGGGACGTGAATTAAGATAAACTGGGAAAAAAACACTTTTTCTGGAATAAGAGTGTCTACATGGGGAGCTATTCTGGAATAGCTATTGCACTTTCAGTTCCCCTACCTTATTCCAGAGTAACCTTCCTATATAGATAAAACCTAAATCTCCTGCCCTTATGTTTGCAAAGAAAACCATGAAAAAACATAATCTGAGTGAAAACCAGTGCAGTGTTCACTGTCTGCCTGCATCTGCTGATAGCATGAAAGAATAGCTCTAATGGGGTGTTGACTCAAGATGCCCAATAATGAAAATTTAAATGTCAACATTAATTATTTCACTGCAGATCAAAGCATATATGAAAAAAAGAGGAAGAATCATATTATTAAAGTTTGCACAATTCACTATAAATGTAATTTTATTTTCTTACTACTTGGGCAAGTACTAGCACATTCTGTCCTGTAGTGCTAATAAAACAGATTAGAGAAGAAAGCATCTAAACCTCACCATGAGGAAGCCAATGCAGCAGAGCCCCACTTGGCATCCAAGCCTTCCCAAACCAGCATACTTGCTGCCCTCACCTGCATTTACAAAGACTGAGTGCACAAATCATATAAGTAGTCATGAAATTGTTTTAGTACACATAATGCATGTTTTATGCGCCTTATAGTAAAATCACCAACAAAGTATACAATTAGAGATGGGCCCAGTGGATCTGAAAATTTCTCTAAAGTTTGGCTTTGTTTGGATCTGAGTTTCTGAGTCATTCTGTTTTAGAAAAGTGGCCTCCCACAAAGTTCTGATCTGACGCTGAGCTTCACCACCCTTTAGGATTCTTTGAATGTTGGGGTTTTGGTTAGGCTCCCCTTTAAATAAAAAATACTAGAAATAATCTTAGTAGCAATTATCAAATATTATAAAATTAATTAAGGTGGCATAGCACCACATCAGCAATGAAAATTTGTATCCCATGAAGTTGATGGCAAAGCTCTCATGTAGTAATTCAGTGTAGTAATATTCAAAATCAGAGACAGAGAGAAAGCTGAGTTACTATATTGTTAGTACTTCTGTGGTACATTTTAGATCCCTGCATGGGACTATTCTTTAATCCTGCTCCCACTATTATTGCAGCGGGTCGTGCGGGACCCACAGGATCCCAGTCCCACTGCAGGGCTCTACACTAGTCCCATGCAGGGCTCCAATACATCTAGCCTGCTGCCTATAGCCTGTCTGAAAACCTTGTTCTCCCCCTCACACTCATCATCCTTACATTCCTAAACATGGCTCACATACTGCATGTTTAAGAGATTTTTTTTTATTGCTCACAGTAATTTCCACTTGGCTGCTGTCTGGCTGGCAAGTGGTACACAAGTACTCTCTGCACTGCAAAAGCAATTTGATACTCACTATACTAGTTGAAGGAAGAGTGCGAATGGGCCAGCAGTGAGTGATGTTGGCAGAGCATAAGGAAAATGGTACTAGTACTATAACTTTTTTGTTGGGCAACTGTTTGTGACAGATGGCAATAACCTGAACAAACCTTCTTAAATTAAGTTAAACATTATTGAATTAAGTATTTTTAGAACTTCATTGTATTACAAATGAAAATATTTATGTTTTAGTGTGACACTGTATGAAACTTCTTTAAGAAGAAGACAGAATTAATACAATTTCTGGGAAGTACTGTGGGCAGCAGAGAGTGAAAAGAGACCAGAACGAGAAGGAAAGACTGAGTAGAAGGAAGGAAGGAGGAGATGGGGTGCAGCGGAATTCTGGACTCCCCTTAACAGACACTGACCAAGGGACTTTTGGAGTGAGGACACTGTGGCAAGGATTTGTGTACAGGTTTTGTTGTTTTCCCATACAGGTGTGTATCTCTTGTGCCTCTCTGCATAAAGTATGACTGGTTTAGAATTTCTTTTTCAGTCCATGTATTTTTGCTTCAACTATCACATGTTCCTGAAGATTTAAACAGTACACCAGATTGCCCACAAAGTGGAGCTCTGCCTCTGGGAAAGGGAGTGCTTAAGCTACTGGAATGTAGAGGGTCAGCACTGGTTGTATGGCCCTAAGGCAGCTGGGCTATGAGCTACCACTTCCAGCAGGGGTACCAAACAGAGAGAGTGTGCCAGAAAGACTAATGGGAGAGACTGAAGTCTGCCCAGACAAAGGGAGCTTAAAAGCATATGGGTCCAGTGTGTGGGAAGTGAACCTGGATACAGCAGCCTGGTGAGTGTCCAGAAGGGGGAGTTTGACTAGACCTATGACAATGAGTAAATAAGGAATGCAATTATCCTTTTCTCTTCATCTGTTAAAACATTTTCTAATATTAATGCTGATTTTTTATAAGCTGGATAGGTAGTATTTATTATGTATTAAATATGAACAAGCTTCACAGGTTATGTCTTCATGCTTCCCAGTTTTGACCCCTTTTTTAAAAAAAAAACCCACTTCAAATGGATAAAGTAAAAGCTGATGCGTTACAGACCCAGGGCCTGTAATGCAATCTGCTAGTGTGGATTGCTGGATCCATGTGGAGTAGTATTAATTTTAATGAGAATCTTTTGGGATGTAAGTGTCTATGCTAGCAGATGCTCAGATATGTTGGCAATGGTTAGATGGGTTCAACCAATTTTTTTACAAAATTAATTATGGTGTAATGCTAAATTATCCAAGAGCAATTTCACTATCTTCAGACAATTTATTGCTACAATTTACATATTGGATGAAACTTGGGAATCTTTTTGGTTATACAGGTTTCAGAGTAGCAGCCGTGTTAGTCTGTATCCGCAAAAATAACAGGAGTACTTGTGGCACCTTAGAGACTAACAAATTTATTAGAGCATAAGCTTTCGTGGGCTACAACCCACTTCTTCGGATGCATATAGAAGAAGTGGGTTGTAGCCCACGAAAGCTTATGCTCTAATAAATTTGTTAGTCTCTAAGGTGCCACAAGTACTCCTGTTATTTTTTTGGTTATACAGAATCATGTGCTCTCTTGCAAAGATGGAAATTTTATTACTAATTTATGTTTTGGAATACAAGGTGTGTGTTATACATGTCAAAGAAAGATCCCAAGTACTTCAATCAATACTGGAGAACTTGTATTCAAAACAACGTATTTTTCATATTTTGGACACATCTACTAATAGAATAACTGAATCAATAAAATTGGATTAGAACCCTTCAATATGGTGTGTTACTGGGAAGATATCAATGGACATATCAAGAAACTAACTCTGCAGCTATTACTCTGCAAAATAACAATGCAAGAAATTGGCTACATGCCTAGAATTTTAAGTATCACAGAATGGAACAAACTTGTCTGTATATTTGATTAGACTAGAAAGGTTAACTCACTCAGCAAATAATTCTCTATATAGATTACAAACGATGTTCACCTTAGCGCACATGGAACTGTTAATGCCTAAGGAAATCAAATACTAATACAATTCCATTGCAGCTATGGGTTACTTCTGACTCAGTACCAAATAAGAGTTCTGAATCGTTTAGGATGCTCTAACTAGAGTTGTACATCCCAATGGCAAACTGTTCCCCCAAGTATATCATGATGAGGGCTTGTTTCTGGTTGCTGAAACTGACTTGCACAACTTTAAAAAAACACGTTAATTAAAACAGATGAAGACAGGGCATGCCTGATATGCAGTATGTAGGAAATTACCCTGATTGGAGCCTTTAGATGCTATTGCAATATGAACAGGAATAACTTTAAAATGCAAGCTCTGACTGTGGTGAGATATTTGACTTTAAGCTGAGAGCACAGGGTCTTCAAAGCACAGGCAGATTTTTTTTCCTTTTGATAATGCTGCTTTCCTAGGACAATGGCTCTGACACTTGAAAAGCACACACCCACTTCTGCATGGAAGCATCTACAACGACTGGGCAGTTTGCATCAACCAATATCTCGATGGTAACTATTTACTCTTCTGGTTAACATTTTAAATTTTGTTTTAAACGAAGCCCTAACAGCGTTGTAAAATGCGCCCTCCATGTCTCGGGGCAAACACAATGTTAACAAATATTCCCTTGGGGAACTTTGTTTTCTAGGCAGAGCGGAGAAGGCAGCAGTCCCGGCCGGCCCACCAGAGCCTGCCATGACCTCCTCTTCGGGTACGTCTTCACTTACATCCGGGTCCGGATGTAAGCAATCGATTTTCTGAGTTCGATTTATCGCGTCTGGTTAAGACGCGATAAATCGATCCCGGATCGATCCCGGAAGTGCTCGCCTTCGACGCTGGTACTCCAGCTCGGCGAGCGGAGTACGCAGCATCGACGGGGGAGCCTTCCTGCCGCGTCTGGACCGCGGTAACTTCGGACTAAGGTACTTCGAATTCAGCTACGTTATTAACGTAGCTGAATTTGCGTACCTTAGTCCGAAGTGGGGGGGTTAGTGTAGACCAGCCCTTAAAGCCCCAGTTCCCAGCGCTAAGGGCATCATGGGAGGGTCCGGCTTGCCCGTTTGTCTAATGAAAGTCAGGTTCAGCCTTGCAGTTTGCAGAGAAAAGCTTGCGAAGGGTACCATCAGAAGAAGAGCGCCCGCTGTGCTTGTTACGTCTCCTGTTGCGGGGCGCTGTCACGCTGCTTGGGGCACTAGGTGCCCAAAGTCAGCAGACGCGGCGACCCCCGCACCACCGGGGCAGTATGCAGGCCGCCCGCTAGGCCGGGTACGTACCGGCGCTTGCAGCGGCCCACGGGCCAGTCGGTGCCTAGCCCAGCGCGGGAGAGCCGGGCTGCGCCCGCAGCAGCAAGCGGGACCCTGGCACGGAGCGAGGCGGGGGTGGAGCCTGGAGCGGGCGGTCGATGGTTAGCAGGGCACTGGGGGAGGGAGGAAGGAGGAGCCGCCACCGGCCCCAGCAGTACCTCCGCCTATCCCCTTTAAGATGAACAGGTGACACAAAGCAATAGGCGTCATAAATGGTGAAAGCGCGCGGGAAACTGTATTCTGCCTCCATGATTGGCCAGGAGAATAAGACAACAACAGCGCGCGCCAAACTCCGCAACCGGCCCGGCCTCTTTACAGCCCACCATAACGCCACGATGGCCCCGCCTCCTTCCTTCAGCGGCCCAATCAGTACCTGATCAGCTCCTTCAGAAAGGCGCCCCTACTGCAGGGCGGAGCATCGCTTGGCTCGCCGCCGCTGGCCCGCGATCCCAAGAAGTTTCGAATTCTGTAGGCCGGAGAGCGCCCTAGCCAATGGCGGGGCCGGGATGTGACCTAGCCCCGCCCACATGGGCGTGACCGGCCACTTTCTCACAGCTGATTGCCTGGACTTGGCTGTCACTCCATTATGTATCAACGGGATTCGGTGATTGGTTCCGCCCAGGCGCGAAATGTAACGCGGGAAAATCTTGGGCTCGGCAGGGGCCGGGCTGCCTGCAGGTTCGGAGGGGTCGCGGCGGCGGCGGCTCGGGTTCTCTTGTGACCGAGGCCAGGTTGTGGAGCCGACACCGCCGCAAACGAGAGAAGCGCAGGTGCGGCCGCTTCTCCGCGGGCTGCTGCCATGGCCGGCGGCCGCCGCTGACACGGCGCATCCGCAGGTCGGCGGCCGGAGCGGGAGGGGAGACACTGAGACCCGGAGAGGACCGGCCGGCGATGAGTGGCTGAGGCGGATCGGGCGGTGACAAGCGGCTGTAGGGTGAGATCTCCACGCCCGGGAGAGCGGGCCTGAGCCGCCACGGAGATTCCCCGCCCCGCTGCCTGCGAGGGGCTCGCGATGGCGGAGAGGCCGCCCCCGGTGATCTTCTGCCAGGATTCCCCGAAGCGTGTCCTAGTCTCCGTTATCAAAACCACCCCGATTAAACCGTCCCGGGGGGGCGAGGAGCCGGCGCCCGCCCCGCCCGTCCCCACCAGCCCCGGCTTCAGTGACTTCATGGTGTATCCCTGGCGCTGGGGGGAAAACGCGCACAACGTGACCCTCAGCCCCAGTAGCGCCGCCGCTCCCTCCTCCGTCCAG
The DNA here is from genome assembly GCF_028017835.1 of Emys orbicularis. Taxonomy (NCBI): domain Eukaryota; kingdom Metazoa; phylum Chordata; order Testudines; family Emydidae; genus Emys; species Emys orbicularis. The sequence continues at coordinate 88,106,663 of NC_088688.1, forward strand.
CAGCCTCGAGGGGGGGTGGTCAGAACCTCCAGCGGGGAGGATGAGGAGGCGGGCAGCCCGGATAGCGGCGGCAGCCACCTGAAGGTGAGTCCGGAGGGAACATGCCAGGGAGCTGGGCACGATAGGGTTAAACCCTCGCCGGGCCCATAGGAGCTTTGGGCCAGAGCGGGGATGAGGGAGGCGCTGCAGCCGCTGGGCCCTAGTGGACATTGCGCAGGGCGGGCGCCGGGCGTCTGTCGGGTTTAAAGGGTGAATCTGTGGCCACCACCCCCGATTTAAAGTGAAGTCACTTCCGCGTGCGGTTTGTGCGCCGGTGACGACACATTCGCGCGCCAAAATTATACCCGCCAGACGCTCGCTCGCCGTTTGCCTGTGTCACATGCTGGCTGGGGAGGGCGCGACAGCGCTCCGGCTCCACTCCTGTGCGCAGGCGCGCTGCGGAATGTCCGCCTGTAAGCCTAGGGTTCAGCCGGGGGCGGGGCTGCCTGCATTCTGGGCCTTCGGGGCTCGGAGCAGAGCTGCGGGGAACATGGGCCAGTAACTTGACATCCCCTCAGTAAACTGGGTATGGGGGTCGTTACAGTGGTGGAATCTCACCTGTTTGCAACACGTGGCCCTTTGCAGCCTCTGCAGTGCTGTCCCGCCCCGCCCCGCGCAGTGCTTCTGTACAAATGCTCCGTGAGAGGCCAGCTGTGTCTCGCTGATCCCAGACCACATGGTCAGGTTCCAAGTAAAAATGCTTCTCCAAACTGCCAACCCAGCAAAGTCAGCCCGGCCCTGAGAGTCCGGCTGTGCTCCTTACCTCCCACCCTCAGCCTTGGTAACAGCTGAATCTGTATGGCAGCTAATGATCTCTGTTGTACTGCAACCCGTGCCAAGTGTAAAGTGTGAGGAGGTAATTTTGTCGCGTTCAAACCTCCTTTAAACTCCTGGTTGCAAATGATGGAATGTAGATATTTAAATACATGTTCCTTCTACAAATCGGCTGGCTGGCTGAGTTCTTTCAAGAGTCAGCCCCCTCTAAAACAATCTTTTATCTCTTTTATGTCCCAGTGTTAAAATAGGAATCCTCCAAAGTGGGCATTACTAAAAATATGGATTACAGTGATAAAAATGTAAATAGCAACTTAGCTGAGTTGTATAGGTCTCGGAACAATGCATTCCAAGACTTCTTGTATATTACTTACTCATACAAATGCTATTGCCACCTCTGGACCTGAAGTTTTAAAATGTGCTCAAATCAATCTGTCAGCTAAGAGGCCTATGCATGATGTGGTAGTTCTTTCCTTTTTCACAAGTGGAGCTGTTCAGTCCTGACAGATGTTGCCTCTTGTTCTGTTATGCGCTGTCTAACTGATCCAAAGTTGGAATGGCCTTAATACTTTCAATAATAATTTCATGCTGTCAGTAGTAGGGAAAGGGAGAAGTTTAGCGGGAGGGGACTCTCAATCCTGATGCTCCCTGAGATAGGAGCTAGATTAGTCTAATATATTTTAAAAGTTATAAAGTCTTTCCAAAATATTCTAGATCATATAATAGTCTTCCCTCTGCCAAGATGATAGTGCTGTGCAAGTAGGTTTCATCATGGGAGATGAAATAGTGATGTTTTTATTTACACTATATTCATTAAGAGTACTCAAACAGCGCACAGGCAATCCTCTTTTTCAGGAATCTAAGCCCAAACACCAATGCCTGGTTCCCAGGGAGCAACTCTGTCCCAAGAATTTACTTACCTTAAAGAGATTAAGGCAGAAAGCAAATTGTGCTGCTTTCTTCCAGAAAGAAATTACATCCCAAAATTAAGAACAATGTAACATTTATTTGAAAACTGAACAGAGCTCATATGCTGAGAACATTTTTTTTAAAACTATGTAATAGGGCCATCTGGTGACTCCTACCATAATAAGATACTTTAGGGTGCCAGATATTCCCAGACTTCATATTTTCTGTTCTTTCATGATGTACTTATTTTTAAACAATTGTTCATCATGGCTGTTCAGACAAACCGGTTCAAGAGTTAATGTTAAATCTATGTAATCCCTGGGTCCAGCTCTTTCACTCTTCATTACGTGTGTGTGTGTGTGTGTGTAACTTGAATGCTATTGTTGTGTTTATGCAATGACATCATGTTTCTAGTATCTAATTACTTGTGTTCTTTAAAAATGAAATTTAAACTGGAGCTTTGTGTTTAACTTGTTTTCAGGAAAAAAATAGTTGCTATGGATTTAAATAATCTCTTGATGTGGTTCTTTTAATGCTTGGTGAATAACTATGATGGAGGAAAATAAAAGCTATTAGACAACTGTATTTTTCTGATGTGCTGGTACATACTTTCTTTCAAGAAAGTTGCTCCTGTTTAGAAAAGCTTCCCTTGGACTGAATCATTTTTGTCCGCAAGTACTATATTGATATTTTTTAAACAAATGGTGCAGTTTCTTAATGGTGTGGGTTTTTTAATAGGATGGTATTAGACGTGGCCGACCAAGAGCAGAGACAGTGCGAGATCTAATAAGTGAGGGAGAGCATTCATCCAGCCGAATCCGTTGTAACATCTGCAACAGGGTGTTTCCACGAGAGAAATCTTTACAGGCACACAAAAGAACTCACACCGGTAAGTAAAAGGAATGTAATGTTGTGCATAGAAAACATATTTATCAAGTAGTTAAGATTTTAGCTTGGAACTTCTCATCCTTACAATTAGTATTCTGGTTTAGTTATTGAATGGACTACTTTTTTTCCCTGAGGTCTGTTAGTGTGGTCAAAAATTCAAAATATGTCATCTTTGTGTAACTGCTTGTGTTTATACTGGAGTAATTGTGGCAGAGCAACCAGTATTGCTATGGTAAAAAGAAACATTTAGAGAGGTTTCCCTCTGCTTTAGTTACATGTTACACTTAGTAACTGAAAAAGAGAGAAGAGGTTGTGTGGTTTTTGTTTTTGTTTTTTTTAAGTTTTACTCTATATATCTGACAGTACTTTTCACTTTCTTTTCTCTGTTTCCCTCTTGTGTGGGTCTTTCACACAACAAGGCAAGGGTGAATGCACAGAAGGAAAATAAATCTATAAAAATTGTCAGGAGCTTTAGGCCAGGTATATTTTGAGCTTTTTTAAAAAAAAAAAAAAAAAAAAAAACCAATTTACTAGCTTTAAATAGACTCTGCCCTCTCTCATTTTCTTCATTACCACCCTTTATTTTTGTATTTATTATTTGATGCTAAAATATGTTTCTGGCTTAAATTTAAGGATAAAATCTCTTCCTAGGATTAGTTATTTAATAATTATGAAGTTAACATGCATTTAGATTAAGGGAGATCAGATTTTTTTAAACTTTCTTTATCTAGCTGCTCTGTTTTGCTCAGCTCTTGCTATTAGGAGGAAAAAACTGCTGACTATCTTAACACAGACCTTTGATCACATGACTAGCACCTAACTGCATCGTTTTGGGGAAAAATAATATAAGTGTTACAGAAAAATGGCTAATTTTTTGCTAAAACCTTATGCATTGACAAACTGGACCCATCTCGCTTTTGAAAAGCGAGATTCATTGTTCCCTTATACTAATCATAATTTAACAGATTTTTCTTATGTACATGACATTGTATTCTGCAATAAAATGTCACGATACTTGATAATACCTCCAAAATAACTTGCGTCCTGTGGTTTATTTTTCTGGATCAAATAAGGCAATTCTGCCTGCCTGCCAGTATTAAACACCAATTTCTCTACTCTTTTTTGGTCACACACAAGATGTTCTTGTATTTCATTTTCCTGGTAATGTTAAACTTCCATCCCTGAAGTGCTAACCGCGTCAGATTGTCTTAATGGAAAACTCGTTGGGTAAGATTTATCCCTGGTGATGACACTCCATTGACTTGTATAGATTTACTACAGTACTAGATTTGGCCAGTTACATCTCACAAAAAGACAGTTTGCCCATTTTATTTACTTTTGAAATTTCACTGTAGAACAGAAAGGCAGAAATTATTAGCTGTATTTATTATTTGCACATTTTTCTTCAGCTGCCCTAATATTCTGCCTCTAAATCCTGATGTCCTTTCTTAGGCAAACTCCCCTTGACTTTAGTGGTAGTTTGCCTATATAACTGAAGGTCTTAACACTTTTCTGTGGACAGCAGGCAGCAAATAGCTGGGAAGAGAAGAAATTCTGAAGTTCTTTTTGCAGTCTTCCTGGAACTGCCCCTCCTATCCCTAGCTATTGGGGCTCTGTAAAGGGTAGCATGAGTAGCATATAGCATGAGTGCGCAGCTCCACCCCCCCCAGAGCACTGCTTTACCGCGTTACTGCGAACCCGTGTTATATGTGGGTAGAAGTGTATGTGACTCACTAACATTGGACTCCATTACTATTAGTATCAGACTTAGAACTGCATTGTGGTGGTGAACCTTGCCCTGCTTCAAATTTCATTGTGGAGGTTTAGGGGAAGCAATACTACTGTCCGAAGCTGTATTTCCTGCCTCTCCAAAACCTCTGGCAGATACTACTAAGCAGTCACATGGCAACCCAACCAATGGTAGAATGGATCCAAGAACGCTTCTGTCCTTTAATATGAGTAGCATATTGCCAACCCCATTCACAAGTCACTCCATCCAAATCCATATCAAGCTCTTGCTTCTGTGCGAGTCCAGGAAATGCTCTGCGCAACCCCGTTTTCTCTTAGAAAGGGTAGGATCTGTGAATTTCTGTGCATGGATCAAGGGTGATTTGGCTCCATGTATGGACTTCAGGATTTGGCCCTAGGGACTTAGGCCCAGATCCCCAAAGGTATTTAGACTCCTAACTTCAATTGTAATCAGAGCCTTATTTCTGAAATGTTAGCAATCGTTTCTTTTGGCCAATATTGCGTCTTGTATTTGTTGAGTATCACCTAGAGGTGGAATTGTGAACTGTACTACAGATTTAGAACGTAACTTCAACAGAGTGCCGTCCTTCATGTACTAGACAACAGGGGCTGCTCCAGCCTCTTCCCAGTGCGGGGTTGAGGTGGGCTAGAATGAAAATTGGGATGGCGGGGTGTGCTATACATTTTGTGGGCACACATGCTTATTTATTTTTTAACAAAACATTTAAGTGCATGTTATCCTCAGAAGGGGAATAAAAATATATACAGATTGATTGGTTTTAAACTTCATCTAAAGTAGCTCACTTGTGCAACATTTATTTACAGAAAACCAATAGGAAAAATAATTAAGCCAATAAAAAAATAAAAAAATGCAAACTTCTAGGGGAAAAAAAAATCACTGGTTAAATATTAATAGCTAATTACCTTAAATTGGAGAAAGTACTGTATTTTAAAATTTAGCCATTTGCACATGGCAGATTAAGATATTTGGAGACTCAGAGCCATGATACAACAACTCAATCTGGAGCAGGGGGCCTCAGTGCGAGAAAGAGGTAACTGAGCACACAGGTGCTATAGAAGGCATTACCTGGACACCTTCTGCTCTGTGCTCCGTCTATAGCCAGTTTGCAAACCGAAATGTTGTTGGCCTGAGCCGGAGCATGTGCAGCTGCAGCAGGCAGGGAGCCACACTCTGGGGATGTGAACCATGTAGGGAGGAAGCAGGGGTGCCATTTCAGATTTTGGTGGTGGGGGCAACTTTTACTACGATTCCAGGGGCTACTTAGACACCTGAAAACTCTAGGGTTTTGTGGGTTTTTTTTTTTTTTTTTTTCTGGCAGATCACTTAGAAATTAACTGATAGGAGCAGTGTCTCTAATTCCTATATAAAGAAAGGGAAAAAAATACACACACAAATTAAAGCCATATTTTAAGTTTATATGTAAGTTTAGAACAATCAGGAGATAATACAGCGAGAATCCCAAACCTTGAGGTATAAATTTTGGAGCCTTAACACAGATATCAGAAACACAAGTTAGATGATTTGAACGCTATCTTTATTTTCTCTAACAGATATACTCTGTGTTACTGCTATTATCTACTCTATTTTAGTCAGTTATTTTTTATTCCACTAAATACATTTACTTAATTTTAACATTTTTTCCCCCTTTTATTAAGAACAGGAATTAATTTTTCTAATTATTTTGGCATTTATGTTTACCGATCACGATCATGTACACCTCTACCCAGATATAAAGCGGCCCTCGGGAGCCAAAATACCTTACTGCGTTATAGGTGAAACCGTGTTATATCGGGTAGGGAAGGCTGTGCCTCCCCAAAGAGCCTGGCCCCGCCCCCTATCCAACCCCCCCCACCTACTTCCTGCCCCCTCAGAACCTCCGACCCATCCAACTCCCCCTGCTCCTTGTCCCCTGACCACCCCGCGAGACCCTCTGCCCCTTATCCAACTGCCCGGCCCGGCACCCTTAACACGCCACTCAGAGCAGCATGTCAGAGCCGTCCCTAGAGGGGTGCAGGGTCTGGGACAAATCAGCCTCCCCATTAGTCTCCTCACCATCCGCCCAGCGCTCCCGCCCGCCTGGCCGCCGCTCGCCTCCTCTCCACATCTGCCTGCCTGCCGCTCGCCTCCCCGCTAGTCTCCTCACCGTCTGTCCGGCGTGCCTCCCCCCCGTCCGCCACTCTCCTGCTCGCCGTCTTCCTGCCCGCCTGCCTCCTCACCCCCCTCCTGCCTGCCACTCACCTCCCCATTCGTCTCCTCACTCCGCTTGCCTGCCCACCTCCCACCCTTAACACGCCGCTCAGAGCAGCGTGTCAGAGCTGTCCCTAGAGGGGTGCGGGGCCCAGGACAAATCAGCCTCCCCGCTAGTCTCCTCACCGTCCACCCAGCACTCCCGCCCGGCCACCGCTCGCCTCCTCACCCCCACCTACCTGCCTGCCGCTCGCCTCCCTGCTAGTCTCCTCACCGTCTGTTCGGCGCGCTTCTCCCTGTCTGCCCGACCACCGCTCTCCTGCTCGCCGTCTTCCCGCTTCCTCATCCCCCTCCTGCCTGCCGCTCACCTCCCCATTCGCCTCCTCATCCCGCTTGCCCACCTCCCACCCTTAACACACCGCTCGGAGCAGCGTGTCTGAGCCAGACACGCTGACCTGCCGGAGCGCGCAGCTCTGCCCCCCAGAGCACTGCTTTACCGTGTTACTGCAAACCCGTGTTATATCGGTCGCGTTATATCAGGATAGAGGTGTATGTGACTCACTAACATTGGACTCCATTACTATTAGTATCAGACTTAGAACTTGCATTTATTTTCGTACACATTTTAAGTTACTTTACAAATATAATTAAAAATACAAATTGAAAATAAGTGACCTTCATCTGCAGTGTTTAAAGTTATGTGTTTAGCTAATGTGTTTTTTTAAAACTTGTACTGCTAAAGTGAGTACAAGCTAAATTTACATTCTAGAAGGACACTTGATTGTACCACTTTGAATAATTAATGACAAAGCACAATAAGGTAAAAGTAGTAATGATAATTACTCCAGCCAGGACAGGTTAGGTATTTTAGAACTCACTACTCAAGGAATTAAATTTAAGCATAAGAGAAATACAATTATGAAATGCACGGTCCAGTCAAAAAACTAATTTAACAGTACTGTAATCCTTAATGAACTTTGAAAGAATAAAATTAGAGAATATATGTGCATTTCGACAGGAAGTACCAAGAAATAACAATACTACTACTACTACTACTATACGTGTGTGAGAGAGAATGTGTTGGAGGAAGTGTATGGGAAATTGTGTGCACCTGAGAGTGTCAGTGCGCTGTCTCTTTAAGCCAAGCACTCAAGAGCCTGAACAATTGTTCAGTGCAGCAGCTGCAGCTCCCACACCTGAGCCAGAGGCACCAGCACAGACAGGTTCCCTGTCCCCCGAGCTCAGCGGAAACCCACTCAGGCACAGCCACCTCTAACATTGGACAAGCTCCCACAGCATCCTGCCAGCCATGGATCAGCTTCCCAAAGAAGGGGAGACAGCAGCCAAGACAGCAGCTGGGTGGCTGGAGATCGTTGGCTGCTGGCCAGGTGCCCAGTTCTGAGAGGGGTGAGGGGGCTAAGCCAAATTTTGGAGTGGCTGTAGCCTCCGCAAGCCCCCCAGCCCTACCCCTGCTAGACAAAGATTAAATCGGTCACCCCATAATATAAATATCTGTTGTGCTTAATATCCAAGAGGATTTCTCCATTTTACCACAACATAATCACTTCTGCTGTATTAGGGACACTCACATCTCCCTTCTGTCTGAAAATTACTTATTGTTATAAGTAACACCTAAGATTGTTGCAACTGAAGGTTGAGAGAATATTTTTCCTCTAGTCGCTGTTTACTTTGTGTTAGCTCAGTTTATTATTCCTTTATATTGTCACTTTGTTTCTCATTTGTGTGGGTCTTTTCACGTAGTAACATGGGAAAGGCTGTGTAAATTGCAAAATATCATTGTAAAATCCCAATTGTTAAGAGAATTAGGGGAAGTGTAGCACCTAAGACTACTTGAACAGGAACTCAACTGACTAAATTTCAGTTTGATGTCCTTGTGGAAGTGGATTTTTGCAGTTTCTGGGCTATGATTATCTTTCCACAAAGGATTTATTTTTTCATCTTTGATTTAGGGGATCCTCAGCAGAAGCACTGAGCCATGGACCATCACTAGATGGTGTCCATACTTTGTAACTCTTAAAATTCTACTCAATTTTTTTTAGGTGAAAGGCCTTATTTGTGTGACTATCCAGATTGTGGGAAAGCCTTTGTTCAGAGTGGGCAGCTCAAAACACACCAACGTCTTCACACAGGAGAAAAGCCTTTCGTCTGCTCAGAAAATGGTAAGCCATCAGAAAATAACTGGCAGTATTCAGAGCTTGGGCAAGTTTGGCTGTAGTATTAGTACTACCATCCACATGTGCCCTGGATCTCAATTTTAGATACTCTTTTAAAAGGGGGGGGGAAATAAATCTGTGTGCAACCACAAACATTTGTCAGTTTAAAAGCAAAGTTCTTAAAAGTATAAGCAGGTTGTTTAAACAATTACTTAATTTTTGATTATAGGGCATTCTATGCCGAATTGAATCCAGATTTTAGAGAGGGAAGAAAGTTAATTTAACAATGACAGTTTTTTAAATTTTGGGCTTGCGTGTTGGACAACTACTTTTCTTGATTATTGTCCTTGCTTTTTTTATTAAGGATGTTTAAGCAGATTCACACATGCAAACCGTCATTGCCCCAAGCATCCCTATGCAAGACTGAAGAGAGAAGAACCCACAGGCAGACTGAGTAAAAAACAAACAGCTGACAATAAAGCTGTTGCTGAGTGGCTAGCAAAGTAAGTTCTCTTAAGCTGTGACCATCTAGAATTATTTATTAAAATGCTGAGAGCACTGATTTTTGAAATGTCAGTAGAAGCCAAAAACTTTTACACTCATGGTGTTTTTTGTCATCTCAGACTATTTTTAAATTCCTCTTGAATTTAAATACTTTTTATACAACCTTTATGTGAAACAATTTTTAAAGACTCTGTCATCATTTCTCTGGGTCATATTTACCTTGCAGTTCTTGAATGTATTGATTCCTTCACAGCTATGCCACGAGAGAGTTAATCTAGCAAAGGTTAATCCATAGAGCCTCTGAGAGAATTAAAATTATCAGTATCAGAAACTGACTTAGTACCTTTCGCTGGTACAACCACCCCAAGTCAAACTTCTTTAAGGCACTTCTCGTGACATAGTTTCTCAGAAAGTTCTTAATATTCCCTCCATGGTTACACAGATGTCTCATTTGATGAATGTACTACTACTGCATGCTCTATAAAATCATTGTACTCTAAAGACAATACAACACACTTCCTCTGTTCTTCATTTTCTCTTCAGGCTGAATGATTCAGCTGTTCCCTAGTGTGCTATTTGTTTAAATTCCAGAGGTTAGAATTAACTTCTCTAGTGGTAGTTGCTTCAGCTTTCTTTCTCATTGGGATGGACTTTTGCCTTCTCACCTGTTCTCCCTTCTCAATACGATTTCCTCCTTTGTGTGGCTCTTTGCTTATTGCAGAAGCTGTTAATACAGTGCTGTCCTTTGGTGCTGCAGTGTTCATGCTGTTGAATACTCATGTATGAGGGAAGGTGGTGGTAGGTGTAATAAGAGCTGATTGACTCTTTGGAGAGAGAGGGGTCTTGTAGTGGACTGGGACTTGAGATTTGAATTCAGTTCCTGACTGCCACAGACTTCTAAGCTAGTCATTTAATCTTAGTTTCTGAGACATTAAAATTTCTATCTGTAAAATGTGGATAACAGTACTCCCTATCTTCCTGACTTTGGAACAGTGTACATAGGGTTGTGGTGGATTTTCCATCACTGGCAACTTTTAAATCAAGATTGAGTGTTTTCTAAAAGATATTCTCTAGTTCAAACAGGAACTATTTCGGGGAAGTTCTCTGGCCCGTGTTTATTAAGGAGATCAGACTAAATTATCACAGTGGTCCTTCCAGGCCTTAGAATCTATGATGGAGGTGTGGGAACAACACGTAGAAAGGATTTGCATTGTAGATGTGTGTGAGGACAGGGAGCAGAATACCATTTGACATCTTCCTGAGGTGGAAAGCTTTCTGTTTGTTTAAATGCTACAAAAGAAGGACTGAGAAATTAGCAATTGGAATGAAATGAATGATCCAATCATGTTTTAAGATTCTAGTTTGGAAGATTCTTGTCAGCTTTCAGTGAAACTTGTTGTGCAAGTTGGATGATGCTTAGAAAATATGTAAAACTTTGACTTCACAGATATTGGGAGACTAGAGAGCAGCGCACTCCTACTTTGAAAAGCAAAACCGCTCAGAAAGCTGACCAGGAACAACAAGATCCCTTGGAATATCTTCAGTCTGATGAAGAGGATGATGAGGAAAAAAATAGTGCTCCCTCAGCTGCCCGCCGTCGCCTTCAGGAGCAGCGTGAACGCCTGCATGGTGCACTGGCTCTTATTGAGCTTGCAAACCTGGCTGGAGCACCACTGCGACAGTAGCATAGGAACTGAATCTGCCAGTATATAAAATGTACTGCCTGGTGGTACTTAACCAGTTAGATCCTGGGCATAAGCTAAGCACCTTATTTGCTTATCATAGGCTGCTATTCTGTAGAATTTATGAAGAATGTTGTTGCCCCACAAGATGGGGTGAGAGAATTGCACTTTTTTGTATGGTAAAAGACAGATGTAAAGTTTTTAAGTATTTTGTAAATATGGGACTGCACAGTGCAGGGTCAACAAATTGCATATTGTGGAAAGTTAAGATTTTTGCAAGGTTAATTCATTCATTTGAAACAGTTCTCACAGGAAGCACTTTCTGAACATAATGCTGTATGAATAGGAGAATTGTACAGGTAACAAGAGGAGGATTATTTATCTGACTATTTAAACAAAATTACATTTAGTACGTTTGATAATACTGTAAGCAGTGATGCAACCAAGTCTTTAATGGCAATATATTTTGCCTAGTATCACTGAGAAGAGGGCAAAGGTTCTAACTTGTGGCGGGGAAGAAACTGGTTATGTAGAAACTGAGAGTTCAGGATCTTCACTGTGACTACCCAAAGTATGAGACTGACTTCGCTATCATATTTTAGATTTGAGATTTCAGTAGAATCTCTTGGTCTGAGTAGCACTTGTAATTCCTAGCACATGATGTTGGGAACTTTTGCACATTGTCGGGCTTATTTGAAGATGAATGATTAGCCTTGCAAAGTCTAGACATAAAGGTAACAATTGGTAATATTTCTCAGATATTTTGGACCCTGTAATGAGATTTGGCACTTGTTTTGTTAATAAAGTGGGTATTTACAGGGTGGTATTGATTTGTAGTAAACTATTTAGACATCTTATTAGCTAACACTACGTTTTAAAGTTCTGCTTTTATATGAATATTAGCAAATAGAAGCCTCCATATTCTTTTTTTAATTGCATAAAGCCACCTTATTGCTTTACTTCAGGATAAGATGTCAAGTTTGTGTTCACTAAGTGTAGTACAGCTATCAGTTAAACACGGCAGAAGAATATTTGCTGTTCAACTAGAAAATAGGCTTCCAGAGATAGTTGCAAGTGTGTTTAAATTGTGTGGTTTCATATATCTTTCCCAAATAAATGAAGTTACAGAACACGGCGTAGTGATCTCAAGCACAAAACGAAAAGTAAGTTTAGCAGTACATCCTTATCACCTCATGTTTTGTATTGGTTTTATCTGACTTACAATACAACCGGCTTGTCTCATGGTCTTATTTTGCCTTTCTTTTGAGCAGCATATAACCAGAGATGCATAATATGCTAACAGATAATAAATTTGGTGAATTGGGCATGCTCCTGAATATTTTTCTTAATGTCAGGCTGCTGATTTAGTGGATATTAACAAAAAATCCAGTTATCTTCAAATTTATTGACCTACTGCTTCTGTAGATCATAACATTACCCAGGCTATAGACTCCTCCCTCTTATCACAACAAAACCAGAAAATATAGATGTGAAGGGGAGCCATTTTTCCTGTTAGTGTGAGAGGGAGGAAAAAGTATTTAAGACTTGAGTAATTTTTTTAAAACTGATTAGATGAGGACAGATGTTTCAGAAATCTAACATGATTACAGCAGAGAATGCTACTCTTGAATTCAGTTTCTAATAACTGATGCCTATAATGGCATGAATTTTATTAACCTGGTACGTGTTTAGAATTGAGTTGGTGCACTTAACTAAACAGTGGTCAGAGAGATTCTAACTTAAGTGGTTGTGATTTTTAGACTTACCAATGTAGTTCTTGATTTCTTGTGTTCATTTCCTTGTTAATTTATTTGGCCTCAAACTTAAAAAAAAAAAAAAAAAAAAAAAAAAAATTAAATAAAGCAAAATACTCTTCTGTGGCCACCTGGGACATTCTAACTACATACAACTACTTGGCAATTCAAAGGCAGTAGCTGTAAAACCTCTAAGTCTAACAGTGTTGGGCCCTAATCCTTCAAGTTGCTGGACATGGGCAGACCCCTATGCATGCCCACATGGAGCACCACTGACTTTATAGGCACTCCATGTGGACACAGATCTGTTAGCAGCCAGTTGCAGAATCAGAGCCACCTATTGGGGGCGGGGAGGAGAACCTGTTTCCCCAATCAATCAATTGTAATAGGTTCAACACATTTACAGTACTGGAAGAAACTTTCTACAAATTATTCAATACACTGAATTTGGTCTAACTATAGACACATTCAAGCAGCTTACCCTGTTTTGTTATACATTTTGGGAAAATACCAACTATAATTGTTTGAGGTGTTGAAGACTGCTTTTGGAGTATTTAATGTAATTTTGAAGTGTTCTGTGCTGCATAAGTGTCAGTTGTAGTTTGGCATGACTTAACAGCAAAAGAGTAAAAGTGCTGTAATTTTCATAGGTGCTCCAAATAAAAGTTGGTTTAATTTTAAGTTTTAAATCCAAGTGTTAGCAGTGGTAATTTTTTATCATGGTTTTTAACTGTATTGTGTCAAGCTAGTTGCTCTTGACTCCCACAGTTCAATCACTTTATAACTATTCCTTGACCCTTTAAAAGGGTTTATTGGCCTGACCAGTACACTGTTGTAGAAAAAAAAAAATGCTTTTGCTGTTTACTTCCTAATCTCCTAACTTGAAATTAGTTTCTGAACTTTATTACGGTATTTGATGAATTCAAGATAATTCACTTGAGTAAGAATCCTGTTTGGAGTAATTATGGTAGCCCAAAATGAATAAACATGGCGAGAATACATTTTCTTTAAGTAGTCCAAGCTAGTGAAGCAAGTGCTAGTGAAGGGCACTTCATGACCAACAATTCAGTTTGCAGTTGATCCTCTGTTCATTTTCAAGTTCTTATTCTTTGTCGGACATGATAGGTGTGAAAGAGCTTATCAGTATCTTAGATTAAGGTATGCTGTGGGCACTAGAAAACTAATGATATGCAACTGGAATTGTCATGCAACATTGTCCAGACTACTTAAGTGGCAAGACTGGTTAATAACACAAGCTATAGTTTCATCAGACTTCTATACTTGGTTCTCTGAGGGGACAAAATTGGTAAATAAAAGCATTGCTTAAGGAAAATGAAATATTTTCTAAAGATAATTCCCTCTCCTGAATGAGGAGGAAAATTCATGTTACCTTGAAGTGACTTTTTGTAAGTTATTAGCAAGGGTGGCAATTGGCATGTAGCCTACCCAACAGGAATTGAATGGAGGTCACTGAAGAAACTGATAGTAACCATTCCTATGCACTACTGATCAAGTCCATAGCTGAAACAATTACCAAAAATGAGCAATCTGCTTAGCTTTCTTACGAGGGGGCAGAACCTACCTAAAAGTCTAACCCTGGAATTTGTGTACACTCACTTTCTAACAGGTGCTCTTTTGTGAGAATTTTGCATTACTATATAACAGGCTGTACAAATACTGAACAGGAAATTGCAGAATTGAGTCTTATTTGCATGACAATACCACCTAAAGAAGAGCTCTGTGTAAGCTCAAAAGCTTGTCTCTCTCACAAAAATTGGTCTAATAAAAGATATTAAGTCACCAACTTTGTCTCTCTAGTACCACTTAATCACATTTGTGAAGGTACTGATACAATTTAGCTTTATCAAATGCTTTCTTAAGTGGAGGAAAGAGTGCATGTAGATGACCAGAGCAGTGTATGAATGTCCTCAGCATATTAGTAGTCCTATACCAGCACCACAATAGACAAGTTTTCCTCCATATCAAATTAGCAAGAATGAAAGCCAAGGAGACTTAGAGATTTTGATTAAGTGTAATATACATGTTACACAATGAAAGTGGCCTGTGCAGTTATACTGGGGAATCAGTTTGGTAATGCAGAATGATGGCCTTCTGAAATAAAAAGGCTTTAGAACTAAGGGTATATCTACACTATGAAATTAGGTCGAATTTATAGAAGCCGGTTTTATAGAAATTGGTTTTATACAGTCAATTGTGTGTGTCCCCACATAAAATGCTCTAAGCGCATTAAGTCGGCGGACCGCGTCCACAGTACCGAGGCTAGCGTCGACTTCTGGAGCGTTGCTCTGTGGGTAGCTATCCCACAGTTCCCACAGTCTCCGCCGCCCATTGGAATTCTGGGTTGAGATCCCAATGCCTGATGATGCAAAAACAGTGTCGTGGGGGGTTCTGGGTACATGTCGTCAGGCCCCTCCCCCTCCATCAGAGCAACGGCAGACAATCGATTCGCACCTTTTTACCTGGGTTACCTGTGCAGACAACATACCACGGCAAGCATGGAGCCTGCTCAGCTCAGCGTCACCATATGTCATCTGGGTGCCGGCAGATGTGGTACTGCATTGCTACACAGCAGCAGCTAATTGCCTTTTGGCAGTAGATGGTGCAGTATGACTGGTAGCCGTCATCGGCTATCTGGGTGCTGGCAGACGTGGGGCTGCATTGCTATACAGCAGCAGCTCCTTGCCTTTTGGCAGTAGATGGTGTATTACGACTGGTATCCATTGTTGTTGTATTCCTCAGTGAGTTCGGTCAGAGGCACCTGGGCAGACGTGTTTTGTCTCCTGGAGACTCAGTCCTGCCGGCAGTCCTATTGAACCGTCTTGACGATGCTGGCTAGCAGTCGTAATACAGCATCTTCTGCCAAGCGCCCAGAAGATGCCGATGGCTATCAGTCATGCTGCACCGTCTGCTGCTAGCCTAACATGTAAAAGATAGATGGACCAGATTTGTTCTGTATTCATTTGCTTCCCCCTCCCTCCGTGAAATCAACGGCCTGCTAAACCCAGGGTTTTGAGTTCAATCTTTGGGGGGGCCATTCTGGGTGACAGTTGTTTGTGTTTCTCCCTGATGCACAGCCACCTTTGTTGATTTTAATTCCCTGTAAGCCATGTCGTCACTCACCCCTCCCTCCCTCCGTCAGACAATAGTTTTGCGCCTTTTTTCAGCCCAGAAGCCATAGCACTGGGATCATGGAGCCCGCTCAGATCACCGCGGCAATTATGAACACTATGAACACCGCGCACATTGTCCTGGAGTATATGCAGAGCCAGAACATGCCAAAGCAAAACCAGGCGAGGAGGCGATTGCAGCGCGGCGACGAGAGTGATGAGTAAATTGACATGGACATAGACCTCTCACAAAGTACAGGCCCCAGCAATGTGCAAATCATGGTGTTACTGGGGGAGGTTCATGGCGTGGAACGCCGATTCTGGGCCCGGGAAACAAGCACAGACTGGTGGGACTGCATCGTATTGCAGGTGTGGGGCGATTCCCAGTGGCTGCGAAACTTTCGCATGTGTAAGGGCACTTTCATGGAACTTTGTGACTTGCTTTCCCCTGCCCTGAAGCACCAGAATACCAGGATGAGAGCAGCCCTCACGGTTGAGAAGTGAGTGGCGATAGCCCTGTGGAAGCTTGCAACGCCAGACAGCTACCGGTCAGTTGGGAATCAATTTGGAGTGGGCAAATCTACTGTGGGGGCTGCTGTGATCCAAGTAGCCAACGCAATCAAAGACCTGCTGATATCAAGGGTAGTGACTATGGGAAACGTGAAGGTCATAGTGGATGGCTTTGCTGCAGTGGGATTCCCAAACTGTGGTGGGGCGATAGACAGAACCCATATCCCTATCTTGTCACCGGAGCACCAAGCCACCGAGTACATAAACCGCAAGGGGTACTTTTCAATGCTGCTGCAAGCCCTGGTGGATTACAAGGGACGTTTCACTAACATCAACGTGGGATGGCCGACAAAGGTACATGATGCTTGCGTCTTCAGGAACACTGGTCTGTTTCAAAAGCTGGAGGAAGGGACTTTCTTCCCGGACCAGAAAATAACCGTTGGGGATGTTGAAATGCCTATTGTTATCCTTGGGGACCCAGCCTACCCCTTAATGCCATGGCTCATGAAGCTGTACACAGGCAGCCTGGACAGTAGTCAGGACCTGTTCAACTATAGGCTGAGCAAGTGCCGAATGGTGGTAGAATGTGCATTTGGACGTTTAAAAGCGCGCTGGCGCAGTTTACTGACTCGGATAGACCTCAGCGAAGCCAATATTCCAATTGTTATTGCTGCTTGCTGTGCGCTCCACAATATCTGTGAGAGTAAGGGGGAGACATTTATGGCGGGGTGGGAGGTTGAGGCAAATCGCCTGGCCGCTGATTACGCGCAGCCAGACACCAGGGCGGTTAGAAGAGTACAGCAGGGCGCGGTGCACATCAGAGAAGCTTTGAAAACCAGTTTTGTGACTGGCCAGGCTACGGTGTGAAACTTCTGTTTGTTTCTCCTTGATGAACCCCCCCCCCCGGTTCACTCTACTTCCCTGTAAACTAACCACCCTCCCTTCCCCCCTTCGAGCACCGCTTGCAGAGGCAATAAAGTCATTGTTACTTCACATTCATGCATTCTTTATTAATTCATCACACAACTAGGGGGATAACTGCCAAGGTAGCCCGGGAGGGGCGGGGGAGGAGGGAAGGAAAAGGACACACTGCAGTTTAAAACTTTAACACTTATTGAAGGCCAGCCTTCTGATGCTTGGGCAATCATCTGGGGTGGAGTGGCTGGGGGGCCGAAGGCCCCCCCACCGCGTTCTTGGGCGTCTGGGTGAGGAGGCTATGGAACTTGGGGAGGAGGGCTGTTGGTTACACAGGGGCTGTAGCGGCGGTCTCTGCTCGTGCTGCCTTTCCTGCAGCTCAACCATACGCTGGAGCATATCAGTTTGAGATGATCACTTCACCCCTCCCCCCCATCGCGTGGCTAACGGCGGGGAACATTTCTGTTCAGCCGAGCAGGAACGGGCACCTCTGAATGTCCCCTTAATAAAAGCACCCATTTCAACCAGGTGACCGTGAATGATATCACTCTCCTGAGGATAACAAAGAGAGATAAGGAATGGATGTTGTCTGCATGCCAGCAAACACCGGGACCATACGCTGCCATGCTTTGTTATGCAATGATTCCAGACTACGTGCTACTGGCCTGGCGTGGTAAAGTGTCCTACCATGGCGGACGGGATAAGGCAGCCCTCCCCAGAAACCTTTTGCAAAGGCTTTGGGAGTACATGAAGGAGAGCTTTCTGGAGATGTCCCTGGAGGATTTCCGCTCCATCCCCATACACGTTAACAGACTTTTCCAGTAGCTGTACTGGCCGTGATTGCCAGGGCAAATTAATCATTAAACACGCTTGCTTTTAAACCATGTGTAATATTTACAAAGGTACACTCACCAGAGTTCCCTTGTGTGCCCTAAAGGTCTAGGAGCACGCCTTGGGTGAGTTCGGGGGTTACTGGTTCCAGGTCCAGGGTGATAAACATATCCTGGCTGTTGGGGAAACCGGTTTCTCCGCTTCCTTGCTGTGAGCTATCTTCCTCGTACCCCGAACCCACTTCCCTGTTGCGTGATTCTCCATTGATGGAGTCAAAGCACACGGTTGGGGTAGTGGTGGCTGCACCCCCTAGCATGGCATGCAGCTCCACGTAGAAGCGGCATGTTTGCAGCTCTGCCCCGGACCTTCCGTTTGCCTCTCTGGCTTTGTGGTAGGCTTGCCTTAGCTCCTTAATTTTCACGCGGCACTGCTGTGCGTCCCTGTTATGGCCTCTGTCCTTCATGGCCTTTGAGACTTTTTCTAATATTTTGCCATTTCGTTTAGTGCTACGGAGTTCAGCTAGCACTGATTCATCTCCCCATATGGCGAGCAGATCCCGTACCTCCCGTTCGGTCCATGCTGGACCTCTTTTGCAATTCTGGGACTCCATCATGGTTACCTGTGATGATGAGCTCTGCGTGGTCACCTGTGCTCTCCACGCTAGGCAAACAGGAAATGAAATTAAAAAGTTCGCGAGGCTTTTCCTGTCTACCTGGTCAGTGCATCTGAGTTGAGAGTGCTGTCCAGAGCGGTCACAATGAAGCACTGTGGGATAGCTCCCGGAGGCCAATAACGTCGAATTCCATCCACACTACCCCAAATCCGACCCGCAAAGGCCGATTTCAGCGCTAATCCCCTCGTCGGAGGTGGAGTAAAGAAACCAGTTTAAAGGGCCCTTTAAGTCGAAAAAAAGGGCTTCGTCGTGTGGACGTGTCCAGGCTTAATTCGATTTAACGCTGCTAAATTCGACCTAAACTCGTAATGTAGACCAGGCCTAAGACAAGAGTAGCCCACTCAAGCAGCTTGTAAAGAAAGTCTGTTTCTGCAGACCTGGCCTCCATTCATCTGTACTTTGAGGCAGCTGGTGGTATCACTGCTTTATTACATTAAGGATTATAAATGTTTGAGATAAACCAAAATTATAATCTGTGCTCAGTGAGATGACCCTTTTAAAAAAAAAGTTGAAATTGCTCATTAAACATATCAGAAAGTGTGTGTAATTACTTTTTTGGATACTTAAAGTATCTTTAAGAAATATGACTTTATCTACCCTGAGAAAGTTGCACTGATTTATCTTAAATCTGATTTTAAACTGATTTAGTTAATCTGGTGCAAAGCCCCACGCAATACTCTTATTTCCGTCTGAGTAGTTCATTCTAATTTAACTTAAACAGATAGGAAATAAACCTTCGCTAAACTGCAATAAGTGTCCACACGCTGCCTTGGTTTAACTAAATCAGTTTGAAAACACACCTTAAGTTAAATGGGTGCAACTCTTGTGTAGAGAAAGCCTAAATATTCAATCATTGCTTTTCAAATTCTTTATATTTAATTCATGTTCAACACTGGTGAATATCTACATAGTATATATTTCTAGCCACTTAATTCTTCATCAAAAAAAATTGCCACACGTGATGCATATAAAAACAATCACTGAACTCTAGATTTGAACGTCCTTTTCTTTTCTTTTCTTTTTTAAATCATACCTACAGGCCCCATGCTTACATGCACCTTTATGTGCATCTCACACAAACGTAAGAGTGAATATGTACCTTAGAGAGAGGAAGGCAAAGAAGCCCACCTGACTGGGACGCGGGAGGAAACCAATCAGCTCGTGTCACCCCAGTGCTGAGCCGGGACTGATGAGGTACTAGTCTACCCAACTTTTCCACGCGACAGCCTACGAGCTGGAGCTGCTGTTCTCGGCACCTCCCTGCTGCTTGGCTCCATCCACTCAGGGGCTCAGCCTGAATCAGTGCAATGGGCATGGCTGGGATCCAGCAGCGCACCTGAACGATGGGACCTTGAGCCCGGGCGCGCCCTGCCCCAGCCACACGCCTCCGAGGTTTCAGCAGCAGAGAGACAGAGGCAGCAGCGAGGCGCCCCGCTGCTGAGGGAGGGGACTGGCTGGGCGCGATCTCTTCCTGTTTCGCTGCCTTGGTGCTGAGGAGGGAGGGGCTGGGGCGGCTGCACTTGCCCTGGGTGCTGCTGTGGGACTCGCTGCGGGCATGTCCGGCGGCGCGCCTCGCCGCTCTCCAGTGGCTGGTTTTGTTGTCTGCGGCACAGGCAAGTTGCACGTACGAGGAGATGAGCGCTAGGCAGGCCGAGGAGGAGCCGGCTGCTGCCGCCCATCCACCCCTGCCCAGGCTGCTTTCCGCCTTCTTCTATGGGACCTGCTCTTTCCTCATCGTCCTGGTGAACAAGACCGTGCTGACCACTTACCGGTGAGACGAGGGGCCAGGGCTCAGTTCCCTCTGTCCGGCTCCTCCCCAGCTTCACTTCCCGAGCTGCCCCCCCCCCCCCCCCCCCGGAAAACGCCACTCACACACACGCGCAATTTGCCAGCTGCAAAAGAAATATTTATGCTGGGGCTGCCCTGAATCCTCCAAAGTGGGAGCGGGATCCAACCTCAATCCCAGTTGCTGCCACCCTCCCTTCCGCCCGCCCCCCACCCCAGGGCTTCCTTAGTTTTCCGTCCCGTCCGCAAATCCATGGGTAGGAATAGCCAGGTTTTGGTGGGGCCGGAGGAGGGATTAAAGGTGTCTGCACCAAAACATATATATATAACGAGGGTTAGAGTTACACTTCCTTAGTTCAGGGTGTGCTGGCTCACTGGATAACTTGCTGTGGTGCAGACACCATATACCTGTACTTTACATGTTCACTTTCATCCTGAAGGATCCCAAAGTGTACATAAGGACCATAAGTGAAATAATGGAGCCATATCTCCAGTGAAGGACAGAGGCAACCAGCCAGTGAAGTGCACTACTGTGGAGGGGGAAAAACATACTTGTATATAGAGAACTATATTAAGATTTTACTTATATGCCAGACAACTCTACCTGTTTTAATGGGACACACCAACATCCAGGGTCCCCATAGATTATGTAATCTAGTTGGCCACCTACATCATCTATGTCTAATGCTGGTTCTATACAGAGGATAAATCAGCAGTAAATTACACGTGCTATGTTAAGGAAAGTTTATGTTCTTTGATTTTCACCTGTAAGATAGTGTTGGTCAAGTGATACAATTCAAAGCTTGTCTTATCAAGGAATCTCTAGAGTTGCAAAGGAAACACTTTTTCCATTGCAAAGCAGGTTGGTTTACAATATCCGTACAGTCAAACGATGTTCACAGTAATGTTTTCATCACTGTAAACGATGTCTGTAATTTTGAGTACAATGATGTAGTTGTGATGCTGACCGAGCAGGTGCCAGCTCATGCCCAGGCCTCACTGAACACTTACAAATGCTTAGCTCGAAACCAGTCTTGTTTACCTGTGTGTTAGCATCATCAAAATAGATATTAGATATTAAGTTGATAAGATATTAGATGTTTTGTGTTTATACTTCATAAAATGCTTGTAGGATGCTGCATGTATTGATCTCACTTATAAGCTCTATAGCCCATGGTGTAAAGCTATATTGAGTGCTTGGATTGTAAACCTCTGTAATTGTGTATCTCAACAAACCGGAAAAGAAGCATTGATTAAGGTAAAGTGCTTGCCCTGCATACAACAATGGTCCATTGAAAGCAATTGAAAGTATTCTGTAGCATCAGAGGGCAGAGACTTTGTTGATTGCATTCCTAACTGCCTCCCAAAAGAAGAGAACATCAGTTTTGGAGAGGAGGGGATAAAAATCCCTGACAAGGAGAATTTGAATCTCTTGTATGCTATCTGGACTCTGAGTGGCAAGGATTCCTAAACATAAGTAGAGCGATCCCCATGCCGCTTGGCATGGGTTAGCCCTGAAAAAAGACATTTTGCATTGACCAATCACTACAATGCTGTCATTCTTAGGATTTAGACTGCAACGCATTTGTGTTATATGCTTGCTTGCTTTAACCTGTAAATAACTCTTATTTCTTTTTCTTAATAACACTTTAGTTAGTTTATTACAGAATTGGCTACAAGGGTTGTCTTGGTGTGAGATCTAAGATACCAATTCATCTGGGATAAGTGACCAGTCTCTTGGGACTGGGAGCAACCTGAATATTTTGTGCTTTTTGGTGTAAGTGACCATTTATCACTAAATCCAGCTTGCGTGTGTGGCAAGATAGACTGGAGAGCCTAAGGGGACTGTCTGTGACTCCATGGTAAGACAGTTATAGTGATTCAGGAGTTCACATTTTTTACTGGGTTGGTAAAATCTAATTGTAGAACATACTACCAGTTTGGAGTGTCTGCCCTGTTTCTGACAGTCTGCTCTGAGGTAGGCAGTCACAGTTGTGAGCCACTCCAGACAGCCTGACAATAGATCAGGCAGGGGAGTGGTTAAAATCCAGGGGTTGGCAACCTCTGGCACGCGGCTTGCCAAGGTAAGTCCCCTGGAGGGCCAGGCCAGTTTGTTTACCTGCCGCGTCTGCAGGTTCGTCCGATTGCGGCTTCCACTGGCCGCGGTTCGCCGCTCCAGGCCAATGGGGGCTGCGGGAAGCGGCGCGGGCCGAGGGATGTGCTGGCCGTGGCTTCCTGCCGCCCCCATTGGCCTGGAGCAGCGAACCACGGCCACTGGGAGCTGCGATTGGCCAAACCTGCGGACGCGGCAGGTAAACAAACTGGCCCGGCCCACCAGGGTGCTTACCCTGGCGAGCCAGGTGCTAGAGGTTGCCGACCTCTGGCTTAATCCCTTTAATTTTAGATCAGATTTGGTTCCAATATGCACAAATAATGAAAGCAGTGTGGTAAAAAATAAGGTGTTTTTATTGCTTTTTCCCCCTCAAAATTTTATCATAATGCTTTTAAAAAAATGTCGACCAGCTCCATAGCTGGTCAAAACCCGCATGAAACCATCAGGCAAAATTTAGGCTCTTTTGAAAATTCCTGCTTAAGTGACTTGTTTGAGGTCACAGAGGGAATCTGAACCCAGATCTCCTGAATTCCAAAGCAGATCCTTACCCATAAGATCATTCTTCTACCTACATGCTCACAAAAAAACTCAGGGCAAATTGAAGGCCTATATCATACATCGAGGCTCACTAACACAGATCCCTGTGGCCAATGGAATTCCATTGACTTGATTATAAAACAAAATCAAATACAGAATTAAGAACATTTCAAGTAATAGAACAAGTCTAATAAAATATTAGTGAAAAAAGTGAATAAGCTCAGCAACTGAATATGATTATCAGTGTTGTAATCCCATCACCAGTAGCAGCACAGAGGTGAAACAAGTACTATTGTTAAATCTTTCCCTCTTATGTATGGGGGGAAAATAATAAAGAAGCACTTTCCTGATTTGAAGATTCTTGACAGTTCAGCAGCAAAACCACTGTTCCGTCAGATACAAAAGATTGGTATTTCCCTAAACACCTGTTTAGCGCCTAATTACCTGTATACCTGAAAGTCCAGCTATTTGTAGGAATCATTGTCTCTCACAGACTGATAGATAAATTCTGCAATCGAGAATCACAACAATATATAAAACTTTAAGTGTTTTGAACTAGGGATGGAAGAATTTTTTGATGTGCTGCATTTTAAGGTACAGTAACTCCACACTTAAAGTCGTCCCAGTTAATGTTGTTTCATTGCTGATCAGTTAGGGAACATGCTCATTGAAAGTTACGCAATGCTCCCTTATAACGTTATTTGGCAGCCGCCTGCTTTGTCCACTGCTTGCAGGAAGAGCAGCCCGTTGCAGCTAGCTGGTGGGGGCTTGGAACCAGGGTGGACCAGGAGCCCCCCTATCAGCTCCCCACTCCCCTAAGTTCCCTGTGCGGCAGCTGCCCAGCAGGCTATCAATTGCCGGCAGTTCAGCTGTCCCTCCCCCCACTGCCATGTGCTGCTCCTGCCCTCTGCCTTGGAGCTGCTCCTGGGAGCCTCCTGCTTGCTGTGCGGGGGGGGGGGGGGGGCTAATGTCAGGTGTCCCCCTCCCCCCTACTCCTGCCCCCTGCTTACCCCTTCTCCATATAGAGCAGGGTGGGGACACAACAGGGCTCAGGACAGAGAGAGCTTGCTGGCCACAGCTGCTATCTCAACTTCCTGATATACTTAAAAAGGCAATGTACTTAGAGTGGTGTCATTGTACTTAAAGGGGCAATGCACATCTCTCTCTCTCCCTCTCACACACAGGGTATGTGTCTCTGTCTGTCATGCTGTCTTCCCTCCCTCCATTTGTGCCGCCTTGTAGAGTGTGAGGCTACATTAACAATAATGTGTTAACCCTTGAGGGCTCAGCCGAATGCTAGTTCATCATTTAGTAGTAAGGCATTCCCTGGAAAATATCCCACCCTCTTCCACCCTCTAACTTCATCACCTCAACCAAGCTTCACAATCATCATTGCTGTGTACAGTATTAAATTGTTTAAAACTTATACTGTGTGTATGTGTGTATATATATATATATATATATATATATATATAGTTTTTTTTTTCCCTGTGAAAAAATTTCCCCTGGAACCTAACCCCCCCATTTACATTAATTCTTATGGGGAAATTGGATTCGCTTAACATTGTTTCGCTTAAAGTTGCATTTTTCAGGAACATAACTACGTTAAGTGAGGAGTTACTGTATACAAAGGAAAATAGTTGTAAAACTAAAAATAGACTTCTATTAAATTAATAATAAACAAAAGATATTATATCTTTTGGCTTGAAACAATAATCACATTCAGTCACAGTCCTCTTGGCCAGATGTTACTTCCGGGATTCCTCAGCCTTAGCTAAAGAATATTGCTGTCTTTACAGAGCCCAATCTCTCTCTTTTAACTTATTTATTCCAGTATTTATCAGAAGCTGGGGAAAAAAAGGTATACAATTTCTCCTGCATTTGCTAAAAGTTAGTGCTCTTTGAAACATACAACTATGGTCTATTATGTGTCTCCCTGATCTTGATATAATACAAGCTTTCATTTGTTGTATAGATGAATACAGACTATGTACTAATATAGTGATGAACAGAATATGTAATACATCTATCAGTAAATATCCTATCTCTTCCATTCTCTATTTGCAGAATCTCATCTCTATTTCCCAGCGGTTTTATCTCTTCCGGACCTTCTTGACCCTCTCTTTATATTATGGTTTGAGTATAGTTATGACATTCTTCCTGCTCTGTTCAGATTGTTTCTACTGCTAACACTACAGTCCTGGTCTGAGGTCACTCAGCTGAGAAGGGTACTTCCTAGTACTTGCTCAGTGGTGCTGTAACAGTTTTTTACAACCTCTGTGATTCATAATCACATTGTCATGGAGTGCTGGACACTGGATGCCTGCAGTTAGAAAGCTTGCCAAGAAATCAGATGCTTGCTTTCTTAAGCTACATGCTGACTTGCATCAAAATAGGGTCTAATACATATGTTCTGCTATTGTGGTGAAAGTTTGTGTGCAGACCAACCCTGGTGCCAACCAGTCCTGAGAGATGCTAAGTGCCTCCTGGGAAGCAGTGACTATTAAATTCATGAAGAGTTGAGGTCACTCAGCACTTAACAAGTTTGCACCCACAGATTCCAGCCTGTGTTTCTATGGGATAAGAAGCATCTGTAGAAACTTGTTGCTAGACCCATCTCCTAACATCAAGATACCCATGGAGAATTAGTGCCTTAAATTTTTTTTTAATTAATTTATTATGGATTAAAAAAAGATCCTTGGGGGCTATATGATTCTACAAATATCCTACTCAAACTGCATCCCTTCCATTGAAGTATCTTTGCTTTGGGCTGAAGCCAATCCACAGGGTGGAGAAATAGGCTTTTTTTTTTTTAGCAGCCAATGTATGTTTCTGCAACATTTATACAGCCTGTGATGTATTGCATTTTGGGGGGTAGGGGGTGGGGGGAGGAAATTGCCTTTGACTAAAATAGTGCAAGATTACCTGGGACTTCAGTGACAGTTGCCAGTTGCTCAGCACTTTTGAAAATTTGGCCAGTCATGTAGGTATCTAACATGGATTTAGACACCCATTTTTGATAAGATTGGCCTAAAGGAATAGGAACCCTATTGCTTCCTCACACTTTTGTTGTTGTGGTATGTGTGTTTATAGTTCTCTTTTCTTTTCAGATTCCCATCTCCAATGGTTCTTGGAATTGGACAGGTATGTTCAACAATAAAACTTAATATACTGTAGTTATGATTGATAATGAAATTAAGTGCTTTCATCTTACAGTGCAATAATACTGTTATGGAAGAAATCACTCTTCCTCACAGTTTATCTTTTTTAACAACCTGGAGGAAATTAGGATCCAATTCATCCCTTATGTGGGAAAACCCATGTAGAGGACTGGAAATGCTACAAACTTTCTCTTGCAAAATTCAGTCAACAAGATGCTCAGCCCTCAAAATCTGCTAGTTCCCCAGATCCATATGGATCCCAGGGGATCCACTGAAGACCTGGGATTTATGTGTGGTGGCACTGTCTCTGCATTCCCTCATAGTTTTCTCGAATTCCCTTGCAGTTTGCTAATAGGGATCCACATAATTTTTGTTCTTTGACTACAGAGGCTAAGGGGACAATAAAGCTGAGCACAATGGTGTAGCAGGAGAAAGGGAGAAATCTTTGTTGAAACTGATAAAGAGATATCTAAACATTTGTCTACACTGGGAATGAAAAGAGTTAATAACTCAAAGAAGGAATGGGTGGGAAGAATAGAGCCCGAGAGGGAAACAGTTATTTTATCTGTAAGTTTAAAATAGCGTTTGGCTCTTACATTGTGTCTTGCTTTTCTTTTCTTTTTTTAGATGGCAACCACCATACTTATTCTGTATGTGTCAAAATTAAATAAGATTATTCACTTCCCTGATTTTGACAAAAATATCCCTGTGAAGGTATGAAAAGTCTGGATTTTGAAACTAAAAGGAAATTGTACCTTTGTCAATAGTCTTCTTACTGTGGTTTTTCAAAAATGTTTTCTTTGGACAGAAGGTACAATGGAAAAATTGCAAACATTCTGATTTTTCCAGATGTTCTACGAAATTTTTATTTTGTATCTTTATTTTATTAATTTGTTGTAAGTAGATAATTTAATTTCACTATAACAATCTTGCATTTTATAGAGACAGAATTAAATTGCAGTTTGATTATATAGTTTGTGTTTAGCATGAAGGAGGATGCATTTGAGACGGTAGTGTCTAACAATAAAATTATCTTCTCAGATCAGCCCCACAGTATTCTGCAGTGGGAAAACACTATTATTATTTATTATTTATGTGTAAACAGGACCCATTGTACTACCTGCACTACATACACATAGTAAGAGTGCTTATAGTCTGAAAAAACAAGACAAAGGTAGGGTGACCAGATGTTCCAATTTTATAGGGACAGTCCCGATTTTTGGGACTTTTTCTTATATAGGCTCCTATTACCCTCTACCCCAATCCCGATTTTTCACATTTGCTGTCTGGTCACCCTAGACAAAGTCTAGGAGAAAGGATCTATTATCTCAGTTTGTCATACTGGGAACGGAGGCACAGAGTGAATAAGGCACTGATCCTGCAGTGAAATGCACATAGGCAGACTGTTGCACCACTGCAGAATGCCATGGAAGTCACTGGGACTTTGGATGGGTGCAGAGGTCTGCCCGTGTGCATCGTTTTGCAGGATCAGGGCCTAAATGCTTTGCCCAAGGTCACACAGGAAGTCTGGGTTCAATTCCCAGCTCTTCCATTGATCTCTTCAGTCCCAGTCTGGTACCTTAATTACAGAACCATCCTTCCTATAGGGCCTAAGAAGTTTTACCATGAACACACCTTACAACTAAAGAGCCTGATCCCATGAGCCCTATTTACATGGAATTCCCATTGAAATCAATGGGACTTCTGTGTATAGAAGTCTTGCAGGAACAGCTATGACCGGGGGTACACCTGTCTCAGTGGGTAGGTTGGTACTAAGGGGCAGTAGCGCAAATCTCAGAAATGTATTGGATCCTTGAGACCATCTTGTTCCCCATCCATACTGCTCCCCACATACATTCTTTCCATGCTGTACCCTTGGTGCCAGGCATTCCTTTTATATTTTTCAATATTAATGCTTTGGAGGTTTTCTGGGACTATATCTTGAGCAATCGGTGTTGCAACATTTCAGCAGTTATTTACCAGCCGTAATACCGGATTTTCCTAGTCTCAGCACGTCAGTTGCATTTATATTTGTTGATTCTTTTACTTTGTAAAGTGTGTTTAGGCTGTAATTAACTGTAGCACAGTTAAACTCCCTTTCACTTTCTCTTATGTCACTGTGGCTTCTCATTCCCAGCATAGAGTATTCCAGCATTGCTCTTATCCATCATGCTGTAGGAGAGCCAGAGGCCACAAAATGAAACAAAAAGGCCTCCTGCTAGATGCCAAGCACTCTCCGCCCCTCTAGAGTTGAGGGTGCTCAGCAGTTGGCATGATTGGACCCACATTTGAGATGGAGAATCTTTAAATTGCAGATAAATTTAATCTGAACTTTGAATTTGAGACCTGAGCCTGCAAACTGCTGATTTCAGTGGGAGAAGCTCTCGGTATTTGGCTTTTGTTTGGCTAATTTTTCACTGCCCTCTGGGATTGTGCAAGGTGAGCTGCAGTTGTCTGTGGTTTTTCACCATTACAATAAGTGAAAATATATTCTCTTTTCCATTGCACTAAGTTCCATTTTCACCCCATATCTAAAGTTCTCTTTCTGGATAACATGCTGCAGCAGGGGGTTGTTATTACTAAATGTTTGCAGGGTCATGAGAGATTTATAGGCTATAAATAAACTGTCACTCTTTTCCGCCTCCGTCTCCTTTGTTCTTCCCTTCTACTTGAGAGCAAATATGGCATAATTTAAAAAATAAATAAAATGTTCATGTCTATATGCTTTTGTCACATAGAGCTTTAAAAGCACAGAATTCAGTGTCTCTTGGGGAACACACACAGCAACATCAGGCATGGTTGAGGCATGTTTTCCCCCCCCCCCCATGCCGGTCCAGCTCTGCTAGCTCATGCAGAGCCAGGCCAGAGCTATGGCTCCTCTCCATCCCCTCTGGTTACCTCTGTTGGCTTTAGACTCCCATGGTCTTTCTGTGTCAGGGATACATAGCTCCTTGCATGCTCTTTTTGGGCTAGATGCAATCTGTTGTTATTTGTTTGTATTGTGGTAGGGCCCAAAGGCTTCTGTCAGAGTCATAGGGTTGTCAACTTTCTAATCACACAAAACCGAACACTCCTGCCCCGAGGCCCCTCCTGTGCCCCGCCCGTTCTCTAAGGCCCTGCCTCCGCTCACTCCATCTCCCTTCCCTCCATTGCTCGCTCTCCCCCCGCACCCCACCCTCACTCACTTTCACCGGGCTGGGGCAGGGGGTTGGGCTGGGGGTGGGGTTGGGTTTGAGGACTCTGGCTGGGGGTGTAGGCTCTGGGGGTGGGGCCAGGCATAAGAGTTTTGGGGTGCAGGAGGGGGCTCAGGGCTGGGGCAGGGTGCAGGCTCCAGGAGGAAGTTTGGGTGCGGGAGGGGACTCCGAGCTGGGACGGGGGTTGGGGTGCAGGAGCGATTTGGGGTGCAGAGTCCTGGCAGTGCTTACTGTGGCTCTCAGGAAGCAGCCACCAGGTCCCTGCCATGCAGCCCCTAGGCACATGAGCGGCCAGGGAGGCTCACGCTCACAGGTGCTGCCCCTGCAGCTCCCATTGGTCGTGGTTCCTGGCCAATGGGCACTGCGGAGCTGACACTAGGGGAGGGGGCAGCGCCCGGAGTCACCCTGGCTGCCCATACGCTTAGGGTCACAAGGACCTGGCGGCCAATTCTGGGAGCCGCATGGAGCTAGGGCTGAAAACTGGATGCCTGGCAACCCTACAGTGTCAGGACCACATTGTTATAGGTGCTGCCCTAAAGGGCCTACAATCTAACCTAGCCCTAAACATTTTTCAGCAGTGTGTATAGTTTATATTATTGTTCACTAAGGCTCCTCAATAGCTGTACTTAAAATAATCTTTTTCTATACATAGTAGTATAGGCTCCTCTGTGTACTCTATTGTGTCCTTACAGAAGATCAGTCGTGCTTTCATTCCACCTGCTCAATTGCTTTCTGTTTTAAATCTAAATAAAACCAGTAGGTCTAGGCTAATAATCAAGTATTAATTTTGCAAAAGTGAAACCAGTCAAGTGCTGAGTATTTCTTTTTTAACATATATTGGGCCAGATCCTCAGGTAATGTAATTCAGTGTTGCTCTATTGGAGTCAATGGAGCTATGCCAATGAACACCAGTCAAGGATCTGGGTTTGATAAAGTCAATGGATGTGAGGTTCTTTCCCCCCCCTAAGAAAAAGAATCTCTTTTAGGAATGAAGGAATTTTACACTATTAAAATAACTCAGAGTTCCTCAATAGTAAAGCATAGGTCTAATCTGAATTGTGCTCTGACTTTATTGCAGCTGTTTCCTCTGCCTCTGCTTTATGTTGGAAATCACATAAGTGGATTAACAAGCACCAGCAAACTAAGGTACAGTAAGTGCAGGTCGTAGCTAGACCATTTGGTTTTTATAATTTTATTCTTGTAGGTACAAAGTATAAGGTTAAAGGTTAAGATTTTCAAAGTAGTGCCAGGGACTTAGCTGCATATTAATTTTAATGGATGATGTATGACTAAATCCCTTGCACTGCTTTTCAAATCTCAACCAAAGCAGCTGATCAGTTTACAATCTCTGTGCTGCCTTTAGGAGAGATTAGCATGGTCTGTACCAACAGAGAGTGTGAACGCAGTTTCACTGCATAGATGAATGTGTTTGTTAAATGTTTTCCTCTCTTCATGTGAATGGCCAGCATTCCATGGGTAGCCCAACAAGTGGGGTGAAACCTGTAAGAAAAATGCCTTTACGTGCATATGAATAGTTTTGAGATCTATAGTGAAAAGCCCTATATAAGAGCTAGGTATTTATTTATTTATTATTTTCCTTTGTATACAAAAGTCTTGCATGAGTTACGTAGAATGGTACAGGGGAGGGATGGAATTCACATGTAGTAGGAAGGGCAGGCTGTGGACAGGACATACAGAAGGCATACATACTTACATTTTGTACTCCATGGTGGTTGCCTTCACACCAGGGGTGCAGGTATAAGGATTATTGGCAGGACTGAGATGACCTAGGATCTGCTATATGAATTGAGTGACCGAGCTCCCTGTGGAAGGGGATCATAGGCAGCATGGTTGTAGTAGCACCTGAGGCTGTAGTAGTGCCCAGAGATGAAATGAAGAACAAAAGCAGGGGTTAAATTTTCTCCAATAGAACTAACCGCTTAATGCATAGAAGACCACTAAAAACCACAAATACTTTCCTTAATTAACTTTTTCTTGTGTAAGCAGTAGGTTTGTTTACCCCCTGAATAGTATTCAGTTGTCACTGGGAGGGGAAGTGGTCTGTGTGACCATAAATGGGCAGGGCAAGTGTTCTGTGAGAGAACCTCTGGTAAAATGTGGACCACACTTTGAAAAAAACATGAAAACCCCCATCATAAACCTTTCTGTGTTTTACAGTGTTTTAATTGTAAATTAAATTAGATTAAAATTAGGAATTAAAAAGAGTTTGGATGTGTGTTTCATACATTTGAGAGGCTTTGGTGGTGTGTGTATATATATTGCTTTTTTCTTTTTAAGATAACAAATGAATTTTCTATAATTTAAAGAGACTGAGGACCTGATTCTGAAACCCTTTATCCATGGTGTGTAGCATGTAATCACCAATAGTCCAATTAAAGTGACATGGCAATTTTCCAATGTGACTGATCCTTTTATAACTGTTGTATGGCCTGCAACAATATGGTATTTAATAATTAATTTGCTCATGTGAATTTGGAATTGCTTTCAGCTCAACAAAATCTAACAGTGAATATTCTAGTTTGGTTCACAAATTATTTTGAAATACAAAGGTATCGGTCTATTATAATTTCAAATGCAAGACACCCATCTCCCACTGCAAAAATATACTTTTAGATTTATTCATCACAATTTTGCGCCATGATTTCATATAATAACATTAAGGAATACTGCAGTGTTTTAATAGTTAATATGTAATTCACCATATGGAATTTTCCACATCTAGTTTTTGAAAGAATATGTCCTGAAGACAAGATATAGATGTATAAATCCAAGATATCAGTGAGTTGTAAGCCTGAAACTAGGATTTGTATAATTTTTTAACATGATCACTAGTCATTACCTTGTAAAAGGGATTAATTGGTCCAGATGGCCGAGGTGTCTAATTTCCAAAACATCAGCTGCAAAGGCATTATCAATAAACACACAAGACCCTATAATGCATCATTCTGTGTATCCTAACAATCTGTTATTCAAATGCAACAATTTTTTTTAATAGACAGGGTTACTACCGACTTACATGATTCTAGTATGTTCCATCTTTTTGGTTTTGTTTCATTTTTTAAATACAAAACCTGTTTGATGTTAAGCACAGTCCCTTGAATTATATTTCTTTTATTCGTTTATAGAGCCACATTCACTGGTCATATTTAAACTTTATAATAAAGGCCCTCATTATTTATTATAACCAAGATTTCTACAGAAAACATCAATTCAGAGGGGCTGCATTAGGTAGAATTTGAAAATAATGATTTCTATTCCTTTTCCTCTTTTCGAACTCTGAGGAGCTTTGTAACAGGTAGCCGAGTTTTGTTTGTTTTGAAAAATTGGCAGGACTCTTTATTTGCAGTGATTATGTTATCTAATCTGACTCTGGTGTCAGACTGACATTTTTATGTGTGGTAACAGGCTGAGAATTCGTTTTGCTAACTTCTTAAGGCTAGTCTATTTAGTTCATCTTCTGCTTAGTGAATTTAGGTAAGAATTAAGCGAATAAAAATGCTTTGCATTTGACACAGTGCTTGGATCATTTTTTTTCTTTTTTCTTTTTTCCTTTTTTTGGACAGTTTGCCGATGTTTACAGTGCTCAGGAAGTTTACCATTCCACTTACATTACTGCTGGAAATCATCATACTTGGGTGATTTTTGTTTGTTTGTTTCTTTCATTTGCAAAATACCTTTTATTTTATGTCATTACCAAGTGGAGGATTTGTGGTATTCAGTCAGGATGTTGCATGGCTGATTTTCACTGATTAGAGAAACTCAGAGAAAAGTATAGAAACTAGTTAGAATTTATTTGTGAAAATAAAAAATATATACATTTTTGTGGATCTAGGACAAAATCCACTCACCTTAATTCATATGAGTGAGTCCAGTGACTTCACTTCTCCTGAGTAACATAAGCAGGGTTTGGTCCAAATTGTTGTTTGTTAGGCTAAGGTCTGCTCTTTTTAGACACCAATCCTGCAGACTGCTTCAAACAGGCAGAGCCTTGTGCCCACATGGAGCCCTGTGGAAGTCAGTGGAGCTATGCAGGAGGCTGCTCATGCAGAACAGCTTGGTGGGTTGGGCCTTAAAATGTACTTGCTCAATAAGGCAAAGTGGGCATCTACCAATCTGTGTAAACAGCATTCTTTGGCCAAATTAATTAAAAATAAATCAGTTGTTTGGTATAAAAGAAATTAGAGTTGTAATAACCAGCCCCAGAATCAATAGACCAAATTATACTGTCAGTTACACAAATGCCACCCCATTGAAGACTGCGGTTGCATTAGTGTACCTGAGGCAGACTTTGTCCCACTGTCACCAGCATTGAAACATATTTTTCTTGGCTTTACTTTGGAAATTATCTAGCAGCAGAGGACCTTTGACAATTTGTGACCCTGTTTATCGAGTTATGTTTACAGAACCCAAAGTATTAGAGCATTAGCATTTTGTTACAATAACAATATCTCAAAAAAGACTATATTTAAATTATGACAAGATTAGCAAAGTAAAACATTAATAAGAATCTTGTCAAACTGC
This sequence comes from Emys orbicularis, assembly GCF_028017835.1. NCBI lineage: Eukaryota > Metazoa > Chordata > Testudines > Emydidae > Emys > Emys orbicularis. Next base: position 88,140,734 of record NC_088688.1, read on the forward strand.
AGATTTTATTACTTAGTGGTTTTATATTTTCACAGGGTCAAATCCTGAAGGCCTTACAGGCAGAACTCTCCTTGATGTCAGAAAGAACTTTGCCTGCTTAGGGCTACCAAGATTTGTCCTTCTGTTAGTTATTTTCCAAATACTAATTGTTTTTGAAGCCTTTTAAATGGACTGGAAGCCAGTTAGTTTCTCTTCTAATATTCTAAATATGAACTTGTCTAATTTTTGTTACAGGAAACGATATTCACTGGGTATTATAGTCAGCGTATTTACCATCATTCTTGGGGCTTTCATAGCCGCTGGGTAAGGCTTTCATTTCTTCTCATTAAGTAATGTTTGAAGTTTATTTTTTTCTTTGTTATTAAGGGGCAAATCTGCCCCTAGATGAGTGCAAATCCTATTAAAGAAATAAATTAGAGAAGAGATCTACTAAAGTGGAGGGGGGGGGGGCGGATCACAATCATATAAGGGCAAAATCTAGTTCTTACTGAACAATGTTTCTGTTATCTACATTTTTACTAGGTTTTGCATATACATGCTAATTTAAATAACACAACAAGCCAAGAATACACAAGAGCAACTGTTTTTCCTTGATAAAATTCTAAATATAACATAATCAAACATAAGAACTCCCCCTCCCCCCGCCAATGCTTGAGAGAAGGTGGGTGGTCTGTTGGTTGTCATGTAATTAGAGTAGGCAGTGTTCATAGTTCATATAATTTTGGAGAAGTTTAAATTTGAGATGGATCACTGTGGGAGGGGCACGGGCGGCGCGGGCTGTATTCTACTGTCTCCTCTGCCTTTCCTGTTAGAAAATTATTTTATTCGGATGGAATTCCTTAAGAAATGTAGCATATTTTGGTTAGCTACATACAAAGTATAAAGCAGTTAGGTATAGTTCAGTGAATAATTTCCATCTGGCATGAATTTAATGTCTCCACCATCATTTAAACAAATTGCCCTATTTGAGAATAGTAACCAAACAAAACTGAAGAGACACTTATTTCCCATCGGATTCTACTTATAAAAATTGGTTAGATTCTAAATCGTAGTTACTGCTTGTGTGAAAAAGTTCAGTAAGTATTGGACAAGTTGTCAGGACTGAGCTAGATGGAAAAACAGGGCAAAAGTAGAATGGAACAGTACTGACAGTCCTTTATTGCATGAATTTCTGTGAAGAGCTGACTTGTTTGTAATATTGATGTTTGTGGAAATGTAAAATAGTTCAGCGTACAAAAAAGACTTAAGGCAAAACCCTGAATTTGCTGGGGTTTTCAAGGTTTATATTCTTGTGTGTGTGTGTATATATACAGTAAATCCTCACTTAAAGTCATCCAGGTTAAGTTGTTTCGTTGTTACGTTGCTGATCAATTAGGGAACATGTTCGTTTAAAGTTGTGCAATGCTCCCTTCTAACGTCATTGGCAGCGGGGAGCCCCGGGCCCTTTAAATCCCCGCCGGAGCTCCGGCAGCTTAACGTCGTTTCACTTAAAGTCGCATTTTTTCAAGAACATAACTACAGCGTTAAGCAAGGAGTTACTATATATATATATATATATATATATATATATATATATATATATATATATATATATATATATATATATATATATATATATTTTTTTTTTCCAGATCAGATCTCTCTTTTAATTTGGAAGGCTACACCTTTGTGTTACTAAATGATATCTTCACAGCAGCAAATGGAGTATACACTAAACAGAAAATGGATCCAAAGGTAATTTTGTGGTGATCAGGTTGCACTTAGTCATTTTGTGCATGTGATAAAGGAAAGTCATCTACTGTTATGTGACTTCTTGCGTACGAGTGGGGTAACACCAAATTTAACAAAGAGCGTCAATTTCATTTGCCTTCATGTTCCAGTTAATATACATACTCTAATATCGATTGGCTTAGGGAGAAGCTGTTAGGAATTTCTCAGCCCACGCATGGGTGAGTAACGTGTTTGATTTTCACCCAGTTTAGCCTTTGAGGCAGAGTGTAACATAATCTTGTTTTACTAAAGAAGGAAAAAATAAACTTCACTTTCCCAAAAAGTAATTCTATCCAGAAACTAGAGTAAAAGCAAAATGTGTTTACGATATCATGCATATCTGGAGGAGAACAACTTTTTGGCCACAAATGATCTTTATCAAAGCAAAAGATTATATAAAATGAGCTGGGAGTGATGTTAATCTCAATCCAATTCATAGTAGCCAAGTGTTTTATATCACTAAATGTGCCAACTGTTGTGGTGATGCTGGTATAACAGGTGGCTTTGGAGAGCCCCGGAACTGAACGTACATGGAAAATGAACCATCTTGCCCCAGTGGGTGGTTCCACAAGAACATAGCATGTAAGTAAGGACTTTGTGGAAGGTTGCCTCTTTCCATGCTGTATCCACCTGGGTGGTATTGTGATCCCATTAAGCATTTAATATCAATCATTTTACACTTTTTTTTCCAAACTAACAAAATCTTTGAATTTTACTCTGTTTGTTATTTTTTAAATGAAACCATTTTGGAGTTGTAATTCTTGTTTCCTTCAGTTTTTCTTGCATTTTTCTAACGCAGAAATGACCAAAACAAAATGGTGCAAGAATAAACTAACACAAAAAGAACAGATTATGCACTAATCCCTTGTAATTCAAGAAGCAATTTGCTCTCCAAAACAAGAAGTGCTATAAAGCTGGCAGGCTTTATAGCTTTAAGCACCAAGCATTAAACACCTTGGGTGAAATCTGGCCCTACTGAAGTCGATGGGAGTTTTACCATTGACTTCACTGGGGCCAGGATTTCATCCCTACAATGGGTATATGTCCTTTAGTAATCAGAGGTCAAACTGAACCTATTCTGTACATTGTACTCCATCTATTTCTGCAGAATTTAAGCTTTCATTTTAAAGCAAAAATTAAAACCCAGATATTTGGCTACAGTCAGGGACCACACAGTGTAGCTAAAAGGTGACCTTTGCACTCCCCTGATTCTTGGCTTCCCCTGTACCAGGCAAATCCCCCAACAAAATATTCAGCGGCCTCAGGATTGCTCTAGGTTACATCAGTTGCCAGTGACTCAAAGCGCTCCATATTACCACCCTGGGATCATCCCTTTTTTCCTCGTCACATCCACTACACCGGGGCTGGGGAGGTGATGTGTCAAGGAGCCACTGTGTCAGCCCTACACTACTGAAGATTTACCCTATGCTAGATGTGGTGAGTTCTCTCATGGACAGCTATGTCAGGCTAAATCCTTCAGCTGTGTGACACAAAGCAGTTAAAGATTTAGACCTAACTGAGTTTCTAACTGTATGGTTATGGATATATATGTTTGAATGTGAACCAGTGCAGTGTTGCTTTACTGAGTCTGCAGACAGGCTAACTGAAATGGTAGTTCAGCTCAGTGTTTAGTTTTGAAACCCAATGGTAACAAATTTGTCATTTAAATTGTACTGCATGAAGTTTTTCACATTCATAAATAAATTGCCTGAAGGGATGTTGGTTGTTATCAAATGGTCCAGGTTTACAAAAGGTGTGTTTAATTTTTCACAGGAGCTGGGAAAATATGGAGTCCTTTTCTATAATGCTTATTTTATGGTGATACCCACAATGATTATTAGCTTCTCCACTGGAGACCTTCAGCAGGTGAGCAGCACCGTTAGACATCTCACACTAGTACACTTCCCTAATTATTTTAGTTATTTTGCTGTATCTAGAGTTCCTTGGAACAAAATGCTCTAGCGCCATTCTCCAAACTTAGGGCCACATTCTGCCCTGAACTACATCCCCGTGCGATCCTGTTAATTTCATTCGGCTTGTACATGGTGTTAGTCCAGCTATGTTCTGGCCATGAATTTTTCAGCCAGCTAGGAAGATTTTTTTTTTTTTCAATGTAGTGAAGTTCAATGACACAAAATGATGAATAATCACATTGTAAATTCACTTTCCCACTTTTTCTCCATGATAAAGAACAAATAAAGCTACACTAATTAGCACAATAGTCTTTCCTTTTGACCTTTTCCCATTACAGTTAGAACTTTGAGGTTACTGCTCTCAGTATCTCTCATTTTGACTCTCTACTTCATGGGTTTTTACAAGGCACCTTTCCCTCTGTATCTGGAGGCCAGCATTTGGATTCCATATAGCTTGGGCTTTTTCTTCACCAGAAAGATCCTGCAAACCCTTACTATAATTAGTGGTCCTTAGCCATAATACTAGTCCTCTGTCAGTCAGGGCTGGTCTACACTAACCCCCCCACTTCGGACTAAGGTACGCAAATTCAGCTACGTTAATAACGTAGCTGAATTCGAAGTACCTTAGTCCGAAGTTACCGCGGTCCAGACGCGGCAGGAAGGCTCCCCCGTCGATGCTGCGTACTCCGCTCGCCGAGCTGGAGTACCAGCGTCGAAGGCGAGCACTTCCGGGATCGATCCGGGGCACTTCCGGGATCGATCCGGGATCGATTTATCGCGTCTTAACCAGACGCGATAAATCGAACTCAGAAAATCGATTGCTTACATCCGGACCCGGATGTAAGTGAAGACGTACCCTAAGTGTGCAAAACTTACTAATGACTAATGAATAGCAGCTGGAATTACTTACAAAATAAGGCCCAAGCTGTGTCATGTGATTTATGAGCTTTCAGTTTTGCCAAATGCTCTAAAATGAGGCTGAGAGTAGCCAAAGCAAGCAACTTCCATGCCATCTATTCTTCTATCAAAGAGAGAATATTCAGAATTAGCTAGACCCAATCCCCACTTGTGACCTACATATCACTTAGTTATAAGCTCATGATAGCTCAGTGGCCCTTCATAGATAATTATAGCACATCAGTGGAGGCAGTGTTGCACAGTGGATAGAGCACTGGAGACCCACTTTCTATTCCTGGCTCTGCCACTGGCCTGCTGGATGACCTGGGGTAAGTCACATTGTCACTGCTCTGTGCCTCAGTTTCCCCATCTGTAAAATGGGGTTAATGATACTGACCTCCTTTGTAAAGTGCTTTGCGATCTACTGCTGGAAAGTGCTATATAAGAGTTTATGTATTATTATTATTATTATTTATTATTTATTTATTATTATTCATTATATTGTTCTTTGCTGCATGTTATTGGGCACCTAGTTCTTTGTGACATTCATATTGGTGTGTTCTTAAAATTCTGCAGTTACCTGGAACATTGTCACCCACTACAAATATATTATGGCTTAGTTCAGTCCTTTGTGCAAAACATCATCTTGTGGCTTCAGTCCAGTGAACCCGTGTCCCCATCACAAAAAACACAGCTGTCCCCCTAGTTGGCAGTCTCAGTGGAGGCTAAGCTTATGTGGTTATTGGGATTGAACTGCTCTCTCACACTTAGATGTGATCCCTGTAAGGCAGGGTTGAGGCATTTTGATGGGAATGCATGAGGAAGTCTGCTCTGCTGCAGTCTGCGCTATGCTTGTTCTGCGAATAAATCAAGGATTTCATTGTGCTGGGCTGTTGCTCTGGCACCTTTCACAAGCAATTTCAGGCACAGTTTATTTTTAAAAAGACCCCGTCCCACAAATGTATCATGGCTATTGACAACACATATTTGTACCTATTAGAATTAAGTTCCATTACTATGAATAGGAAACACCTGTATAGCTGACCCAGCATGATGAATATTTACGTCAAATAATGGAAAATGCCATGGTAATGTAGAAACATTGATGAATAATCTGTAGATTAAGGGAGATACCTGTTTTTACCTGATTGTCATGTAACAGAAATTTTTGTTGCTTTGGTGCTACATTACAAGGTTTTCTGCTGTAATTCAGCATGGGCACTGTGCAGTCTGTGCCCTGTAATGAGAAGAGACAACCACATGCCAACCAAAATATTTGTGTTCAATCTGTGTGGAATGGAAACTGTTCCCACTCCTGCTGATTCATACAGATCTGGTAGAGTAAAGCTTCCCATAGGCTGACTGTGAGGAAAGGGTAATCTAGGAGTGTCTTGTTATTAATTTGTCCTTAACACAGCTGGCTGATTGATTGTTAGTGGAGTATGAACTAACAAAACAGAAATGAAGTGTCTTCAGTAACTGTAACAATCATGATTCCAGTTTATCATCAAAGTTAATGCAAATGAATCTTATTGACACATTTAGTAGTGACTGATATGTGAATTTTTTGTTTAGTTGTGTTTCTTCTCAAGGAACAACCTTCAGAGTGATATATGAGCCTTTTGTTTGACTAGATACATGAAAATTTTCAGATACGGAGTAGTCCTGCCCTTGCACACTGGGAACAAATCTTGTTAACATAAGCGAGTGTTTTGATCTCCCCCATACACAATTGCATATTTTTAGGGAGCAGAGTAAGGGCTTCTTTTCACCTCAAAGGCAAAAACGTGTGCACTTCCAAGAAAATATTGCCCAACACCCATATATGAAAGTGGTAGAAAAATGAGTGTTCAGTATAGCTAGCCCTCCCTTTCATACGGCTATGCATAATGGGTGTTGATAGGACAGAAGATCAAACAAACTATTGTTAATCCCCAAAGCAGCTACAGCTAAGAATCCAAACAAGTCACTTGGGGGGTCTGATTTTCAAAAATGTAGAGAGGTCAAATTGCAGTCCTTCTTTGCGTGCACATTTACCATCTGTGCCCAGTAACTGGAGAACTGCAGGTAAACAAGGCTAGCAGGTGCCTGCCTGCTTGTATGTGCGTAAATTCCTGCTTTGCATGCAACATGCAGTAAATGTGCTTGTAAAAGAAGATGTGGATCTTAACTCCACTTATGAAAACCAAGCCCTGGTTTACATCTATAAAAGATAGCATAAAAGAGGGTGGGTTATTTTAATAGTTGAGGACGTTTCCAAAGGTAAAGGTTTTTCCCCTCTCTAAATTATACCTTACTGTTTGTCTTGTTGGGGGTGGGCAACAGTATCAATCTGCATGCTGAATCCTGCAAACACTTTCTCATATGAGTGGTCCCATTGAATTGTCAGTAGTCCTTACCTGGGTTGAGTAGAATGGGTCTAATTAAGTGAATAAGGATGATTTGCACGATTGGGGCTATAGTCCCTTCTATCCAAGGATCTCCTAGTGCTTTACAAATTTTAGTCACAAAACTCTCCTGTAAGATTAAGAATTATCATCTCCAGCTGTACAGGCAGAAATTGAGGTCCAGGCAGGTTAAGTGACTTGCCCTGGGTCATATCAGAAGCCTGTGGCAGAGAGGGGACTAGATCCCAGAGCTGCTTATATCTAATCTCATGCTTGAAAACCTTCTAAAAGACACATTCATTTGTAAAATCTCACTGAAAAGAAGGATTAGGGTCTGATCCTGTATCCAGTAATATCTGTAGCAATGCTCCCTTTGCTTTCAGTAGGTGCAGAATTAGGCCCTAAAAGCTGTGAATATGCAATACATTGATATAGAATAGGTGTCTTTTCTGGAGAAGGTTTAATTCTTTATCCTTTAACTAGTTTTAGTGTAAATTCTAGTTTGCTGCATATTAATGATATGCACTATTAGGCAACAGCATCAACAAATGAGAGTTCAAACCAAGATTCTGTATAAAGAATTATTCATTTGTTGCATAGTGTTTGCAACATGCAGTCTAATGTGACTGCTCTGTAAAGATTGCTATACCAGACAAAATTAAAGAATATGTTACAAATCAATTGTACTGTTAGCCTGCTAAATGTATAAATCTGTCTCCCAGGTGAATATAAACCCTCCATAATTCTAGCATGAATTGTAATCAGTTGTTTTTCTTATTTTGGACATTTTCATTTTAACAATGTTTCCATGAATGTATATACCGTTTTTAATTATACAGTATTTAATTGCATATTTCTTTCTTTTCAATAGGTCACAGATTTCAAGCACTGGACAAATTTTTTATTTCTCTTTCAGTTTCTTCTCTCCTGCTTCTTAGGGTAAGAAGGCAGTGATATATGAAGAGGTTTTGGCAGCAATTTTATTTCATCTCTCAGAAATGTAGTTAGTTAGGTAGAAAACAGTAAATACTCAAGATAGTTCTCTGAGAAGTTCTAGGAGAATGTATTTAATTGAAATGTAAGATGGTAAAGCTCAGGAGATTTCTAAGAACGTGGACTATGATCAGAACACTAGCTGGCACTTTTTTTTTTTTTTTAACTGTGGTGGTCAGAAACATGACTCTAAAATGTCATCTCCAAATTATATGAGCTTATTGCACTGAGTTTAATAGATTGCATATTATTTAGAGTAGGGACCATGTTTATTTATTCTTTAAAGCACCTAGCACAATTCAAGTGCTATACAAATGATGAATATGAATAAAACACGAGCCTTTGCTACAGTTAGCAGAGCAAATAAAAATATAGGAAAGTGAGCTGGATTCTATTCTGTCTCACTGCATCTCCAAGCAGTGTCAAGTAAGTACACATAACGAAATTGGTACTACTGGTGGTGATTTAAGAGGCAGAGAAGATGCAGCCTGATGTGGGGCTTGCACAGCTGACATTTATAAAAATCATTTTTAGACTTGTAATCTGAACAAATTTGGTATGGGAGTCATTAAAAGAAACTAAACCCTAATCCTACCTAAGACCTACTTCTGTTAGTCTTAAAGGTGCCACAGGACCCTCTGTTGCTTTTTACAGATTCAGACTAACACGGCTACCCCTCTGATACTAATCCTACCATGTCTTTTTTAGAGCTGTTTTTTCAGAATGCTCAATGTACTTTAAAGGAACCGATAAGTTTGAGGACTTCAGTCGGGCTTTGATCATGCAAGGTCCTGAGCACTTCAAAGTGCTACTGAGCATCCTTGACTCCCATTGATGTTAATAAGAGCTAAGGATGCTTAGCACCTCTTAGAAGCTGTCCTTGCCTTGAAGGATCAGGACCTAGGTCAGTTTAGGGGTAGTCCACAACCTATGGACAGAGATAGAAACACAATCTCTATAAAAGAAGCTATAGCACAATTTAACACTAGAAGTGCTAATGTAAATCTTACTATCCTGGGTCACCCTGAAGTGGGGCCATTCAGTATTCTACTTAATGTTACCCAGTGTCAGTCATATGTTTTTTACTTTAAAAGTCATAAACCTTTTACTTTTGATTTAACTGGAATACCATTGTATAATGTTGAATTGTTTAATAGATTCATGTGGAATGAATTTACTAAGATTTGTTTCTTCGCCTTAGGTTTCTCTTAATGTATTCTACAGTCTTGTGCAGCCATTACAATTCTGCACTTACGACATCAGTGGTTGGTGCAATCAAGGTAAGTGGTAGCAGGAAAAAAGAGTGAGAACACTGAAATAGTGAAGAATATTCAGAACACGGTGAAGAGTATTCAGTCACCGAGTGTCTTGCTGATGTTGTGAATGTATGTATGAGCTGGAAGCACAACAAATGGCTAATCCATGTCTTGGTGGCAGTGCTACATTTGCCAGTACAGGAGATCCACATTAGGAGAATGAGTATAATTTCTCCCAGGACTAAGTGAAGCTCAGATGTATGGTAGAAATGAACATGACTCAGGCCTTCCCTGCTTGATAAAGCTGCACCGGTGTAATTAAAGGTGTGATTTTAAACTGATTTAGTTAATCTGATGCAAGCTCCTGTGTGAACACATTTATTTCAGTTTGAGTGACTTATTTTGGTTTATCTTAAACCGATTCCTAATTGACTTAAGATAATACAAACAAAGCATGGTTTAACTAAACCAATTAAATAAATGAAATTAAATAACAAAAGTGCAACTCCCTCATGTAGATAAGGCCTGAGTGTCCATGTGAGAAGGTCACTGACTGCACAATTGACTCCTCTTGCCAGCCAATTCATGGAGGAGAACACAAGAGTTGTCAAATGAAAGAAGAGTACTGGTTTAAAAAAAAAAAAAAAAAAGCCTGGTAAAATGGTTCTCAGTCTGAACGAAGGAGAGAAGATCCTAAGCATCTCCTCTAGAATGGCCTTGGTCGGACTAGATGCAAAAGCTTAGAGAAGCCCCGATTGGATGGCTCCAACATGTTTAAATTTGTCAAAGGAGCATTGAAGTCGCTGTCTTCTGAATGTTTTCTTTTCTAATTCCTGCAAGCATTAAAGTGGAAACCTTATCTCTCAGATCTGATCCTTGCATTGTTGTTTTAAATTTTGTACATTTGCCCTGAGACATCTGGATAGGGCACATTACAAATCGGAAAATAACTAAAGAAATGCGGATCATTACAGGCACAATAAAATCAATGCCACAGACATTGCTTTCTATACTGGTTCACATATACCCACCCCAAATTTGAAGTGACATAAGAATCCTTTAAGCGTTTCATCATAAACAAGGGAACAAAGGTCTTCCAATATATGAAGACCCAAATAACATACCAAAATTTGGTCAGTATAATAATGCCTGCATCTGTAATTTTCACTCCATGCATCGGAAGAAGTGGGTTTTTTACCCACGAAAGCTTATGCCCAAATAAATCTAAATAAATCTTTAAGGTGCCACCAGACTCCTTGTTGTTTTTGTGAATACAGACTAACATGGCTACCTCCTGATATCGAAATTCTGACTCAAATCTACTAAATCTTTTTGGCTTGCACTGCAAGAGCACCGAAGACTTGGATTTTCCCTGGAAAATCACTGGTGAGCAAGGTGGAAGGATGCCAAAGTCCTGAACAAACACTTAATCAAGGACCCAGTGGCTTTTCACTCCCCTAGGAAATATGGTCCACTTTGAATCGCATCCACACATCACAAGACAGATGCTCCTACCTTTCCCATAAATGGGGACTGAGTTACAATCCTGTTTGTGACTGTAGGGAACACATAATTAATTAATGTCCCAAATGATCTGATCCTGGTGATATCTCTGCCATCCATTCTACGTCACGTGAAGCAATTCATTGGATTGCCAGTTGAGACTTGGACAGCTAACATTTCTGTTGTTAAGCCACACGAAAGAAGACAACGACTAAATAAAAATAGCATAACTAATTTCTGAAAGGTTTTTTGAATGTTGAAAGGCACATTTGTGACTCTACTCCCGATAGAAATGAGGTCATTGACCGAACTAGATGCCAAAACTTGTGAAACAAAAGTGTTGGCAAACTGAGCACAGTACATAATACCTTTCCAGGAAAAAAATCATTTTTTGAAACTTAATTTTTTTTTTTATTAAAATATGTGTCCATATTGACCTACAGCCAAATGGTCTGACTTTTAATGCTGCAGAGCAAAACACTGAACCTTGTAGAAGAACAATAAATCATTTTTTAATTTTTTTTTTATTATTTTCCAACATTTCCCCCCACCCCCTTTTTGGAGGACATGAGACCTATTTTCAGGAAATTGGAAGTGAAATGAATCTTAGAGTATGTCTTCACTGTGAGAAAGAATGTGTTCTTAACTTAGGCTAGCTAATCCATGTTAGCTAACTCAACCCTAAAATGGCAGTGAAAACACGGCAATTTAGCTTTTAACTCAGGTTAGCAGTGTGAGTTAGAGCCTAAAGGGGAGGCTGGCATTGAACTTGAGCTTTAGCCCAAATTAAAGGCTGAGTTGCTGCTGCATCTTCACTGCTATTTTAACCTGAGTTAAGAATACACCCTTTTGCAGTGAAGAGGAACCCTCCTTACATCGCAAAAAGTAGCATCCATTTTTTTGGGGTGGGGAGGGCCCAATTTGTGCCAACAGTTGAATAGCCAATGCAAATCTGAATGCCAGCACTTCTACACAATTGCAGACGTAAATCAAGACACAATAGACACAGATGCTGAGATTTTCACCTGAAAAAGAGAGGCTGGGCTCAGCTGAAAATGTACCCTGCAAAAAAGATACATAGAAAAGTATTAAAGAAATAGTCCTTGGAATTTCTGGTCCTTCCAAAACATTCTACCTGAATCAGCTTGTAGTGAATTGTTCATATTTGGGAAAATTGATGAATGTTTATTATATATTGTTTTTACATTATCGGTAAACTTGCCACACTGTGAAACTGATTTTAGTAATAGTTTTTGAAAGTACAACAGCTAAAAACATTCAAAAGCAAATTAACTTGATGACATTTAAGTTCTCAGAGGCTAAAATTGTTTAGTAAATGCATGGCTTTTGATTCCTTTTCAGAATATATCCATTGCTTATATTGGAATGTTGGTTGGTGGAGACTACATATTCTCTATATTAAACTTTATAGGGCTAAATATTTGGTAAGTGGAATCTGAATGGTCTTCATTTGGTAAAACTGAGAAACTATTCCTTAATGAGCACTAGTTTGTTTTTGTTTCAGTTGGCCAATTTGGCTGAGGTAATTTTGAAACCTGTGGCTGGGCAAGTGCTATATGTTGCCTCAAGATGTAAAATGAATTAGGATCAGTTCTAATTTTTATGTCTATTTATGTTTGTTTCTGTATATTTATTTTGTCATATTAAGATTGTAATTATGTAGATATACCTGCAGTTTTACTACTAGGAGCTGTAGCTCATTAGTTTTTATGAGCAGAGCTGGGTCTTGTCAGTTTGGGGATGAGACATCTAAGGAAACTCCAAGTATTGCAGGAAACGGGAATGTTGATTCAATGAGATGTGCTCATCCCTGTGACTTGTTACTGAATCTGTGTGCCAGGATGGTGTACTTTCAGTAGGTGTAATCATTTTTCATTTCCAGTTCATAAAATCTGTTGTGTTACCTGCATCCCACCCCATATGGGTGCTATAGAGTGGTTATTTATTGATTCCCCCTTCCCCCGTGTATTCAGGGCCAGATTCTCTGCTCATGTAAATCAGTGTAGCTCTAAGCTATATAAATTTACACCAGCTGAGAATCTGGCTCTCTGTCTGTAAAGCACTTTGAAATCTTTTGGAAGGAAAGTTGTTATATACATATATGATTTTTGTCAGCAAGTATTCTGACCCTGTGTCTGCTCTCTCTTCTTTAGCATGGCAGGAGGACTGAGATATTCATTTTTAACATTAAGAGACCACAACAAGCCTAAGCAGCCTACAGATGTAGAAAACACGTCTTGATTCAAAGAGCTAGCAAAAATGAATAACGTGAAAGGCAGTGAAGATGCAAGCTCACTAAACAGCACTGCCATGAAGTTAATCAAGCACATGCAGCAGGAATGTATCTGAAATGAGAAAACTACCTCAGTTACCATTGCGTGCACACATCGAATAGGCTCAGAAGTGTTCTTACACACAGTGTTGCCACTTATTTTTGTTTTATTCTTTTACACCAAGACTGACTTATAATATGGGAACATCTATCCAAAGTAATTAGCTAGTTGTGACTGTCTTTATTCTTGCCATTGACAATATTTGTACTCAGCCAAATCTTAAATTTCTTACTCAGTTTTCATCAATCCTTGTGAGGCAAAACTCCCACTAAAGACAATGGGGGTTTGATTCATTTCTGTCCTGTACCTTGCAGACTTTTTTACACCTACAAAGAGGGTGTACAATGCTACCAAATCAAAATGGTTTTACACCCACTTTGCACTAGTGTAAATGATTGCACAACTGGATCCTGGCTCACTACAAAAGCAGTTTTCCCTCTTTTGGTATTGACACCTCCTCATCAATTATTGGGAGTGGACCACATCCAATCTGACTGAATTGGCCTTGTCAACACTGGTTCTCCACTTATAAGGCAACTCCCTTCTCTTCATGTGCCAATATATTTATGCCTGTATCTGTAATTTTCACTCCATGCATCTGAAGAAGTGGGGTTTTTTTTACCCACGAAAGCTTATGCCCAAATAAATCTGTTAGTCTTTAAGGTGCCACCAGACTCCTCATTGTTTTTGTGGATACAGACTAACACTAACACCTTCTGATACTTGGATCCTGGGTGTTTGTTCTGGATAAGGAGTGATTGAAAACCAAATAAGGAACTCAGGGTACAGCCCAGTATGTTTTGAATAAGGAGTCCTCTCTTATCCTACCAAATCTCTGCTTAATTCTTCCAAAGAAGCTATCATCCTCTGTGGTCTCACAGTCTGTTGCCATAATCATGATTGTTTTTTCATTAATGGATTTTTCTGACTTTCTGCTGGATCAAATGAAAGGAAGAGATGGGCAGCGAGAGAAATATTTATTGTTTAAAGAGAAATACCTTGGCTGATTAGCCAGTACTGCATGGAAAAATACAAGAGAGACCAGAAAGGTAAATTCATTTCTGTTCAGGTATGCATACCTAGATATCAAAGGTTCCCCTCTGCACATTGTTTGTCAGTGCTTAGCTTGGAACACTGCACAGCAAATGCTACTACTGTGTGCTGACTGGAGCAGAAAAAAATGAGTGGCACACTGAAGACTGACTTTATGCAATAATGTTTCATTGATGCAGAATTGTTGACGTCCCACAGTGTGCCATGTACGTAATGATAGCTGAAACCACCTAGAATTCATCTGGTTTTGTTCTGTACTCTAAACTCAGACTGTGTTCCCAAAGATTCACTGAGGAGGGGAAGGATAGTCCAGTAGTTGAAGTACAAAACTTGAAATTGGGTGATCTGGGTTCTGTTCTTACTTCTGCCATAGATGTTGGACAATAACATAATTGCTGTCTGCCTCAGTTTTCTTATCTGAAAAGGCAGAAAATATATATTTACCTACATCACTGGGTGTGTAGTTAAGTTAAATTAATCAATCTTTGCAAAGCATTTGATCCTCAGATGGTGCCATAGGAGTGTACAGTGATTATTATTGTTAGGGTTCTCAATTTCAGATACACACAAGCCAAGTTATGATTTTCTGTTGAAATCATGAGATGTTCAAGTTTCACAAGGTTTTGACATGGAACCAGGTAGATCTGGATAGTATTGATTGACTGAGTTTCAGTTTGAGGTTTGAGGTTCAAACTCAGCAAAAATTGGGGAGTGCAAACCCATGTGGACCATAGGAAGTGGTATTCTGGGTCAGCAGCAATGCCTATCTAGTTCAGTATCCTCTCTGACACTGGCCAGTACCAAATGTTTCAGTGGAAGTTGTCAGAATCCCACAGTCTGCAAATGTGGGATATCTGCCGGTCTCACCCTGATCTCTAATAGACAGAGGTTGGCTTAAGCACTGAAGCACAAGGTTCCTAAATTTTTGTTGTCATTAATTATAACCATGGATATTCTTGATAGCCATATAATTATCCACTCTCTTTTTGAATCTTAACTTCTTGGCCGCAATGACTTCCTGCAGCAAGAAGTTCCACAGCTTAATCAGGTGTTGTGTGAAAAAAGTATTTCCTTTTATTGGTTTGAATTTCTCACCTTTTTAGTTTCATTCACTGTCCCCTTGTTCTCATGTTGTGTTGTGAGATACGGAGAACAGAAGCCCCCGATCTACCTTCTCTATACAACTCGCTCTTTTATACAGTATAATTCCAATTATCCAAATACCCTTTTTCCAAAAATCCTAGTTTATCCAAATCCACGGTGTGCCTCCTCCACCCCCCATGTAGCCCTATGTTAGTGAATCACCCACTGATAAGTTCTCGATTAGCCTCTTAACACCCACTAGCACTACTCAACAGCTTTATATTTGTATAGTGGTTCTTATTGGTTACTGCAACTAGTGAGATCTAATCTTGTTTGCGCAGCTTGGCAGGACAATGTAAAAAAATATATCTATCTATCTGTGTTTGGATCTCAAGCAGCAACAACAGATTCTCGAGGTCCTAGGCCTGGCCTACACCTAAAACTTAGGTCAACCTAGCTATGTTGCCCAGGGCTGTGAAAATTTTCATGCCTTCAGCACCATAGTTAGGACAACCTACCCCCCAGTGTGGATGTGGCTAGGTCAACAGAAGGATTCTTCCATCCATCTACCTACTGCCTCTTGGAGGGGTGGATAACTACACAGATGGAAAAAATCCCTTCTGTTGATATAGGAAGCATCCACACTGTGGCACAGCTGCAGCACTGTAGCTGTGCTGTGGCTGTAGTGTAGATATACCCCTAGAAATGTCAGCATTACGGGCCGATTAACCTTTTGTGGGCCCGGTGCCAAACATATTTGTGGGCCCCCATGGAGGCAATGGAGCATGGCGCGGGGAAGGTCAGTCCCCGGAGCAAGGGGCCAGCCAGAGGGAAAGGGGCACGGCATGGCAAGGACAGCCCTACTCCGCCCAATGCAAGGGCACTATTTACAAACTGGCAGTTGCCAAATGCACAGTGGCCTGCCCGGCCCTGTGCTGGCAGCATGCCTCTTCCCCTCGGGGGTGGGCCTATGCTGTGCCACACAGACCCCTCATGAATAGTTTTTAGCATGAAACTGAAAAATACCTCAAATTCTCACAGGTACTGTATAACCATTTTCTGCCAGCCCTACATCTAGGGCCAGACTGGAGAACAAAGAGCCTCTCCCTGCTCAAGAGTCAAACACAAGAGTCATCCTTGCATTCCGAGGACCTGTACCATCGTAAGGGCAAGCTTCTCCAAAGTGAGGAGAGCAGAGACACTGCACCTTCCCCAAAAGTGGCACAGTTGGTCTCTTTCTAGCTCTGGAAGGTATTTTGCCTGCTAGAGATACAATGTCTTTCATCACTCCTGCTGGATGATGCAGCCCTGCACTTCCACTGTCTGGAGTTGGGGCTGCATGCCACGACCAAGCCTTTATTGTAATCCTACCTTTCATATTCCAATCCAGAAAGCAGCTATTCTGGTTGAACTAATTTCCCTTAGGGCTTGTCTACCTGCTAGGTTACTGTGCAGTAAACCAGGGTTTGGATCCACAGTTTACCAGTTGATTGCACAGTAATGTCGCACATGGACACTCCTACAGTGCACAGAGGTTATGGCGACGCTGCAATAAAAAACCCGTGGCTGGCCCATGCCAGCTGACTTGGGCTCGGGCTAAGGGGCTATTTAACTGCAGTGTAGACATTTAGGCTCAGGCTGGAGCCTGTGCTGTAGGCCCTGTGAGTTAAGAGGGTCCTAGAGCTTGGGCTGCGACCCAAGCCTGAATGTCTATTTCACAGTTAAACAGCCCCTTAGCCTGAGCCCTGTGAGCCCGAGTCAGCTGACCCAGGACAGCCATGGGTTTTCAGTTGCAGTGTAGACATACCCCAAAAGTCCCAGAGTGTGACTTGGTATACTATTACTTGAAAGCATGTTCATCACTTTCACTTTTACCTTCTGGCTATTATGATCTAGTACAATTCTGCCAATTCAGGGAAATACTTTAATTTTTAAAAATGTTTTCTTATATATTTTAAAAAAATCTTGAACATTTTTCTGTTCATGTTGTCTAGTAAAACTCCCTTTGCCCCACCACTACCACCAGAATGTCAAATTTGGGCCTAAACTACCTGACCATTCAACTTTAAGCAGGTGGACAAGGTGGCAGGATGGCTTTCACTGATAATCAGAGGATTAGCACAGCAGTGGGAGTACAATACTGCTTGATATATAGCAATTGCACCTACTGAAATGAAAGAAAGAAAGAAACCCTCAAGGAAAACAACTCTGTTCAACTTGGTATGTACCTTAATTCTGCAATATTGTTTGCTGTATGCTTGTAAATAAAGAAATGCAATTATTGTTACTATTTTTGTATTTTTATTATTGGGTGCAGAGGAATGATACTTCTAAATCACAAGTGAACCCTAGGTCAAATACATTACAGTAAAAAACCAACAACATCATAGTTGAAATAATTTCAATTAGCCAATTATGCATAACAGGCTTCTGATGAAGTCTTTGAATTTTGGGTTGCGTAGCTAAAGTACAAACCTTGATCATTCTTATACATATGTATGTTTTATTAATCAAAGTAGATGTAAAAGAGCATTAAGAAATTAAGACGATAAAATAGGTGATTCTGTGGTAATGTTTGCAGAGTTTATGTGGATTAACTTAATGTAGGATGTCAAAACTTATCAAGAAGATATCAAATCCAAAGTCTAATCACACAGTGCCAAACAATAATCTACTATTTTCTTTCTATATAGAAAATTTTGATCCCTAATTCTAGTGCTTATCCATTTGCCAGTAAAGTTTTAGATCAGTGAAAGCTACAGGAATGTCAGAGACTGTTCAACCAAATGGAATTCTTAAGTTAGAAATTTAAACAAGTATTGAATTATTGAAATGATAATTCAGAATTATTTTGACAGTAATTGGTAACTGTACATACCTCACCCCAAAGTATCCATTTACTAAATCAAAACTACTTCTTATGTCTCTTGCCATACACCAGTAGATAACCCTACTCTTAGTTTTATACAAACTCATAGGTTATTTTAACCAAGTGTTAAGGTGTTTTGTAAACTCTTAGAACTTACTGCTCCAATCTTTCTCTTTGTGTGGACAGGCCAAGATTTTTTAAAAATAGGTGCCCAATTTTAGGCTTCTAAGTCCATATTTAGGTACCTAAACAAATGGCCTGATTTTTCCAAAGTGCTGAAGCTAGTAGCTCCCTTTGACTTTAATGGGAACTGCTGTATGCTTTGCACTTCTGAAAATCAGGCCACATGTTTAGGTAACTGTAGGGAAAGATTCTGTACACAGAACTTGGATAAGCAGTGACTGGGTGAGGACATTATAATTGTACAAATATTTATAGGCTGTAAAGATCGAGGATGCATAAGAATTGATTATCATAGTATTAGCAGTAATTGGATGAGAGTAAGAAAAGGAAAACTGATGCTGAATATCAGGAGACACTTTCTGACAGTGCAACCTGTAAACAGTTGTTGTAAACTGAGTCCCAGAAAAGGAAAATCCCCAAGGTCACTTTCATTCATTGGCCGAGCTGGAAATAGACCCTAAGAGTCCTGAGGCTCATGGTCCAGATCTGACAGCTAGAAAATACTGCATCTCATTAGAATATCATAGAATCAAGGGACCTCGAAAGGTCATCTAGTCCAGTCCCCTAAACTCATGGCAGGACTAAGTATTATCTAGACCATCCCTGACAGGTGTTTGTCCAATCTGCTCTTTAAAATCTCCAATGATGGAGATTCCACAACCTCCCTATGCAATTTATTCAGGTGCTTAACCACCCTGACAGGAACTTTTTCCTAATGTCCAACCTAAACCTCCCTTGCTGCAATTTAAGCCCATTGCTTCTTGTCCTATCCTCAGAGGTTAAGAAGAACAGTTCTTTTCCCTCCTCCTTGTAACAACCTTTTATGTGCTTGAATATAGTGTAGAAAATAATCTGCTTTGGTAGGGAGATGGTCTTGATAAAAATTTTGTTTGTTGTTTATGGATGTTCTGGTGGCAACTCCAAAGTCAAAGTTGTATTGAGATTTTGACTTAAAGAATTCAACCTCCTTGTTATGTATGAAGAACACTGTATCCTCCCCAAACTTACAGCACTCTGAGTACATAATGAATTTCCTGAGAAATTGCAAGTATTTTTTAATAATTTGTTGTTACAATTAGTTAAAAAAGGAGTACTTTAAGAAATGTAGCACTCAGATTGTTTTTGAGAATGATTTTAATCATGGAATAACACAAATATCAAACACTTCAAACTTTCCATTTTGGTAAAACTCACTGGAATCTCATGCACAGTTTGCCTTTGAAGAAATCAGGTTGCAATTAAGTGAAATTATTAATTATTGTTATTGTTTTAATTAGAAACTAATAGACAGGGCCTGCAGTAGGACCATTGTGATCAACCAGTCATCACTTTTCCTCTTTAACTAATCTGCATACTGCAATTCTCTTGGCAGAAATGAGTCAGCAGTGTGAGGGGAACTATACACCAGGATTCCTCAGTCATAGCTTATTTGGCTAAAAGAGTTTTTAAATTTGAAAGTAATCCATCAAGTTAAAATATGTAAATGTGTAGTTCAGATACATAAACAACTTTTATTCTGCTCTGTAATAAGCGTATGATGAATGCAGTTTGGTGTTTCTGGTCCCAGATTAGATGAAACTGACATTTAAAGATTGGTTTTTCATTTCTTTTCCCTTCATGTTGTTGCTACAGAGGAGAGTTAAGGTTGCCTGAGTGCCTTAAGTGTGTATTTCCATACCTTAACATGTTTGGCTTTATAATAAGTTTAAACTTAACCCTGCATTTTCTATGTTTCTAGTGATTCTTCTTGGGATAATTACAACATTCTTGTATATTTCTTATCCTTAAGTTACTGATATATACTCTAAACCTCAAAAGCAATTTAACATAGAGATTTTTGTCTGGGAATTTAAAAATGAGTCCAGGCCACAGAGTAGGATCCTAATTCAACATGAACATGTCCAAAGTTTTGAGGTGTCTGCATTGAAGATTTTAGTTTGTCCAGCAGCAAAAGATCTGGATGTGAATGTCCACCAAGTTTGGAGGTGTTCTCATCCAGGGTTTTGGGTTAGGCCCATCTTTAGTCTCTATGAAAATTCTTTTTTGTTCCTGGATGTTTTCCCAAAAAAGGAACCTTGTATAAAACCAGGTATTAGAAATCCTAGTTTGGTTTTATCTTTTCCAGTAATTTACCAATCTGAGTGTAGTATAGGGACGTTACTTTAATCTAAACCCTTGGCACTCAGTGGGGAAAAAAGAAATCACATGACCCAGTGGATTTGATTAGACTGTACACTTCTCTGCCAATGCTCAGAGAGTAGCAGTGCGCTAGGAGGCAGTTAAGGGAAAGATAGTGTCGGTATTTCATCCAAGCTCACTGGATCTGTTCACCATGGGAGAGTTCCAACAGCAGCTGCTCACTCTTTTTGGGGGTCTAATTTGTCTGTGTACTCTGGTGAAATGCATTAGATTTTTGAAGTATTTTTTCCCATATGTATGGAATGCTTTGCCTCAGTCTTTCTTTCGGTCAATGGGAGAATGGGCAGGTAATGGAATTTTCTTCACATTTTTATTGCTATAATTGAGTGATGAATTTCTGTGTTATTAATCATGAGTGGTTCTCCCCCTAACCCCTTTAAGAACTAAACTTGTAACTTTTGCTGGGGGTTTTCCACTGATTTTAATTTTTATGAACCAGAAATTTCAGTGTACTTGGGAATACAAGAAAATAATCAGAATGGTTATAAAACACCATATGTTCTTTTTCAAAATACATATATATATGGAATTTAACTCCCTCCTCATCCTTCCCTATACTGCACACATCCCAGTTCTATCACCTTTTCTCTGCTGGAAGTGCTTTAGTTTTATAACATTGCCTATATCCTTAGTTTCCTGATATAGCATTTATGAAGCAACTAATTTACCATTAGCATCTGTCCCCATCCTCGGAAGCTTGTTTCCTATGTTCGTGGTAACTTGGTTCCAGTGGAATTTGCCTGAAGTGGTTACCTGTCAATAATAATCTCATTAACATCCACATTTACAGTAGACTCAAAACTTGGCTGCTCCATTTTAAAGGTACCACATGTCCTCAAAAGAAGAACATTGGTGTTTAAAAATAAAACATTTTCTTGATATTGAATGCTGAGATTTGTTTTTTTTAGGATTGTTAAATGACTAGCATTAAGCAGGATTAAGGATTTATTGCAGTTTCTGAATTCCTGTATTACGAGTGTCACAGATGAGGTCACTTAATAGCAAGATGCCATCATCAGCATCAAATGCCAATTTTAGTGTAAACACTTTCCCCTCCAGATTGAAGTCTCAAGATCCAGGTCTCATTTACTTTAATGGGAGTAGATCACATCTCACTGTACATGTTACATTTTGTTACTGATGGGTGGCATCCACTCCTGCTCAGAAGGCCAGCACAATGCCCAGGCACTACTGAAATAACCTGTAAATCCTACAATGAAGAATTAAGTGGGACTTCAGTGGGGGCACAAGTCTAGCACTGACTCTCTCTCTCTCTCTGTGGAGAGTGGATTTCATTAAGTGGAAGTTCTTTGGTTGAAATCCTGACCCCATTTAAGTCAATGGGCTCAGTGAAGATTGGTAGGTTTATTTAAACAGTTCATTGCATCACATGAAGCAGGATATTCTAAGGCACTAGAATTAAAATTGGCAGATCTAGACCTGTCAAGTCTGCTGCTTTGCCCAAAAGACTACTGCTTTTTAATTATTGGTCTACTAGGAAACCTAACCAATCACTGCTTGTTTTGTTGAAGGGCTTCTTTCTCCATATGAAATAGGGGAATGAGGTGTGTATTAACAACTAATCTTGGCATTAAAAACTCTCTCTCTCATAATTCAGACTACCCAAATCCATATTTTCCAGAGACTCTCACGAAACAAAAACCTTTAATGCTCATATTGCCCATTTCATTCCATTTATTATGATGACTTCTTGGGGCTACCTGGGAATTGTTCAGTTTGTTCCCTATGGTCAGATTGTTTATATGGCACCCAAAGCATGCTATTTGCTGGGTCCCCACCCCAAGGATATTTCAAGCCAAATGAAGAGATGATGGGATGTGTGAAAACAAAATTGAAGAGAATGGGTAGGAGAGTGGAGGGAGAAGGGTTACACGTACGTGGTGGCGAATTTGCTTTGGTTGTGGTCTGTGTATGTCCTGCTTGGGGATCGTAGCATCTTTAAACGTTGTTCTCTAAAAAATTAAGATATTGTATTTTAAGGTTTGGTGGGGTAGAAGTGGACTAAATGGGACTGGCGTGGTGGGGAAGGATTTGCCAGAGCAAAGGGGCATGGAGGAGAGACTGAAGGGAAGAGGGAGGCAAAAAGAGAGGGACAGGGAGACGAGGATGAGGAACAGGAGGATGAATGGAAAGGGTCACGGTGCTCAGAGCTGAAGTCCACGAGCAGAGTAAATGTGATAGTGCAAGAGGGGTGGTCCATGATAACAGTAGCTCCTCACTGGGCTGTGGGGAATACTGGGGACTGACAGGCCTGGATTCACTCCCTGCATCATCTGCACTAGCTGGATACTGGGGAAACTACACCTGCTACTGTGATTTACAGGCCACCTAGGCAGGGTATTTTCTACACTGCAATGAATAACCCATGACTGGCCCGGGTCAACTAACTCAGGCTCAGGTTGCGGGGCTATAAAATTGTGCTGCAGTCATTCGGGCTCAAGCTGGAGCCTGGGCTCTGAGACCCTGCAAGGCGGGAGGTGCCAGCGTCGAAACTGCTGCAGTGCAATTTTATAGCCCATAGCCTGAGTCCGAGTCAGCTGACCCAGGCTAGCTGCAGGGTGTCTTATTGCAGTGTAAACATACCTGTAGGCTGGTCTGAGCCATGTAGAGTGGGGAAGAGGCAAAGGGCCTGGCATGCTACTCAGCTCTGGCCAGGGCCGTAGCAACAAAGAACGTGGCCCCCTTCGAACGGTGGTCCCCTCCGAACATATGTCCGGGCGGGGCCCCTTACAATGCAGAAACTGGAATGCAGTATTTATTTTGCCACTTTTAGGGGCCCCCTTCCTTGCGGGGCCCCATCCGGTCAGAGGGTACAGAGGGCGCTTGCTACGCCTCTGGCTCTGGCTGTGTCTAGGTGGGGGAGAAGTGGAGACTGGCAGGACCAGATTCATTCATTGCACCTTTTGCTTTTGCTACTAGCTGGTACGAGGAGGAAACTCTGTGGCATTTTTATAGGTCACCTGAAGAATCCTCCGGGCTGGTGGTATTCATGATAGGTCCTTAAACATGGGGTAAGGCTGGAATTTTCAAGAGATCCACCTCCCATTACTTTCAATCAGGTTGTGCTCCTAACTGCCCCTTTGTGCCACTGAAAAAAATCTCTTCCTGAGAGATTAGAACATTTTGATCAAATTCTTTTGCAGAAAAGAATTGAGTCCATCGGTTTGGTTTGGTATCCTGTCTCCAACTGCTCAGAAACCAATATTTCAGAAAAAATGCAAAGCCAGCATAATGGACAATTATGCCACAACATGCCTACACAAGAAATTTCTTCCTAACCAAAGGCATTTGGTAGTTGGCTTGTCTCTGACTCAATTTCTCCATCTATAATGGGGATAATACTGATCTAACTGTACCTAATAGCGTTGCTATAAGGATTAATTAGTCAATGGTATTAAAATACCTTGAAATTGAAAAAAGCTAAATAAGGTGATAATTATACTTAGTTGAAAAAGTCACAGTGCCAATAAATGAAATATCTAGAATGAAACACCATTGGTACAAATTATTGTTCTGCTTGCTCTTTAAGGGGAATTATAAGCCATACTTTCTGTACAATGTATCTAATCACTGATTAGTGGAAGCAGGTTCCTTGGAAAAAAACTAAAAAGAGACTAAAGTTTGCACTTTTAATCCAGCCCTTTGAGCACTGGATATTAGTGTTTAGGAAATTCTGAAGCATGAAGATTGAATAATGAAAGGACGAACAAAAGAAGGTTATAAATTTATTTATTTTTCCCCTAGTGGTCACAGGAGCAGGAGATGGAATTGGAAAAGCATATTCCCTGGAGGTAAGATAAGCACCTATAAAATCAAAGTGGAAATATTGGTGAATGGGAAATTTCTTTCCTTCCAACATTCTTTGCAACTTAGTAAACTGATTCTACAGTTAAGAATATTATACATGCTTAAGGACCTAATCTTTCTTCTGTGTATGTGCATAACTCATGTTATCACTTAGTGATATGACATTCACTTTCAAAAATTAGAAGAATGACATGAAATAACCCCAACTGCTTCCATACTGCCAAGAAAATCACTGGGAAGTATTGAGTGATCCTAAAGATTTCATGCATTCTGTAATAATTATATAGTATAAACTTTAAGAGACAGTATAGTCTAATAGACTAGGTTTGGGACTGGAAAATCTATTGACCTGGGTTCCATTCTCAATTAACCTGCTGTTTTGTTTTGAGCAAGTCACTAATGCCAAATATTTCAAACTTGGGTGCCTAACCTTAAACACAAATTTGAAAGTGTTGGCCTTAACCTTTTTGCCTCAATTATCCCAGTTTTAATACTGGGATAATAATATCTACCTCACAGGGGTGAGTATTTAATAGCATTGCCAACTCTTACAATTTTATTGCAAAGTTCCATGCTCGGTTACTTAATACCCCTGCTCCTGGAAACAAATGTTTGACAGAATCTCAGTTTTAATTGAAAATTTTTTTTCTAGCCCTCATGGTTGCAGAGAAAAGCTTGAAAATGTTATCTGATGGCACAAAAACCAGAAGGCATAGAAAAAACATTTTTAAAAAACATTATTTTTAAGCCAATCTTATGACATTAAGGGCCTGACGCATGGTTCTGAACATTTGGGGTTGTCAGTATTGTATTTTGTTTGAACATATAAAGCATAAACAAAAGTGCCTAGTATTTATAATTTAACATTAATTGGTTATTATTATTTATTAACCAGCCTCCTGGATCACACCCTTCCCATGCAGAAGAGTGGGTCAGTTTCATTCTCTGCAGCATTCCTCCTTCCCTTGTCTTTGGTCCAGTTCTCAGTGAATGGGCAGGTGTGGGAAGGGGATCAGCTGGGGAAGAATGTGCAGAATAGGGGGAATTAGCATGCATGCCCAATTGCATCTTCAAAACCACATTTATGAGTGCAAATACCTACAAGTGGAACTTGGGGAACAGTGCATATAAGTGAGTGTTTGGATGACATTTAACCAATGTGTTGTTACAAATGCTGTGTTGCTCACAGAAATGTGGGTTTTGCATGCATACAGAGGTGCACCTGCAAATGTTTTGGGTCAGACTCAGTGCACACTGGCTGCTTTGTGCTATTTGAGCAATGCAAAGCAACTGTAAACTCGGCTTAACAGGACAATTAAAACACATTTATGGCTGCTTTGTGTTACTGGGGAGGAGTAGAACAGATTGAGTGAGCTTTTGGAA
Organism: Emys orbicularis; assembly: GCF_028017835.1. Classification (NCBI taxonomy): domain Eukaryota; kingdom Metazoa; phylum Chordata; order Testudines; family Emydidae; genus Emys; species Emys orbicularis. The sequence goes on from NC_088688.1 coordinate 88,166,405, forward strand.
AATTTGGCTGTTACTGACCAGTTACTGTGGGGCATTTGTTAATTATTTTGGCTTTTGTAGTACGAGTAAGAGTCAGATTCCGCCATCTTTATTTATGCTGAATAGGACCTTACTCCACAAGTTGCCTTATTGATTTAAACCTGCTCAGCTAATCTACAGGGCAGATGCCAGGCACAGGCCTCTGTGAGCTCACTGCTCAGCATCTTCATTTGGCAGGCACAGGATTTTGTGAGGCTACTGGTTAAATACCTCTGACCCTTTGAAGTTTCTGACGTGGCTCCTCTGCCTTGCTGTACTGATATTGAAGTATAAGCCCCTCTGAGGTTACTGACTCTGTGCCTCATGTTCTCTGGGCTGATGCGAAGGCACAGGTCTCACTGATGTCTCCTCCTCAGCACTTCTAGTTTGCTGGGTTGAAGCGAAAAGGCCTTAATATGGGTATTGGCTCAACACTTCTGCACTTATGGGTTTATAACCGAGGACAGATCTCTGCAGGTGTGATGGCGAGGTACGGCCCCTGTGAGGGTTCCTGGCCAGCATATCTAGTTTTCTGGGTTGATGTAAAGGCATAGTGTTACTGGCATGACAGTTATAGCTTGCTAATGTCACAGGGCTTGTGGAAGCAATTGACTCAGCACTTACAGTTTGTATTAAAGTTCAGGCCTCTGTGAGACCGTATTGGGCTGATGTGAAAATCCAGGTTCCCATGAGGTCTCTGGATCAGCATTTCCAGCTTCTTGGGCTGATGTTAAGTAACAGGCCTTTGTGATAATACTGGCTTAGTTCCTCAAACTGGCTAGTCTGATATCAAGGCAGAGACCGCTCTGAAGTTACTAGGCTCTAGCTTGCTGGCTGATTTCATGGAACAGATTTCTATGAGGTCCTCTGGTTCTGGACCTTGAGCGCCTGGGGCTGATGTCAAGGCATAGGGCTCAGTGCTTCAGACTTGCTAAACTGATCTCAAGGCACAGGTCTCTGTGAGAATTACTGGCTCAGCAGCCACAGCTTGCTGGGATTATGTCACGTTTTAGGCCTCTATGAAGTCACTACACTGTATTTTTAGCGTGTCAATGCACTGGCCTTTGGCAGTTTACAGGCTTGACTCTTCTGTCTTCCTGGAATGATTTCAAGGGACAGACTTCTGTGAGTATTCCTGGCTGAGCACCTCTACTTTGCTCAGCTAATGTGAAGACCCATGTTTATGTAAGGCTTGTGGCTCAGCATTTCTAAACACCTTGAACTTGCTGAGCTGAAGTGAAAGCACAGGTCTCTGGACGTCACTGGCTCAGCTGAACTGGGCAATTTTTGACAACAATTTTCCTTGTTTATTAATAGCTTCATATTTTTAAACATTTAAGGTTGATTTGCTTAAATCACGGTTTCATTAGATCATTTTTGAGAGCAAGGAATTTCATATAATATAAGCTTTGGTATTTGGGAAAACCTTTGTGTGATTTGTTAAAATTTAGCATGTTTACAATCTGGTGAAAATTAATTAGGGCTTGAGTTGCTTTGTTCCAGTAGATTCACTATTTTACAGTGTTGCAGGAGTCTCCCATTAAATCCTTCTGCAGACACAAATATTTTAGGTTTGTTGTAGCAGTAGCACTGGAGGAAACATTTTTAAACAGTTTTGCAGAATCCATTTCTCCTTTTGGGGAGCTTCATTTTTGCAGTCCTTCTCTCCTATCCTACTTCCTCTGGGCCACATAATTGTTGAGAGATTTGAGTCGGACAGGTCTCACAGGTTTGAACCGCGAGAAATTAAAAGAAAAAAAAATAAGTGGGGATGCTGGCATGGTCCTGCCAAAAATCCCACTGTATAGATCTTAGAGAAAAAAATATATCTAATAGCTTTTACAAATCTCTAGAAATCTAGAACAACTTTTCCATAAATCATAATCCTGCAATTTTAAGTTCTTATGATCTAGTCTGAGTATCGCCAGTTTGTGTGCGTGACTGCAGTAATAGCATGCACAAATGAGGCCCAGAATCTGTGCCGTTTTGCATGTGGCTCTAGCTATTTGAAAACTTGGCTTATTCTGTAAGCTGCAAAAATGCACTATGAGGCATAGTGTTTTTTTTACTGTTTTGATGTGTGTGAAAGCCTTTCGTTGCACACTACAATGCCTGCCTAAGCCTTCTATTAACCTGTTTCAACATGCTTAGACATTTGTCACTGCTGGAAGTAGTAATGATGATCTTGCCTTTTAGGAATCCCAGAAGTTCATGAGCATTTAAATCCTTTACCACTGGGAGTCAGGATTTCCTAATACAAACAGGTTTATGTTGCATAATGCTGGGAGCTGGGGCTTGCTCTCATCCGCAGTGGGAAATTATATTTTCTAGCTGCATCACAGGCCATGTCTGTATTAGGAAAATGCATTGTCTTAGGAAGTATTTTAACAAAGATGTTTTTACTAATAGAATGTTAAACATGACTTGGCCGTTAAACATGAATGATTAAAAATGAATTTTCTCGGTACAGACAAGGCCATAGTATACAAGCCCAAGTAGATTGGTATTTTCCAACTGTCTTTTGCATTAAAAATTGGCCGTCATCACGTCTCATTTCCAGCCTGCTATAGAGAAGCTAAAATGATGCCCACTCTTCCATAATGATCACTGTTTATTAGGGTTTTATTAGCTGGCCATAAAACATTTATTCTTGGCTGAAATTTGGCATGCAAGGTCTTAGCAATGAAAATCATTATCATTTACTTTTTTCAACAAACTGCAATAAAAATCAGTGAAATGCATTTATTAAAACAGAAGCTCAAAAAATAGCTCAATTTTTGATGATGATATTTATATTACCAGCATGGATCTGAATGCTTAAAAAACCCATCTAAATGGTCCCCAAATTACAACTTGGAATGAGTGACCATGGAAACAGCGACCATGTCTCCGTTGCCTTCCGAATGGATTGGAAACAGCTTGAGTCAAGCTTAATGTGGACAAAGGGAAATTTGCCAGTACGCAGACAATTAGAGTTCTCTTCCTGAGTACTTCAAATGCAGCCCTTAAAGTGAGCTTTCAAAACGCCACAGTGTCTAAGTGTTTGCCTGTCTCTTTGTAGCACCGGACAATTATGTAAGAGTCTCCAAAAGCTCAGAACTGTGAGAATGGGCTTTGTGCTGAAAATGCAAATGGTTGTTTCCAATACATTTAGTGGACAATCTCCCCCTCATACTCTCGATGTAGCGAATTTTTAAACAAAGGTCCTTATTTCTTAACATTCTTTTCATTGTTTCAGGGAAGCTCAATGGGACAAACTGTTTCCTTCAAATAGATTTAGGGGGAAAAGCATTGCAGGGAGTCAGTTACAGAAATAAATGCCTTTTCAGTGTGTGGGCTTCATCAGCTAGTCCCTTACTCTCTAAGTAAACCTGGTACTTTCAGATGAAGTTGGCCTTATCTTTGTGCACATTCATTTAACTCTGCCTCTCCCTGCTTCCGTGGGCAGCTTTCTAGCTTCAGCTGAACTCTTTTCTGATCATGCACCCAAGCTCTAGTGCAACTTCAGCTTGTTAAAAACATACACTCTACAAGCTGGGACATATTCTACTTTCAATCTGTGCACAAAGCTCTAATTGGGAGTGGAAATGTTTATGTTCACACACACACACACACACACAGAAGTTAGATAAAAACATAAAATACTCTTGCTGAAAGGTTGCAACCTAACACTACTTTATTTCTTAGACTTCAGAATTATAACACACAAGACCCCAAAACCAGAGAGAGACAAAGCAGGCTGCTCCTTAAAACAGAGAGGTACAACTCACCCCACTTTACTTTAGGCTGGCTGCCTGCAAACTGATTGCTGCTAGACCAAGAATTACCACAAGAAGCCATAAGAATAAGGGGAGAATATGACTATTTGTTTTGCATTATTTTCACATTACCTCACCAACTATAAACAGACATGTTAAAAACTGTTTGCATCTACAAACCTAAATTCTTGCCTACATTTTTATGGATGTGCTTTTCTGTGCACAAAAACTCTTGCTTGTTCATTTACTTCACTTTACTTAAAAAAAATCTCTCATTCAAGTTTTGGGGACATGGGATATATATATTATATAATATAAATTCTAACCAAAGTCCAAAATATATAATCCTTTTAAAACTCATCCCAAAGTTAGGACCCTCCCACTATTCAATACAATCCATTTAGCCCCTTTTCTCAGGGGGGAAAAAGCTTGGAAAAAGATGAAATATTATAGAGTGACCTGGTGGTCAACAAATTCAGGTTCTGGTGAATTAATGGAGAAGTCAGTTCTACAGCAGAAGGCCCCTCATTGGAAATATCAGGTGGAATTGTTCTCCATCTGTCAGTTAATTAGAGTCTTTCAGGAAGGGCTCAAGGGACATTGTTTTGGCCAACCTTTTGTTTGGCCATAGGTTGATGCTCAGAGTGTTTCGTTATGATGGGTCAGGATCATATAGGGAGGGGGATGTTTGTGCAGCTACTATAAGCAGTTTAACTAATCTTGGTTTTAATTTTTGTCATGTCTCCAGATAACATGGTGATGAATGCCTGAAAGTAAATGAAATATTAAATAAAATGCAGAGCCTTGAAAGCTAAAAAAGTCACTTAAATGTTCTCATCACCAGAATGTAATCAATTTTAATAATTTTAAACACCTCTTTTGTAGCTGGCAAAACGTGGATTAAATATTGTTATGATAAGCAGAACACTTGAAAAACTGCAGAAAGTAGCCACTGAAATTGGTAAGTGTTTAAATCTGAAGATAACTGTGACAGGCAGTGTTGTGTAATAGGGCACTGGATTCATGAGACCGGGGATTCTGTTCCCAAAGTGTTTACAAAACATTAACTCTCATACTACTCTGTGAAATAGATGAGTATCATTACCCCCCACTGACAGATAGGGATACTTTGTGAAGGCACAGAGATGAATTTTTAAACAGTCACATAAATGTGTGGTAGGGCTGGTTATTGAACCCACACCTCCTTATTCTCAATCATGTACTTTAACCCATAGAGAATACCTCCTCCTCCAGTATAGGAAGTGAGTTGAAAAGGATGACTCTTTTGACACATTCAGCCCCATGAGGTATAGTTGTACCATAGGAGTTCCCAGAATTGGAATTCTACATGGGCAGAAATCCAGAATTAAAAAAACATTTATCTCAAGTGTTGGAATGTAGAGTAAAATTTCCACCTATTCAGACAGGAAGGCCTTTAAAAAAAAATCAAGATAAGATTTGAGAAAAAAAGAGATTGAGTTTGTGCAGACAAGTAGAGCCATTATAGCTATTAGGCTACTAATGTAATACATTTTGTGTAGTGTATGTAAAACATCGATCAAACCATAAAACTAAGGCTATGTTTATACTACAAACCATTGGGCGGCAGTGTGTAATGTATGTATAGCTAAATGTCACATAGGGTTGCCAACTTTCTAACTGCAGAAAACCGAACACCCTTGCCCTGCCTGCCCCTTCCCCGAGGCTCCACCCCCCATTCACTCCATCCCCCCCCCCCATCACTTGCTCTCCCCCACCCTCGCTCACTCGCTCATTTTCACTGGGCTGGGGCAGAGGGTTGAGGTCTGGGAGGGGGTGAGGGCTTGGGATGAGGGGTTTGAGGTGCAGGAGGGGGCTCCAGGCTGGGACAGGGGTTTGGGGGATGGGAGGGGGTGTGGGCTCCGGGGGGGGGGGGTTGGGTGTGGGAGGGGGTTCTGAGCTGGGGCAGGGGTGTAGGAGGGGGTTTGGGGCACGGGCTCCAGGCAGCGTTTACCTTAGGTGGCTCCCAGGTGCATGGGGCAGGGGCATGCGGAGCCCCCATGGCCGTTCCTGACCCAGAGGGACATGCTGGTTGCTTCCTGGGAGCTGCGCGGAGCCCGGCAGGGAGCCAGCCAGCCTTGCTGTGGCCAACGGGACTTTTAGTGGCCCAGTCAGCAGTGCTGACCGGAGATGCCAGGGTCCCTTTTCAACCGGGTGTCCACACTATGGTGTGCAGCTCTACGTCTGTGTGTGTGAAAGGCTCTGGAAGAGAGGAGGCAGCAGAGAAAAGCTTCATCAGCTCCATGCCACCAGAGGCTTTCACAGTAGTGAGGAAAGGTGCTGCTGCTGGAGTCTTTCCCTGTAAATTTAGGGCTAGATACTGCAATTAGCTCAGGCTCCTTTGTGCTACTCAAGTGTGGGGGCTCAGCTGGCATAAACCTGATGGAGCTGGCTCCTGCATCTGCCATTTTCACCCCACAGCATACGGGAGGGTGGGGGTGGGGGAGCAGGGAGGAAACAGGTTGGAGCTCTGCTACACTCCAGAACACTGATTCTCTAAGTCATGCCAGGACTGGCACAGACTGGCCCACAGAATCATGGGGCCATAATTGGCTTCCTGACAGCCTCCCTGCTGTCCTGCCCCAAGCAGAGCTCAGATGTACAGAAGAAGCAAGCTCTTGCCAAATCTGAAGATAGGCCGATAACTGAAGTGGAGTTAGAAGCTTGCCATTTTGGGGGAAATTAGGGTCTCCCTTCTCCCCCCACCAAAAGACCAAGCTCTGGTGACACTAGCTGGTGACATAAAAGAAACACATAGGAAAGTTAGATACAAAGTCCAATTCTGTATAGCTATAGAATCAGTTTCCATTTCACTGAGGGGAGCTCCTAGACTTTCTGGAGTCTATGTGCACCTGAAATGGTCTCTGCATTTCCATTGTTGACAAATGTGTGTGTTCAGATCACTGTTCAAGAAAGGGAGGAGGAGAAAGCCTTTCAACTGGTCCTAGATTCACTTAGCAAATCTTTCATCAAGCCTGGTCGGAGGTTCAAGATGATTATGAAACCTGAAAGCAGGTTTAGTAGTAAATATTTCTCATGTGAGCCCCCTTGTTAGCAGAGTTATAATTTGAGCTCTCTAACAGAGAATTTCAGCTTTCATTTTTGAAGTCAGTCAGTCAGTCAGTCAACTTCTCTTCTATGTGAAGACAGCATTGAAAATGTAAACGGGATATAAACCAAACAACCCAGAGACAGGATTCTGCAGCTGGATTCCACTTCTGCAGCAGGAGGGGTAGGTGTGGGGGAGGAGGAGAGATTATAGATTCTCCCATTTCCCTTTTATGTAAAATGAGTCAAAGTTGAGGTGTATCCCAAAGAGTTGCCTCAATAATTCTTCCCCAGATCCTTAGGCTGGCCCATCTTACAATGGTGTGATTATGAATAACACAAATAGGCTATATTTCAGAGGGAGGCTGCAAAATATTGTTTCACAACCTGCCCCCAAAATGCAAAGTCCAATTCTGCTTGTTAAAATGTTCATCTTACAAAGAAGCAAACTTTTAAAATAATTATATAAAATAGAGTTTACATCAAAGATCTGTCAGCATGTTCATTTTCAATAAATTGCAACACTTCTCTTATAAACATTAAAATTGGGGAAAATGTTAGAAGTTTTGTATTATATTATTTCTAGTAAGGGGGCTAAATTTTGTCTTGATATTTGGGCAGAGCGCCCACAGATTTCAGGGCAGAAATTGACCCTACATTTTCCTTAAAAAATGTGTTAATGAAAGTGCCTTTTGCTTATATTTTGATTACTCTTAAAAAGCAAGGGAGTTGAAACAGCTGCATGTAGTACAGAGTGCAATACAAAAGGGTGAACCAAGTTCTTTGGCTCATTCCTCTTGATTACAATTCTCTCTCTCTCTATTTATATATAAAGACACTTTGTGTTAATTACAGAACAGGCCACAGGTAGAAATGTGAAGATCATACAAGCTGACTTTACAAAAGATTACATATATGAGAATATTGAAGAATGTCTTCAAGGCTTAGAAATTGGCATTTTGGGTAAGTTAATTAGACCCATTAATTGAAGAGTATTTTGATAATACATTATATAAATGCATTTGTATTTAAGTAATTGCAGCTTACTATGCAACTACAAATTGGCATCACTTGTTTTAGAACATGGTGTATATGACACTAACTAACAAGCTGGTTTTAACATGCAGATGTTATTAAAACCAAGTGTGCACTTGCTTAATACACTGTTTTTAGTTGTTTATTATACAGGTTGTAGAGGTGAATCAAGGCACTCTATGGGTTCCCTATTTCTCTAATAGGGTACAGTAATTTCTTTACCATCTGAGCCAATCTACCACCTGCTGAGTAGTATCCATTTTATGTGGTGACTCTCCCTGTTTAGTCTGAAAGAATTCATTTTCAGTATTTCTTTTACAGCTGTGTGGAATTCTTGCATTGAACCTGAAAACCACTATAAATGAACTTTTGGTTAAAGCTAACTGGAGTGATATGAATAGGAACAAAGTATTTTTTAAGTATCCTTTAATTAATCAAAAAAAAAAAAATCCAGTAATAGCCTGCTTTGGTTCTACTGAGGTCAATATCGATGGCTTTGGTTTCAGTGGGAACAAGATGGGTCACTAACAGCATTTCTCTTCACATACAGCTTAAAAGCTTCTTAAGAAGAAACCTTTTGTTTAACCAGTTAAACTATGCACTTCATCCAAATATAGTTCTTATTGTTCGGTTTCCTTCCTGATTAGTTAACAATGTTGGAATGCTTCATAATCCTCTTCCATGCCGTTTCCTTAATGGAGCAGACACAGACGAGGTAGGATTACGTTGTAGAACTGTTGTTTTTTCTTGCAATGTAACAATTAGGGCTGGAGGTTCCATTTACTAAGGGACAGATCCTGCGTCCATTGAGCAGGGCTGGTCTTACCATGAGGCGAACTGAGGTGGCTGTCTCAGGTGCCAGACTGGGGGGCACTAGGACCCAGAGTGTAGAAAATTGTGTCTGCTGCTGGTGCATAGGTATTCTCTCTGCTCTAGATGCACAGAGATGGTGGAGTGCTGTGCTGGAGGAAGGAGGGCACAAGAGACATAACAGGCAGGCAGGAGAAAAGGTGAGAGGGAATAACAGAAAGCAGCAGGAGCTGCAGGGAGAGAGAGGAGGAGGAGCCTCTTATGTACCTCTCTAGCACCCCCAGGAGCCTGGACTGATTAACACCAGCTTCTCAGGGAGCTTCCTGTTTCCTGCTGCTTCCCTGAACCCACTTGAGGAGAACAGGCAGTCAACTGAAGTAGTAGGAGCCAGTTAGGCCCTTAAGATGCTGATATCTTCCCTCACTCAGGCCCTGCTATGAGCCTGCTTATTTGTCCCCTTCAATTGAGTGTGGAGAGCCACTATAGCTGGCACAGAACAGCAGTCATGAGTGAAAGAAGAAAACGCCCCTCTGGGGTAGCATTCAGAAAAAGAAAGAAAGCAAAGGAAGCTTTTCTATCTAAGCAGGAAGGAGCTCTCCTGAGATACATAGACACAAATGTTCACAGTGAGCCTTCCGGCCCCAGTGAGGATGTGAGTGGTGAGGAGATGCCTAATCTTCCAGTTAGTCAGAGTGCAGGTGACCTGGCAGCTACTGCAGCATCCATCTCCATCTCAAATGGATGTAACCATGCACATTCCTGAAGAAAAGTGTAGATCAGAGAAGAGTGTGGTGGAGGCGCAAGAAACAGCTGCTGCTGAGTTTAGTTCCTTAAGTCTAGATGATCCAGGACTGTGGACCCACTTGAGCAGTAGCCTGAGGGACTTCCCGGTACTGTATGGGCCACAGCAGGTGAAAAACTTCATGTTCCCCAAAGACAATGAAAATAGAAGTTTACATCCAACACATTACTGGCGTGAAATCCCCAGTGGTGACAAAGTGGAGAGGCCATGGTTATGTACTCAAAAACCCAGAATGCTGCATACTGTTTTTGTTGCAAACTCTTCCAGTCTAATGTTCCAGCCACATTGGGTTCTACAGGAACAAAGGACTGGAAAAATCTGGCTAGAAATCTGGCATGCCATGAGAAGGCAGCAAATCACCAGAGAGCATTCCATAGGTGGAAAGAGCTTGAGATGAGACTAAGGTTAAAGGCCACCATAGATGATCAGCATCAAGAGAAGATTGCATCAGAGTCTCTTTACTGGCAAAATGTTCTGAAAAGGCTCATTGCCATTGTGAGAATGCTTGCTACCCAAAACCTAGCACTGCGTGGCACTTCAGATCAGCTGTATGTGCCAAACAATGGAAACTTCCTTAAAATTGTGGAGCTGATGGCTGAGTTTGATGCTGTACTCCAGGAGCATCTAAGAAGAGTCACCACCCAAGAAATGTACACACACCACTCCCTTGGAAAAACAGTTCAAAATGAGATCATACAGTTACTGGCAACAAAAGTCAAACAGAAGATTGTGGCAGATCTGAAGTCAGCAAGATATTACTCTGTTATTCTGGACTGCACACCTGACATCAGCCATACGGAACAAATGACTTTAGTGGTGCATTTTGTAACAACAACAGAACCTAGTGAAAACGTCTCTGCAATGGTGACTGTCAGAGAGCATTTTCTAGAATTTGACATTGATGATACTACAGGAGCTGGTATGACAAATGTGCTTTTTAAAAAGCTGGAAGATGCAGGAATTGCGATAGCTGACATGAGAGGTCAGGGCTACGATAATGGTGCCAACACGAGAGGAAAGAACAGAGGAGTGCAGACACGGATCCGAGAGTTAAACCCTCAAGCTTTTTTTGGCCCATGCAGTTCTCAGTCATTGAACTTGGTGGTCAGTGATGCAGCATCAGCTTCTAGTGAGGCTGCTGAATTTTTTAATGTAATTCAAAGCATCTATGTATTTTTCTCTGCATCAACTCATCGATGGCAAATTTTGAAGTAGCATCAGGGAACATCCTCTCTGACACTGAAACACTGAGTGCTACATGATGGGAAAGTCGAGTGGAGGCGATAAAGCCTATCAAACAGCAAATTGGGAAGATAGACGATGCCATAGTTGCCATTATGGAGGATAATGCTATGACAGGAACTGTTCGTGGGAGAACAGTGGCAGAGGGAAATGGAATCACCAGAAACATACATAACTTAAAATTTCTGTGTGGCTTAGGCCAGGTCTACACTAATCCCCTAATTCGAACTAAGGTACGCAACTTCAGCTACGTGAATAACGTAGCTGAAGTTCGAAGTACCTTAGTTCGAACTTACCTCGGTCCACACGCGGCAGGCAGGCTCCCCCGTCGACTCCGCGGTACTCCTCTCGTCTAGCTGGAGTACCGCAGTCGACGGCGAGCACTTCCTGGTTCGACTTATCGCGTCCAGACAAGACGCAATAAGTCGAACCCAGAAGTTCGATCGCTCGCCGCCGGACTACGGGGTAAGTGTAGACCTACCCTTAGTGTTGTGGCATGACATACTGTTTGAAATAAATGTTATAAGCAAGAGACTTCAAGGAGTTGATCTTGATATATCTGGAGCAATGGAACAACTGGACAAAACAAAGTCATACCTACAGTCTTACCGGTCAGATGAGGGATTTCAAAATGTTCTGAAGAGTGCACAGAAGTTGGCAGAAGAACTTCACACTGAAGCTATTTTCCCACCCATTCAAGAATACAAGAGTCACCGAAGAAGACGACATTTTGATTACGAGGCACGGGATAATCCCATAAGAGACCCCAAACAACAATTCAAAGTTGAATTCTTTAATGAGGTGCTAGATCGTGCAATACAGTCAGTTGAAGAACGTTTCATGCAGCTCAAGGAACACAGCAGTATATTTGGGATATTGTATGATATTCCAAAACTCCTCACTATACCTGAAGAAGACTTACACCAGCAATGCAGGGCACGAGAGACAGTGTTGACATATGATGACATGCGCGATATTGATGCGAGTGATTTAGGTGATGAACTGAAAGCCCTTTCAAGATACATTTTAGCAGGATCAACTTCAAAGGTTGTTCTGGAATATATGTGCACAAATAAGATGACCACCCGCTTTCCAAATGCTTTTGTTGCTCTGCGCATACTTCTAACACTTTCTGTAACAGTTGCCAGTGGAGAACGCAGCTTCTCCAAGCTGAAGTTAATAAAAACACATCTACGCTCCACAATGACACAGGAGAGGCTGGTCGGCCTTGCAACCATCTCAATAGAGCATGAGCTGGCCCAGACTGTGGACCTTCAGGAAGCAGTTCAAATCTTTGCAACCAAGAAGGCACAGAAAGCACCACTTTGATTATTCAAACAGATAAAAATGCCAGTGTTTACTATGAAGACAAGAAAAGTTACATTTGCTGTTCAGGCGTTTGAAAGTTAAGTGTTACTTAAAATTTTTGAACAAGGCATTTTAAGTTGTTAGTTCTCCTTTATTGGGGTAGGTAGCAGAGCAGTACCATGAGAGGAGTAGAACAGGAAGAAGGCAGAATTGAGACCTTTCAAAGTTTTGGCCCAAGCGAGGGGGCATGAGGGCGTCATTTGAGCTCCCCGCCTCAGTTGCCAAAATGTTGTGGGCCAGCCCTGCCATTGAGGTTGGTGAAAGTTGCACTGTTGAATTCAGTGGGAGGAGAATTGGGCCCTAAATAAACATACTTACAAATGAACATACAATGACAAATTGGATAATTGTGCAGGAAAATAGTTATTTGCATGGACAGTCTTGGTAAATATGCATGCATTTTTGCAGCCTCCTTTTGAATTATTTTTACCCTGGATGTTCTGTTAGAAGTCTTTGCAAACTGAACCCTCATGTTATAAATGCCAGATAAGTGACTTCTCAAAATGTGTCTACATTTGCATTGTTTCTTGTTTCCAACAGAACCTCATCAGCTGCAACATTATCTCTGTTACCAAGGTATGTACCATACACATTCAGTGTATAAAGAAATAAATGTATTTATACCAGAGAAAGATATTGTTTCAAACAGTGACAATGAGTTTTCTTATGTCCTTGCATTTTGGCTGGCTTCAATCTTAGTTGCTCATCCTGAGCCATATCGGAAGCATTATTTTAGGAGTCTAATTAGGGTGACCAGACAGCAAGTATGAAAAATCGGGACAGAGTGTGGGGGGTAATAGGTGTCCATATAAGAAAAAGACCTGAATATCGTGACTGTCCCTATAAAATCAGGACATCTGGTCACCCTAAGTCTAATTAACATGCTAGGTTCTGCTACGTGTGAAACATTTTGATTAGAGCTGGTCAGAAAGTTCTCAACAAAATATTTTTGGTTGTCTAAATAGGCTGTTTTGGCAAAGCCAAAACATTTTGCAAAAATGTAACAATTTTGACAAAACCTTTGACAGGAAAGCTTCTTGTCCACACTGGCCTGAGAGAGAGAGAGATTGAAAACCTGACCTTTTTGCTTCAAAAATGGATGTGATGCAATTCCATCTTGTGAAAACGTTCATTGCAGATTGACCAAACCTTCTGAAGACAGATTTCAAAACCTCATAAGTTGTTTCAAAACAAAACTGTTCTCTGGCCAGCTCTAATTTTGATTAGCTCCTTCCCTTTCAAGCACAGTTAGTATTTCACCACCTCCCCAGCTCTGATTAAGGTTTGTTGCTCTACTGTTTGGGGCAACATGTTAACCTGAGCTACAACTAAATGCTTCATAGTTCATCTCAACCTTAGCTAATATCTTTATAAACATGACATGAGAGGCCTTTATTGACAGACTCTCCTCTTTAATTGTTGAGTTTCCTCCCCATATCTAACATACCTACCTTCCCCCAATTTGACCTGTTTGATCACACCACATACTTTCTCAAAGGCTCTGCTCTGAGAATTGCTTTGACTGCTTACCAAAGAATCCCTCTTCTTGAAAGGTGTCTGGATTTTTAAAGTAGAGCACACAGCCCAAAACAATTCTTGGGGGGGGGGGGGGAAGGGGGAGGAGGGCAGCTAAAAGGCTAAATTCAAGTGTGTAGAAGTGGGACAAGCCAAAATAAGCAGTGTTAGCTGGTTAGGCAAATGATTTATTCTTCAAGGTTTGAAGTATAAATCCTTTCATATTGTTCAACTAAAATAAACTATTTATTTCTGCCATTTCTTTCTATAAAACTTCCACAAAATCTGCCTATTCCTCTCTACCCCTCCACCACAATAATTCCCTTTCCAGGCCTGGATGATGCCTTCCCCTGATTACTGCAACCTCCACCTCTTTGGCCTCTCTCAAAGCCACTTGCCCCCTTCAGTCTATTCCAAATGCTGGTACAAGAATTAACCATGTCTCGGACGAGATCCATCCTCTCTTCAAATGTTTCTGCTGGTTTCTCATTTTTGTCCTGATCATATGTAAGCTCTTGACCTCCTGAAAGCTCTAAACATTCTGGGGTGAAATCTTGGCTCCAGTGAATTTAATGGGATTTTTGCCATTGTATTTGATAGGGGCAGGATGTCCCCTGTGGCAACTGCTTTCATTGATACTGTAGTCTCTCTCTTCTGCCCTCCTTGTTCCAGTGAAACTTCATGGCAAATTTCCATATTGATGTCTTCCAGCCACTCATCTCTCAACCTTTTTCCACTTTGCACGCTATGATTGGCACCTTCTCCCTTCACCCACTTGGACACGAGATGCCTCCGTCCTTTCTTCCATAAATTCCAATTTGAAAATGAGGCTTAACCCCCTGCATGCACATTCTCACCCCCTTCATGCTACTGGCCTGGAACTAAGCACCAGTATGTTTATCTGCACTAGTTTACATTGCTACCCTTTCCTTTCTTTGTAAGTTGTCTATCAAGGCTCTTCTCCTTAAAAGCTAAGCACACGTATAAGTCTTTGAACACGCGAGGAGTCCCATTGAGTTCAAAGGGACTCAAATCCATGCTTAATGTTAAGCATGTGCATATGTGCTTCACTAAATAGGGATGGACTTGAGCACATACCTAAGTGCTTTGCTAAAACAGGGTTAGAGTGAGAGAGATGGGTGACTGAATAATTAAGATCCAACCCCAACCTTTGAAATTCAAAATGAACCTAAAGCTTTTACGCTGAGGCTTGAAAAAGTTGGGAAAATGTTGTGTTTTTGCACTTTCTGATCCTAGTTGGGACCAGAAGTGGAAATGCTGAAATACCAAGAAACAGATCGAGATATTTGATCCAATATTGCAGGCTCATGAAATTCAGATAGTTTGGAAAAGATTTGCATAAGCCGGAGAACGTTGCATATCAAACTGACCCTTGGAAACTTTGGACAACAGTTCAACGCAATGTGTTCTAATCTGTGCCAGTACAATTTCTAGTCTTTCCTCAAAATTTCAAAGTATATTTTTTAACCTAGCTGCTCTGGCTCAGACCCCCTGTGCTTTCAGAACTTAATGTGTTAGCACATTTTCTCTGTTTAAAAAACCCCAAACCATACAAAACAAAACCAAAAAGAGACACAAAGCACAGGGAGAGGGAATGTAACTCATAGCCCTTTTATTTCTTGTAGATGACACGGATAATTTTGAAACAAATGGAGCCAAGGTAAAACTCCATTTTTTCCCTTAAGCTTTCTGTGGGTTCTAATTCTAGCAAATATTTGCTAGCTCCAATTAGTTCTGCAATAACTACTCAAGTTCCTGGTGGGTCGATGCTCAGTATAGTTTATTTCTCCTGCTGCTGTGTGAACAAATGGTAGAAACTGTAACAAAAAAGTAAAATATAGGGCAGATCAGAAGATGTAATATACTGGGTTAAGTTTACAAAAAAGGTATGCTTGTATAGCATATGTAAACCTGCCTAGTATGAGACTAATTAGGCATGCAAATGCCTTTGCACACATTAGTATTTTCTAAAGGTAGCTGTAGAGTTTGGAATAATAGTATTTAAGTGTTAAAGATAAGTTACAATAACTTGATTTACTAAGAGCAATTAATTCAGCTCCATGAGTAAAAGGTTCCTTTTCTTATCTGTTTCAAGGGAACATATTTAAGACATAATTTTGATAACTAAATTTCCATCTGTAAGAATTTAAAAAGGGTG